>NC_089250.1:204624588-205253623 GCF_963930625.1 Muntiacus reevesi
CAGCGCCAACCTCCAGCGCCCCGCAATGCGAAAAGAAAGGGCGGGGCCTGAGAGGGGTGTGGCAAGCTAAGGGGCGGGGCGAGGGCGAGGACTGATCGACAAGG
Source organism: Muntiacus reevesi (assembly GCF_963930625.1). Lineage (NCBI taxonomy): Eukaryota > Metazoa > Chordata > Mammalia > Artiodactyla > Cervidae > Muntiacus > Muntiacus reevesi. The sequence continues at coordinate 204,624,693 of NC_089250.1, forward strand.
CCGGCGCTCGCGGACTGCAGACAGGGTTGCTGCGGCCTGTCGGTGGGTCAGCCGATCCCCAGACCAGTCAGCCTGTGACTCCACCTCCCCCTTCGCCTTCCCGAGAGCCAGCCCAGGCGGGAGCCAGACTGATACTGAAGGTGGCCGCAGCCAATCGGCCGCCGCGCCGCGGGCCAGGCCAGCTCGGGCGGGGCCGAGAAGAGCTGTCCTTTCTGGTGGTGCTGAAAAGGGCGCTCCGGAGGCCTCGTATGAGGAGGTCAGGAGGAAAAAAAAAAAAAATCAAAGTTGAAGCCGCCAGGCAGCTGGCTGGGGCCCTGTTGTACGTTAGAAGCGGGGGTATCCCCTCCCCAGGTCCCACCCTGTCACCCCTTAGACTTCTCACAAACGTAGGAATCTGTCATTCTTCTGAAGGAAGGGAAAGCCCATTCCACATGAGCTCCTCTGAAAGGGTCTGGAAGTAAGCTGGGGGCATACTGGGAGGCTGAGCAAGCGCGAATCCAGCTACGCTGCCCCCCTAGGCACCCAAGGAAGAGAAGATTCAGCTTTCAAATGTGCTGGAATGGTTGGGGGAGGGGGTATAATTACTGCTGGGACCAGAGTTTCTTTCGCTTCCCCTAGGGGCCGCGGGAGTGAGGATTACGACCCTGGCTCATGTGGTCCCTCCTTCCTCCATCTGCACTTCCTCCTCCTCCCTCCCCCCACAGCCCCCAAATAAATCCCAGGCCCCTCCCTTCGCCCGTCCCCAGGATCTGACGTGGGCTCGACACCTTTCTCAGCTTCTCCCTCCCGCAGCTCCAGTGCCCGAGCCTCAGCTCTCCAGGTTCTGCAATCCCCTCTCCTCCCCTCCCCACCAAGCCCCATTAGAGCACAGTAGGGACCCTCCCTATTTTCGACCCCACCCTAGGTTCCCGGGACCTGTTTTGCCTCGACCCACTCCCCCAGCTTAGAATCCAGCCAACCCGGGGGACCCAGGCTCCTGAGCCAGAGGGTAACCCAGGCGACCCGGCTCCTTCGCCCTTCTCGGCCCCACCCCCTGCAGCCGGAGCCGCGCCCCCTCTCCCACACACTCGACAGCAGAGGACAGAAGAGGTTGGGCAAAGAGGGGTGGGCTCCAGGCGACCCCCTACCTAGTTCTGCCTCTCCATCCCAAAGGGCAGAAAAATTGTCTCCCTTACTAACTGCTAGTAGGGGGTAAAAATTAACAAGAAAAATAATAGGAGACGGAGGAAAGGTGACAGCTAGATTATTTAGGAGAGTCGCAGAGGAGAGAAATTTGTGTGAGTCGCCATGGGGATTCCCAGGGCCCAGCATCCGCCGCCTCCCCAGCTGCTGTTCCTATTTCTGCTGAGCTGTCCCTGGATTCAGGGTAAGGACACGGGTGCTTGGCGGTGGGCCCCCGGGAAGGTCCCCCTTGCGGGGGGAAGGTTCCTATACCTTTCTTTCTCAGAACATCCTGCGTCTTCTGAGCTCCTGGGGGAGGGGAGGGGCACAGCTGACGGACGTAGTAGGGGGGCAAGCCAGGGCTTTCTGGCTTGCACCTGGAGCCCCTAACCCCATATATTGAGGAGTTGGGAAACGAATGGGGGGAGTGGCGTCTCAGGGGTTAAATTCAGGAAGAAGGACTGGGGAAGTTGCGGGTGTGGGGGCTGTCTGCGGAGGCGGCAGAAGCAGGCAGGGTACCTGGGTGGGAGATGGAGGTGATGGGAGAGATGCCAGGCACTGCACACACAAACATTCTTGGACGTATGGACAAAGACAGATGAACAGAGGCAGTGCCAGATATTTACTCCCCCACTCTGACCCTCCAGCCAGACTCCAGTGAAGGGAGCAGAGACTGCAGAGAATGAGAGGGAAGGGGGGCGGGTGTTGCGCGGAGAGAGAGAACCACACTGCAGACAGAAACCCAGAGAGAAAGCTAAGCACTGCGGAAGCAAGGGCTGGGAGGTGCTGCCAGACCCTCCGCAGAGCCCCGGGGCTGCGGGGAGCACCTCTGAGGGAAAAATGAAGGTAGTAACCCGCCGCTTCTCCGCCCTGCTGGCGCTGTCCAAGGTGCTTACTGAGGGCCCACACGGCCTGGGGGGCAAGGGAGAAAGGAAGGGCTAAGGGGTGTGATGGGCAGCGGGGAGCCCCTCCTCCAGTCTTGGCTCTCAGCCCAGTCTGGGACCCTCCGAGCTCCTGCTGGCCCAGCTGACTGGGGAGGAAGAGCTCTGGAAAAGATCTTTCTGGAGAAGGAAGGCGTGTGGGGCAGTGGAAGAGCTCAGATGATTTCATCTCCTAGGTCTGCCCCTGAAGGAGGAGGAGGCATTGGCGGAGCCTGGAAGTGAGACCCCCACAGTAGCCTCTGAGGCCTTGGCAGAGCTGCTCCATGGGGCCCTGCTGAGGAAGGGCCCAGAGATGGGCTACCTGCCGGGTGAGGCCCCCAGAGTGGCAGAAGCTGAGAGGCAGAGGGAGGGACATTAACTCAGGGAGATGGGCAACCAGGCCAGTAAAATTCAGAGAGAGACAGAGAGATGATTCGAGAGAATCAAAACGACATAGACAGACAGCCAGAATGATCAAGAAACAGAGCCAGACGAAAAAGCAGACAATCAAAGAGAAAGACAGATGGAAACTCAGAGAACCAGAATCAGAGATAGGGCAGAAAAGAAACACAGAGAGAGAAGAGCAAGGATTAGTAGATTTAGAATCATAAAATCAGAGAGGGGCGAGAATATTAAACAGAGATCAAGAGTTCTAGAGAGTGCAAAAGAAAAAGAGGAAAAAGAAAGGGGTAACCAGGAGAGGGAGCCAGATCTGAATGGGGAGACAGAGATGCTCGATGAGACTGTCAGAGTGGAAGGGCCTGGACAGAAGAAAAAGGGTGGAGGGCAGGCAGGCTGTGGAAAGCTTGAGAGGCGGTGGGAAGCTGGGTGGGGAAGGGAGGGGGGGGGGATCTGTGCCTTGTGGGGGAAGTCTTTTGGTCTCAATGGGGAACTCTCAGTTTCCCTGAGCCCTGCTCCCCAACCAAGGCCCACCAATTTGCTCCTCCTGTTCCCTGACTTCCCTTGCCCTGTCCCAGGATCTGATCCAGACCCCACACTAGCAACCCCTCCAGTCGGCCAGACTCTTGCAGCACCCTTTCTGCCTCGGGCCACTGAGCCGGGCACAGGGCCTCTGACAACGGCCGTAACCCCTAAAGGGGGTAGGGGGGCAGGCCCCACCGCGCCAGAGCTGCTGACCCCGCCCCCAGGAACTACAGCCCCGCCCCTTCCCGGTCCCGCCTCCCCAGGCCCACCCCTGGGGCCCGAGGGAGGAGAAGAGGAGACCACGACCACCATTATCACCACGACAACTGTCACCACAACAGTGACCAGCCCAGGTGAGGCGATTGAAGGGAGATGTGGGAGAGGACCAGGGTGTGGATAGGGGAGAGGCTGCTGCGTACGTGTGGAAGAAGGGATCCAGATAGGAGACGGTCTTCTGCTTAAGAGTAATCATAAAGGCTAGCATTGATCTATGCTTATTTGTACCAGCGCCGTTCTAGGTTTTTATCTATTATGACAATTGGGGAAGGGAGTTCTGGGCGCCAGTAAGAGAGTAAGCATTGGATTAAGATATGAAGGGTGCAGGGGAGAGGATGGATGGGGACCCCCAGAGTTGCTTGTCTGGGAGGGCACAAATGCAGAGATTCTCTCAGTCCCAGCACTTCTGTCTCTTTAGTTCTGTGTAATAACAACATCTCCGAAGGCGAAGGGCATGTGGAATCCCCAGATTTAGGGAGCGCAGCCAGCCGCACCTTGGGGCTCCTGGACTGCACGTACAGTATCCATGTCTACCCTGGCTACGGCATTGAGATCCAGGTAACTGCATTAAGCATCCTATAGTGAAACCTCCCAACACTTTCCTCTGGGCCCAGGGGTGTGCGTAGGTTTGGCCTAAGAACCAGAGGACTTGTTTTCTCTGATGAGCCTGGTTTCTGAGGCTCTCACAAACTCTCCTAGAGTTCTACAACTTGGCCAGTGTCACTGTGATGTTACATACAGGGAAAAGGGTGGGAGGCTTAGGGGGTTACCACCTGGATGACTTGCCCTGGCGGGTGTGGATCTGGCTTCTTTAGGTACAGATGCTGAACCTGTCTCGGGAAGAGGAACTTCTGGTGCTGGCTGGTGGGGGATCTCCAGGTCTGGCCCCCCGACTCCTGGCTAACTCCTCCATGCTGGGTGAAGGACAGGTCCTTCGGAGTCCCACCAACCGGCTGCTCCTGCACTTCCAGAGCCCACGGGTCCCCAGGGGTGCTGGCTTCAGGATCCACTATCAGGGTGAGGAGTTCGGGGTTCTGGTGGAAAGGCAGGGGCCACACTGGGCTCAGGGGACATCTCACAGGCCTGCTAAGCTCAGGGTGATGTCAAAGTCTTTTCCTATTGACTAGGATGGTGAGGGGCAGAATCCTCAGAGGAGACCTTCTTACTGTTTAGTGGCTAAATCGTGTCTGACTCTTTTGAGACTCCATGGACTGTAGCCTGCCAGGCTCCTCTGTCCATGGGACTTTCCAGGCAAGAATACTGAAGTGGGTTGCCATTTCCTCCTCCAGAGGATCTTCCCGACACTAGGATCAAACCCACATCTCCTGCATTGATAGGAGGGTTCTTTACCGGGAGCCCAAGGGAAGCCCCAGAAGAGACCTATACACACTTATCTCACACACAGATCTGTGACTGGGTGTGCGCCCATCCAAGGGACAGTTCACCCATTCCCTCAACAAATCTTTATCCAGAGCCCACTTCATACTGGCCCTAGGTTATCCTTGGGGAGAAGACTTAAGTCAAATGTAAAAGAAACTCAGAATCTAGGTAGGGAGATGGGCAAATAATCAAGATGATTATAATCCAGTGAGATAAGGACCCCAATCCCTATGATGGAAGAACTATGGGCAAAATGTCAAAGGGACCTAAATTTCCTCTGTAAGGAATATAAGAACACCTCCTTGGAGGAGGTGATGACTAAGCTGACACCTGAAGTGAGTTAACTAGGGAAAGGGTGGGAGGGACAGAAAGAGAAAGGCAGATGTCTAGATGGATGAAAAAACATATCCCAAGACCCAGAGAGGAGAAAAATAATTGTGACACCCCCCGCCCTCCGCCAGAGGAGTTGAGGTCACTCAGCATGGAATATAGAATTGTCCTGTGTGACCTGGGGTGAGTTACTTAACCTTTCTGGACTGCATCATCTTAACTAAAAAATGGGGATGATGATACTTACCTCATCACATTATTAGGAAGATCAGATGAATCGATACAAGTGCTTAAAACTGTGTCTGGTGCCCAGAGAGGGCTCAAAAATGTTGATTATTGCTATTACAGGAAAAATCCAGAAAGTGGTGGGGAAGTAGGTGAAAAGACTAGACTAGGAGGTAGGTCAGATTTGGATCACAAAGGGCCTTACCAGCTTCAGTGAGGAGTTCTCAGACTACATTATCCTTACAGGGGAGGAGGAGCCACTTCGAAATATTTTAAGCAAGATAGTGACAGCCTCAGATTTGTGACCTAAAAAGATCCTGCTGACTTCCAGGGGAGTGGACAGGAAAGAAGGGGACGTGTTTGCGCATGCTTGCATTCTCCAGCACCCACCCACAGACAGCCTACACACACGTGTTCATCCATATTTGCCTGTGTGTATGGAAACCTTCCCACGATGCAAGCGCATGTTCTACCATACATGCGTGCATGAAGCCAGGGGCCCAGCCCACGATTCTTTTCTGGACATTGCTGCCATCTCCAAAGTCCCTTCCTTGGCTCAGAAACAGAGGGAATTGTGTCCCTTCATGTCATCTCATCGCTTTGCTGCCCCCTTGTGAGCTCTCTAGACCCTGGATCCCTTGTGACTTTATCCAGGACACAGGCAACCCATATCCCTTCCTCACACCCTGTCCTGCGATCTATCTTCTGGACCTGCCCCACAGGGTCAGGTGTGCAAGGTGGAGTCAGCAAACCTTCCTGTAGAGAGGCCAGTGAGTCGGGGTACATGTAGTTGGGGGTCAGGGACTGGTTGTTGGAGAGCAAAGGCAAGCCTCAAGGGCCCAGGGCTGAAGGCTAGGCCTCAGATATTGCAAAACGGCTCCCCACTGGCTCCTTTAAGCAGCCACATCCCTAGTGCATTGAAAATAGGACTCCTTAGGCTAAATGGAACATCTGGGGAAGCAGGGCTATTGTGTAAATGAGCCTTCATGACCTGCCTCAGTCTTCCTTGTTCTGCAGCTTCTCCTGGCCCCTTTGGGAGTGAGGCCCTGTTTAAGCCCTTGCCAGTCTCCACTAACCGGGCCTTCTGATCCGCAGGGTCCCCGTTAGCTTCTCTGGATGGTCAAAGGCTCCATCACCCCTCACCCCAGGGCCAACCAATGTTCCCATTTACAAAACCCTTTCACCAACTCTCCTTTCCTCCCCTTCTCACAGCAGCCCTGGGGGTGGCCATTGTCAACTCTTTCTCTGAGAGGAAGGCAAAACCTCAAAGCTTACAAGCATGGTTTGAACACTAGCAAATGCATTGCAGAGTCAGAAGTCAGATCCCCAAGTCCCTGACCCCCAGTCATTTATTAACTGAGGCTGAGGGGCAAGTAACTAACATTTTATGAGGACTTTCTGGTTCCAGGTGCTTGGTGTGTTTATTTTCTTTAAGGCCAATCCTCAATGATAGAGTTGTTATTGTCATCTACAGATGAAAGGCCCAAGAGGCAAAGTCATGTGTTCGAGGATATACGGCAAATAAGTTGTGCAGCTGGAATTGGAGCTTAGGTCTGCCCACCTCTAAATTCAGTGCTCTTTGCTCTGCTCCACATTGACTCTTGGTGGCATCAATTGATCAGCAAGGCTAGGTTTTTAGGAGACAAAATAAAAATGGTTTGGTTCAGTCTCACAGTGGCAATAGGCAGGTATTAATGTGATGATAAAATTATGCATGTGGATTCTGTATAGACCAAAAAAAAAAAAAAAACTAACTTTATTGGAAAGGGGAGTGGGGGGTCAGGAGAACTTCCTGGAGGAGGTGGTACTTCACTTATTCCTTGAAAGTTGAGGAAAAGTGAGACAAGAGCCTTGCAGGTAGAGGAAATTATGTTAAAAATACATGGAATTGGGACCATAAGGAGCCACAAAACTATTTCGTGTAGGATATATGGGTCGTGGGTACTGAGAACTGAAGATGGATGGGCCGGGCTAGACCCAGCTGTGGAAGGGGCTTTCAAGCCCCTTCGATCTAAAGTATTCAGGCTTGAGTCTGTCGGTCATAGGGAGCCATCACAGAAGCTAAAGTTTATTCAAATCACAGTGTTCGGTTTTTTTTTTTTTTTTGGTGGGGGAGGGGGTTTGTTTTGGCCACTGTGTGACTTGCAGGATCCCCTACCAAATACTGAACCCTGACCCAGCAGTGAAATTGCCAAGCCCTAAGGATGCTGAAAGCTCGGCTTCTCTGTACACCAGTCCTGAACTGAATCTCAGAGACAGAGTTTGGGGTGATGTAGAAAAGAAGAGCTTTGTTACTTTGCCAGGCAAAGGGGCCCAGAGCTGGCTAATGACCTCAAAACCATGTATCCCAACTTAGAGAAAATAATGAGAAGTTATATAGTAATTGTTCAAAGGGGGCATGATCAGCTCATGGATATTCTTCTGATGGGTTGGTGGTGAGGTCAGTAGAAGTTAGCATCATCAACCTTCAGGTCCAAGTGGTCTGGGGTCTATAAACTTGTGGGCAGCACACCATTGTTAATTTTTGTTAGCTTCTCCCACTTCTGTAGCTTTTCAATAGCTACAAAATAGCTCAAAGATTTTGTTGTGTGTATCCATTGATGGGGAAATAGGACCTTGTCCCATGGGTGCACTATTGTTTCTCTTTTTTAAAGAAAATATTCATTTATTTGGCTGCTCTGGGTTTTATTAATATTTCTAGCACTGGGGATCTTTGTTTCCACGTGTGGGATCCAGTTCCCTGACTAGGGATCAAACATGGGCCCCTGCATTGGAAGATCAGAGTCTTGGCCACTGGGTCACCAGGGAAGTCCCACTATTGTTTCTCTTGACTCTCCCTGGTCTCAGCATCCCCTCTCTTCCCTAATTAATAGCTGCTTGAATCTGCCCATTAGAACTAAGGGAAGGTCATAGAGGCTGAATGAAGGCTGTTTCCTATAACCAAAGAAATAGGGGACACAGAAAGGCTTTGTGCTCAGAAGCCCCACAGGGCCCTGCTCAGTATCACTAACCACTGGACCACCAGGGAATGCCCAAATCCTATGATCTACAAGGTTGTATTTGTGTCGATCTTAGTAGACTATGAACTCCTGAAGGCAAGATTTTAGTCTGTTTCACCTCTGGCCCTCGGACCCAGCCAAGGAAATCCTTGCTAAATTTTGAAAGAGGGAGAGACTAGATTTCTAACAGAATCACTCGGGACTGGAGAGTCAAAAAAAGCAAATGCCTAGACAAGCTGGACCCTCTGCTGACCACAGCCTGCCCCTCCTATAAGACCCAGCTTTGAGGTACTTCCTTCAGGAAGCATCCCTGCCAGCTTTTAAAAATTACTACACTTTATTTTATTTTATTTATTTGGCTGCATCAGGTGTTAGTTGCTGCAGCACACTGTGATTTTCACTGACTCACACAGGATATTTTGTTGCAGTACACAGGCTCTCTAGTTGCAGTGGCGTGTAGGATCTTAGTTCCCTGCCCAGAGATGGAACCAGCTTCCCCTGCATTGCACGATGGATTCTTAACCACTGGACCACCAGGGTAGTCCGCAGGAAGCCTTTCTTGATGAGCTCCGCTTAACCAAACATACAGAGCTCTGTCAGGGTCAAGTTCACAGTCCATCATAGATTACCAATGCACTTTGTATTTATTTGGTTTATCTTATATGACTGCAAGAATTTTAGGAGGTGTTCAAAAAAAGACCACAAGCAATAAAATTAAATAGAGTAAGTAACAAAAAAATTGGCACCAGGTAATGCTTATTGAATTTGGAAAAAAAAAAAAAGAAAAGAATGTGGGTGGAAATTCCCTGGTGGTCCAGTGGCTAGGACTCTGTGCTGTGTCTGCTGAGGGCCTGGGTTCAATCCCTAGTTGGGGAACTAGGATCCCACAGGCTGAGCAGCATGACTGGAAAAAAAGAATGTGGATGGAAAAGCCACTGTTACTGGGAGCAAGTCTCACTCCATCTGGTTCTGAGCCTCCCAGTAGCCAGTGCAAAAAGAGAGATTCCAGAGCTCTCATGATAGGAAAGAAGACAACAAACCAGCTCCTTAGGGAAAACAGAGCTTTCCCTAGCACTTTACTTTCTGTGGAGGACTTACTCAGAGGGCACTGAGTGTTAGGGTCTTTAATGGCAAAATACTTGCTAAAGGAGCTTATTGTGACTCCTTTGGATGAGAGCTGAGGATATAACACCACAGTGCACCTCAGTGGAAGGAAGTCTGTGGGTGTGGAGGGGAGAAAATGATACAAGCCACTTAATAACTCAGAGCCTCAATTTCTACATGTGGAAAGTGGGTCACAGCCTTCCTCCTCAAAAGTGCTGCGTGAACTCATTTTGGAAGCTGAGCAGGCTCTGCAAATACCGTGTGTTATTATTAGAGCTGGATGGGGTTCAGAGTGGTCAACTGATTTGCCTGAGGTCACACAGCCAATGGGTGCTAGCTAAGGTCCAGAACTTCTCTGAGTCTCAGGTTATCATCTCATCTGTAAAATGGGGGCCCAAGGGAGTAGATGGAAAAGATTAGGGGACATCAGGGGTGTGGAAATTACTTCCTCATGAGAAAATATGTCCATGTAAGGACTCCAGCATGGAGTCAGTGTGTGCCCCTGGGGGTGGGGGGTGGAAAAAGGGGAGGAAGTGCTGGGGGGCCAGTGAGAGAGGGTGGCATGGGAAAGTGAGGTCTTCTCTTTCTCTGCCTGATCCAGCCTACCTCTTGAGCTGCGGCTTCCCTCCCCGGCCAGCCCACGGGGACGTGAGTGTGACAGACCTTCACCCTGGAGGCACTGCCACCTTCCACTGTGATTCGGGCTACCAGCTGCAGGGAGAGGAGACCCTCATCTGCCTCAATGGCACCCGGCCAGCCTGGAGCAGTGAGCCCCCCAGCTGCATGGGTGAGTCTCCTGCTCCTTTCTGTCCCAGGAGCCCTGCCTGTCTTTGGGGATCTCTATCTTTGGGGAGTACCCATTTGGAAGGGACTTTTTATCCGGAAGAGTCCCCATCCTAGGGTCTCCCTCTGGAGCTCTTCACCCTAAGGGTCTCTATCCTTGGCGTCTTCATCCTTGGATGGTCTCCATCTGGAGAAATCCCACCTGGAGGGTTCCCAGATCTTAGTTCCCCAACTAGGGATTGAACCCATGCCCCTAGCAGTGGAAGCATGGAATCCTAACCATTGGACTGCCTGGAAATTCCTGGAGGGTTCCCACGTTGGGAGTCACCATTCTGGAGTTCCCTGTTTTGGATAACCCTCATCCTAGAGGAAATCACTTTTGGGGTCTGTATCTGAAGGGTCTCTATACTGGAGAGCCTTCATCCTGGGGACCTATCCTGAGTATTTGCCATCCGAGAGCTTCAGTTTGAGGGCACGTGCATGTGCGTGTGTACTAAGTTGCTTCAGTCATATCCGACTTTGCTTCCCCATGGACTGTAGCCTGCCCAGATCCTCTGTCCATGGGATTCTCCAGGCAAGAATACTGGAGTGGGTTGCCATGTCCTCCTCCAGGGGATCTTCCCCACCAAGGGATTGAAGCTGCATCTCTTACATCTCCTGCATTGGCAGGCGGGTTTTTTTTTTTTTTTTTTTTTTTTTTTACCACTAGTGTCACCTGGGGGGAATCCCTCATAACTCCCCACCCCAGGGTGTCCACACTTGGGGAGTGTCCATCCTGGGGTTTTTCTATTCCAGAGCTGATTTCTTACCTGGGTAGTGGCATGGGAAAGTCCTGGGGTGAGCCTGTAGGGCAGAGGTCATCGCAAGGCCAGGGCCCAGGCAGATGAGTGGGCACAACAGCTCTGAAGATGGGACAAGGACAAGTCACCTTACCTGCTGCCCCTCTGCCCACAGCATCCTGTGGGGGCACTATCCACAATGCTACTCTTGGCCGCATCGTGTCCCCTGAGCCTGGGGGAGCTGCAGGGCCCAACCTCACCTGCCGCTGGGTCATTGAAGCAGCTGAGGGACGCCGGCTGCACCTGCACTTCGAGAGAGTCTCGCTGGATGAGGACAATGACCGGTGAGGGTCTGAGCCTTGGGTCAGAGGTTCCCACTTCAAGGAAATAGGAAGGCTACCGTGGGGAGGTAGGCAGACTGAGGGCATCCCAGTTGGGATCTATATCAAATGGAGGTCAGTCCTTCCCCTTTCTTAGGCAGTATAGCTGTGCAAACTGAGACAATTACTTAACCTCTCTCTGCCTCATTTTCATTATCTGTAGAATGGAGATAATAGTAGTTCCCTCTTAATGTTTCTGTGAGGACAAATGAATTAAAAATATGTAAAATTCTTGGAGTGACCAGCACACTGTAAGCACTCTAAATGTGTTTAGCATCATCATCATTATCCTCACTCTTTATCTAATAAACTGGTACTCCAGGTCTGTCACTAGGTGCTATGTGATGCTGGACAGGTACTTACTCTTTCTGTGCCTCAGTTTTCTCATCGATAAAATGAGGAGTAATAATACTATCTGACTTGAGGGTTCTTGCGAGAATTCAATGAGATAAAATGTGTACAGGCTTAGAAGAGTCCAAGGCATATAGTTAATGTTTGAAAGTAATAACTATGAAATTCAGCTAGGAGAGCAGGCAAGAGTTGAGGCAGCTTCTGAGAGAATGCCAAGCTCCTGACCACCTCTGTCCACCCCAGGTTGATGGTACGCTCAGGGGGCAGTCCCCTCTCACCAGTGATCTATGATTCAGACATGGATGATGTCCCAGAGCGGGGTCTCATCAGTGATGCCCAGTCCCTCTATGTGGAGCTGCTTTCAGAGACACCTGCCAATCCCCTGCTGCTAAGCCTCCGATTTGAAGGTAACAGTCTTCCCCCTGGGGCCCCAACTCCCCCACTTTCCCTTCTTCCTGATGCCTGGGCATGGTCACAAGCACATATTCCACCTCTGCTCATCTCCATGTTTGGATTCCTGAAAACTGACTTGCCTCCCCATCCCCAAGTGACAAAGATTCCGTCTAATTTCCTGAGGTGCCTTTCTACTTAAGCTTCAGGTGTGGCTGGATTCAGGTACAGTTGGTCTCAGGTACACAGCCCAGAGACCAATTGCTTTCATCTCTCCTTTCTTTCCTCTTGGCTGGCTTCATTCTTAGGCAGAATCTCAGTCTGTGTACCTAGCAGTTCCAAATTTGCATACCACCAGCTTTAGTAACTCCATCAAAAAGGGAGAAAGCATACCACTTTTCTAAGAGCTTCAGCAAAGATGCCAGGAAAGACTTTCATTGTCCTGGCTTAGGTCAGATGCCTATGTCTGAGCCAGTCACTGTCAGGTGGTATAATGATTGGCAGACCCACATCACACATCCATTCCTAGTTGGCCCCAGCTGAACCTCATGGACTGGAAGTGGAGAGGGCATGAGACCCAAAATGAAAATAGGAGTGCTCTTAACAAGAGGAAGACTGGATGCCAGACAGGTAGAAGCACGGAAGTCAGTGATCATAGGAGGAGTCATTTGAACTAGAACTTACAGGATAGAGAGAATTTTAAAAAACAAAGATTGGAAATGAGCATCTCAGATAAAAGAACAGTGTGAGCAACAGTAGAGAGGTAGAGAAAAGCCTGATATGTCTGAGAGTTTCAGAAACAGAGAGTTTCACTGTGTCTCAAGTGGAGAATTTATGCAAACAGTAGCAGGAAAGAGACAAAGAAAGTGAAATGTACAGAGACGAAAGGGGCTGGTTTCTGATATGAATCAAGGGAGAAAGGGAATTGGCACTGTGCCCTGATGGGTGCATAAGATTTGGGCATCACACCTTACAAGATTAAGTAACAGTGAGATAGAACAGTGGATCTGATAAATAAATTGCATATTAGATTCTGAGACTGCAAAGAGAATTTCTAGGTCTGAGGCCTGCCTCCATAATTGTGGGTCACTACTGCTCCATGGGCTTCAGACTCTTTCTGTATCACAGGCACCTGAATCTTCCCTGAGTCTTTGCAGCTAAGATATGTTCAGATGGGTAAAAACTAAAATGCTCTACAAATGTTCATGTTCACTGCCTTAACCCAAAATTAAATAAGTAGCTTTTTGTGTTTGCCTCACTTTTGGACTCCAGCCACAGTATGGATTATCAGGGATGATCAGAAGTCAACTGTTATTTTTGAGGAGTGAGCACACCTACCCGAGCCAAGCCTCCAAAGGCACCCTTTCCCCCTCAGTCCATTGCAGCTTCCAGAGTCAAGCATCTCTGGCTGGGAACCAAGGAATCTGGGCTTAAGAAGGTCTGGTTCTGCCACTGCCCAATCTGTGACATGGGGCAAGTGGCTTTTTGTCTGTGGACCTGGTATCCTCATCTATAGAACAGTGGCTGGGACTTGACTGGTCTCAGCCTCTGTCTAGAGGCCAAGGAGCTAACGTAAATGTGCTAATGAGGAATGTTAAAGTTTGGGGGAAACTGGAGTGTGAAAGCTAAACCCAAGGGCATTCGATTTTAAATAACCCACTGGGGGGCCAAACCACACTGGAATTCAGCCCAGTTCCCAGTCTGAGATCCCTAGAGCCCTGTGTGTGTGTGTATTTTTTAAAGGTATTTATTTATTGGCTGCATGGTATGTGGGATCTTAGTTCCCTGACCAGAGATTGAACCTGCACCCCTTGCATTGGAAGCACAGAGTTTTAACCACCAGACTGCCAGGGAAGTCCCTGTCCTAATGTTTACTTCCTTCCTGTGACTGACTCTTCTCTAGCCTTTGAGGAAGATCGCTGCTTTGCCCCCTTTCTGGCACATGGCAACGTCACCACCACGGACCCTGAGTACCGCCCAGGGGCACTGGCCACCTTCTCGTGCCTCCCAGGATATGCCCTGGAGCCCCCTGGCCCCCCCAATGTCATTGAATGTGTGGATCCTACAGAACCCCACTGGAATGACACAGAGCCAGCCTGCAAGGGTGAGCCCTCCACCGCCCTAGACTTCCCTCAGTCCACAGGCTACCTCCTGAGCTGGGGAACCTAGGAAGGCCATTAGAAAGAAGAACCTAGGAAACTCAGGCCTTGGTTCAATCCCTGTCCTTATCAGAGGCTCAGCTCAGTTTTCTTAGCTAAGTAGTTGGTGGGCTTGTTACAGATTTCAGGGATCATAACACAGATATCTTCAAGAGCTAGGGCTGGAGTTAGGCTAAGTCAGAGATTGGGTGGTGATGCATCGGCTGATGAGTGGGAGGGGTGAGTTAAGAGTAGGGCTGGGGATTGGACACAACAGGACTGAGCATGGCAAGAATCAGGTGAGTAATAGATAATAGAAATCCGGGAGGAGGCATAGTGCACAGAGTTGGGAGTGGTGAGAATGGTGGTGAAGTGGAGACTGCATGCCCACCTGGATCCTGAATCTGACACCGTTTCTCCCCTAGCCATGTGTGGAGGGGAGCTGTCAGAGCCAGCTGGTGTGGTCCTTTCTCCGGATTGGCCCCAAAGCTATAGCCCTGGCCAAGACTGTGTGTGGGGTCTGCATGTCCAGGAAGAAAAACGCATCTTGCTCCAAGTTGAGATGTACGTTTGGGTACCACAGAGGGTGTGATGGGTGTGGGCTCAGCCAAGTGTGGTATGACAATGCACTGCCCTGCTTTCTCAGCCCAGCTGTCTTGAGCTTTTTCACATGATTTGGTGGATATATGTTCAGATGAAAGAGGTGTATAAGGATTCAGGATGGGGGTGTGGGACATCAAGTAGACCTAGGGACAAATCATGTATTGGTTAGACAACCTTGGAGAAGCAAATGGGGTCATGCAGCCTTCCACAGAGGCTATTGTGAAAAGGGAGCTCTGGCCTGGAGTCTCACTGTTTGACTGTTTCCAAGGCCACCTGTGGAGTGATTTCCGGGGACCCAGGCATCTGTTGCATCAGCAGCAGCACAGAAGATGAGCGTAGGTGTGGGGGAAATCCAGTGAGCTCATTTGATGTGAGGTGGTCATGTGCCTGGACCAAACTAGAGTGGGCGTAGCTCAAAAAGCAGGTACTCAGGCGGGGCCTAGAATTGGGCGGGGTGGTAATAAGCATGGCCTGTGGTTGGTCAGAGCTGGAGTTGAGCCTGACCAATCACAGGCTTTTGGAGTTGAGCATCACCTGGTGATAGAGAAGGGACTGGGGCGTAGAAGGCGTTAGCAGTGAGCAGGGTTGGGGACTGGGAAGCAGAAATCAGAAGCCAATGGAACCTGGAGCGGCTAGCATAGAGAAGCCCATAATTGATCCAAACCTGAGGCATGGGATAGGCAACTGGAGAGTAGGTAAGGTTAGTAATGAACCGAGCTAGGATTGGGCAGAACTGGATGGGAGAGGCTGATCATAATCCACCCCCCACTCTGCAGCTTGAATGTGCGCGAAGGGGATATGCTGACGCTGTTCGATGGGGACGGTCCCAGTGCCCGAGTCCTGGCCCAGCTGCGAGGGCCTCAACCGCGCCGCCGCCTCCTCTCCTCTGGGTCCGACCTCACACTGCAGTTCCAGGCACCGCCCGGACCCCCCAACCCGGGCCTGGGCCAGGGTTTCGTGTTGCACTTCAAAGGTACGAAGGCCTCGGGTCCCGAGATGGGCAGAGGTCCCGCAGGTCAGAGAGGCCCCCGAAGCTGGAAGGGCGCCCTGAATCACAGGACAGCCTCCAAACTCTCTGTCTGTCCCCTGCAGAAGTCCCGAGGAACGACACGTGCCCCGAGCTGCCGCCTCCGGAGTGGGGGTGGAGGACGGCCTCCCACGGCGACCTGATCCGGGGCACAGTGCTTACTTATCAGTGCGAGCCTGGTTATGAGCTGCTCGGCTCCGACATTCTCACCTGCCAATGGGACCTGTCCTGGAGCGCAGCGCCGCCCGCCTGCCAAAAGAGTGAGCCCGGGCCCCGCCCCTGCCACTCATGGCCCCGCCCCTCCCTCTCGTGGTCCCGCCCCTGCCCACCTGTGTTTCCCCGCCCCTGTTTTGTCTGGGCTCCACCCCTTCGCTCTAGGTCTTGCCCAGATCTTCTTCAGGCCCTGATCATAGGTCCCCTGGGTATACCACTCCTCAACTCCTCGGTGTCCCGAAACTGTCCTCTCTGGTCCCCAGTCTCAACTTCCCACGGCTACATCCCTCCGTCTTGCGCTGTCCTGGGTCTCGACCCTGGGCCTCTGGGACCCGCCTCATCTTTTCGTGGCCGAGCCGCCACAGTCTCTTGACCCCGCCTCTGCCCCGTCTGAGCTCCATCCCTTACCTTGCCCGCCCGCTCCTCTCTTTTCTTGTTTTAGGCCCTTCTCCAGTTTCTCAGTCCCCATTACGGGGAGCCACTTTGCTGGGGCCTAAGCTCGTCAGAGAACTTGGTTAATTTTAATGAGGTCAATGAAGTGCCGTGCTGGGTTGCGGCTGGGGTTGTACAGAGAGGTTGGGAACCCTACCTACAGAGACAGCTCACAGTCTGGGAGAGGGACAGATACTTAACTCAAGATTTTACAGTGCTAAGTGCTGGGTGACTTCAGGCAAGGTACTTAACATCTCTGAGTTTTTTCATCTGTGAAGTAGGAATAGGGTGTTGTGAAAAGCAAATGAAAAGTTTTTCACGTTAGTACCTGGTGATAGTAAGTACTAGCTTCTATAAGTATGAAGAAGGGCTGTGGGAAGAGGGGGGGTTCATTATCCCACAGAGAGGGTTGGAGGTTTCACAGAGGAGGCGACATTTAAAGGAACTGGGAATGTTTATCTTTTAGAATGAAAAGAGGGGTGGCATCTTGTCACTTTCACCAAATTTTGGGTAGCCTGTCACCAGGATATGGGGCTGTAGGTCTTTCATCTGGAACCTAGGAGGAATGGTGGAACCAATGAGGATAAGTTTCAGGAAGCCATATTTGGACTGGACACCAGGAAAACTTTCTAGTTGACACAGGTCCCCTTTCCTGGAAAGATTCACAGTATGTCTAACCTGGAAACCAGATAGGATGGGGCAGGGACAGGAAGAGATGGGAGCGGGGCCCAGAGGGGATAGGGCCTGGCTCAGCTGCCCAAGGTTAAGGAGGGGACCTGCCACAGGCCTCACACCGAGCCTTCAGCTGAGCTGAGACCCAGGTCTCTGAAACTTAGCCCAGTGCTCCATGGCTGTGACCCTGAACAGTTCCAGCTCTGCCACTTCCTGACTGAATGACCATAGGCCAGTCATTTGACTGCCTTGAACCTTGAGCCCCAAGGGAGATGACAGTGACCTTGACCCCTCATTAAGGTATATGACAATGTGTTTGTAAAACATTTAGCGGGGTGCCTTGCAAAGGTCTGTATATAAGAAATGGCTTTGCCTGGGACTCTTCTGTAGCATGTCTGTGAACAGATGCCTGCAGGG
Organism: Muntiacus reevesi; assembly: GCF_963930625.1. Taxonomy (NCBI): domain Eukaryota; kingdom Metazoa; phylum Chordata; class Mammalia; order Artiodactyla; family Cervidae; genus Muntiacus; species Muntiacus reevesi. The sequence goes on from NC_089250.1 coordinate 204,642,197, forward strand.
GCCAGGCAGGCAATGTAAGTGAGCAGACTGGGCTGAGAATGAGGGAAGCAGGAAGGCTGGGCCCTTCTTCTGCTGATGATTTGCCAGTCAGGGCTGTCATAGTGGGCATTTAGCTGGTTTGCCCCGGCTGACTGGTTCACTATTTCAAATTTCACCCTGGGATGGGGGTCCAGGTTGCCCCACACACTTGGTCTTCTGGAAGAACAGTGTCAGCTCTGATCAGTCATGTCCGACCCTGCGATCCCATGGACAGTAGCCCCCCAGGCTCCTCTGTCCATGGAATTCTCCAGGCAACAATACTGGGAAACCTGATATGTAAAATGCATTGTGTTTTTAGTTTTTTCAATTCCTGCTCTCTTCATCCTGAGGAAGGAGTGGGAGGTGGTTGGGGGGGTGGGCGGTCTGCCCGGAGGAGATGGCCCACAGCTCAGGGCTTCCCCAGCTCTCAGCTTCTAGGTGATCTTTGAAGGCCCCAGCTCCCCCTGACTTTGCCCTCTTGCCGACAGTCATGACTTGTGCCGACCCGGGTGAAATCACCAATGGGCACCGCACCACCTCGGATGCCGGCTTCCCAGTTGGCTCCCATGTCCAATACCGCTGTTTGCCCGGGTACAGCCTGGAGGGGGCGGCCGTGCTCACCTGCTACAGCCGGGACACGGGCACGCCCAAGTGGAGCGACCGGGTCCCCAAGTGCGCCTGTGAGTCTGGGGACATGCTGGGACGGGTGGCTGGGTGGCCTGTTCACAGTGCAGCTGGCCCATGGCTGACCTCTTCCCCGCAGTGAAGTACGAGCCGTGCCTGAACCCTGGGGTGCCCGAGAACGGCTACCAGACGCTCTACAAGCATCACTACCAGGCGGGCGAGTCTCTGCGCTTCTTCTGCTATGAGGGCTTTGAGCTCATCGGCGAGGTCACCATCACCTGTGTGCCCGGCCACCCCTCCCAGTGGACCAGCCAGCCTCCACTCTGCAAAGGTGCCTGGGCAGACAGGGCAGAAGGGGGCATAGCAGTGTCTGGGATGTGACAGGATGGGGAAAGTCAGGTAGCACATTCGGGACCCTGCTGAGTTCCCCATTCACCTCCCATGGGCTCTCATCCTCAGAGGTAGCTCCACAAGCCCTGGGGAAGTTCAAGGTCATGGACTCATCCTAAGGGAAGTAGGACCGGGGGCTTTGGTTTGGCAGTCCCTTGCCCTCTGGACTGGTCTCAGTTTCCCTATTTTTGACAAATTCTATAGACCTGGTGGGTTTAGACTCCCCAGGGATCTGGAGAAGGAGGACCAAGGCCCTGCCCCCACTGAGGGAAGGATCAAGCTTAGGTTGAGCAGAGGGCAGAGAAACCAGGCTGTCCAACCCAGCCCCACCGGGCTCCCGGCCCTCTCCGCAGCCTCCTTCCCTCCCTGGCTCAGACCCCGTCCCCTCCCCCTCCTCTCCCTGCAGTGGCCTTTGAGGAGCTCCTGGACAACCGAAAACTGGAAGGTCAGTGAGGGCACAGTGGAGACCAAGGCCTGGCCGAGCTGGGAGGGCAAGGCTGAGGCCGGGGGCAAGAGGCCAGGTCCCTGGCGGGGTGAGGGCCCAGGGGTTCAGGGCCCAGGGCAGGAGGCTGGGCGAGCCCAGGGTGGGCCCAGCACCAGCTCACTGGCCTCTCCTCCTCTTTCTAGTGACCCAGACCACTGACCCATCACGGCAGCTGGAGGGTGGGAACCTCGCCTTGGCCATTCTGCTGCCCCTGGGTTTGGTCATCATCCTCGGCAGTGGCGTTTACATATACTACACCAAGTAAGTACCCGACTCGGGGAGCTGCTGGCCAGGGCAGACGTCCTGCCTGCCTGGCACAGAAGCCTGGGTGAGGGGGGGTTGGGGGCTCACTTCTCGATAAGCCCCTCTATCTCCTTCCTTTCCCAGGCTACAGGGAAAATCCCTCTTCGGCTTCTCGGGCTCCCATTCCTACAGCCCCATCACGGTGGAGTCAGACTTCAGCAATCCACTGTATGAAGCTGGGGTGAGCCTTTCCCCTACCCTAGAGTGCCCCATCCCTCTGCTCCCCTAGGACCCTATAAGCTTCTCTCAAGGTCTCTGTAATATCAGTCTTGGGAACTGCAAACTCAGCTGCCTACAAAGGTCACATCAGTGAACAAAGCAAGTCAGTGGGCCAATAGGGAGTGGTGGGGACTGTGGCTAATTGGAAAACCTGTACTCCATCCAGTTTGTGGCGGAATTGTTGTTCAGTTGCCAAGTCGTGTCTGACTCTGTGACCTCACAGACTGCAGCATGCCAGGCTTCCCTGTCCTTCATCATCTCCCGGAGTTTGCCCAAGTTCATGTCCATTGAATCAGTGATGCTACCCAACCATCTCATCCTCTGGCAGAAACCTAGGCTCAATTGCCAGATCTTCCAATTGTCCAAGAAGATCCAGAAATTTCAATTTTTATGTGATTTTAAGATACTGTAGAGTGAACCAAACATATCCATTGGCCAGATTTGGCCCCATTCACACCCCATGGCCTCCAAACTCCCAGTGATCAAGACTCTATAGACAGTGTGTTTTGCTATTTAAAGGCAAATTTTTCTTATACAAGGGGTATTTAAATCAGTTAATTTATTTGGTATTTGACCAAAGAAAATCATTTGCTCCTGTGCTGGAAGAAGACAGGCTGTGTTGATCTACATCTGAGACCACACCATTCTATATTAATGGGCAATTTAAGGGAACTTCAAGGGTAAGTTTAGTACCAACGGACTGAGAATTTGACTCCAGCATGAACTGGAACTCCACACTTCTAATGCAGGGGCCATGGGTTCAATCTCCAGTCGGGGAACTAAGATCCTGCACTCTATGACCAAAAAACTACAAACAAACAAACAAAAAAAAAACACAGTCTTTCCCCTTCCTTGTGGATACCTCCTCCCATTTTGCTGTCTCGTCCACCTCCATCCCACTCCAGCAGCTGATCCATCTCTCTGTTTCCAGGATACACGGGAGTATGAAGTATCCATCTGAACACCGAGACAAAAGCTACAGGATCCAGGACGCCCTTCCTCTCCTCATTCTGGGCAGGAAGGCGCACAGGACCTGGTCTCTGGCTTCCTTCCTCCCTTCTGTGTAAATAGTCTCCTGGTCCCACAAGGGGGCTTTGATGGCCCTGGGGACCCTACAGTAAATAAACCAGCATCCTGTGCCCAAAGCCTCCTCTTCTCAGTTGCCAAACAAGGGGCCTGCCCCCTTGACTCTACCTGCTTTTGGACCCTGGGAGGGGAATTCAGTCCCGGTTGCAACTCCTGGGGCGCCTCCAGCCCAGGGCACCCCACAGGGACTATACCCAAGAGCTCTGCTGTTCCCTTGGGCAGGAAGGCTCTGTCCTTCCCAGTTGCTCTGGCCCCAGCCTAACCTCTAACCCTTGGAGGGTCAGAGGAAGAGGGATGAAGCGGAGAGCTGGGACAAGACCCCTACCCCTTTCCATGCCCCCTCCCCATAGTTTCCCCACCTTTGCTTCTGGATTTTTGTTTTTGAGCAATAAACAGAAAATCACCATTTGTAACTGGGCTGGTGGGGTGTGGGTAGTGGGTCACAGAGCACTGGAGATGGTGATAGTGGTCTCTCTGGAGAAAGGGCTGGGGAGAGAGGAACAATTTGGGGAAAAGATGGAAGTTTAAGTTTGCAAACAGGGCATTGTTGAAGAGGCTGGCCTGGGATCAAAAAGCCTGGCTTTAGGCTCAGCCTCTGGAGGACCAGCTGGGTCCCCTCCTGGCCTCAGCTATCTCTCTACTGGGCTTGGCATTTCCAGGCTCTTTAGGCTGGGCCATAGATGGCAGTAGGTGCCTCTCATTTCTCACTGTTTGCATGCATGCATGCTTGCTAAGTGGTTTCAGTTGTGTCTGATTCTTTGCGATCCGATGGACAGTAGTTCGCCAGGCTCCTCTGTCTATAGGATTCTCCATGTAAGAATACTGGAGTGGGTTGCTATGCCCTCCTCCAGAGGATCTTCCCTATCCAGGGATTGAACCTGTGTCCTTTACAGCTCCTGCATTGGCAGGCGGGTTCTTTACCACTAGCCCCATCTGGGAAGCCCACCTCTTACTGTCTGACAGGTGGGAAAGAGCGCTCAATTTGTTTCATGGCCAGTTGACCTAAAAGTCGGCCCCTTCTTGAGAATTCTTGTAATAAATCCAAGTGTACCATTCTTTCCCCCCCCAATCTTCTTGGCATTTTAAGCATATCTGCTGTTACATGTATACCAAGTATTAGATTTGCAGCCTTTCCTAAACAATGAGCTTGTTTTGTTTCCTATGGGTGTCCTTTTCTTTACTCTTGGGCATTATAGGGAATTTATAAGCAGTTTGTCTTAAAGTCTTTCTCCAAATCAACTGAATTTTCCCTAATTAAAATTTTATAACTAAATATAATGAAACATTTTTAGAACACTCAAAAGAGGACTGAATTTTAGGAGAACACGAAGCAAACTGACCTTGATAAACACTAAAGTTTGGGGGCATTTATTCTGATCCAGGCATTCTGATGAGCACTATGCATACAATTATGTTTTTAACTCTCACAAGGTCCCCGTGAGGCAGGGACAATTATTTCCATTTTTCAGATAAGGAAACAGGGGCTTGGAGATGTGAACTGACAGTAAATTCCTCAGGAGGCTCCAAAAAGTAGCCAGATTGAGATTTAAATGCAAATTTCACAAAGCCTCCAGCACTGCCTTCCGCCATGATGTGTTCCAAAGCCAGGTGGCTCCAAAGCACAGAGGAGAGATCTCCACACTGACGCTGGTGGCAGGGGTGGAGTCTCTCAGATGTCACAGGCCTAGACCTTAAGAAGCTGGAGTCTGGCTGGGAGGATGGATCTGAACCTTTGAACTCATCTCTGCCAACAGGCTGATGGATAATAGGTTGATAACTGGCTGAATTAAAACCATTCCCATAATATGCAATATGCCATTCCAATAGTATGCCCACACATTTGGCAAAAGGGGGCAGCGGTGCTCCTTTCACATCACCCCAGAGAAGTCACACAAGAGCACTGCCCAGGTTGAGAGGAGGGAAGGATCTCTGTCTCTTTATTAAAGCTTTTCATTACTGGTGGTGTCCTTGCCAGTTGAGGGTGGCAAGCTGTCTGATGGTTCTGGAACACTTTGGAGGCTTCAGGGGTGATGTTGCTCACAACCAGGAACGCCCCCAGAACCGAACTGTTGAATGAGTGGTGAAAGAGGAGCTTTGACATGTTGCAGAGAGACAGAGTGGAGGAGGACATGAGAGGCCAAGAGCAGCACCAAAGTTGGGATCATCCTCCAGACGTCAAGTTGCTAGGCAGAGCTCCCTAGAAAAGAATAGAAGTCTTTATTTTAGATCCAAGGCGCATGTCTTTTTATCCTTCCATCCTTCACCTATCCATCCAATCCCTACCCTCAATCATTTATCCACCCACCATTTCCCACCTACCTGTTTATCATTCACCCACCATTCTCTTTTCATCCATCTATCCATCCATCCATCCATCCATCCACAAATCTATCCATCATTCCCCATTCATAATAGATACTCAATAAACATTTGCTCTTAGTTCCTCCTCTGCCTTCTTCATGAACCCCTCTCTTCTCTGCTAACCTCTTGCAGAGGTTCTCCAGGGCTCCAACCTCAGCGCCCTTGTCTTTCTCATTCTGCACAAACTCTTCCACCCCCACGGCCAGGGCAACTGCACACTCTTTAACTGCCAACCCTCTCCTACATCAGATCTCTAGCACCAGCCTACACCTCGCCAGTGAGGTTTGAAGCTGCATTTCCAACTGTCTACAGGGTATTTCCACCTGGAGTTCCCAGGGGCCCCTCAAACACAATCTGTCCAAAGGTGGCATCATGCCTGCCATGCCCCAGGAAGAATGAGAAGGCTGGCGAGACTGGGAAAAGGGGAGCAGTCATGGGCAATGAGGTCAGAGAGACAATAGGGTTGGGGAGGAGAGAGATCATGTAGGACTTTGTAAGCCATTGAAGAACTTTGGCTTTGACTCTGGAATGGAGACCTACTGTAGAGTTCTGGGCAGAAGCATGGCATCATCAGACTTAGATATCCCAAGTCAGAAAACTGGGAGTCCTCTGATTCCGTCTTTTTTCCCCTACCATTTTTAAATCAATCACCAAACTCATTCTTCCTGGTCTTTATTACTCATATCTACCCTTTCTCTCATCTCTATTATTACTGTGAATATGCAGGACCTACTCATCTCTAGTTTGGTCTCCAATTCCTAATTGACCTTCCAGCCTCTCATCTTTCCGTTTCCAGTTCACTCTCCCCATTGACCACCAGTGTGATGGATCTAAAATTTCAACTTCCACTGCTCAAAACTCTTCAATGACTCCTCACCTGTAGGAAAACATCTCTGGATCTTAATAAAACACACATAAAGTCCCTTGATTAGTCCCTGGGTACCATGCCTGCACAGTCCAGCAGTAAAACTGCTTCTGCTCCTACTGTCTCCCCGGCCCTAAAGGACATACACAGAGGGACTTCCCTAGTGGTCCAGTGGCTAAGACTCTGTGCCCCCAATTCAGGGGGCCCTGACCAGGTTCAATATCTGGTCAGCAAACTAGATCTCACATGCCGCAACTAAGATCTGGTGCAGCCAAAAAAATAAATTTCAACAAAAAAGAATACACACTTATACCCATGGTCATCCTCCTGAGACTCACCTCTGTGCCTTTGTTCATACAAGTCCTACCAATTTGAATACCCTAACCACCTCATTTTCCCCTAGAAATTTCTTTCTTTCAGTGTCACCTCCTCCAGGAAGCTCCATGATTCCTTTCCTTCCTGTCCCAACCGAGGCTGCGAGTAAGTGCTCTTCTCGCTGTTTCCATTTCTGTCATGGGCACTTAGCCATATTTGTTGTAATTGGCCATTTACTTGACTGGCCCCACATTAAACTGTGAACTTTTCAAGGGCAGAGACTGTGTCATTCACTTGTGTCCCAAGTTCCTAAAACAGGGACTGTATATGATGTGAACTCTAACTGTATGGTTATTCTGAATGGCCTTGTCATCCCTGGACCCAGCGCATACCTTCTCACGAGGGGATGGCAGGAGATGTGCCTTCGTGCGGGTACGGTTTCTGTCGGAGCTAGAGATGGCAGAAGGGAAAGGAGAGAGGTGAGAACTCAAGTCAAGGACTGGAGCAGAACAGAACAGGACTATGTGGTGTAAAATCCCCTTACTCTGCTGGGATGTTGTCAAACCCTGGCTCTCTCCCCTACAGGCTCCTCATCTTTCTCCCAGGACAAAGGGCATCTCCTGTGAAGCCTCACTCACCGGGTATCAGTGCCTCGGGTCTTGGTGAAGAACACTGGAAATAGAGGCCCCAGTCAGAGAAAGTACTATCCCGATAGCCAGAAAGAGATGTGGCTAGTGGGGAAGGGGCTAAGGAGATTCCGGGTCAGGGGTGAAGGACGGGGACTGGCTGAGTGGGTGGGGAGGTGCTGTGTGGTCCCAGGGCTGCTGTGAGATGGGGGAGCCGGGGACAGACTCCTGGAGAGGTCAACTGCGGGTGCGTCGGGGGGCTCAGGGACTGGAACTGGGGGTATGAGCGGGTCTCTGGACACAGGGGTCCTCAGGTGGGGAGTCACCATGTTTGGATATCTGAGTCCCTTGGTCTTGGGTCTGTTTTTCCTTGTTGGGCACAGGATTCATGTGGCGGGCAGCAACAAACAAGGCCTCGTCAGTGAGTTCTGTGCTGACCCGTGTCAGGAATTCCTCAGAGCGAGAAACCTTCTGGAAAAGGGAAAGTTGGGGGGTTCAGCCTCACAGTTCCCACATGGAAGGGCCGGGTCTGGAGGTTTCCAGAGTGGGGGCTCTGGGCTCAGGGTTGAGGCCAGAGTCTGAAGGCTGGCAGTCTCAGTGTCCTCAGCCTAAGCACGCTCCACCTCACTTCACCCCCACTCCAAGAAGCCCTTCTCCAGTGCTCACCAGATCGCAGCCCAGTGAGGTTGCAGGAGTTGTGGGTTTGGATGGCCGGCTGCCCTTTTTCTCCTCATTCCTGGCAAAAGTGGATGACATTCCCCTGGGGACAGTGGCAGCCCGAGTTAGGTTGCAAAACCAGCTCACTTCTCCCAACCCCAACCCACCACCATTCCCCGGGGCCTTGGAGAACTGTCAGTTCTCTCTCAAAAAAAAAAAAAAAGGCTGGGGGAGAGAAATAGTTGCTTTAAAAATCTTCCTAGGGGAGGGAGGAGGTGGGACGCCCACAACACCCACCTCCCCTACCCCTTACTTCGCCCAGCAGGGGCCCTCTCTATCCTTCTTCCCACCCAAGGCCCTTCCCAAGACAAGGCAGCCCACTTGCCGCCCCCGACCTAGCAGATGTGTCGAAATCTTGGGCTACTCGGCAGGAGGGGAGACGGAGAGGTCTAACGAGCCCTTTTACGGGCCGTGGGGACGGGGGATTTGGGAGCTGGGGAGGAAGGCTGGAAAGAGAGGAACCCGGGGAGGCGCCGTTGCTATAAAAACCTTGGCGTCTGAGGACGTTCCGTAGCCCCGTTGCCAGGAAATTAAGGATTCTAGAACCAAATGGGGGAGGGCATTTTCCCAGCTGGTCGCATTCGCTTCCCCGGCTTCTCCACCCTCTCTAGATCCCTCCTTGCGAGTACTGACCCCAGGGCCAGTGGCTTGAGAAACTTGGGAAGATCACGGACGGTGGACCTTGGCACCTAATCCTCCCACCACTAGGGGCAGGCGAGAAACAACCCCGCCCCAGGTCGCCTTCCAGCCTCTCTGGCCGTCATCTCTTTGCCTGGAGCCTGCGACAGCAAATGAGGGCCGAGAGAGGGGGCGGGGAAGGGAAAATGTGGGCTGTACCAAATAACTTTGCCTCTTGGGGGTGCAAAGACTCTGGATGGCGGGATCTTTTTGCCATTATGTCCAGGAGTAATATCCTCCACAGAAAAGAAAGTAGAGACATTTACCTAGGCCTCGTTCTCTTTTGATCTCTCCTTTTAAGTTCCTTCTTTTGATCAGCGTCGATGATTCTTTGACCCCTCTCCTCCCTCTGTACTTTGGTACGAATCGATGGAAAGGGGCGGAGGGAAGAAAAGGAAAAGGAAGCGGGCAGATCTTAAAGGGGACGCAGCTATTTCTTAAGTCTCTTGTTCCTTTCTCTAATTTTGCAAGGACAAACGCAGAAAAGTAGGTTCCGGAAACCGAGCGCAGCTGGAGCAGCAGGGGCCGCAGCTGTAGGCGGCAGCTCCCGCGAGGCAGGCGGAGGCCAGCGTCTGCCCATAGGAAGGGCGGGGTGTGCGCGCCCCCTGCGTCCGGCTCACAGCTGGGTCGGCCCATGCTCCGGCCGGCGGCGAGCTTGAACATCTGGGACCGGGCAGGGACCTGCGCACAGTGGGCGTGGCTGATGCGCCGGGCTGGGGAGTGAATCTGCACCCGGGCTGGGACAGAGTTGGCACCTTCAGTTAAGGCCCAGAGCGGCCAGGGGACCTCCGCGATGGCAAGCGAAAATATCTTCCTGTTTGTGCCTAACCTCATCGGTGAGTGCTACCCGCGGCTCCGGGCGGAACGGGAGGGCCAGGGGCCTTGAGCAGACTCCCAGATCTGCCCTGTCTCACCCTGTCTCAATTCCAAGGTTATGCTCGGATTGTCTTCGCCATAATTTCTTTCTACTTCATGCCCTGCTGCCCACTCACGGCCTCCTCCTTTTACCTGCTCAGCGGACTTCTGGACGCTTTCGATGGACACGCTGCTCGAGTCCTTAATCAAGGTGACAGACATCTCTTCCAACCAGCCCACAACCCTCTGTCCCCATTTTCCTGCTTCCTCAGGACCTCGGAGTGGGCGGGTACTCGGGAATCCGAGGGCTCTGTCATTCCCATCTCTGTCGAAGGCAGTTTAGAATGACCTGGTTTTGGAGCAGAAGGGATTGAAGCTCCCTCTTGAGAACGAGCGCGACTGGGCATGGCAGTGGCAGTGGCAGTGGCAGTGCTAGAGGCTTTTCTGAATAAAAAGCCAGTCAACAGGTTATTGGGCATCTGCTGTGTGCCAGACACAAGCGATCAGCATTCCAGAAGGCATGTTTAGAGGGAGAATGGAGAAGGAAGGGAGATAGTTTCTGGAAGGTTGACCTCATTTTTTATAATCTGTTCTTAGACCCACCTCTAAGACTTCCCTAAGACTTCCAATCTTCTTGTCTTGAGACCTGAACCCTTGGTTCTGGATTGATGAGCTGTAGAGCTAGCTAGCTTTCTCAGGCCCTTCTACAATGTTGTCTCCAGGCTACCAGGCTTCCCCCTTTTATGATATGGTGACCTTTGACCTTTGACCTTTACACTCCAGCCAGAGCAGTCTGGTTTCCTCCCCCCCCCCCCCCCCCCCCCGGTGGATGGTGGGCATTTTCACTCTTACACTCTGCATCAGAGTGATTCACCAAATATGGCCCCTGTCACAGCTCCTCTGTCCCCTGACAGCCCCTTTCCACTGTTTTTCTCAGGGACCCGGTTTGGGGCCATGCTGGACATGCTGACAGACCGGTGCTCCACGATGTGTCTGCTGGTCAACCTGGCCCTGCTGTATCCTCGCGCCACCCTTCTCTTCCAGCTCAGCATGAGCTTAGACGTGGCCAGTCACTGGCTGCACCTCCACAGGTCTGCAGTTCTGGGGATATGGACCAGTGGAAGAAGACGCTACATGGGGAGGGATGAGACCTTCTCAGGGGGTATCTTCAGGCTGCTGGGGAGGTCTCCTTTTTAGCTGTGCTTTGTTAAGGGAGTCTGGCAAATCTTCTCTGACTCGGCGTCCTATTTTACAGTTGGCTTAGTAATCTTTAAAACCCTTCTGAGGATTCCAAAGAGATAACATCCCTTTGGAAGGGGATAGGGCTTTTGAATCCTGATTTTGCTTCCTCCAGCTATCCAGCTAGACTGTAACTTCTGGCCCAATGGTCCTCAGCTGTGCCCGAGTCCCCCCTCTGTTCAGCAGAGGCAATCCCAGTACTTATGTAATGGGGGTTGCATTGAGGATTCGGTGGGCATTCCTGGTAATGCACGCTCATGGATTCCCCCTCTACTTTCTCCCTAAGTTCTGTGGTCCGAGGCAGTGAAAGTCACAAGATGATCGACCTGTCTGGAAACCCGGTGCTTCGCATCTACTACACCTCCAGAGTGAGCCTTTGCCGCCCCTCCCTATTTGCTTAGGGCAAGTCCTGGCCCCAGCCCTGGGCCCAGGACAGGATTGGTGGGAAGGGTGTGTGTGAATTGCTCAGGCAGCAGGTGTGCATAGGAGAACTGAGTGACTTGAGGGGTGAGGGAAGGAGGAAGAAGCCAGAGCGGTCTGCAGAACCAGCTGTCTAAAGGCCTTAGGCCATAATAAGGAGTGTAGTCTTCCTCCTGGGTGGGCTGGGCAGTGTTACTACCTCCAGGTAGCGCACGGAGGGTGAGAATTGCAGCATTGCTGGGTAAGAATATCTTCCTGTTTGTGCATATCCTTATGATGAGTGCTGCCCATGGCTCCAGGCTGAAGGGGAAGGTGAGGAGCCTTGGGCAGACTGATCTACCCTGTTCCCCACATCTTCCCCACACCACCCTGCACCCCTCTTTCCCAGTTCCTGGTCCCCTGGCCCTTAGTTGGAGGATGGGAGCCACTGCCCTGCCCTCTTGCTCAAGCAGCCTTTTTGCCATTTGTTTAGCCTGCTCTGTTCACCCTATGTGCTGGAAACGAGCTCTTCTACTGCCTCCTCTACCTGTTTAATTTCTCCGAGGGACCTTTAGGTAGGCGATGAGGGACTGGGTAGGAGGATGGGAGGGGGTCTGGCCTGCCCGGGGAGACAAGACCCCTGCCTCACCTGCATCCTGTTTTCTCTGGATCACCCTTGATCCCTTTCCACAGTTGGCTCAGTGGGTCTTTTCCGAATGGGCCTCTGGATCACCGCCCCCATCGCCCTGCTCAAGTCTCTCATCAGCGTCATCCACCTGATCACAGCTGCCCGCAACATGGCTGCCTTGGATGCGGCAGATCGGGCCAAGAGGAAGTGACCCTGGAACCTCCAGCCCCTGGCTACCCACCTGCCCTGGGAGTCTCACTGTGCCTCTCAGCTCCCCAGTCTCTTCCTAGGAGGAGGGCCCAGGCTCACATCTTTCCAATTGTGTCATCCAAACTGCTGGGAAGGGGGGGTGGGCATCCTCTTTGGTGATATGACGTTCTCCGTAATCCTGGGGACCAGTCCTCCCACCCCCATAATCGCCAAGGACCTGGACTTCAAATCAGGAAGGATGCTCAGGAGGCCCCACCCACATGGGCAGTGCTTCGGGGGCCCCAGGAGAGCTGTCTGAGGACTGGGCATTGTCACACCTGCTGGCTCAGCCCTGGGATCTGGCTTGGCCTGAGACCTTAGGGATTTGAGTAAGGGCGGTGGGATAGGGGCCAGGGTTCCCAAGAGGCAGGGATTCAGACCTCTGCCCCTGGCTGGAGGAAGCCTGTGGGTACCGTGGCTGGGAGAGAAGGGGCCGTCAAGATCCCCGTTGCAATCTCCTCTGTCCTGGCTCTGAAGGCCTTGATAATAAAGGAGGGGATGTCACTGTTCTAGAGTTGGTTTCCTTGGAGATACTCTTGGAACAGGGCCAGTGTTGAGGGGAGAGGTTGGGGGGAAAATGATGATCCATCTGGATACTAGTTTACTGGCTGGCTCCTTCCTGTCACTCCTCAGTGACCTCAGAGCCCCTCCCTGCCACCCAAGCTCATGCTGTGTCCTCTGCCTACTTCTTTATTTTCTTTACAACACCTGTCACTGGCTGTCTACAGTTACTTGTGTACCTGATATTTTCTACACTCACTAAAATGTAAACTCCACAAGGGCACGGACTTTTCTTATTCTTTCTCTGTCCCTACAAAAAAAGATTAATCTTGACCTGGCATATCATAGCTGCTTAGTAAAGACTTATGAATAGATGGGTTGGTTTCTGAGAGTGTGGTTCTTTGACCACTTATGCGGTATTTCTGGAAAATTCAGCTTCTTGGACCCTGCACCAGACCTCCAGAGTTGGGAATTAAGGGATAGGCCAAGAAGTCTGGGATTGTAATAAACCCCAGCTGATTGATTCTTTTTCCCAATTACACTGAGAATCACTGACCTTTCTTAAACATTTTGTGGGTACCTACCAATAGGGGATATTGTTCTGGGCATGTCCCTAACAGCTTACCCCTGTCATCTGAACAGAAAGCTGCCTGGCATCAGCTTTGAAAAGAAAGACTATATTGAACCAGATACCATATGCCTGATCCTGTACTGGGGATTCTTTGCAGATATAACTTATTTTGCCCTTCTAAGAGCTTATCCAAGAGGGGCTCATGTCTGTTATTGTTGCTCAGTCGTGTCCGACTCTGTGACCCCATGGACTGCAGCACACCAGGCTTCCCTGTCCATTAGCAACTCCCGGAGATTGCTCAAACTCATGTCCATTGAGTTGCTGATGCCATCCAACCATTCTCATCCTTTGTTGCTCCTTTCTCCCATCCAAGTACTAACCAGGCCCGACCCTGCTTAGCTTCCAAGATCAGACGAGATCAGGCGCGTTCAGGGTGGTATGGCCATAGACTGTTGCCCCCTTCTGCCTTCAGTCTTTCCTAGCATCAGGGTCTTTTCCAATGAATCAGCTCTTCACGTCAGGTGGCCAAAGGATTGGAGCTTCAGCATCCATCCTTCCAGTGAATATTCAAGGTTGGTTTCCTTTAGGATTGACTGGTTGGATCTCCTTGCTCTTCAAGGGATTCTCAAAGGTCTTCTCCAGCACCACAGTTTGAAAGCATCAATTCTCTGGTGCTCAGCCTTCTTTGTGGTCCAACACTCACATCCATACGTGACTACTGGAAAAACAATACCTTTGACTGTATGGACGTTTGTCAGCAAAGAGGCCCTCATGTCTGAGGGCTGACATTTATCAGATGTGTCTTGAGCCTCGACTCCTGCTGTAGGCCCAGGGGATTCAGTGAGGAGGAGGCCACTGGCTAGCCAGGGAAGAGATGATGCCATTAGGAGGGTGCTTGTTGAAGGGTGGGGGTAGAATGTGCTGTAGCGCTTTGGGTGTCTTAAGAAAGCGGGTAATAGTGATTGGGGAGGGAAGGGTTAATGTAGAGGAGGATTGATTCTCAACTGACTGAGTGGGGAGGTGGCCTGAAAGCACCCGGGGCAGTTGCCAAAGGAAAATGGAAGCAGGTCATGTGGCTGGAACACTGAACGCTGGGGGTTGGGGGCCGGAGAGCTGATGAAAGGTAGGGCAGAAGCCAGCAGCAGCCTGATGAACCCCAGAGAGCTTTTGGACTTCACCCTAAGGGCCACGAGGAGGTGCTGTAGGAATCTTTCAAAATAATAGGTACATTATTCATAGGCAAAAATAGTAAGTTGCACACATTACCAAAGGATGACGAAGACTTCCTGCCACTTGAAGCTCCCAGTTCTCCCCAGAGGCAACCACTGGTATTCATTGCTTATGTAGCTAAATGAATTCTTCACATGTACCCGTATTCTGTATTTTAAAATTCATTTTGTATATTTGCTGTTCTGCTAATGAAACCCAGCGGGACCTTGTGGGGCTCCTGGGTAAAAATCCTTTCTGTGTGCCCCGTTTCTTGTTTGTAGGAAATAGGCTTCTTTCGGCCTCCTTGACTTTCCCTGAATTCCCAAGGGCAGGTTCAAACAGTTGCTAATCAGAGAAAAGGAGGGGTTGCAGAAATAAGGGAGGGGCAGTTAAATAGGGCAGCCTCTATACAGTCAAAAAAACAAGACCTGGAGCTGACTGTGACTCAGATCATGAGCTCCTTACTGCAAAATTCAGGCTTAAATTGAAGAAGGTACGGAAAACCCTTAGGCCATTCAGGTATGAGCTAAATCAAATCTCTTATGATTATACAGTGGGGGTGACAAATAGATTCAAGGGATTAGATCTGGTAGACAAGAGTACCTGAAGAACTATGGGTGGGGGTTCATAACATTGTACAGGAAGTGGTGATCAAAACCAACCCCAAGAAAAAGAAAGGCAAAATAGTTGTCTGAGGAGGCCTTACAAATAGCTGAGAAAAGAAGGGAAGCTAAAGGCAAAGGAGAAAGGGAAAGATATACCTACCTGAATGCAGAATTCCAGAGAATAGCAAGGAGAAATGAGAAAGCCTTCTTAAGTGAACAATGCAAAGAAACAGGAAAACAATAGAACGGGAAAAACTAGAGATCTCTTCAAGAAAATTAGAAAAAAAAAGAAAAGAAAATTAGAGATACCAAGGTAACACTTCATGCAAAGATTGGCACAATAAAGGACAGAAAAGGCAAAGACCTAACAGAAGCAGAAGAGATTAAGAAGAGGTGGCAAGAATACACAAAAAAACTATACAAGAAAGGTCTTAATGACCCGGATAATCACAATGGTGTGATCACTCATCTAGAGCCAGACATTCTGAAGTGCGAAGTCAAGTGGGCCTTAGGAAGCATTACTATGAACAAAGCTAGTGGAAGTGATGAAATTCCAGCCAAGCTATTTCAAATCTTAAAAGATGATTCTGTTAAAGTGCTGCCCTCAATATGCCAGAAAATTTGGAAAACTCAGCAGTGGCCACTGGACTGGAAAATTTCAGTTTTCATATTAATCCCAAAGAAGGGCAGTGCCAAAAAATGTTCAAACTACTGCACAATTGCACTCATCTCACAGTCTAGCAAAGTAATGCTCAAAATTCTCCAAGCTAGGCTTCAACAGTACTTGAATCGAGAACTTCCAGATGTACAAGCTGGATTTAGAAAGGGCAGAGGAACCAGAGATCAAATTACCAGCATCCACTGGATCATAGAAAAAGCAAGGAAATTCCAGAAAAACATTTGCTTCATTGACTACGCTAAAGTCTTTGACTGTGTGGATCACAACAAACTGTGGAAAATTCTTCAAGAGGTGAAAATACCAGACCACCTTACCTGCCTCCTGAGACACCTGTATGCTGGAGAAGAAGCAATAGTTAGAATTGGACATGGAACAACAGATTGGTTCTAAATTGAGAAAGGATTACATCAATGCTGTATATTGTCACCCTACTTATTTAATTTATATGCAGAGTACATCATGTGAAATGCCAAGCTGGATGAATCAAGAGGGAATCACAATTGCTGGGAAAAATATCAGCAAACTCAGATATGCAGATGATACCACTCTAATGGTAGAAATCAAAGAGGACCTAAAGAGCCTTTTGAGGGTGAAAGACGAGAGTAAAAAGCTGGCTTAAAACTCAGCATTCAAAAAATTAAGATCATGCATCCAGTCCCATTATTTCATGGTAAATAGATTGGGAAAAAGTGGAAACAGTGACAGATTTCATTTTCTTGGGCTCCAAAATCACTGCAGATGGTGACTTCAGCCACCAACTAAAAGACGCTCGCTCCTTTAAAGAAAAGCTATGACAAACCTAGACAGAGTATTAAAGAGCAGAGACATCACTTTGCCGACAAAGGTCCATATAGTCAGTTATGGTTTTTCCAGTAGTCATGTACATATGTTAGAGTTGAACCGTAAAGAAGGCTGAGCACCAAAGAATTGATACTTTAGAACTTTGGTGCTGGAGAAGACTCTTAAGAGTCCCTTGGACAGCAAGGAGATCCAACCAGTCAGTCCTAAAGGGAATCAACCCTGAATATTCACTGGAAGGATTGATGCTGAAGCTGAAGCTCCAGTACTTTGGCCACCTGATGCGAAGAGCCAATGCACTGAAGAGCCAGTTCTGAAGCTGGGAAAGATTGAGGGCAGGAGGAAAAGGGAGCGATAGAGGATGAGATGGTTGGATGTCATCATTGTCTCAATGGACATGCGTTTGAGCGAACTCCAGGAGATAGTGAAGGACAGGGAAGCCTGGGGTGCTGCAGTCCATGGGGTTGCAAAGGGTCAGTCCTGACTGAGCAACTGAGCAACAAGTACAGCTTTGGGGCTGGGTCCTGGTCCCTCCTCAAGGAATATACATAACAATACCTTTGAGGTCTTCTGCGGAACCAAGGCCCCACTCAGGTGAAGGATGGTGACTTCCGGATGGAGCACAGCCCTGTTACCTCATTACCAGCCAATCAGAAGGAAGTCACACACCCTGCAGCCCTCACCCCACATTCTGCCTGTTAAAACCTCCTCTCAAACCATTGGGGAGTTTTGAGCAGGAGCCACCAACTGTTCTTCTCCCATGGCCCTGCAATAAACCTTTCTGTGCTCCAAATTACAAGGTTTCAATTTATTTGACCTCACTCTGCATCGGGTACACACACTTGTGTTCTGTAACACTAACACAAGCTGTTCCACGAGCTTTTGTGCATTACCATTTCACCTCACATCTGCGCTCTTCTGTGTACTAAACAATACAAGAAGCTCATTTTCCAGAGAGGAAATCTAGGTCCTGAGAGGAGTCCATCCTGGTTGGCTTGGCTCCAGAGCTGGCGCCGTTAACCTTTACCACGCTGCAGTCTACGTCAGCAGTCTTCTCTCTCTTTTTTTTTTTTTTGCCGTCTTCTCAATGGTGGCATTAAATTCCATGGTTTATTTGTTTAAGTAGGTCCTGCCACCTTAAACAGTGTTTGACTCACCTGAGCCCTCTGGAGGCACCTGTAGGATGAACGTTGAAGGGCTTTCAGCAGGGTGATGGCAGGGACTGATTTGTACTTGGCCCTCACCAGCTGATCAGCCCCTCCAACTGTAGGCGTTCCCCTGGCAGCCTGCTCCCAGGCAGGTGGGAGGCTGAGCAGTGGTCCTTCATCCTTCATCCTTCATGAGTCAGCTTGATGCCCAAAGCTCGGCTTCTCTGTGCACCAGTTCGGAATCGAATCTCAGAGACAGAGTTTGGGGTGAAGTAGAAAAGGAGAGTATTGTTGCTTTGCCAGGCAAAGGGGGCCAGAGCTGGCTGATGGCCTCCAAACCATGTGTCTCCCCTTGGGGAAGAAAGAACTGTTATAGTAATTGTTCCAAGGGGGCGTGATCAGCTCGTGGACATTCTTGGGATGGGTCGGTGGTGAGGTTAGTAGGAGTCAGCATCATCACCCTTCAGGTCCCACTGGTCTGGGGGCTACATACTTGTGGGCTGCATACCATTGTTAATTGCTGTTTACTTCTCCCTCCTGGAGGGGGTTTCAGTATCTGCAAAATAGCTTAAAGGTATTGTTGTGTGTATCTGTCAATGGGGAAACAGGAGCCCACCCCAAGGCTGCTCTCTCTTTTTTTTAATGCAATTTTATTTATCTATTTTTGGCTGTGCTGGGTCGTCATTGCTGCACTGGCATTTCTCTAGTTGCAGCTAGCAGGGGCTACTCTCTAGCCATGTGCGTGGGCTTCTCACTGCATTGGCTCCTCTTGTGGACCATGGGCTCTAGAGCACAGGCTCAGTAGTTGTGGCACACGATTAGTTGCTCCGAGGCATGTGGGATCCTCCCGTATCAGGGATCAAACCTGTGTCTGCTGCATTGGCAGGCAGATTCTTTACCACTGAGCCACCAGGGAAGTCCCCCAAGTCTGTTCTTGACTCTTTCTTTCGGGTCTCACATCCTCTCTTGAACCTGCCCATTGGAAGTAAGGGAAGGTTATGGAGGCTGCTTCCTGTAGTCAAAGAAATGGGGGATATGAAAAGGCTTTGTGTCCAGGAGCCCCACAGAGCCCTGCGTGGTATTAAGATCTCCCTTCCGACCAGAGGAGTCCTCCAAGCCCTCTCTCCAGCCCCACAGCTCTGACTGGTTCCTTGACTCTTTGGCCCTAATCATTTATACAGATGTCACACATCAGACATCTCTATTCGTGTAAACTAAGCAAGTGTACTACAGTGTGGATTGCTCAGTCACATCCGACTCTTCGCCACCCCATGGACTGTAGTCCACCAGGCTCCTCTGGTCCATGGAATTCTCCAGGCCAGAATACTGGAGTGGGTAGCCATTCCCTTCTCCAGGGGATCTTCCCAATCCAGGGATCGAACCCATGTCTCCTGCCCTGGCAGGTGGATTCTTTAACACTGAACTACCAGGTTAAATCCTAATTCCGGAGATGAGGGACTCAGGTGCCTGCTGATTTTCAACGCCTATCTTCCAAGTGCACCTTGCTTGCTTGCATCTCACATAGGCGGAGGTGCAGGGGGAGGATTGCTCTAGGCTGGTTTATGGGATGGCAGGAAGCTGGTGCCAGCAACATCCACTCTCATCAATTGACTGCTAGTCGGTCATGTGGCCACTTCTACATGCAGAGGAGGTTGGGAAAGAGATTAGCTGTGGGCCCAGGAGGAAGAGAAAATAGATTTGGTAGACAAAGTCTTTTGCTGTTTAAAGACCATTTTTTCTTCTACAAGGGATACGTCAGTCAATTTATTTGGTATTTAACCAAAGAAAAGCTATTTGTTCCAGAGCTAGAGGAAAACAGGCCGTGTTGATCTACATTGGAGATCACGCCATTCTGTACTTAACGGGCAATTTAAGGGACCTTCAAGGGTAAATTTAGTACCAAGGGACTGAGAATTTGGTTCCAGTGTGAACTGGAATTCCACTATATTTCCAGCAAGGCCTGCTTTCCTATCATAGAGATATATCTTGTCTTCCCACTATATAATCAGTGCTGGGGAGATAGTGAAAACCCATCTTTATGTGTACAGTTTAAAGAGCAACTTCTATTAACTTATTGGATTTCACAACCTTATGAGATATATGTAGTCAGGACAGTCTAGATTATGCTGTGGTAAAAAGCTCCCCCACAAACCGCATTGAGTGCACAGAGGAAATGTTTCACATTTCTGCTGCATGTCTACTGTGGGTTGGGTGTGGCTCTGCTTCACGCCATTTTTCTCTGGGACCCAGGTCAATATTTGAATATTGCTGGTTAACACGGAAAAGGGAAAAGTGTAGTGATGCATTCTCTCTTGCATTTCATTGGCCAGAAGAAGTCATAGGCCGAGCCCAGTGGCCACTGGAGATCTATGTGGAGGCATCAAGTCATCAACTGAAAATGAGCTTAGAGCTCAGAGGTGAGGTCAGCGATGGAGAAATTTTGAATCTAAAGCCAGGAGACTGGCCAAGGATGTAGCCTTGTAAAGGAACAAGGTTCTGGGAATTCCCGGGTAGTCTGATGGTTAGGACTCCAAGCTTTCACTGCAGAGGGCGCTGGCCAGGGAACGAAGATCCAGGAAACCACACTGAGTAGCCAAAAAAAAAAAAAAAGTCGGGGGGGAAAGAAAGAAAACAAGGTTCAGGATGACTCATGACTTAGCAGCTGAGCAGAGAAAGTGGGGTTGGCCAAGGAAACTGAGGCACAACCAGGGAGGTGGAAGGAAAAGAGATGCAGGCTAGGCGATGGGAGCCTGTGGTAGGAGGCAGGCAGCCACTGTGCTGAAAGATGGGAGGGGCTGAAGGAGAGGACCTAACTTCTGGGTTTAGCAATAGTCCTGTGATGCCGAATAGAGCTGTTTCCATTAAGCAAGGGGTGGAGACAGAAGTTAATTGGTGAGGTTTGAGGAGATAATGAGAGGTAAGGAATGGAAACCGAGAACTTTGGCTAGGAAGGAGATAAGGCAGCTGGAGGGAACGTACAGCAGAGAGAGTTGGTTCTCCATGGGAAGGAGCAGAGCACATTTCTAGAAACAGATGGTGCAGGAGATAAAGGCGGTGGGATGGGGGAGTGGACTCCCAGGAGGACTTGGGGGGAAGGGGGCGAGCTGGGCTCAGTGGGAAGAGGAAGGACAGAGTCCAGATGGGGTCGTTGGTTAGATTTGATGCTGGAAAGGGCCTTCCTGCCCAGTGAGTTTCTATTTTCTCAAAGAGGTGAGAGAAAGTGGGCCGGGGTGTGGGAGGTGGAGAGGAGAGGGGGTGTGAAGAGCGGCTCTGAAGGGGCCCTCACGCAAGCGAGAGGAGTAGAGTCAGAGGCCGTGAGGTCTCTCGAGATTCCTTGCAGTGAGTTTCAAACGGGATCAGTCTGTAGGCGGGGTGTTCCTCCTCCAGGAACAAGCAGCTGGTCACGGCGGGTGGAGGGGGCGGTAACTGGTTTAAGTCAGGATGGAGCTTTTTCTACCAAGTATCATGGGAGAGGGGGAGAGGCGAGGAGGGAGGGTTTTTTTTTTTCATTGAAGTATAGCTGATTTACAATGTGTTAGTTTCTGCTGTATAGTGATTCAGTTATACATTTATATACATTCTTTTTAACAATTCTTTTCCATTATGATTTATCATAGGATATTGAATGTAGTTCTCTGTGCTATACAGTAGGACCTTGTTGTTTATCCATCTTATATTTAATAACTTACATCTGCTAACCTCAACCTCCATACCGCCCCTCCCCCAACCCCCTCCCCCTTAGTATACCATAGCATGGTAACCATTCTATGTCCATGAGTCTCTTTCTGGTTCACAGATAGGTTCATTTGTGTCATATTTTAGATTTCACATATGCGATATTGTATGGTATTTTGTCTTTCTCTGACTTCACTTAGTATGATCATCTCTAGTTCCATCCATGTTGTTGTAAATGGCATTATTTCATTCTTCTTTTATGACTGAGTAGTATTCCGTTGTATAATATATGCCACATCTTCTTTACCCATTCATCTGTCAGTGGACATTTAGGTTGCTTCCAGGTCTTGGATATTGTGAATAACGCTGCTATAGACATAGCGATGTGTGTATCTTTTTGAATTAAGAGTTTTGTCCAGATATATGCCCAGGAATGGGATTCCTGGATCATATGTTAATTCTGTTTTTTAGTTTCCTGAGGAACTTCCACACTGTTTTCCATGCTGTCTGCACCAACTTATATTCCCACCAGCAGTGTAGGAGGGTTCTCTTTTCTGAAGGAAGTTTTGAGTGAGAATGAGTGAATTACAGAATAGACCACAAAATCTAAGCTGGGCAAAATTGAAATGAATAGGGTGTGGAGTTCAACATTGAGAAAGTGGTTGAGATCAAGGTCATTGAACCCTGGAGTAGAGGAATGGTTGTCAGAAGGTGAGAAGGAGGAGTTGATTTCAGAGGTGGTGTCGTCATTAGTAATGACAATGTCAAGGGGTGGCCATGGGAGCCATGGCCAAGATAAGAACTTACCCTCCTTGGGTAACCTTATCTGCTGTTCTCCCCAGAGGCCCTTGGCTATAAACAGTGCTAACACGGCACGAACCAGGTACTGGATGAAGAGCTTTGAGTTAGTTGCCTCTCCTCAGGGAAGATGTAGGGGGTTTGTAGGAAGTAGGGGTGGATGAACTGACTTGCTTGCCTGTTCTACCAACACTGAGACAGCACCACCAATGCTATGGGCTAAACAGACAGCCCTGGCCCCAACCAGCTCAGACCTGAGTGGAGGCATTGGTTACCAATGCAACTCAAGGCAGGAGACAAGAGCTCATGGGACAGGGCCCAGTGGAGGGAAAGGAATAAGACCCTAAAAAAAAAGTATCATAAAGAATCTCCCTACAATGCAGGGGACTCCAGTTTGATTCCCTGGGTTGGAAAGATCCCCTGGAGAAGGGAATGACTACCCACTCCAGTATTTTTACCTGGAGAATTCCATGGATGGAGGAGCCTGGTGGGCTATAGTTCATGGGGTCTCAAAAGAGTCAGACACGACTGAGCAACTAACTGCTCACTAGGGGAAATGCTCGCTTATTTCACAAATGAGGAAAAGATCAGGGAGCTTGGGTTCTCTTGTTGCACAGCTGGACACCCACGCTTCTCTACCTAGGCATCTTTTTGCTTCCTCAGCAGATACTCGGCAGGCCTGGAACCTACAGATCTACCTGTGCAGGGCTAGTATACCTTGCAGCCTCTTACCTGTGTGCCCAGATTGATTGTACCTGGATCCTTCCCCCAAATAAGGGCTCATTGACAGTCATTGGGGAGGGTGAGAAGGGGGCATCCCTTCCTTGATGCTCTGAAGAACCCAAATCAGAAGCCCACGGAGGTGGCTCCAGTTCCTAAGGCCCCACTGCTCCATCTTCCTCTCAGATCTCATGCTCCCATCTGAGAAGGAATGGGTGCACAGCGCCATGCGCAGGTGCGTGGTTTGACCAGCAGGTGGCGCCAGATAAAGCCTCCCAGCCTCCCAAGGAGGTGGGGAAGCCTGGATGGATACACCCACAGACCTAGGGTTAAGACTTCAGAACGCCCTGGCCAAGTTGGACTCCTGGAGGAAATGGTAGTGAGAAGAGATGGCGCAGAAGCCATCCCAAGAGATACAGGCTTCATCCTCTCACCTGAGGCATCATCTCCCCCCACGGGCATCTAGGTGAGCTGACTGCCAAGACGATAGTCTGGCTGCTGAGAGGGACTTCAGGCCTGCCTTCCCATCAGCCTGACTGTGGGTTAGTCTTCTCCCTGTCTTAAATTCCCTCTCCATTTCCAGATGAGGGTGGCCTGTAGTAACCATCAAGATTTCAGAGGTATCTCTTCCCCACCACCATTAAGCTCCCTTGTGATAAGAGACTGAAGGTAACAGAAGCGGGTTTTAAATGCCCAGAAGTGTCAGTTTTATTTGTCAGTGCAAGTACAGAGCTAAGGCACAACCTGGTTGTTTCCAAGAGTTAGAGGGGCAGCAGTGGAGATGGGAAGCAAGCCCTCTTGGACGCTGGGCCCTCCGGTGGGCTTCTTGGCTGGGGTCTGGGCCTCAGCCCCGAGCCCCAGCAAACCCAAGGCTGTGTTGAACAGGTTGATGGGCGTGGAACCATCGGTGATGAGGGTCGATTTTAGGCCCAGGCTCTGCAGCAGTTTTACCTAGAAGGAGCAAGAGGCGGGTGAAAACACAATCAGACCCTAGTCCCTTCCCTCATCCCCTTGGCCGCCCCTCTGCGAGGGGGACTGCCCCATTCTGGGCCCTCACACTGCAGCTGCTGCCCAAACCATCCTCATAGGACTATTCAGTGACAAGTGAGGACCACAGGGGAGCCTGAGGGTTTCATCCTCTCCCAGGCCTCAAGAACCTCAAAGCTCTGGCCACTGCCTGCCACTGCCTCCAGGAGCTCAGCATTCCCCGCCCTTCACCTGCCAGGTGGCAGCCATCCAGAGCTTTCTGTTCCTTAATTGTACCTTGGAGCCTCTGCTGGGAAGCCCTCATCGACTCTGCAGAATTTGAGTATCCCCTCTTCAGAGGGGCGCCCCCTTACCCAGCTAATCTGCAGCCTTCCTCCCCCTTTCTCCATATCACCCTGTTTGACTTCTTTTGAAGCAACTTGTCATGGATTGACATCCCATCAGTTTACCACCCTCCCAGGAGCTCACCGAATCCAGCGCAGTGCCTGATATGACCCCATGCTTGAGTGACATGGATCAGAACATGGGATACATAGAGTCCAAGCCACCACCTCCTCTTGTCTCTCTGCCCCCAACATCTCTCTAGAAGTATCTGCCTCCCTGGCTCTGTCTTCCTGGTTCCCAACATGGCCCCAAGACACACATCCACACGCACAGACATCCACACACGCCCACACCTGTACCCTCTCCCCCACTCTCACCTGCATCTCTGGCCCTGCCACAGCCAGGTCCCTGATGGTGCTGGGCCCCAGGGCCTCTGTCATCTGCTTGAACTTCTTCACCTCCACCTCAGCCAGCTGCTGGGCCTTGCTCACTTCCAGCTCCAGCTGGGCCCGGGCGTAGACCAGCTCCAGCTCTCGCACTTTCTTTACTCGCTCAAGTTCAGCTTCCTGGAAAGGGAAAACCCAGCATTCTTTTGATCGGGTGGGCCCTGGATGTATCTAGCAAGTCACCTTGCCAGATAGCCTGAGGGACCTTGGATAGAAAGGATGGAACAGGAAACTTATCAGTTAGGGGTGCACCCTGGCTACACCACGCTTTAACTAGTGACCCCTGTGTGTGTATGTTCAGTCGCTAAGTGCTGTCTGACTCTGTGATGCCATGGACTGCAGCATGCCAGGCTTCCCTGTCCTTCACTATCTCCCGGAGCTTGCTCAAATTCATGTCCACTGAGTCGGTGATGCTAACCATCTCAGCCTCTGCCACCCTCTTCTCCTTTTGACCCCAGGGAACTCCTTGATCCAATACTCAGTTCCCTCTGTAAAATGGAGAGAATTTCTACCCATAATGGAATTTCAGGATCCTGCCTGTAAAAACACAACATACCTAGCACAAAGCTGGCCAGTATGGGAACACGTATCTGTAAGATGGGTAATTATTATCCTTACCTTCAAAGCAAGTATTAGGAGAATGGAAACAGGGCAAAAGACTTCGCAAACCACAACACACTTGAATGGGGCTTTCTGTTAGGGTACATGGCTTCAGGGACCGGGCCTCTTCCAGACCCCAAGGCCACACCCTTTCACGGGCATCTCCCCCACTCACCGTCTCAATGGCCAAGGCGTCTGCCTTGAGCCTGGCCTGGAGCACAGCACCTTCTCCCTCGATGCGCGCTGCCTCGGCTCGGGACTCGGCCTCTGCCTTGGCGGTCCCAGTACTCTCCACCGCGGTGCTGAGGGTGGTGCAGAGAAGTCAGGGAGGCCTGGAAGGAAGCCCAGCCGCGCCCTCCTCTACCTTGACTTGTGCTGTCGCAGCATGAGTGAACACACGCACGCACACACACACATTCCCCCCATCAGCTGCTCTTCCAAGACTCTCTGCCATCTTTTCTCCCAGTTCTCCACCCACCTCAGGGCCTCCAGCTCCAAGAGTTCTCTGCGAGCTTTCTCAGCTTCCGATTGGTCTAAGATCTTCTGCCTCTCAAGCCGGCCACGGGCTTCTTGTTCTAGTCTCTGAGCCTCGTGCCTGGGTGAGAGAGGGGACAGGTAAGACCCTGGGAGCGGGGCCAGAACAGGAACTCCAAGGGCCGTGAGCACTGGCCTATGAGAGGCCCTCAGTATGCAAATGAAAGAGCAGCATGGATATTACGTGAACCAGGTGCGGTTCTAGGGGCAGTGGCATAGGGCCATGACCCTGCTTTCACACGACTCACCTTCTAATGGGGGAAAAAAACAAGTAAACAAAGATGATTTCAGACAGTGACAAGCTGCTACAATAACATGACTGAGCAAAGAGGGCACTGCTTCAGTTGTGGTAGAAAGAAAAGGGCTCTCCAAGGAGGTGAACTCCGGAGGCCAGGAGGAGGAACCTGCCCTCAGGTGCAGAACAGCTCTGGGCAGAGGGAGCAGTCAGTGCAGAAGGCCTTAAATGCACAGCTGAGTTCCCACCTTGAGAGGCAGGAAGTAGCTAAGGGCTTGGAGCACATGAGCTCTGGGAGAAGGCAGGAAGGCAAGGTGGGGGAAGCAGGGCTGGACCCCAGAGTGCCTGGAAGGCCGCAGAAACAAATCTGGGTTCCAGGACCAGCAAGGTGAGAAGTCACAGAAGCAGAGGTAGCATCTATTCCACTTTCAGTGGCCCAGGCTATCTGCTGGTAAGGGGGACAACAGACTGACCACCAGGGGTGCCGTGTAACTGGGGTCCTGGCAGTGGGCAAGAGGCGGGGACCTGTGAGAGGCGGGGCCCACAGTGGGCATCATGGGCAGCCAGGCCCCTAGGCCTCACTCACTTAGCAGCTGCCTCCTGGGAGTTGGTGGTGATCTCGATGGCCAGCTGGACGCTGCGCTGCAGGGCGTCCCGGGTCCTCTGGTCCACGGGCTCCACCGACTGCACATCCACACTGCTGACCACCAGCCCGTTCTGGGGAAAGACAGCCCGGTCCCGGGGCTGGGGCAGGGCCATGTGGTCAGGCCCCTTGGTTTCCTGGGTCTCAAAGCCAAAGACAGCAGTGCGAATGATGCGGGCTGAGTTCTTGTGGAAGTCATCAAAGGTGACGGAGGCCACGGCCCCCCGCACCCGAGACGCGATGGCTTTGCAAGCGTCACCCACGAAGTCAGGCACTGAGAAAAGCTTGGCTGTCTCTTGGGGGTCCTTCCGGTCACTCAGCTCGAAGTGCCTGTGAGCAAAGACAACTCTCTCGTCTTCAAAAAAGGACATCGACACCCACCTTCTGTGGTTTAGGCAAGGTCTCGCAACAGAGAATGCTAATTAGCATCTGCTGTGTTTCAGGTAAAGTCCTGAGAAACTTACATGTTCCCATTTCATTCACTCAGCCACCCTATTTGTTGGGAATGAGCATTATCCTTACTTTTTAGACAAGGGAACTGAGGTCCAGAGAGGTTAAGTGACAGACTCTAAGTCACACAACAGGTCCTCCCAAGCCAGAAAGTTGAACCCAGGTGGTGTGGCTCCCGGGACCATGCGCCCTCAGTTTGTTATGTTGCAGTGCCCCCGGAGATGCCAGTTCCCAGCTAGCTGCCTTTGTCACGGTCCCAGTCACTCAGACAAGACGTGAGGAAGGTGTACTTGGGAGTTGTCAAGCACTGCTTCTGGGTCTGACTTTTCTTTCCTGTAACTCTCATCGCTGCCATTTGAGCTTTAACTACAGATGGGTCACTGTTCTAGTTCTCATAGCATCCTGTCCACAGCTCCATGAAACTGATGGTTACTCTGTTATTTTACAGACTGGGAACCTGCGGAAAGCACCCAGTGCTTGTCCAGCCTGTGGCTGGCAAGGGGTATACCTGTTAGCCTCAGAGCACTTGCTCTTGACCACCTGATCATCCCAGCACACACAGAGACACACACACGGTCTTTTTAAAACCTTGTTTGGCTGAATTCCCACTGGGAGTTTAGCTGGTGAGTGTCTTCCACCCACGTCCCTCCAAATCCTGCTCCAGGCGAGCCCACATCTTCCCTGTCGTTCCCCTCCAGCATCAGACTGCATTTGCATGAACCCCTGGGTTTGCCCCTTGACCAGAGCATGGAGCCGGGCGGTCCGCCCTGACTGTGGGCTTAGCACTTGAGGAGGCATCTCCCCTCCTCAGGGTGCCCCCTGGGGGCTTCATCTCCCCAGGGTCCCTTACCAGTTGTAGGCAAGCTGCAGCTGGAGCCTGGCATGGTCCGCTGTCTCGATGGTGATGACATCGGTGAAGAAGTCAGGCCCCAGCAGCAGGCAGAGCGTGCGGCGGGCGTGGGGACGCTTGGGCCGCCCCGCCGAGAGGGACAGCACCGTGAACTGCTCTTCGGGACCCAGCAACACCAGCTCTGGCCCGAAGACCACGCTGCAGAGAAAGCCGGGGGTCAGAGGCCTGGAGAGACCCTCCCGCCACAGCCCCCTGACGGCACAGCCCCCCAGGCCACCGCTCACCGGGCTTTCTTCTCCCGGTAGTCATACACTTGCACCGCGGCGTTGTGCGGCACGCGGTAGCTGACCACGCGGGTCTTATTCCGGGGAGTGGAGAGCTTAGGGGTCTTGGATGTCTCCTTCTCACCCCTGTCGGCCAGAGGGTCCTGCCCCTTGTTCAGCAGCTCCTCCACCCCTGGAGGCAGCTCCTTCTCCCACAGAACTTCGTCCTGGGTCAGCATGTAGGTGCTCCCAATCACAGCTCGTACCTGGAAGATGAGGAGGGATGTCACCAGCGAAGGGAAGATGGAAAGAGACCCACCCGGCAGCCCTAAAGCCGAAGTGATCCAGGAGGCAGGGCAGCATCCTAGTTAAACGTGGCCTCTGGAAGGAGGCTGTTCAAGTTTGTGCTCCGCAAGCTCGGTTATCTTGGGCAGCTATCTGCCCCCACTCCCGCCCCCGTGTCTCTCAGCTCCTTAACTGCAAAATGGAGGGTAGGGTTGAGGAATGAATGATATCTAGCATGTCTAGTGCCAAGAATTTGGCATATGGTTAAGTTCCGATATTGTTCTCAAATTTTCCTTCATAGGGCAGCTTGGAGGGCACCCCAGGGACAGATGCAATCCTAGGAAATAGTTCACACACACTAACATTTCCTGGGATTCTGAACTCTACTTGTAGGTTTGAGTCCTAAAAGAGGCTGGAGATGTGGTCCTCAGTCAAACCAAGATCAAGGTTTAGGTGACAGGCAAAGAGGAGGGATTCCACCAGGAAAAGGGTGTGTGAGGCAGGTGGGGTCTTACTGCTGCTATGCCACATCCCCAGTCAGACTTTTATGCAGGAGGCTGGATCTAGATGCCTTGGGGGTTGAGTGCCCATCCTCAAATCTGGTTCATCTTCTTGCTCAGGAATGCTAACATTTAAAATTAACTAAGACAAGGGCTTCCCTGGTGACTTGGTGGTAACGAATCCACCTGCCATGCAGGAGATGTGGGTTTGATCCCTGGGTTGGGAAGATCCCCTGGAGAAGGAAATGGCAGCCCACTCCAGTATTCTTGCCTGGGAAATCCCATGGACAGAGGAGTCCATGGAGTCGCAAAACAGTCAGAGACAACTGAACGACTCAACAATCATTTAAGGCAAAGGGAAGACAAGGACTCCAGAAAACGCCCTGGTATTTTGCAGCCAGCTGGCTCAGATGCTGCCAGCAATGCTGTGGAGCCCCTTCTGTCACCTCCACTGCACACCTCCCCATCCGCGTCATCCACTCGCCCAGACCAAGCCGCCACCACACCCACCCGGCAGCGCCCACCCCTCCGCAATTACCCTTCCGGTCTTGACATCCTGCACGTAGATGCCCTCGTTCTCATCCAGGGGGATGGCCTGACGCTCTTCCACCACCTCCACCTTGGCGGGCGGCACGTACTCCAGGGGGCCACGGATGAGCCAGCGGTCCCCAGCCTGGTGGGTGACCTTCTCCTTGCCCTCCCCCTCCTCCAGGGGCTGCAGGGCCCTCAGCAGCAGACCCTGCTGCTCCGACAGCACGTATACATTCTGGATGCCTCGTTCCAGCTTCTCCCCGGGCTGGAGGAAGAAAGATTGTTCTCCCTGGTAGGGAGAAGTGCAATCAGGAGCCGTCGCCTCCCAGGACTGTAGAGCCCTCTGATGGTACCTCCTTCAGCCCTGGGTGATCGTGGGCTTCTGTTGAGGACAGAAGCCCCTGCACCCCCCCACCCCACCCCCTGCAAAAGCCCCTCCCCCCCATCATACAGCAAATCATTTATTTAGACTGAGGCTCTTCACAAATGCCTGTAAATGTGGTCAAATGCACAAATGCAGATGTGGTCAAACCTGCCCTGGAAAGATTCCGAGTTCTGAGTTCTCACAAGCTCAATAGTTAAGAATTAACTTATTGCTTTATTTCTCCCATGCTTTGTTCCCTTGGGGGTGGTGTAGTACAGAGCTTACCATCTCTGATCTTTGGACCAAATGTGGCCTATTTTTTAATATAACATAATACAATGTAAATTTATATTTGAGATAAAACCCACATATTATAAAACATGTGCCCATGTGCTAAGTCGCTTCAGTCATGGCTGACTCTGCAACTGTATGGACTGTAGCCTGCCAGGCTCCTCTGCCCATGGAATTCTCTAGGCAAGAATATTGGAGTGGGTTGCCATGCCCTTTTCCAGGGGATCTTCCCGGCCCAGGGACTGAACCCATTTCTCTTATGTCTCCTGCACTGGCAGGTGGGTTCTTAACCACTAACGCCAGCTGGGAAGCCCATATTAAAAAATACACCTGTTTAAAGTATACAATTCAGTTGCTTTGGTATATCCAGAGTTGCCTAAGAACACTACTCCCTAATGGCAGAACATTATTATCCTGAAAAGAAACCCTGTATCCAGTAGTAGTTACTACCCATCCCCACCTCAACCACTATTATGTGGATTTACCTACAGTGGACATTTCATATAAATGGAATCATACAAAAAGTGGTCTTTCTATGTCTGACTTCTATTGCCTAGCATAATGCTTTCAAGTTTATCCATATTGTAGGGCATATTAGAAACTCCTTTTTGATTTTTACCTTTCTGAATTATCTCAAGAACATGAGTGTCCTCCACCCCAGAAAGACTATCTTATCCTTTTGATTGACTTGCCACTGAATGGATATACCATATTTTCCAGCCGTTCATCAGCTGATGGACATTTGAGTTGTTTCTGTTCTTTCTGCCTGTTTTTGTAAATAAAATGTTACAGAACACAGGGGCACTGGTTCACTTACACGATGTCTACGCCACACAAAATTGTAAAGCAATTATCCTCCAACTAAAAACAAAAGACAATCTACGCTGCTTTCTTGGCGCAACAGCAGAACTAAGTACTACAGAGACCACACACCTGACAAAGCCCCAGATATCTATGCCTGTCATAGGAGAGGCCTGCCCAACTCTGACAGTCCCACATATCGTTCAGAGAAGGGAGGAGGTAGAGGATGGGGAGAAGGGTGAACCAAGAGATCTGTCTGATGCAGGACGACAAAGCTTCCAGAGGAGAGACGTGACATATGAGAGAGAGTTTCTGGGTCTGCACTCACAGTGGTCGGGGGGTGCTCCCGGGAGAGACTGTGGGTAACCTGAGGTCAGGGACTGCCGGAAAAATCAGTGACGCTGTATCTCGAGAGAGAGAGACAAGTGTGCGCAGAGGGAGCCGGAAGAAGCTTGATGCTTCTAGATTGTGTACCTGGGGTGGGAGGAGGGGAGGGACAAGGGTCCAGGGCCTCAGGCCATTCCCCTCTGGGAACACAAGCTTTTGTTACCTTGAACACAAGCTTTTGCCCCAGCTGGTTCTTGCCATCTGGTCCGACCGGGTCGAGAATCACACAGTAGTTGTGGGGGCCCAAGGTGGTGACGGACACGACCCCCATCACCTCCTCATAGACATCTGGCACGTGGGCCTCTGTGTCCTGCACGGTCACCAGCCACTCCTCACCGGTGTGCCGGGTCACCCCTCTTACGTCTCGAAAGTTCTGCAGAGCTCGGAGGTGCAGGGCTGTCTGGAAAGCAAGAGGTCAAGGGGTGAGGGGGTTTCCGTAAACCCACCTCCAGCTAACTTCCTCGGGGGATCTGGGAACCCCACCGGCCACTAAATGCTCCAGGTCTGAGTCACAGTGTCTACCAACCCAGGAGGACTTCTTAAACCCTTTCTGGTGACCCAGGACCCTCCCCCGGTGATCTTATTTTCTGCGACTGTTCTCTGCCCCTCTGAGAGTCTCCCAACCCAGGGTCCCCCAGAGCACAGACCTTTTCTGTAAGGATCACAGCATCCACCAGGTCCAGAACCTCCTCAAACACTGCCGGGAGATACGCACCCACAGAGCGGACCAGCCACTCTTCGCCTGGGCCAGGGAGGAGGAGGCAAAGGTCAAAAGACACCCAGCCGGCTCCCCAGCTGCCCCTTTCCGAAGCCTAGACAACCGGCACTGCAGGGCTTCACACACCACTTTAAGATCACTGCCCCCAGGCTCAAAGGCCTGACAGAAGTCCTTCTTTTCCCTTTTTGAGGCCAGAGGAAAAGCAACCCCTACCTCAGAGAGATTAAAAAAAAAAAAGCTTTCCAAGCATCTAAGTTGTTGCGATGCCAGTAGCCTATAGGCCTTCTCTAAGCTCCAAAGACCAGCTTTTTCTCTTCCCCTGAAATGGGAAGAAGGGCTTCCTGGTGACTCAGAGTAAAGAATCCACCTGCAATGCAGGAGACCCAGGTTCCATCCCTGAGTCCGGGAAGGTCCCCTGGAGAAGGGAATGGCTACCCACTCCAGTGTTCTCGCCTGGAGAATTCCATGGACCGGGGAGCCTGGCGGGTTACAGTCCAAGGGGTCACAAAGAGTTGGACGCAACTAGGTGACTAACACAAAATGGGCAGAACTGCCCTATTACAGCTGTAGCGGTCATTCAGCCTACTGGAGAAGCAAGAGTGCTGGGCACAGCTTCCAGCCTGGCTCTTTCTGGCCATGAACCCAGGCCTCAGTTTTGTCATCTGGAAAATGGGAGTCATTGTGCCTCAGGGTTGCAGGAAGACCTAAGGGAATTGCAGTCTGTAAAGCATTTGAACCACACCTGGCTCAGTAAGCACGGCCTTTGTTAAGACCTTGTTTTGTTTAACACAACAGGTCTGTCAAATGATTGCTAGTTGCATATAAATATGAGAAGCCCCAATGGCTCAAGAGGTAAAGAATTTGCCTGCAGTGCAGGAGACCAGGGTTCGATCCCTGGGTCGGGAAGATCCCCTGGAGGAGGAAATGGCAACCCACTCCAGTATTCCTGCCTGGAAAAATTCCATGGACTGAGGTGCCTGTCGGGCTACAGTCCCTGGAGTCACAAAGTCAGACAGGACTGAGCACGCACAGGCTCAGCAACAATATAAACACCTGCTTTGTTGGTCTAGAGACAGACCCAGCTCATGATAGAGTTGGAGGAAGGGAAAGCCATGTCAACAGGATCCGAGTCAGGTTAGTGGGGGAAGCAGCATGAGGCAGCCCCCAACAGCTGACAAGAGATACCAGGGAAGCACTTCCTCCAGGCTACAGGTGGCTAGCCCCCAACCTCCCCCACATACCCCCGCAGTCAAGGCTCAGCCCGCCCCACCCCTGTGAACAGCGCTTCAAGACCCCACCTGTCACCCGCTCCTTGCCATCCCTGTCTAAGCATTCCTTGCGAGCCCTCAGCCTCAGGGCCTGGTTCTGCTTGATGACCGTGGCCTGAATGATCTCGATGACCTCCACCTCCTTCTGGGGGATATATGTGCCTGGGAAGGGAAGATGGGGGAGGTGGGGTTTGAAAGTCAGAAGACATCAGAGCCCTAATGAGAAGGCAGGAAGCCTCTGACCCCAAACCCGCCTGGATAGGAAAACACTTACCAGGTCCTTCAAATAGCCACTCATCTCCTGCTACCACCTTCTGTCCATTCTTATCCTCAAAATCCAGAAGCGCCTTAAGATGGAGGGCGGTGTTGGGTAGAACCACCTGCAGCGGGGTGATGTCCTGATAGGGGAAGAAGGGGGGAGTCATAGGATACTCAGAGCTGTGACCCCTGGAGGCCAACTGAGACCCTCAAGGTCAGAGTCCACAGCATCAATCTCTCCATGTCCCCAAATACAACTCCAAGCGGAATGTACAAGATAGGGGTGGTCCCAGAGCCATCTGGCCTGAAGAACTGAGACAGGATTGACAGAGCCAAGAGTTAAGATGGAGTTGATGCCACAGCTGAGGGCCAAGGACATACTTTCCTCTGCAGAGGTGCTCAGATCTTGTTTCGAACTAGAAATCCACGGGGGAGATTGGGTAGAGGGCTTGCTGGGCAGAAACATCAGGGAAGCTGAGGAGGTGAGTATCTCATGGCCCAGGGTGCACTGGGGCACTCAGGAAACAGGAGGAGGTGGGAAGGTATAAACTGCTCTGACGGGCACATCTGAAGCATGAGGCTTTGTTTTCAAGGTTGCCTCATGGTCACCAGACCCAGCGCAGAAGAAGAGAAGCAGCAGCACTGGTTAGTAGTGGGGACTCCTGAGGGAAGCGAAGGTCAAGAGATGGCGCCGAAATGAAGGTGGGGTGTCCTCTCTCTCAGACCCAGGGCCGGAGGGCAACACGGACGAGGGCCCAGCTGGTACTTCAGGTCTGCGATGCCTTCCCGTGGAGCGACCAGAGGCGCCTGGGCCTCACCTGGTCCACCACTGTTGTCCCGGCCCACTGGCGCCTGAGACTGTCTGAGGGAACGAAACGCTTCCTCTCGGCACAAGTCACTGAGTGTCAGACTGGCCAGGAGCTTCGGGCAGGCTCTGGAAGATTAGGTGGTGAGATAGGCCGACAGCTCTCAAAGGTCTGACGTGGGCATGTGAAGAGGAAGAGGGTATTTGGGAAAGGTGAGGGAGGGGGCATCCGGTCACTTCTGTCCCAGTGAGAACCAGCAAATGTCCCCTACCACCCCACTCCCTCCCACTGCCCTGGTTTGTTTTCCCTCCAGAAAGCAGTGCTGAGCCCTAGGTCAAGGCGCAGGACAGACAGTGGGTACGGGGAAGGCGAGCCAGGTACCTTCTCCAGCACCTCCCCTGGGAACAGGGGGAAGGGGTCCTGGGCCAGCCGGATCTCTAGGTCTGCGTGGCGGAGCCGCACTTGTCCTGTGACATCAAACAGCACGGTGCCCTGGGCATCCCGGGCCACCGGGTTGGCCACCATGCAATAGTGCCGTGGGGGGATCGTCACCATGCGCACGGGGGTGAACAGGATCCTGTTGGAGGGTGAGAAGCAGTGTGAGGACTCAGACCCCGTCCCTGGTCCCGAAGGAGGCAGCGAAAGGGGGAGACAGCTCCCTGTGACCTGAGCCAATGCCAGTCTTGCTCGGGAACGGGAAGGAGGAGACGGACGATCATGCCAGCCAGACTCCCAGGCCCTCCTTGGCCCCGGGTGTCCCCACAGCCCAGTGCTGGCCACCCACCTCTCATTGTCCTGCCGGATGTAAGTCTTTGGCCCGACCTCCACGCGGGACACATTGCTGTTCTGGTCTAGCACATGGATGTAGTGGTATGGCGGGATGCGGATGATGGACTCCTCCATCGCCATGGTGACTCCTGAGGCCAGGGCAGCAGAGTGACACAGAGATGGGGAGAAGACAAAAGGTGAGTCCAGGGGGCTTGGGATGAGGCTGACGTAAAGACTGCCTGGGGTGAATGGGGGAATGGGCCCTTCTTTCAACTCAGGTTATTCCATCCTTTACCAACCCCCACCCACTTCTTCCTTTCTTCTCACCCAGGGCAGTCTATCCAGACCTCATCTCTGTTGAGATGCTTGATGTAGTTAACCACAGAAGCCCACGGTTTTCTGCCAACTCTTTTCCCTCCTTCCCATCTACTTTACCTCCCTCAAGCTTCCTACACAGCGCAGCTTGTGGGCTCTTAATTCCCCTACCAGAGATAGAACCCGGGCTCATGGCAGTGAAAGCACCAAGTCCTAACCACTGGACCACAGGGAACTCCCCTGGAGGTGGCTTCAGATCAAAACTTTCCCAATGTCCAACCCCCAACGTGGAGGAGGCAGAAGGGCACCGAACTGGGAAAGGTGGTCAGCCTCTGGTGGAGCTGTGAGGGTTTTCCCCCAGTACGGTGCGGGGGGGCAGAGGCTCTGAGGAGCTCCCTGGATCCTCCAGGGGGCAGGCTCCTTTATTTCAGGGGATCCTGAGGGCCCCAGCTGTATGCAAACATTGGCCCACATCCTGAGAATATTTGCATGGTAGGCAATCCTGATGAACTCTTCAGATATGAACCACTTCTCAAGGAAGGGACCCCTGATGGAACTGATGCCGGATTAGCAACACCAAAGTATTCTAGTCCTTTCCTCCCCACTTCTCTCTGGTCTGCTGCCATCCATGACTCCCTGCCATCACAGGTAGGTGTGGGTAGGAAGGAGAAAGGGAGTAAATGAATACTCCATCCACCCCTACTCTACCTGCTTCTGAATCCTGGGTGGTTACATCTAGTGCTCAGCCTGTTCAGGCATGTCACAGTGTCTAACTAAACCCCAGTCCTGCCTCCAGCATGCCTTGAACTTTGGACATGTTCCCTGGAATCAAGCAAAATGAAGCAAATTTACTAGGGAATTCAAAGCCTTGCCCTCTGAGACTTTGGTCCAACTTAAAAAAAAATTTTTGGCTACACTGTGCAGCATGCAAGATCTTAGTTCCCTGATCAAGGATCAAACTTGTACCCCTTGCATTGGAAGTGAGGAGTCTTAACCACTGGACCACCAGGGAAGTCCCAGTTCAACATTTTTGAAGCCATCACCAAAAAGGAGTGGTACCCATCTACTCCACCGTCTATCTAGTTTTCAACCTGTGTAAGGAAGAAATGGGAAGTGAGGAGGAGGAAGGGAGAGTGGCTTGACACAGAAAAGAGAGGCACGAGTCACAAAATTACAGAAATGAAGGTGAGGCCCAAGAGTTTTACTTGATCCACACAATCTGCAAAATTTCTGTTTAGAAATTGTAAGTTCTTATAAATTCCCAATTCCTGCTTCTCTTGAAAAATGAGGAGCCAGGCCCTACATTCCCACGAGACAAACTGGTGAGTGCCAAGTAGCTGCTGAGCGCTTTAGATGGGTCACAAGCTTTCCTGCTTAACCACAATCCCCACCGCTCCCTGTTGTCTTACAGTTGTGCCAATGCACGCACATCACCTGTGTGGCTCCTGTTTAAAACCTTCCAGGACTTGCCTGGTGGTCCAGTGGTAAAGAATTCGCCTGCCAATTCGGGGCACATGAATTCAATCCCTGGCCTGGGAAGATCCCACATGCTGCGGAACAACTAAGCCACAACGACTGAGCCGGTGCTCAGTAGCTGCTGAAGCCTGTGCTCCACAATGAGTAGCCCCCACTCACCTCAACTAGAGGAAGCCCAGGTCAGCAGTGAAGACCCAGCACAGACAAAAAAAAAAGAAATTCCAACTCGGCATCATCTGATAGAACTCTCGACAAGGATGGAAATAATCAATGCAGTCTTTGGACTGACTGCTTGTGGCCACCAAGCTCTTGAAATGTGGCAGTGGGACTGAGAAACTAATTTTTTTTTTTATGAAGTAGATTTATTTAGAGAGAAACACACTCCACAGACAGAATATGGGTCATCTCAGGCAGGTAAGAGTGTCCTAAAGTTTTAATTAATCATATGTGGCTAGTTGATCCCAATATTAGATAGACAGCGTGGTTCTAAGTAACTGAGTCCTAGGTAGGGAGGATGAGTCGTTCAAGGCCACACAAGTCATTGACACCATTAGATTCTCATCCTGTTGGAATACCTGGTCCTATGTCTCTCCAGTGGCACGCAGTGCAGTGGCTAGGGGCACGGATTCAGCCAGACTGCCAGGGATTACTTACAATTCTGATTTGCCACTTTCTTGTCTGGTGAAGTGAAAGTGAAAGTCGCTCAGTTGTGTCCTACTCTTTGCAACCCCATGGACTATATAGTCCATGGAATTCTCCAGGCCGGAATACTGGAGTTGGGAGCTGTTCCCTTCTCCAGGGGATCTACCCAACCCAGGGATCAAACCCTGGTCTCCTGCATTGCAGGCGGATTCTTGACCAGCTGAGCCACCAGGGAAGCCCAATGTTCTAATGTCTTGCCTCATTTTCAAAGGTAACAGTTTTCATCTGTTTTCTTGGTACACTTTCTATATCCAGAGGGCTATGATTCTCGGCTCCTCATTCTTGCAACTTTGTATGGGATTTGATCTTGATACTTTTCTGTTGCCTGTTTGTCAGGTAGATTACACTTTAACTTTTCTAACATCAGAGCTCCCTCTTCTGTTGATTTCAGGTAGTGTCTGAAAAACCCAGTGTGGGCTTTCCGTTCTCCCCCATCTTACCTGGGCCTTTGCTTTTCTTCTTCTCTACTGCCCATCCTGCTCAGCTGTGCTTCCATTCCCTGGGTCAGGGCCCCACAAGAGCATCCCCCCCCCACCCCGCCCTGGCTAGGACTGCCTGGGTCTTGGTTCTAAGCCTTACTATGGATGGGTGATCTTAGACAAGTCCCTTGCCCTCCCTATTCCCATGTCCTGGACCATGAACTCGGGATGGATAGGGCATCAGCCCAAGTCTGAGAATGGAGTTTATTATAAAGCACTTGAAATAGAGCCTGGCTCTGAGAAGTACTGTGTGTGGCCTGCAGCTGAGGCCCAGTCTCCCTATCCAGTTGGAGGATGTGACCTAGCCCCTCAGGCCCCTTATCCCACCCAGCATCTCCGCTTTAAACTTGTTTACTGATCAGGAAGGGGACAGGTTTTTGAGTCACCCCAGCTGTGGGTCTAGAATAGCCAAGGGGCATCTGGCAGCCTAGTGAGGCCTGTTCCTGGTTCTCTGCACAGTGGAAGCCTGGCCAGAAAGCCAGATGGGGGAGAGGGAGGGCTAGGGCTGCAAGCGGAGAGGAGCGCAGAGCTCTGGGAGGCCCCACAAGCCATGAATTCTAGAAGGCCACACAAGGCTGGGAAGCAGGCTCTGGGAACAGCCTCCAAAGGCTCCTTTGGACGATCCCTCACCCCCTACAGCTGAGGCCTCTCCAACCATCTGTCACCCCAGTTGGGCCCAGTTAGGGGGGCCGAGAGCCTCGCCCAGCTCAGTGACTCAGCTGAGAATCATCCATGAAACTAATCAGGCTGGGTTCCTGTCTTGTTTCGAGGCCAAGCCCTTGTCAGCTACTCTTGTTTCAGTACTGGGACTCTTGTCTCACCTCACTGGTCAACCACCTCCCCAGCCCTAAAGCTGTGCCTTCCACCTAAGATCACCTGCTAAATTCACCCAAGAACAGGCTTTGAGGACTTCCCTGTCAGTCCAGTGGTTAAGCCTCTCTGCTCCCAGTGCAGGGGGCATGGGTGGATCCCTGGTTGGGGAACTAAGATCCTGCATGCTGCTCAGTGCCACCAATGCACAAACAAAAAAACTCCACCCCCTACAAAACTGACTGCCTTTTCAATCTTGCCATCCCTGGAAGTAGAAGTGAGCCTCAGAGGGGCTCTCAGGGATCCAGGGAAACCACCTAAGGCAGCATGTTTGTGTATCAAATACAGACTTCTGTGGTTTGCCAGATGACGTGTACAGTTAGAACATTTTACTTTCAATATACCAGGGCCCCTCAGAAGACAATTTTATGTTGAACTTTAGAAAGTCCCGCCCAGCCTCAAGTTTGGTCCCAACTCCCTAGATTCACCGAGACTTCCTTTCAGTGTCTGCTTCCAAAATCTGTGCCCTAGGCTGCTTTCTGGGTATATGTCAAGACTGGCCTGATCACACTGACCCTTGTGTCTCATGAGGCTCCTGCCAGAACCAGTCACTTTTCCCCCAAAGTCTCAGACCAGCAGCTCCCCCAGCTACATCCCATAGACAAAGGAGGGAGGGGTAAGTGTTGCACTAGCAGAACACGAAACAGCCTGTGAGAAGAAACTGGCTTTATCCTCCAGTTAAGAGGTAATTTCTTGACCCCTTTTGGCTCAAGAGTAAACATACTATAGCAAAATTTAATAAATGAGTCATTACAGGTCCAATTTTCAGGGTCAATTGTGAATGACTGTGAATCTTAAATAGTAGATGCCTGGTCGACCAGCCACATGAGGTATGGGGCTACAGCGAACAGGAGCAACAGCATCACCTGGAAGCTTGTTAATAATGCGGCATCTTGGGTTCTCCTGACCTGTGAGTTGCTGAATCAGTCAGCTCTTTAACTAGATCCCCAATGATTTGGGCATAAAATATGAGCAGCTCTGCTCTGCAACAGTCTCTCAACCCTGCCTGACCGTACATTAGAATCACCTGGATAGTTCTTAAAACCACCCATCTCTGGAGATTGATTTAACTGGTCAGGGGTGGGGGGTCCAAGCACTGCTATATATAAAAGCTCTTCCATTGACTCTAATATACAGAAAGGACTGAGGTCTGTCTCTGCCAGTAGGATCTTGGGCCACTTGCTAGCCTCTGAGCCTTACTCTCCTAGACTGAAGTGGGAATAAAACTGCTTCCTGGGGTTCAAGGGGTTAACGACTGGATTATGTCTAATGTAGAGCAGGAGTTCGACAAGGGTGGCTGGGAGGAGGAAGGTGAATCCAGATGGCAACTGTTCCTCAAATGCAGAAAGTTTCATGTATTTTCCCAGCCCCTCACCCCCAGGTCCAAGTAGCACCCCAGCCAACGCTCAAGTCCCCTGGTCCCAAGCCATGGGCAGGCGTGAGGTTGGAGGAAAGGGTGGAGACAGCCTTGGTACCCACCGCCCCCCACCTCTATCAAGTTTTGTTTGTACTGGATTTGTTGTTTAGTTGCCATGTCGTGTCCAACTCTTTTTGCGACCTCATGGACTGTAGCCTGCCAGACTCCTCTGTCCATGAGATTTTCCTGGCAAGAATATGGAGTGGGTAGCCATCTCCTTCTCCAAGGGATCTTCCCGACCCAGGTATCAAACCTGCGTCTCCTACTTTGCAGGTAGATTCTTTACCACTGAGCCACCAGGGAAGCCCTCTATCAAGCTTAGGTTTAAGAAAAAACACAGAACACTCAAGCACAAACAGAACTCATCTTTGCAGCTTCCCTTCACTGATTTTAAACATTCTAGTTTTTGTTTAAATAATTCAAGAACCGCATTACTCAGGGACTGCAGAGAAGCTGTTTTTACCAAACAGCTTCCCTATTTAGGGAGATTATTTCCTGTTTTAGGAGACTAGAGTGGAAATTCTTGAGAATTGTCTCATATAAGCCACTTCTTTAGTAGCAGCAGTTTTTAGGAAATTTTTCTTCCGAGGAAAGTCTTCTGAGCTCCAACCCCGCTGGGCCACTTTTGGGGAGCAACAGCTTGTTCCGGGGACAGAACAGCTCTGCCAGCTCAGGCTGATGCTGATCCTGTTTTCTATCCTGCCTCCCAGATGCAGGCTTCCCTGATGGCTCAGGGGTAAAGAATCCACCTGCAATGCTGGAGAACCAGTCTCCATCCCTGGGTTGGGATGATCCCCTGGAGGAGGAAATGGCAACCCACTCCAGTATTCCTGCCAGGGAAATCCTGTGGACAGAAAAGCCTAGTGGGCTACTGTCCATTGGATTGCAGAGAGTCAGATACGACTCAGCAACTAAAAGAATGACTCCCAGATGTCACCAATTAATGCCAGTCATTGACAGCAAAAATCAGCTAGATTGGAAGTGACCCAGGAACCAGACTTCAGAACCCCTGATCCAGATCAACATTTTCTAAAATTGCCCAATCATAGGACTCAGCTGGTTGTCTTGATTCCCAGGCCTTACCCCATACTTACAGACTAAGGTTTCCAGGAAATCCCATGGACAAAGAAGCCTGACTACAGTCCAAGGGGTTGCAAAGAGTCGGACATGACTGAGTGACCAACACTTTCACAAGGTTTCCAGGAGCGAGGTTCTGGAATTTCTATCTGTGGGAAGTGCCTCTCCCTTCCCCCTATAACAGCTCCTACTCATTAATAACTTAATTTGGGCCTGGGATTGTGCTAAATGTTTTTAATTAACTCATTTAATCCTCCTAAGAATCTAGAAGTTAAAGAATTTGCTCAGAATCACACAGTGATCAAGAGATGGTGGCTCAGACGGTAAAGCATGTCTGCAATGCAGGAGAGACCTGGGTTCAATCCTGGGCCAGGAAGATTCCCCTGGAGAAGGAAATGGTAACCCACTCCAGTGCGCTTGCCTGGAAAATTCCATGGACAGAGGAGCCTGGTAGGCTACAGTCCACGCGATCACAAAGAGTCGGACATGACTGAGCAACTTCACAGAAAAAAAAAAAAAAGAACCTAGAAGTTAAAGAATTTGCTCAGAATCACTCAGTGATCAAGGGATGAAGCCAGAATTTCACCCCAGGCACTGTGTCTGCAGAGTCCCCAAACCAGGAAGTAGTGTGGCTTCTCAGGCAGAAATGTCAGTAAGATTCTAAACTAGAGTCAGGACTTCAGGACCTGGGTGGGGCTGGGTACTCTTCAGGAGATAGTGCCAGTGCAGTTCAAAGGTATTCTCTGCAACCTAGGAAGGCAGCACCCAACAAGGAGACCCGAGTAGCCATTCAGGGTGGCTGCCCTACGTGCTCATGGCTTTAGAGAGCTGCCCTGCCCAGAAAACCTCGCCCCCAGGGCAGGTCGGGTGTCCTGTGTGCCAAGGGTGGCGACAGGCAGAAGTTTCTGGGAGTCAGTTGGCACCCTAGGGACTGCCTGTCCTTCTCCCCAGAAAATCTAGGGGCCCACCCGGACATGGAGCAGAGAAAAGAGGGCACAACCTGCTTCTACTACTACACCCCACCCCAACCCTCTGTGCTTCTAAGATCCCCAGAATTACAGGACAGCGGGTCCAAAATAGAACTTCCTCTTTCTGCTTTGGTCACCTTGTCCCCCGCCCCGTCAGAAACAAAAACCGAACAGAGCCTTGCTGAGCAAACTCCATGTCTTCTGGAAATCCAAGCTTTCCTTAAGATTACTCTGCCAATGATTTCTCAAATGATCTGCAAGGCCCACACCTGGCACAGCCCTGAGCAGGGTAGAGGGGAAAACCTTGATGTTTGCAGAGTGGAGGAATCTCAAGGGAGGAAAAAAAAAAAAAAATCACATTCTAAGAGCTCAAGGGGAGAGGCAAGATAAATCTAGCAGGGGCCAATCTCATTCGAGGAGGAAGTCTAAATGGACCCCTTAGGGGGAGCTGTAGGTCAGAAAGGCCTGAGATTTCGGATCTGGGGGTGTTGGCAAGGTGACAAGTTGATCTACCTTTATTTCAGAAGCCAGAAGAAAAAAAAAAAAAAACCAACAAGGAAAGTAAACCCTCCCAAGGCTAAGACGCCATCCATCTTCTCCTAGTTCTGGTTCAGGGGCCACTTGCCCCAGCTGAAGCCCCAAGAAGGCACGACAGAGCTGGAGAGGGACTTGAGGGCCACAAGGTCCCACTCACTGGTTTGGGGATCTGGGGCCTTTATGAAGTACTTACATCCAGAAGTGCGGCTTTGCTGCAATAGACTGCTCAGTTCTGGTAAACTGCAGCCAGCCCTGGGGATCACTTCCCGGCAGGGCAGGCTCAGGGGTGGGGCTTGGGATTTAAAGGGCCCTCACAGCTGGTTCTCATTTCTTTTTTTTCTCCACCTCTAAGCGGCTTCTGACTTCCCAGGTGATTCAGTCGTAAACTGCCTACCAAGTCAGGAGATGAGGGTTTGATCCCTGGGTCAGGAAGATCCCCTGGAGAAGGAAATGGCACCCCCTCCAGTATCCTTGCCTGGGAAATCCCATGGACAGAGGAGCCCGTCCATGGGGCTACAGTCCATGGGGTCGCTAAAGAGTCAGACACGACTGAACAACTAACGAACAACAAGGTGGCTTCTACCACAGCTGAAGGCACTGAGCTCCTTCAGTGGCGGGGAACTCCCACCTCACAGCCAGCTGGGAGCACTGGACTGACTCGGAAGGGTCCATGGCCCGAGGCAGGGGGGCAGGTGCTGAGTTCACTTCTATCCCACCTGCCTTTAATTGCCCAATCAGGGTGACTACAGTCCTGCCTCTCCATAAGGGTTTTGGCTTCAGCTGCAGCCTCTCCTCTAAGAGAAGGTAACTTGTTTTTTTAATTTTTTTATTTTAGATTCAGAAAATTCGGCTCAGGTCTTCTAACAGATGTTCAAGGGAAAACATAAAACACATACACATACACACACACACACACACATTAGT
The DNA here is from genome assembly GCF_963930625.1 of Muntiacus reevesi. Classification (NCBI taxonomy): domain Eukaryota; kingdom Metazoa; phylum Chordata; class Mammalia; order Artiodactyla; family Cervidae; genus Muntiacus; species Muntiacus reevesi. Next base: position 204,686,031 of record NC_089250.1, read on the forward strand.
CCTCTTTCTGGCAAGGTGTCGTGGTGGGAGTCTGGGAGCATCTCTCCTCTTGCCCAAGGCCCTGGGTGAGGAAAGGTGGGCCAAGGCCCCAGCAGGAAGACTCAGCAGCCTCAGTATTTCCGCTGCCGGGGGAAGAGACTACCCCCTGAGGACCGGAGTGGGGGGCTGGCGGGGCTGGCGTCCTCTGAGTCCAGGCTGAAGAGGTCCCTGCCGGTACGAAGGATCTGTTCCTCTAGTTTCTTATGTCGCTTCATGTCTGAAAGGACCTTGTCCAGACGGGCCTCCCGTTTCTGGCTCCGGGCTGAGCTTCCTGAAGAAGGGGAAGGTGAGAAATGTGGAAGGGAGTCAGGCAGTATGTGCCAAAGCTGCCTGGGTCTTATTAATCACTTGGGGAGCTTACTAAACAGATTTCCAGGCCTGTTGTGAAGGCACTTTTTTGGGGGATATTGTCACATTTTAATTTTTTGGTTTCATTTTGGCACATTCAACTCACACTCAAAGTTTTAGAAGCACATTATCTTTCTACATGCAGGGTAGAAGACTACTTGTAAACCATGTAAATATTTCAATTCATTCAGACATAATTGCCATAGAAGTAATGGAGGTTCTGAGGTTTAGGGTTGGGGTCTCAGATGGGGTGGGAAGTGAAGGTTTGAATTATGAGAAGAGGCCAGAAATGTGAAGATCAGGGAAGAGGCAGGGGACAGGCAAGTGCAAAAGCCCCAGGCAAGGAACACAGAGGTCTGTTCAATGAGAAATGTAGAGCTAGCAGAGACAGGAAAGGTGAGGTCAAAGAAATGACTTACAGGCCATGATAAGGGGTTTGGATATCTTGGTGTACATGGAAGCCTTGGGTGGCGGGAGAGGGGGGATTAGATTCTCAATTGACATGCTCGTCCAGCCCCTCAGCCCCCATTAATAGAATCATTTGGAGGACTGAAATCAAGAGAAGTAACACAGCTTATATTTTGAAACATAAACCATCTCTAGTGCTGAGAGTGGTGGCAGGAAGACCAGCTAAGAGCTACCACAACTCTCCAGGTGACAGAGATGGTGGTGGCTTGAATGAGGATACCGTGTTAAAGGCGGAGAGCTGAACATGGAAATGTGGAAGCAGAGCTAACAAGACTTGCTGCCGGCTTGAATGTTGAGGTGATAGAAACGGAAATCAGGAATGGCTCCAGGATGTCCCTGATGGTTCAAGGGTTGTGAGTCTGCCTGACAATGCAGGGGACATGAGGTCGATCCCTGATCCAGGAGGATCCCACATGCCCTGGAGCAGCTCAGCCTGTGTGCCACAACTACGGAGCCCTTGCTCTAGAGCCCGGGAGCTGCAACTACTGAAGCCCGCGTGCCTTACAGCCCATGATCCACAACAAAAGAAGCCACTGCAATGAGATGCCCACATATCAAAGAGCGGTACCTGCTCGCTGCAACTAGAGAAAACCTGTGCACAGCAACAAAGGCCACCGTAGCCAAAAAACTTTTTAAAAAATGGCTCCAAGGGGACTTTCTTGGTGGCTCAGATGGTAAAGAATCTGTCTGCAATGTGGGAGACCTGGGTTCGATCCCTGGGTTGAGAAGATCCCCTGGAGGAGCATGGCGACCCACTCTAGTATTCTTGCCTGGAGAATCCCCATGGACAGAGGTGCCTGGCAGGTTGCAGTCCATGGGACTGCAAAGAGTCTGAGCGACTAAGCACAGCACAACAGCAAGGGGACTTCCCTGGTGGTCCAGTGGTTAAGACTCTGTGCTTCCACTAAAAGGGCACAGGTTCAATCCCTGGTCAGGGAACTAGGATCCCACATGCATGAGCAGCATGGCCCAAAACAAAACAAGAATGGCTCCGAGGGTAAAGTCTACGAAGGCACACAGGATGGGAAACCGGATAAGATTAGGACATGTACACAGCAGTGCAGAGGTATGTGGGTCTAGGTAATAATAATAATGACTTGGACTTCTAGAATGACTGAGAAGTAATGAGAAACATGAAGAAATTATCTGTGATAATCTTTTAAGGGAAGACAGGGGACCACCTAAGCTGGAAGGATGCCACCACTGGGTGCATGCTCTCTCTGAAGCTACAAGTTGTGTAGCTACCAAGGCACCAAGTCAAGGCCTCTTTTAGGGAGTCACTTTCTGAGTAAGTGGGAGCAGAGTTCTTCACCCCCACCCCACCCCCATCCCCCCTACCCCCGCTGCCCAGTAGGCAGTACTCCCCTCTTGTCTGTACCTGGGGTACGCCTCCGGTCAATCAGGGAGTCCTTTGGTGTCATTGGCTCATCATCAAAGTCAAATTCTGTAGGCATGTGTGGTCTGGGGCAGGGGGACAGACAGTGAAGGGTGAAGGTGGTTTTCCCCCAACCCCAAACAACCACACTTGTCCCCAACCTCCTGGCTCTTCCTCTCCCCCTCCTCCCTCCCTTCACTTCCCATGATCCTGGGTCCCACCGCCCCTCCCTATTTCCTCCCGGCATCAGGGAAGGAGCCCCAAGGACAAGGTGTCAGGATGTGCCCTCACTTTTCTTCTTCCTCCTCTTTGGCCTCTGGCTCCTCATCGGATCTCTCCTCTTCACTCTGGGCCTCAGGCGTGGGTGGCCGGCGGGGCAGGATCTCAGCCTGAAGCTCCAGGGTACCGTGGGCAGCCAGCAGTTCATAGAGCCGTTGGATTTCAGAGGGGGGTGGCATCCAGGACTGCCCATCTGCGGGCAGCTCCACCTCTTCATCGCTGCAGGGCACGCACCAGTCCTCGGATTCTCCCTTGGCACGCTCCTCCCCCTCAGGGCTGGGGACTTCTCCCTGCACCTCCTCGGCCCCGGACCCCTCATGCTCAGCCTCCTCCCGGCCTCCTTCTCCCTCTTCCTCGGCTTGATCGGCCGAAGCAGAGGGGCCTCCGGTATCCTCCACAGCCAGAGCCTGGAGACCGGAGGTCACTTCCCCTTCTTCAGACAGAGGCGGCGCCGTGGTGGCTGCAATGTCTCCATGGCCCCGGACAAGGGACATATGCCACTAGGGAAGGGGCCCTGCGATGACAGGAGATGGCAGGAGTACTAAGCCAGGGATCCCCCACCCCCGCCTCCGCGGGTAGGGCTTCCCGGGGCTTCAGGGAACGTCTGTCTAACCAATCAGGCTCCAACAGCAGTCCCTGCGAACAGACCCGCCGGTTCCCAGAAGGGGGCGCTCAAGTCCCCTCCGAGGACCCCGCCCCCACGGATCGAGATCTGGTATTCCTACGTTCCCAGGGACCCACAGAAACCACTCTCCAGGCCGGAGAGGGGCGGACCCGCTCTTCTCGCCTTCACGCTGCCCCTCTCTACACCTGGATCCAGCACCCTCTCCCCACACCTCGAAGTTTCGCCACCTCAGCTACCGTACGCACCCGGAGCTAAGACCCGCCTCCCGGACTACGCAGGGTCACAGTACGCAGGCGCACCGAGATGGCGCGGGAGGTTCCGCTTTAGTCTAAGCTACTTGGAAGAGGAAAGCGAGGGAAGGCTTGCACATGCGCAGGTAGGCGCTCCGGAATAACAGGCTTCGGCCCACAGTAAAGATGGCCACAGGGGCAGCGCATGCGCAAACGACGCAGTAGGTTCTGCGTGAAAGGAGGCAGTGCCTCCGGCCCCCGCGGCGCACGCATGTAAGGACCAACTGAGTCTAGAGGCGAGTCTCATGCAGTCTCCGTTTATTGGTGTCTCAGACCCATGCAGCATCGGCATACAAAAAGGGAAAATCAGTTAATGTATCCTTTTTTTGTTTGTTTTTAGACTTTTAGGTTTTTTTCCCTACACTTTTTTTAGGGAAAAAAAAACAACAACCGCCAACTCCGAACCGCGTTGTGGCTCGGTCCCCGCCTCCCCAGCGGACTGTCGGGTGCAACAAACCTCTCTCGTCCTCTTAGAAAAGAATAATACACCTCTCCGCCCTTCCCTTGCTCCCTGCAGCTGGGATCTTTGGTCCTATTTGGGGGGCTCTTTTTCTTACAAAGTACGTGAATGACCCCAGCTCCGATGAGTTCGCTGACTGGGTTTAAAAGCCCAGATGGGACAGGTCAACTCAGGCTGACCAGAGAGGGTCAACAGCCATGTCCCTCCGTTCTCCCAGGTGCGTGTTCGGAACACGCCACCCCTGCATAAGTCTCCAAATGAGGCCTGGCTGGCCGGCTTAGCGACCCCGAGGCACCCTGGGGGTCGTCCGGACCTGGGTGGTCCCAACAGAAAACAGTCGGAGCCCGGGCGAGAGAGCCCTTTCATGACACCCCTCCCCTCCCCCAGCCTGATCTAAAAGCTGGAGTTTTTGTTGAATAAACGGTGGAGGAGGGTGAAGGAGAGGATGCTGGAGGGAGATGAGGAAGGGGGCGGAGGGTGTGGGGAGGGAAGAGGCGCTGAATTAGGTGGGAAGGAAGAAAGGAATGAGGGGAGGAAGCTGAGACAATGAAAGTTGGGAAAGGGAGACCAGGGTCGAGGTGCAGGAAATTCGGGGAGGTTGTAGTGCAGGAAGGTGGCGAGAGATGCAGGGAGGCTGAGAGCACAGAGAGATGGGGAGATGTTCAGGGAGGATTCCAAAAGTGCAGGGAGGTTTCCAGAAGTGCAAGGATAGGGAAGCCGAGAGGCTGGAGGGGGTGCAGGCAGAAGTGCAGGGAGGTTGGAAACAGTGCAGGGAGAAGGGAGGCCTACGGTTGGCAGAGGAGCCTGGCAGGATGCAGGAACAGGAAAGAAGCTGTAAACAAGGCCGCTCAGGCTCCCTTGGTCCCTATGGGTGCGGGCCTGGGCCATGGATTGGGCTCCCCCCAGGGGAGGATGGGCCCAAGGCAGCTCCCAACAGGAAAAAAAGTCTTGGAATGCAGGGCAGAGCCCCTCACTTATACACTGTGGGAGAGGAGAGGGAGGGACAGACAGAGACGGTGGGGCAGGGGGGTTGGGGGAGACAAGGAGAGACAAAGAAGTAGGGAGAACAGACAGGAGAGAGCAGGGGCAGGGGTTAGTAAAGCTGCCCTTGCCAGCCCTTCCATTCCTCCCGGCCTGTCCCAGACCCCCACTCACCGCCTAAGTTGATGACGCAGGAGGCGATAATGATGAGGATCCCCCCTACCAGTGCCACGATGCTTAAGAGCTTGGCCACGCGACCCAGACGCTGGGCCCCATCCACGTCCCCCTGTTGCAGGCTGTTTCGGGACTGGGGTTAGGGTGAGGGGTGGGGGCACCAGCCCAGGTCAGGAAATGCCAGCCAGGCAGAGATCGGGTGTAGGAGTCGTCCAGAGGAGACAGGCCAGCCGATGGACAGTGGTTATGGGAGGAAGGGGGTTGAGAGGCAGCAGGAGAAGGGCACAGGTCAGTAAGACTGTGTGAAATGTCTCAACTTCCCTCCCACCTGATGGGGTAGGGCTCAAAAGGTGAAGTCCCAGGGAGAGGTGAGCAAAGGCCCTGTAATTGGGAAGTGAGATCCATGCAGAGAGGGGAGGGCAGGCGGGGTTACTCCTGGGGCTGTGTCCCAGCAAGGGGCAGGAAACTGGGAACCACTGCAGGCCTGGACCAGGCAGGGTCCCCTGGGGCTCACCATGACGGCATAAGCGAAGGCCACGATGTTGACAGGCCACATGGGGCAGAAGCAGGACAGGATGGCGAGGATGATGTAGTCCCGAGGTTTCTGGGTGCCTTCACCCCCCTCCACCCCAGACCCTGCGAGCTGGGAGCTAGGGTGGCGGCTCAGGCTTCCTCGGGGAGATCCTGAATGCCCACTGTGAGCCCTTCCTAGTCGATCCTCCTCCACCAGCTGCTGCAGCACACGGGGTGGGGCCCCATTGGCTGGGGGGGTCTTTGTGGAGGGTGGTGAGTGAGGCTGGGGGGCTGGACCCTCTTCCCCATCCCCATCACCAGCCTGCAGGGGAACCACTGCCCCATTCTCCTGCTTTTCTCCCATGCTCTCGCTCAGGATCTCAGAGGTGGGCTCCTCCTGGGTAGGGGGCTCTGGCTGAAGGGCTGGTGTGGAGGTGGACTGGGAGGCTGACTGGGGCTCTGGCTGGGGCTCTGACTGGGGTTCTAGCTGGGGGGCAGGCTCTGAGGCTGGCTCAAGCGGGGCTGCGGATTCCAGGTTGGATTCCGGGTCTGCAGTGGCCTCTTTGCTCACTTCGGGTTTGGATGCTAGCTCTTGGCATGTTTCTTCAGTGCTGGAGTTGGCCTTTGCTTCCCCTCCTGGGCTTGAGCTGAGGTCTCTGGCCTGAGCTGCTTCAGGCGCCCCAGTTGGGGTCTCTGTGGTTTCTGGAGCCAGCCCAACCTTGGGCTCTGAGTCCACAGGGGCCCCCATGACGTCTGGGCCTGGCTGCAGGGTCTCTGGCTCATCTGAGACCCCAGCTGGGACCTGGGGAGAGCCAGTTCGGCCTTCAGAATGGCCAGGCCCTTCTCCCTGGGTCTGGGGACCCTCCTCTACCCCCTTAATCTCAGAGACCTCAGAGCTGCTAGCTGCCATCTTGAGACAGGAGAGGGAAGAGGGCCTCTGAGGGAAGGATGGAGCGGCGGCGAAGACAGCAGCAAATCCTGCAAGAGGAGGAGACAGGCTTGGTGTGAAGAGGGAAAAGGTAGCTTTCAGCACTGCAGCCCAAGACGGCAATGCTCCTTTCTCAGGGCCAGTCTTGGACTGCCTCTGGAGAAAAGGAAGAAAAGTTGGGGTTTCCTTTGCTTTGGGGTGGGACATCTCTGGGGAGGAGTGCTCTGCTCAGGCTTCTGGTTGGAGAGCCCTGTGAAGATGAACCCTTTTGTAAACAGGGTTCCCCAGGGTCTCTTCCTGGATCCACCCAACAAGATCCAGACTCATCCTAGCAGATACCACAGCACCCCAAAATCAACAAGCTGTTCCGACTCAGACGTTCAGATAGGCAGACTGGGCAAAGGACCCCGAAACTCACATTCCACTCTCTCTGCATCCTCCCTTCCTCCCTGGGCGCCCAGCCGGTGCGGTTTTCGTGCTGCGCTTCTGGGGCGTAGACGCCCGCGCCCCTCCCTCGGGGACCTGGGCTTCTCCGCTGAGCCCCTTCCCAGCCCCTCTCCCAGGGATTCCCTCGCCCCCGGGGGACCGGCGCCGTCTCCTCCCATTGGTGTGGCGCGCCCAGCACCACCCGTCAGTCCATCAGGCGCCCGCATTCCGGTACAGCCTTCCCGGCGTCCGCGGTCTGTCCGTCCACTCCTACCCGCAGCTTCAGTCAGTCTATTCCCGTCTCACCTCGACGCCGGCCTCCAGACTGCTCCGGCTGCTGCCGCCGCCGCCGCCGCCGCCGCCGCCACCGCCGCGGTTGCAGCCGCCGCAGCCGGGGAGGGAGCAAGTCAGCGAGCGAGGGAGGGAGGCGGCGGGTCTCCCCTCCCCTCGGCTCATCCCCTCCTCTCAGGTCCCCTCCCCTACGCTTCGCGGCCGCGCACCGCCCCCGCCCCTTGCACGGCTCCCGCCCCTCCCGGCCAGCCGGAGGGAGCCACGCGTGCCAGGCCCCGCGTTACCTGGGCAACCGGCCGGGGGACCACTCGCGCGGCTCCCTAGCCCTTCCCCCGCGCGCCTCCTGGGGGTGTCCCCTTCCCAGGCCCCGGGCCCCTCCCGCTAACGGTCACCGGGGGTCCTGGTAGAGGCAGGGGGTCAAGGGGAAGCGGAGAGGGGTCTCCGAGGAGGCTGGACCAGTGAGACAGGCAGGACCAGGTGGAGGCACCCCTACCAGCAGGAAGGGAAGGGAGATGAGGCCAAACTTGGGAGAGGCTGCAGAGGATGATCAGGGTGGAGTTTCCAGAAGGGAGCCTGCAGAACGGCGAGTCCCTCTACCGCCAAGGAAGCAGCAGCAGCAGCAGAAATGGGTAATGGAAGGCTCAAGAAAAGGGTCCCTGGAAGGGTCAGAGCTGTGACTGGGAAGGGAATTCCAAGGGGCAGGATGGAGGCTGCAAGAGCAGTCTGAAACAGCAGGAGGGGGCTGGCTAAGAGCAGGGTGGACCACACCAAGAACGAAGAGGACTGGGAAGTGCAGTTTTTATTTTCAACGTCTTTGTTCCCAGTCCTAGGGCTGAGTTGCTAGTCTTTCCACAACTACATCATCCATCACCTCTCAGGGCCTTAAGAGTGTGCAGGTATTGGGCTGGGATGTGAGCAGCAGGCAGTGGGTCTGGACAGGGGAAGGGGAAAAGCAACATTTATGTCCAGCGAGCAACTGTTTGGGTTTCTGACCCAGGCCTCTTCAAACCTCCAGGGCTATTCTGAGCTTGGGTGGATTGAGTATTCCCCAGACTCCGGAGTCCTAGAACTTGCTCCCCACAGCCTAGGAGCCTCAGCACCACCCTGAATCTGGACTGCCTCGGCTGGTGCTGTCTCTGGGGAAGGAGCAGAGCTGCACAGGGCAGAGCAAGGCTTCGACTGGCTGACCGACTGCAGGCCTAAGAATTCCCTTAGGGGTGGGAACAGGGGGCTTGGTGAAAGCAATTCATTCATTGAGTCTGAGACAGGTTTTTATTTAAAATTTATTGTAATGGGGTCCGCGCAAAAGGAGGGGATGAAGGGTGGGGAACATGCAGGGGACACCGGAACACGATGACATGGCCAGGGCCACAGCTTCTGTCGTGGGGGAGAGGGATGAAAAGAAAAGGCCAGGGCTGGAGCTGGGGTGGAAGAGGGAAGGGGGAGACACTGTGGCTGCATTCCCCCCACCCCCAGGAAGCACCTCTAGTCCCTGGATACCTCCATTTACCCTGGCCCCTAGGATTCCATCTCTTGTCCTGCCTCTGGCCCTAGTGGCTCCTTCTTTTGCTCCCCTTGACTTGTTTTCCCCTGACAGATTCTTAAGCAGGATGATGTTCAGGGCCTGACCCCAAACAACCCCACCTGATGAAGGTACAACCTTTGCCTTCTGCCCCTTCTCAAATCTCACCTTTCCCCATCTCTGGGACAGAATCTTTGATTTCCCTCCTTCCTCTCCTCCCTCCCCCTGGAAAAAAAAAAAAAAAGCACCAACTCCCCAGGGAGGGGCAGCAGACAGGGGGGTGGGGGCACTGGGAGGAGGAGAGCAAGGACCATCGGGAGAGAAGGCTCACAAATCCCTGGAAGGGCAGGCCAGGGGGTCACAGAGAGGAGAGGGGGTGAGGGCAGTGGCCACTCCTGGCCTCTGCTCCCCCCCTGCCCACTGTCCAGGGGACTTCAACACAACCAAGGGAACAGGTGTGTGTGGGGTCAGGTCTCACAGGGAGGAGAGAGGAGCAGGAGAAACAAATCGTTAAAACCTAGCGAATTCTCCTAAGAAAACATTTCTTCCTCCTTTCCTTCTGGAGGCTCCTTGGTTGGTGGGGGAAGTAGTGAGGAGTTGGTGGGAAAAGAGAGGGGAAGAGGAGATGGTGCCGAGGGACTTTCCTCCATTCTCCCCTCTCCCCCCCACCAACTTGGAGCTCACCAGGGCTGGGAGGGAAGTGGCTGAGAGCTCACAGGCACCCCCTCGGCCCCCGAGAGGGAGCCCACGGCTGTGGGTGGGGCTGCCACTGCTGCTGCTGCCGCCGCTGCTGCTGCTGCCGCCGCCATTGGACAGACCTCACCTGCCATTGGACAGACCTCACCTGTACCTGCAGGGTGAGAAACACCAGGAGATCACAGCGCGATCTGAATGGCAAGAGCCTTGCCCCTTGCCCCAGATGCCCTCCCCTGGGACACAGCCGTTGCTCACTCCCTGTTTAGTTGAGATTTCGGCCTGCATCCTTACCTCCTTCTCCTGAAAGGCCCTCCCTGGTCCCAGAAGTCTCCCTAACTTGGGGATAGCTGGGCATCCCTGGCCTTCCTAAGATCCCCTATTGGGTCCTGTGAGCCCCCTCGTCCCACGCACCCCATCCCACCCCCCCCAGCCATGCCCCACGCCTTGCCTGGTGGGTGCGGGGGTCCCCCTCAGCAGGTGGGCTGTGGCTGGGGGGCATCTCCCGGGACAGGGGGGGCGGCCCCCCCCAGATGGGTCTGCATGTGGCCGGCCAGCTGGGCAGGGGTCTTGCAGTGCACGCTGCACAGCTTGCACAGGATGCGGTCAGCCCGCGGGGCCTGGAGCCCATGGTCCTTCACCGCGTGGATGCGCAGGTATGCTGCCGTGGTGAAGCCTATTGGGGGGGGGTGGATGGGGATGGGGGGGTGGGGGTCAGCCAGGCGGAGACCCCAGAGACGGGGTTGTTCTCCTAGGCTGGGGACGCCCTCCTCAGATGGCCCTGTCCTCCTCCCACCACATCCTTGGTAGCCTGGGGCCAACTACTCTGCTGGGGCTGGGGGTGGGCACAGCTCCCCGAGTGTGGGAACTGGTTAAATGGTGTTGGCTTCTGGGCCTTGATGTTCCCAGAGTCCATTCTCTGTGGCTGGGGGATCTCTCCTGGGGTGACAGGACACTGATTCCTAGCCACTTGAAGAGTTGACCCTCAGCAGAGACGGCTGTGTCCCCTCCCTCCAGTGCCCCGTACAGTCTCAGCCCAGTTACTCAGTGGAGTGAATTTGTTTAAAAGCAGCTCCCTCTGCTACTGAGACAGGGCGAGTACTTTGTAAATCTCTGCCAATGTACTCCACTTGCCCCAGGAGCTGAAGACAAGAACTTGTGGCTGCACAGCTGAAACCTTGCCTGGCAACCGGTGGGAACTGGCTCTCTTGACCACTCCCTCCCCAAAGCAGTCGTGCCCCCTCCCATCTCCCCACACACACCCAAGAGTTGACTCTTTCTGGTAGATCATCTCCTCCAGCCATGACATCTTAGAACTTAATGATGTTCAGTACTCCCAACGTTTCTTCGTGTGCTTTCTAAAGGGATCTAGATGCCACGAGCTCTTGGCTACAGCACCTTTAACCCACATCTGTGGAAGGGCCTCTGGTTTTGTCCCCACCCTCTGTCCCTAGCCCTCCCGGCATCTCTCAGCATGTACCTTTGTTGCAGAGCTCACAGACATGGTGAGGACCCTGGCTGTGCACCTTCATGTGGTCCGAAATATAAGCCGAGCTCAACATCTTGCCACACACGTGACATGGCACCTTCTCCTCGTGTCGTACTGTGTGGGCCCGCAGACGGTCCTTCGTAGCAAAAGCTGCCTCACATTTCTGGGGAGGGGGGAGGGGCGTGGGGGGTGTCAGGAGAGTTAAAGCTTCGGGGAGTGGGGCGAGGGGGACAAGAGGTTAAAGGAATCAGAGCCTTGGGGGTCTTTGATCTGTAGGAAATGGGAGTGAGATGACGAGGCCTTGAAAAAGGGATGAGAAAATGGAGTGAAAAAGCAAAAAGAAGAGAGAGAAAAAGGGGCTCTGAGAGGCTGAACTCAGACAACTACAATGAGGATCAAAATCATGACAATCAGGACAGGAGGAGGCGGGCTTCCTACCTCACATTTGAAGGGCCGTTCTGTTGAGTGCACTTGTCTGACGTGACTGTTGAGGTGATCCGGCCTGGGGACACGTTGGGGTTGGGGTTAGGGCCCTGGGGTGTGGAGGGGTCCCCGAGTCTGCCTAACTCGGTCCATCAAGCATTTGCAAGGGTCCCTGCGTTTTCTCCCAAGCCCAGGGATTCGAGTCCCGGTTAGGCAGGAAATCCCTCCTCTCGCTCTAGGCGGCCTCGGCCTCCTCCCACTCGAAGCGCTCCAACAACCCAAGGACCCACCTCCTTTTGCTAAGGACCACCCCCTGCTCCCTGGTAACCGGGAGAGGCTTTCCTCCCTCCTCCCTGGGAGTGGCTCCCAGTCCCCATCCTCAGAAACCTCCCTCCCTCCCCACCAGCCAAGGCCAGGCCACCTCCGTCGCCGACCTTCCCTCCCTCCCCACCCGCCCAGGGGGCGGCCGAGGCCCCGTGCACACCGGGAGAAGCTCTTGCCACAGTGGGAGCAGTTGTAGGGCTTGTGCACAGCGCCGTCATGTGAGCGCACGTGGTAGCTCATGCGGTCCTTGCGCTTGAAGCGCTGCTGGCACACCGGGCACTGGTAGGGCTTCTCGTCCGAGTGCGACAGCTTGTGTCGGTTCAGGTGGTAGACGTCGCGGAAGGCCTTGCCGCACATCTCGCAGGCGTGGTTCTTCCGGATGCGCTTTCCCGAGGCGGTCGTGGTCACCACACCACCGGTGGCCACTGCGGCCGCTCCGCCACCGGCACCCGCCTCTCCCCCTCCCCCGCCGGCTCCGCTCAGTTGGGGCACGCTCAAGAGGCTCAGGGGCACCATGGTGGGCATCTTCATAGCACCCGAGGGGACCCGGCCGGCTTTGGCTCCGGTGTGGATGGCCTCGTGCCTTCGGAGGTTGTAGCCGTTCTTGAACTCCTTGGCGCACAGGGCGCAGATGTAGGGCCCCTTGCTCTTTGTCTTCTTCTCCAAGGCAGATGCGACCGGGGCCACGGCGACCGTCGAGGTTGGGGCAACGACGGCGGTGGCCGCGGCTGCGGCGATAGTGGCGGCAGAGACAGGGGGCGCGGCCTCGGCGGCGGGCGCCGATACCGGCGGGGGCGGCGGAGGGGGCGCTGGGGGCTGCTTCAGAGCCGCTGTGTCCACAGTGGAGGCGGCGGCCGGGGCCGGGGGAGCAGCAGCAACGGCGGCGGCGGCAGCGGCAGCAGCGGCGGCAGCCGCGGCCGCGGCGGACTCTTGGGCGGCGGCGAGGACCGGGAGCAAGTCCACCTGGAGGGGCTCGGCCGCCGGGGCCTGGGGCGTGGGTGGGGGCGCCGGCGCGGCCTGCGAAGACAAGGCGCCGTGTGGGCCGCGGCCGCGGGTCGGCGCCCTCCCGGCCCGGCCCGCCACGGCCGGCCCCTACTCACCTGGAATGGACTCTGGGCGCAGCCCTGGGAGGCAAAGAAGCGGGACTGGAGCTCAGCCCCGACCTGCAGGGGGTTCTGGGCGTGACCCTGAGGTGGCGGGAAGGAGTTCATGAGGCCGCCCACCCCCCGGGAGTCCAGGCCCAGCACGGGGAAGGGGGGGGCCAGCAGCGTGCAAGGGAACACGGGGAACATGGCCTCGGCCACGGCGGGGCCCCCGGGGCTCAGCGGGGGCCGGGGGCGCGGGCCGCGCGGGGCCCGGGCTCGGGGCGCCGCCCCCGGCCGGCCGGGCTGGGCCGCGCCGAACGCATGGCCCGCGGGCCACCCCGCCGCCCGCGCACCCCGGCCGGCGGGAGGGAGGGAAGGAGGGCGCCTGGCGGGCCGCGGAGCGCGGCGGCGACGGCGGCGGCGACGCCCCCTGGGTGGGGGCGGGAGGCCCCGCGGGGCCGGGGGCCGGGGGCGGGGGCCCGGGCGACGGCGGCGGCGGCGGCGGTTGGAGCCTGGCGGGGCGGGGTGGGGGGAGCGAGGGAGCAGCCTCGGCCCCCGCCGCGCGCGCGCCCAGCCGGCGCCTCGGGGAGGGCGGGGGAGGGCGCGAGGGAGGGAGGGGGACAGCTGCGCGCGCACCGGGCGCGCGGAGGGGGGGTGGGACGGGAGGGAGGGCGGGCGGGAGGGGGTGTGGGAAGGGGGGGTGGGGCGGGGGAGGGGGTTGTTACCTGGAAGATGAAGCTGCTCCAGTTGCCGGGATCCATGGCGGAGGGAGGGAGGGAGGTGGCTCGCGCTCACCCTGGGGCGGGAGGAGGAGGAGGCGGCCGTGGGGGAGGGGGGAACCCGGGGAGGAGGCGCGCGGGGCGGGCGGGAGGGGGGAAGGAGGAGGAGGGTGGGGGGAGCGGAGCACACTGCGCGCGGGGAGGGAGGGCGGGCGGGGGGCGCGAGGACACACAAGAGGCTGGAGCGGGCGCGAGCGCGAGCGCGCGCGAGGCCCGCGGGAGGGGGGAGGTACGAGAGGGACTCTGGCGGGAGGAGGGACAGGGGAGCCACCCAGCAGCCGGAGTCGCCCCAAGCGCGAGACCCCTGAGACGGCCGCTGATTGGCTGACGTTGGCGCAGGTGGTGGGCGCGCGGGAGACGGGGCGGCTTCTCTCTTCCCCCCCCTCAAAGATTCCACCCCCCGCTTCCCTCCGCCAGCGGCCGTTATTCCGCGCGCACGCGCACAAACTCGCTGTCGTTGTCGAGCGGGAGAATAGGGGAGCGCGCGCCGGGGTTGCGGATGGGGCGGGGCTAAGCTCTAAGCGCGCGCCCGCCTAACGGTCGTCGTCCTAGGGCTTTCGCGGGAGCTTTTTGTTTCCTCTCGGCCACCGTCCCGTCCCCCTCCCACTCCAGCGGTTTATTTACAATCCTGCGCCGCTTCGTGTTTTCCCAAAGATGGCGCCCAAAGAAGTTTGCCGGCAGAGCTTGTGGCCCATCCCAAGGGCAATTATACCCCGGCCCCGCCCCCGTAGTCCCAAGAATCAGGCTGAAGCAACGGGGTGAAAACTGTATTTACAAGACAAGCAGTTACACACGGACTTAAAAAAAAAAAACGGGGGCGAGGGACAGAGGAGGGGAGCCGGCAGTCAGGAGGGGCCACAGCCCCGGCCCGCGGCAAGACCCAGGATGTTCGCCTGCAACACAGGAGGGAAGGGGAGAGCAGGTTTAGAGCCTGGCAGGGCACAAGCCAGGGGAACAAGGGGGCCCAAGCCGCGAGCTCACCTTCAGGAACGACTCCATCTGTTTCCCCGATATGCCCTCCACTCGTTCCAGGTCCTCAACCTGGCAGGACAACAGCGATGGGGAAGGGTCTAGGCCAGGTTCCCCCCACCCAACTCCATTCCAGGGCTGTCCTCCCTGGGCCATTACCTGGCTGAAGGGGCCGTGGAGCTCCCTCCAGCCCACGATGAGCTGAGCCTTCTTTTGGCCAATGCGCTGCAGGCTGCGCAGATCACGGGCTGAGCCTTCGTTCAGCAGATCTAATATTTTTTGGCGACCATGGGCCAGTAACTCTGGGCTGATCTGTAGCTCCCAGCCGTCCTCAGCCTTCTCTTCTGGCTGTGAGGCATCTAGGGACTCCAGCTATGAGGCAGGAGGTGAGTGACAGAAACAGTTTGCTGTTCGGCCCATGGCAGTGAACCGCTCTGGACTCCTCGCCAAGGATAGGCGTCCTAACAGCAGCTACCTGCCCGCCCTCCCCAGCCCGTTTCCCTCCTGTCCAGGGTCTGTTCTGACACCCTTCCCTCTGGTCACTCTGGTGTGATTCCCAATTTATCTGATTTGTGAAAGAGTAGAATAGAATTGTGATGATCAAATGAGTTAATGAGTGTAAAACAGAGTAAGCTCTTAAATCGGATCCCTCATTTCTGAAAAGGAAAGAATAAGTTCTTTCATCTCCAGGAAGGCACATAAGATAAAGTTCTCAACAAATGACTCTCAGTTGATGTCATCTTAGTTTAAAAATTGAGGTGGGTCTTTCAGTGTTATTTCTTGACTGTTTAGTTGTCTGCCTAAGTGGGCTCTGTAGTTTGTAGAGGGCAGGACCCATACACACTGGTGCCTAGTAAGTAGCTACTGAGAGTGAGAGCCATTGGGAAGAAAGAAAAAATAACAGGTGATGGATACCCATCCTGCTAGGTACATTCATAGTACCCACATTTCATCCTAAATGCCCTGTAAGGCATTCAGAGGGTAAGCAACATGGAAGGGTTGTAAATAGCTGATAAGGGTTTGGACAGGCCACGTAACTCTATGGCCAGTCCTCTTCCCACTAGAGGTCTCTGCCTTTTCTCCTGGGCTCAGCCTACAAGCTACTCTCACCTTTCTCTTCCGGCTTTTCTTCTTCAAGATATGGATCTCGGCATTTGGGGATGCTGCCTGCTCCTGAACTGAAAGTAAGAATTATGAGCTGGAGTCAGAGCAGAGGCCACTTTTCAGCCCCCCTGGTAGCCATTTGGTCTTCCATTACTGATTCCTTAGTTCCCCTCCTCCAAGTTAACCTTCTCTTTTGTTTCCACAGGACCTTTCTCATACTTATATATGAACGTAATCTCAGTTGGTCTTTCATGATAATCAGTCATGCGCTGGTCAGTCTACCCCACTGGACTAAATGACTGAGAGCAGTACACCCAGCTCTTACTTCATATCCACTTTCCCCCTTTCCATCACGGTGGGAGGACATGAGTGACATAAAGATAGTTGCTCCAAACATCACCTTTCTTCCAAGATCTCAGTTATCTGGGCCCTTCTGGCCCCTATAGCCAAACTTACTCAGTTGTAGAGGCATCACCACTGCCTTTTTGAGGGGCTTAGCCACTGTGACTATACGGCGAGCAAGGGGTCGGAGCATTGTGGGAGAGTAGTTCTCTTTCTCCTTGGGGTCAGCAGCCTCCTGGGCCAGCACTTTGGCTTCCAGTTCTTTTTGCTTCATCTTAAGCCTCTGTTAGAAAGGATCAGGGAGAGATATGACCCAGAACCAACTTTAGGGCAGTGGACTAGGAAAGTGAGTGTGCAGGGCTCTAAGGCCTTAGAAGAGCAAAGTGAGCACCTACAAGAGAAACTACCAGGAGACAACTGGAGCCCAGGGTAATTAAGGGTTTTCTAATGATCAGGGCTGCCCAGAGGTAGAAGGAGCTTCTTTGTGAAATACTGAAGGGAAAGGCTGTTCAAGCAGAGTCCTAACTTAATTTGATCTGAGTTTTAGCAAATGGCAGTGTCTTACACTTGTACCTGGAATTTTTTCCTCTTGTCCCCTCACCTGTGATCTCAATTATTTTTCAAAGTTCAGTTAAGGACATTCAAGCAAAAGCTATAGAAGGGAGGGATTCCAGTGTTGGGTGAAAACTGCATGCTGGTCCAGCCTTTCTGGTCCTTCCCGATCTGAAGATCCTCCGACTACTTCTCAAGGTCAGCAAGAATCCCAGCCCCAGCCTCCCAACACTTACCTCAATTTCCAAATCCTTCTCTTCCACTGTCTTCATGAGCACCATCCGCTCTCGCTTTGGGGTGCTCAGCAAAGGGGTCCCCTGGCTCCCCTGGGAGCCCAGCAGACGGTCCAAGCTTAGAAGGCGCTCCAGCATTGCCGGATCCATGCTGCTTAGCTTCTGTAGGGGGCTGAGCACACAAAGAGGTTACTCCGCACTTTCCTCTTCTCTCATCATCTTCTCCAGCAGCAGGATTCCCCTCATCCTGCCTTAACTTGGTGTTTCTGTGGTTCCAGAACCCAACTGTTAGCTTGCTGGCAACCCTGAACAAGTTTATCCAGACACCCTGGGTGCAGTGTCTTCTTCAGGTGAATGGGGATCAATCACTACCTGCCTAGGTAAACCTCTCAAGGAGGCCAGGAGATCAAATGAGAAGAAGCATTTCATCACCACTGAATGGCAGGTATTCATGGGATCTAAGATATCCCCCTGCCCTGAGGGGTACAGTCGAACAGTAAGAAATCATAAGGTGACAGCAAGGGCCATCCGTCTGCCTGTTCATTTGGAGGAGCAGTTGGTGCAAGATTCACAGGGGAGGTCATTTTCAGCGGGGCTCTGAAAACCACTGAAGACCTCAAATGCCAAGCCTTTCTCCTGTGGGCAGTAGGAAAAGCCTATTCAAATAGAGACCTAACTTAATCTGAACATGTTAACATTTTTTCCTTCTGTCTAGAATTTCCCCCTCACATCTGATCTCAGTTATCATTCAAAGTCAGTTTGATGCCACCTTTCTGGTGATGCCAGCTTGGCTGTGTATCTTCTTTCCTACACTATGAACTAGCTTCTCGAGGATAGAAATTGCCCTGTTCTTTATATTCAAGGGCCTCCGAGAGCAGGATCAGAAAGTACAGGTGAACACAGAGGTCATTTCTTCTTTCCTGGCTGTCGCAGAACAAAAGAATCCTCCTTCCCTATTGTGCTCTGTACTGTCAACCTTGCGTCATATACGATGTTCCCGTCTTGCTTCCTCTACTGAAATATGAGCCTGCTGAGGTTGGGGTCTGTTTGGGTCTGATGTGCCCCACGTCTGAGGTTATCCAAGGTGCCTATCTGGCAGAGACCTTGCCTGTTCATGTGCTTTACAGATGTGCATGTGTATATCTTTCTCTGAGTCTGTACACACAGGAAAGGCCGCTGCTGACAAATGGTTTAAGGACACGATCGAGAGATGGGGTTCTGAGCGAACACAAGTATCCAAACACCTTTTGCCATCCTTTCTAAAATAGTGAGTTGGTCAAAAAGTTCGGGTTTTTCTGTAAGATGCTATGAAAAAACCTGAATGTATCTTTTGGTCAACCTAATACAACTGTCCCCTGGGGCAGAATGTGCACTAATCCTTGGCCTCCTCAGGTCACCTCTGTTCAGTTGTCTTAGGACTTGACAGTTGAGAAGCTTTATTGGAGCTAGGAGTAGAAAAAGGACAAAGATCAAGATGCAAGTGGTTCCTTGGAGGGCTAGGTGGCCAGACACAGAAAGCAAGACCACTGAACGGGGATGACTTGAACATGAGTGCATACTGGGCCATGAGGTGGGGCTGTCAGAACAGGAAGGGAGGTCACACACCTCCCTGGTTTAGAGAGGCTTTGTTTGGATTGAAGGTAGAAGCAGGGCAAAGTTAGGACAGCAGCTGACCCCATGGAAAGTCACAGAAAGGCTGGATGCTTGACACACAGACTGAGTCTCAATGAGACAACTTTCTTTTTATCTTCTTTGCTATGCTTTATCCTTGGGACCTGAAAGACCTGGTCCTCATTACTCCTTGAATCAGAAGTGAAAGTGCTCATCCTTGAAACATTGGTGCCAAAATGTTAAATTTTGCTGACTGCCTAAAGGATTGTAAAAAAGGGGGGGCAGGGGGTGGGGGTGGCAGCTAGGAGCTTCCTTATGACCCCTGATAGCAGCATCAAAGCTGGAGGTTGCAGTGAATTCAGTAGAGTAGGATTTTGGCTGAATCTAGAGGAAGAACAAGTTCACAACTCAAGGATCCAACAGACTAAACCCACAGCCACTCTGCACCCAACCTGGACACAACAGGAAAGGGAATGTGCCCAAGACCCCTCCCTCTCTGCTCACCTGAGTTTCTGGGAGGCAGAGGCTGGAGCTACTGGGAGTTTGGGACTCCTGGTTTCCTCTTCCTCAGGGCCTCGGGCTCTCTTTGCCTCTGATGGGCCTAGCAGTTCTTTCTGAGACAGTTTAACAGGTGCCAAGACTAGGGGGAAGATTGGAAGGTGGGGAAAGAGGGGGTGTCAGTTTCTCTGCTGATCCTTGGTGGATTCAGCAAACTCCCCAGGTGTCCAGCCTTGGCCTGTTCACTCCAGCCCACCCCAGTCCTCACCAGGAAGCTGCAGGCTCTCATTGGTAAATGGCCGGTTAATTACTTCCTTGGACCTGGCTGCAAAGTTGAGTGCAGAGACTGTGTCCAGGTAGAAGCGTCTCTCAGGGGCAATGTTGGCAATGAGGATGCTGTGAGCTGAGCCACCCAGAGAGTCCTGAGAGACAGGGACAGAGCGGGGTGGGTAGGTCAGTAGCCTCACCTCCCCCCTGCCTGGCCGCTCTTCCCCTATACCCTGGCAGGCCTGAGAACTCCCTTTTCCAGTCCCTTTTACCCGAGGTTGGAGGCCTGACCTGCAACAGGCGAGTGAGCTTGCTGTCCCGGTAGGGTACCCGAGGGAGGCCCTGGTTCAAGGCATCCACCACCTTGCCCAATACAAACAGGGAGGTGTTGATGGCACCACTCTCCTTCAGCCTCAGGCCCTTGTTGCCTGTGCGCCGGTTGTCCTCTGAGCCAGCCAAATCAATCAGGTAGAGTTTCCCCTCCCGCTGGCGAAATGGGGCCAAGCGTTCTCGCTGATCCACCTGGGGGCAAGAGCAAGGGCCCCCATTTAGTTCACATTCCCGGGGCTCCACAGGTCCTCACCCCTATTGGGGGCAGGGGGGACCTCACCTTAACCAGGAGCACAGCATGACTGCGGGAGGAGCGCTGGTTGAGCCGGGTGGCTCCCACCGTCCGGTTTCGGCTGGCTGGCAGGAAGTGCCGCTCAAAATCAGCAAAGCTAGTGATGGGCTTCTGCGTGAGGCCCGGAATCAGGATGTTTCCTCGGCAGTCTTCTCTGATCACCAGGTCTCCCGATGAAGGTTCCAAGAGGTCTAATACCTATGTGAGCAGTGAGGGGTATGGCCAATTCTCCACTTACAGGCTGCCTATGGTTCTCATTTTCTTTGCTGGATTCTCAGAGTTGTATCATTTGCTACCTCAACCTCTGTCTTTCCAGGTCTCCTTGCTAGATCAAAACTTCATGTTCCAGAACCGGGTCTGATTTTTACCCTTTGTTTTCTTCCCTCTTCAATCAGAAAGTGGCCTTGATGACTTCCCGGTGGTCCAGTGGCTAAGATTCCACACTCCCAGTACAGGGAGCCTGGGTTTGATCCCTGGTCAGGGAACTAGATCCCACATGGCTCAACTAAAGATCCCACATGTGCCCCAACTAAGACCCTGAGCAGCCAAATAAATATTTAAAAGTGGGGCCAGGGGGCTCACCTTTTCCTGGTAAATCTCTAAGTAGGACATAGTGACAGAGAGGGCCCACGGCCGGCCCTCAGCACCCTCCTCCCTCGTGAGCTGTAGGAGGTCCATGAGAGCCCGAGGAATCACCCCAGGCTGCTCTGGGCTGCCCAGCATCGTGTGCGTCTTCCCTGGGAAAAGAGTGGAGAGAGCTGTGAGATTTTCTTCCCCGTTCCCGAGTCCCTTCTGGCCCAGGGCTACTCTGTATCTGCCCTCCTCACCTGCCCCTGTGGGCCCATAAGCGAGCACACTGGCATTCTGCCCTTCCAGCAAGTGCCTCAGGATGGGCTGCACCGATCCTGCATAGATGTCCTGCTGGGAGCTCCTCTCCCCGTAGAAAGCATCAAACCTGCAGGCAGGAAGAAAGGCAGGAATCAGTGGCAGGTTCCATTCTCAGCCAGGTCTAAAGGATAAAACTAGTCTCACATTTAAGGGTCTCTATTCTTCTTCTTATACAAAGATCTAAGAAAGTGCCCATGGAACACCTGTTCTATCCCAGTCTCTGTATTGGTGTAGAAACACGGAGATGAATTTGGTATCCCTGCTCTTAGGAGTTCTGCAGTCTGGTGGCATAGACAGATACCACACTTTGCTGCGACTCAGGAAACAAAGATGAGAAGGCACTAGGAGGAGGAACATTCTGCCTGGGGAAGGAGGATTTTTGCCAGAGAGAGAAGAGAAAGATACTCTAAGTGTCAAAAATAGACGTGGTATAAAAGGGCCAGGCTTCCCAATCCTTTTTCACATCACAGAATTTCTAGAAAGTGGCGTCTGTACACCACAACAGAGCAAAGACCAGATGAGGCTTGACACGCCCGAAGCCTACTCACTGTGCTCTGATGGAGCAGCTCTGGCTGAGGCAGGGTTAGCACTGATACACGTGCAGTGTAGCATGTGCTAGGGGAAATGAGGCTGGAAAGAAACTGAAGCCAGGTTGTCAAGGGCCTAGAACAAGGTTGGCAAACTTTTTCCATAAGAAGCCAGATAGTAAATATTTTGGGCTTTGTGGACTACATGGTTCCTTTCACAACTCTCACCCGTCACTGTAGTCAGGCAGAAAGCAGCCGCAGATAATATGTAAATAAATGAGCATGACTGTATTCCAATAAAGCCTTAGTTTATTGCAGATCTTAGTTTGCCACCCTCTGGCTTAGAATGACAGGTTGAGGAGCCTGAACTGTAAATCTCCCAAGGAACTTTACAATAGCTGTGAGCTCTATCCCCCAAACGTGGGCGGTCTTCTCGGACACCACCCAGTCGCAGTCTGGGTTGGCGAGCTGGTCTGTTTCCTCAGTCCTTCCCACCCCTCCCCAAAGGTCCGAGCTGGGCTCCCAGCTCACCTTCGCTGCTCCTTTCCCATTTTGTGCCTGCTTCCTCTCTAAGACTGTGAACAGTATCATGTATCTGATTCAGCCTCCAGCCTTTCCCGCACTATCCTCGAGAGGCCCTATCACAGTGGGCACCGTGAACATCACCTGAAACGAAGGTGTGGCTGACAAAGCCGCACTAAGGAAGGAAGAAGGATCCTGAGGAGGAGGTCTAAGAAATCACTTCTGGGCAAGTGATTGTGTGAGCAGGCCTAGGAGAGCGAGAACGGGAGGGAGTAGGGCCTGAACCTTACTGGTATTTGAGAGTCTCCTGGTGGTTCCTCCAGTTGGCAATCTCCAGAGAACAGCTGTCCAGGCCCCGCACACAGTGGGTGTCGTTTTCTCCGGCTGTCCCATCCACAAATGGCCGCAGTCTCACAGCTACCCTCACTCGAGCTGGAGGTGGGCGCCGGCCAGCTCCCACCTTGCTTAGCCGACAGCGACTGGCTCCTGGAAGATGATTTTTAGGCGTGAGGTATGGTGGCAGCTTTGCTGAGAGGTAAGGGTAGGAGTGGGATTCCCAGGTGGTGCTAGTGGTAAAGAACCCACCTGCCAATGTGGGAGACATAAGAGACACAGCTTCAAACCCTAGGTTGGGAAGATACCCTGAAGAAGGGCATGGCAACCCACTCCAGTATTCTTGCCTGGGAAATCCCATGGATAGAGGAGCCTGGCGGGCTATAGTCCATAAGGCTGCAAAGAGTGGGACATGAGTGACACAACTGAGCACACACGAATACACAAGGGTAGGAGTCTTGGAGGTGGACCCAGTTAATTGAGCTGACCCCTGAAGAATGAGTAGGGTCACTGCCAAGCAATTCAGGGAGAAGGAAAGGCGTGTGCAAAAAGTATGGAGGGGTGAAAGCACAGCCCCCATGTAGAACTGGTAAGGCAGGACTGTGTGTGTCCTGTAGGTGAGTCGAGCACAGAAGGGCAGGATGGAAGAGAAAGATGAATCAAATACCTGGTCTCAGGCAGGGTGCAGTGGGGGGCTGAAGGAAAGAGATTATCTATGGCTGGAACCATAAACCAGATCATGTACTTAGCAAATATTCACATTTATGAAGCACTGGCTACGTGCCAGGCACACTTTAACTTCCATGGTGTCCCTGAAAGGTAGCATGTTAGTCCCATTTACCTGTGAAGACTAAGAGATGCCCCCCGCCCGCCCATAACCTTGACAACAGAAGGAGGGAAGGAAGCCTGAAGACTGCGTCCCAGAGATACCCCTGGGAGGGCAGGGGAATCAGCTCATCTCAGGGGAAGCTCTTTCCACCTTGGCCGTGCTGGGTGTGTCCGCAAGTTTGGCCTCAGTTCCTATCCTGCTCAGTAGGTAGGTATAAGGGGGTGTAGATTGTAATGTGTATATAAATAACCTAGAGGATCTAAAGATTCTGCATTTCTAGCAGCTTCTAGGTAATGCTTATGCTGCGGTGGCACACTGAATTATCAAGGTGTGGCAGATCAGGACCTAGGGGATTCTTCTAGGATTAAGGAAGTGGACATTTGCCCCCATCTAAAAACCAGTCACTGAACTCCCTGACCTTTCTGTGCCTCTGTTCTTACCTGGAGTTTCTTATATATATAAATTTGTACACACACACGTGCCCCCCTGCACAAACTGTTAAGTGATGGTTTTCTCTCCATGGAGGGTCATGTGGGTTTTTTTCTATGTTGCCCAGTTCTGTAATGGTGTAATGTTTGCATTAAAAAATAACAGGAAAAAAAATAAACAACAGGACTTCTCTGGTGGTCCAGTGGTTAAGTGCTTCCATTATAGAAGGTGTGAGCTCAGTCCCTGGTCAGGGAACTAAGATCCCGCATGCCAAGCGGTGTGGTCAAAAAATTAAAAAAAAAAAAAAAGACACTGTGGACAACTTTGGAAAGGATAAAGTCAAGAGGCAGCCTCCAGTCCCTCAGCTTGCAAAGGCACTAACATGCAGTCTTCTCTATGGTAAATTTTCTATTTAGTTTGCTTCTTATAATTAAATCTAAGTCATTTGGCAGTGGGGGGGGGGGTGGTGGTAGTTATTTTTATCGTCAAAAAACACAATTAAGATAAAACTGGGGGGAAAAAAAGGCCTTTCTTTCTGTGAGCTGAAAAAAATCTATGAGGTAGGTATTTCTGTATTTTAGATACCATACTATAGCTCATAGCTAACAACAAAATTCAAACCTAGATTGCACCTCCAAAGATCTGCCTTTAATGAGGATGTCGTATTGCCTCCCTGTCACATACCATTGGGAAAGTTCTTGGCGGTTCTGACTCTCCATTTTGCTGGTGGTGGCAGCTGCTTGCCGGGAACCACAGACCCCGTGTACGGTAGCGGCCTGCTACCTGTGGCCACCATGGAGGCAGCAGGACAAAAAGGTGGACAGGCTACCCCAGGAAGAATCTGTCATGTAAGTAAGGTATCCCCAGAAGCAGATGGCCTGCTCCAAAAACTGGGCCTCCGTTCCTTCGTCTGACAAATGAAGCTAGCAACCACATTTCTCACTTTAAAGTTTACAAAGCACTTGGGCATCTAGTTTTTATTTGACCCTCATGGCAGTCCTGAAAGTCAGAAAGAAGCAGAAACATGCAGATGAGAAAACTAAGACTGCGAGGAGGTCAATGACTTCTCAAAAATGTGTGCAGGAACCTCCCCTCGCCTGTCTTTCCCAGGGTTTTTTCAGTGAGAACAGGAGAACAGAGACAGTACATACAGAAGCACTTAAAGAAGCTCAGTGAGCAGTACAAGGGGCAGGGGAAGTCTGTGGTGATGTAGAAAGAGTATAGACTCGGGCTAGACAGAGCTGGATTTCAATTCCAGCTCTAACACTTATCAGCTTGTGACCTTGGGCAAGTGACTTAACATCCATGAGCCCCAGTTTTCTTGTCTATAAAATAGGGTGAGGAGGGCCTTGGAAGATCTTAATGAGGATTAAAAGAAGTAACATATAAAATGTCAACAGAGTAACTAATACATGGTAAGTAGGTTGGTAACAATTCTAGTTAAGATGGCCTAGGTTCAAATCCTAGCTCTGCTACTTACAACTAACTAAATAACCTGGAGAAATGATGTTCCATTCCTATGCCTCAATTTCCACAACCTGTCAAAATGGGGATAAATAAAAATACTTGTTGGGTTCTTACGGCAGTGAGTAAGGTCATTCACATAAAAGTGCTTAGAACAGCAATAGCATTGGTGTGTGTGTGTGTATATGCTCAGTTATGGTGGATTCTTTATGACCCCATGGACTGTATGTAGCCTGCCAGGCTCCTCTGTCCATGGAATTTTCCAGGCAAGAATACTGAAGTGGGTTGCCATTTCCTAGTCCAGGGGATCTTCCTGACCCAGGGATCAAACCCATGTTTCTTGTGTCTCCTGCCAATTGGCCGAGGATTCTTTACCACTGCGCCACCTGGGAAGCACAACAGCACTGGTACATGATAAAAACCCAGTAGGCATCTTGTTATACATTCATCCATTTTCCAAATGAGGAAATGACAGTATAGAGAGGTTAGCTAGCCTGCCCAGAGTCAATAGCTAGCTAGTGACAGAGCTTCAGATGAAGGTCTAACTCTAAAGTGCATTATGTGATTCCTGGGCCTTCTTAGACGCTACATCCCCACGGGCCTCAGAGATGGAGACAAGTTCCATCTACTAGCTATGTGACCTTGGGAAGGCTTCTTTCTTAACCTCTTCAAACCTCAGTTTCTTTTTATAAAAATAACTGTATCTACCGCGTAAGATTGTGAGGAGCCATAGAAATAATGTACATACAGCGTTTTAACACAGTGCCAGCAGTAAGTACTCAGCAGATGTCAGCTATTGTTTGAATTACACATTTCTCTTGCTACTCCCCTCAAGGCAACAACCCACTCCTGCCCTCATCATTCAGCAGGGTCACCAGAAGGGTCATCATTCAGCAGAAGGTGACCTCTTCACTGCTAAAGCCCACAGCCTGGTTCAGTTCCCATCCTGTTTGACTTCCCTGCAGTATTCAACACCCCAGATCCGCTTTCCTTTGGAAAATACACTTTTCCCTTAGTTTCCCTGCCACCCACCAGCTGTCTAGTCACTCCTCAGTTTCTTCCAGTCTTAGATGTTTTTCCTAAGCTCCTTCTATCCTCTTTCTAGATCAGAGTTGCTCAATTCCTGCACTATTGATATTGTGGGCTGGATAATTCTTGGGGGTGGGGCTCCCCTGTGCACTGTAGGATGTTCAGCACATACCCCAGCACCATCACCGCTGCAACAACCAAAAATGTCTCCAGACATTACAAGTGTCCCCATGGGGAACACATTTGCCCCCAGTTGAGAACACTATTACTGACTGACTAATTTCATGGGCATGGTGTCACCTGTGCTCCTGACTTCAATTACCACCTCAAGGCTGATGACTCCTAATTGACACCTCCACACCAGAATGCTCTCTGCTGCCTTGACACCTCCTCTTACATGGTATTTCAAACTCCACTCATCTTAAACTGAATCCTTCCCCATCCCTCTGCAACCCCAACTTCCTTCTACGCTAACGTAAATAAGTGGAACCAACCCCAAAGATCAGAGAGGCTTTCTTAACTCCATCTTCTCTCTCATTTCTCACACCAGTTCTTTATTAACATATGCTAATTCTACCTTTTTAAAATAAGTCCACTTCTCTCCTTTCCTACTGGGCAGTCTTTGCCAAGGTTGTCTTCATTTCAACAGCCTCCCCGCTGGTCTCCTTGCCTTCAGTCTCATTCCCTTCAGATTATTCTCCCTCTGCTTCCTCCCCAGATTCTCCATCACACTCTACTGTAGCTGTACATTTGTCTGTCTTTTTCATCTAACTGTGAATTCAGTGAAAACAAGTCTTACTTGGCTTGCCTTTATGTTCTCAACATCCAGCACAGAGTAGGCTCTCGGGGGGTATTTGCTGAACAAATTAAGATCTGTCAAATGAATAACATAAATTGTGGCCACTGCCAGTCTTCCTCCAGAGCTCAGAGTCCAGGGGAAGATGGAGAGAGAGGCACACTCACACAATTGCCAATGGTAGAAGAGCCTATTTCACCATAAAAGCCACTTTGAAAAAAAAAGAATAATTTTTTTAAAAAGTCACTTTGAGGTTGGGCGAAGTTAGCACTTCTAATTATTTTTAATTTTCTCCTCTCCCACAATTCCCAAGTTTCATTCAACTTAAGTCTTCTTTTATTGATAAGGAAATTGAGCCAAAGAGAGCACCTTTGGCCTCTCTTTACAACATAAATAAGAAATAGATCAATTAGTGGTTTTTTCGTTCCAATAAAGCCTAGTAAACTTCTATCCAACCTTTGAAACCCACCTCAAATATCACTCCCTTAATGAAGTCTTCCTAGAATACCCAAGAGTTTATTTCAGATTCTGTGTTCCCTATAGCAGTTTATACATACCTCTCAATGCTTTTCATGATGTTATAGATTTTTATGACTATCTACTGAAACAGACTAAAGCTCCTCTAAAGGAAGGGACAATATTCATTCAAGCATTTTTATAATATCTACGATGTACCAGACACAGTGGGTCTTGGAAGGCTGAGGGTAGGTTGTGCTCAGACGACAGGAATATCATGTGCCTGAGCAAAATGGTTAAAAGCAGAGATTCTAGAATCAGATTTGCTGAGTACGAATTCAGACTCCACTATTTAACTCCAATATTAACACTATTTAACTCCACACTGGTTGTGTTAACTTTGAGCAAGTTTTTTTAACCTATCTATGGTTCTTTAGTTTCTTCATCTGTAAAACAGGAACAATAGTAAACTACCTCATAGCAGCATGTAGAGATTAAATGATTTATCACCATAAAGTACTTACAACTGTGCCTCACCCCTAGCAAGGGCTCAACATGTGCTTGACATCCTATTAAATAGGTTTGTTTCCAAACAGGGCCCGACAAACAGTAGGGTCTCAGATAAATTCTATGGTGCCCATTATAATCACTGACCAGAATTCAGTGTAGAGGAGGACTGTAGAGCAAGATTATGAATGTCCTAGTAACCTTTCCAAACTTAAAACAGTTCTGACTTGCAGGGCTATAAGAAAAGGAAACAGTCCCTATTTCCCTTTTCTGTGATAACAGCACATCTTATGCTGTCAACTCACACCCTGCTGCAGACCGTCTGAACCTCTTACCTCTCTCAGGGATCTCCCTGCACCCAAACAACACGTCATACAGGAACTCTTCCCCCCAAACGTGTATCTAGATCCCTTTTGTCCCTATGGTTAGAGTATAAAGTTGGCTACTTTTCGCTCGCTTACTCCTGTAATCTTCCGAGATGGGTCACTGTCCCCATTTTATTAACACAGAAAACTGAAGTTCACAAGGGAAAAGTGAGCTGGGGTCAAAAATGCGCCAGAACTAGGTCTCAACCCGGGTCTACAGACCGACACCGAGAACAGGAAGCAGAACTGCGACTCCCACCCACACTCCCAGCTTTCTCCTCCCCGCCCCCACGCCATTCCGCGATCTCCGGAACAACTCACGGAGCCCAGACTGGACTCCGACCCATCACCCCGCAAGACTCCAAGCTGCAGCAGCCGCCCTGCCCGAGTCGGGCTAGCTTACCCGAGACCGCCGCCGCCATCTCGCGTCGCCTCCGCGCCGGGACCCCGGCGTCCATCTCACTCCCTCCCTGGGCCCGCCTCTCTATTCGAATTTCCCGCTGCCCCGCCCTCTCCACTGGGTTCCACCAATCACGGCTACTCGTCGCCGGAAGCTCCTGCATGTGCCTACCATTATCCCGCCCTCTAGGGCTCGCCTCCAGGTCCTGCAAGAAAAAGTTTCCCCTGGCGGAGAACGCATGCGCGCACGTCGGCTACTTAGCCGTTGACGTCGGGCCGGCGCTCCCGCGCAAACTCCGCCGCCCTAGGCTTTCGCGACAGTGGCCGTTTGGGCCACTAGTGAGCGCTGCGGCGCACTGGTCTCCCGATACCTTCTGGGTTTCAAGGGGTAGGTTTGCGTTAAGTGTAGACTTTTCGCTTCATCCCCCCCGCCGCAAATAGCTACGAATCGTGGTATGAATTGAGCAAAGGGTGATCGAAGGCACTTGACTGAATAAAACTTTCGCTATTTTAGTGGCAGAATAAAAGCACGTTACAGGAATAAAGATGTTGCACGGGAAGGGGATTATTCTAAAGGACTGGCAGTGATCTCCAGCTTTACAGGTTCTTGCCTCAGAAGTTGTTTCTCGCCTTTGTGGGGCGGGAATCGTTTTGTGGATTTGGGCACTTTGCCATCAGGGCCAGTCAGCGGTCTAGTCCCTGATTTAGGTCAGGACGACGCTGTCTAGATTGTGAATAAACACGTTGCACTCACTTCTTGCTGACCCCAAAGCCACTCAGGTGTAAAGGCCAGGTGACGTACGTCCTCTTACGTCTTATTTCTGAGCCGAGGAGACCAACTCGGATGTTCTTTACTTTGTAACTCAGCACTCAGCGTGTCCCTGGTCCGTCTCAGGCACGGTCCGACTCTTACTTAGTGACTTAAATCTTGGTCAGCTTGACCCTTGCTCCCATGTCCTGTGGGTCTAGCCAGTTAAATAGTTCCCTAGCCCTTGTGGAAGCGTAACCATCTTTGAGCTCCTGGTAGGGCCATGGTTTAGACATTATGTCCAACATATCAGAAAACAAATACAACACTAGTGGTTCTCAAATTTTTTGGCCTTGGAATGCCTTTGAATTCTTAAAAATTAAGACTCCAAAGATCTTCTGTTTGTATGGGGTTTATCCTTATTTACTGGGTTAGAAATGAATACAAGTTTGAAACATGTATTAATACACTTTAAAAAATTACAGAAACAAATCCGTAGAGACAGAACGTTGATTAGTGGTTGGCAGGGAATGGTAAGGAATTGATGAACTGGGACTGTTGCTAATAGATTGAAATTTCTTTCAGGGGTGATGGAAATGTTCTGGAATTCGACAGTGGTGATAGATGCACAACACAGTGAATGTACTAAAAACCACCAAACTATGGCTGATTCATATCAATGTATGACAAAACCCACTGAAAAAATTAATTAATTAATTAATTAATTAATTAAAAAAATAATAATAAAATAAAAACCACCAAAATGTACACTTAGAAATGATAAATTTTATGTTATATGAATTATGTCTCCATTTAAAAATTGCCCAAAATTGCAATAAGAAACTCTTTACAAAAAAAAAAAAAAAAGAAACTCTTTACATATAACATAAATAACATTTTAATTTTTAAAATGACTGTTTTCCAAAGCAAAGAAAAAAGAAGAGTGACATTGTTTTACCTTTTTACAAACGTAATGTCTGGTTTGAACTTCCCGGGTGATTCCATGATAAAGAATCCACCTGCCAATGCAGGAGACTCAGGAGTCTCAGGTTCTATCTCTGGGTGGGAAAGATCCCCTGGAGTAGGAAATGGCAACCTTCTCCAGTATTCTTGCCTAGAAAATCACATGGACAGAGGATTCTGGTTGGTTACAGTCCATGGGGTTGCAAACAGTTGGACACAACTGAGCTTGCATGCCCAATGTCTGGTTTAAGATGAAATAGCAGGATTCTTATATGTGCTTCTGTAGTCAGTCTGTTGTAATATCACACATCATATAACCTCTTGACAACTCGGCAGTATACTCAAAAAAGAATTTAAGTAAAAAGTCAAATGGTATTTCAGTTTTTTAATGAAAATAATTTTGGCCTTGCAGACCCCTAACAGTGTCTCAGGGATCTCCAGAATTTCCTATACCACACTTCAAGAACCATTAGAGGATTGGCATTTTGGTCTTCCCTGCACTCTACAGAGGACTATTTGGGCTTCGCTAGTGGTGCAAGTAGGAAATAGATTTTAAGGGACTAGATCTGATAGACAGAGAGCCTGATGAACTATGGACCGAGGTTCGTGACATTGTACAGGAGACAGGGATCAAGACCATCCCCAAGGAAAATAAATGCAAAAAGGCAAAATGGTTGTCTGAGGACTCCTTACAAATAGCTGTGAAAAGAAGAAAAGCGAAAAGCAAAGGAGAAAAGGAAAGATATTCCCATCTGAATGCAGAGTTCCAAAGAATAGCCAGGAGAGATAAGAAAGCCTTCCTCAGTGATCAATGCAAAGAAATAGAGGAAAACAACAGAATGGGAAAGACTAGAGATCTCTTCAAGAAAATTAGAGATATCAAGGGAACATTTCAGGCAAAAATGGGTTCGATAAAGGACCGAAATGGTATGGACCTAACAGAAGCAGAAGATATTAAGAAGAGGTGGCAAGAATACACAGAAGAACTGTACAAAAAAGATCTTCATGACCCAGATAATCACAAGGGTGTGATCACTGACCTAGAACCAGAAATCCTGGAATGTGAAGTCAAGTGGGCCTTAGAAAGCATCACTACGAACAAAGCTAGTGGATGTGATGGAATTCCAGTTGAGCTATTTCAAATCTTGAAAGATGATGCTGTTAAAGTGCCGCATTCAATATGCCAGCAAATTTGGAAAACTCAGCAGTGGCCACAGGACTGGAAAAGGTCAGGTTTCATTCCAATCCCTAAGAAAGGCAATGCCAAAGAATGCTCAAACTACTGCACAATTGCACTCATCTCACACGCTAGTAAAGCAATGCTCAAAATTCTCCAAGCCAGGCTTCAGCAATACATGAACCGAGAACTTCTAGATGTTCAAGCTGGTTTTAGAAAAGGCCGAGGAACCAGAGATCAAATTGCCAATATCCACTGGATCATCGAAAAAGCAAGAGCGTTCCAGAAAAACATCTATTTCTGCTTTATCGACTATGTGAAAGCCTTCAACTGTGTGGATCACAATAAACTGGAAAATTCTGAAAGAGATGGGAATACCAGACCACCTGACCTGCCTCTTGAGAAACCTGTATGCAGGTCAGGAAGCAACAGTTAGAACTGGACATGGAACAACAGACTGGTTCCAAATAGGAAAAGGAGTACGTCAAGGCTGTATATTATCACCCTGCTTATTTAACTTATATACAGAGTACATCATGAGAAACGCTGGGCTGGAAGAAGCACAAGTTGGAATCAAGATTGCCGGGAGAAATATTAATAACCTCAGATATGCAGATGACACTACCCTTATGGCAGAGAGGGAAGAGGAACTAAAAAGCCTCTTGATGAAAGTGAAAGAGGAGAGTGAAAAAGTTGGCTTAAAGCTTAACATTCAGAAAACTAAGATCATGGCATCTGGTCCCATCACCTCATGGGAAGTAGATGGGGAGACAGTGGAAACAGTGTCAGACTTCATTTTTTTGGGCTCAAAATCACTGTGGATGGTGACTGCAGCCATGATATTAAAAGACGCTTACTCCTTGGAAGGAAAGTTATGACCAACCTAGATAGCATATTAAAAAGCAGAGACATTACTTTGCCCAACAAAGGTCAAGGCTATGGTTTTTCCAGTGGTCATGTAAGGATGTGAGAGTTGGACTGTGAAGAAAGCTGAGTGCCGAAGAATTGATGCTTTTGAACTGTGGTGTTGGAGAAGACTCTTGAGAGTCCCTTGGACTGCAAGGAGATCCAACCAGTCCATCCTAAAGGAGATCAGTCCTGGGTGTTCATTGGAAGTACTGATGCTGAAGCTGAAACTCCTACTTTGGCCACCTCATGCAAAGAGTTGACTCATTGGAAAAGACCCTGATGCTGGGAGGGATTGGGGGCAAGAGGAGAAGGGGGAGACAGAGGATGAGATGGCTGGATGGCATCACCAACTCGATGGGCATGAGTTTGAGTAAACTCCGGGAGTTGGTGATGGACAGGGAGGCCTGGCGTGCTGCAATTCATGGGGTTGCAAAGAGTCGGACATGACTGAGCGACTGAATTGAACTGAACTGAAGTGGTGCAGACAGTAAAGAATCTGCCTCCAATGCAGGAGACTTGGGTTGATCGCTGGATTGGGAAGATCTCAAAGATCCCCTGGAGAAGGGAATGACTACCCACTCCAGTATTCTTGCTTGGAGAATTTCATGGATAGAGGAACCTGAAGGGCTACAGTCCATGGGGGTCACAAAGAGTCAGACATGACTGAGCAACTAACACTTTTATTCAGGTTTTCACATCTGTGGTCAGTTCCCAGATATATGGTAAGATACCTGCCAGAAATAGTGAAAAGAGCGTAGCTCAGGGAGTCAGGACTTCTAAGATCAAAAAAATTGCTTAGGTACAGGACTTTGTTGCCAGGCACCTGGGGTCAAGATATTTAACATCTTTGTGCCTTAATTTCCTTAGCTCTTTAAAGGGAATGATGGTTGGATCTACTTCCTAGGCATCTGCATCTGCCTGGTGGCAATTCCAATTGTTAAACACCTGATATTCCAAGAGAAACAATAATTTAAAAAGAAAAAAAAAAAAAAAAAACACTTCCAAACTATATCCTTAAGTAGCAAAGGAGAGCAAAGTTGGATATAAGAGCTGACACCAGGGACTTCCCTGGTGGTGCAGTGGCTAAGGTTCTGTGCTCCCACTGCAGGGAGCCCAGGTTCAATCCCTGGTCAGGGAACTAGATCCTACATGCCACAGCTAAGAGTTCAAATGCTGCAACTAAAGATCCTGCATGCCTCAACAAAGATCAAAGATCTTGCATACTACAACTAAGAGCTGACACAGCCAAATAAATAAAGAAAATAAACATTAGAAAGTAAACTTAAAAAAAAAAAACTCAATGAGTCCAAAAGCTATTTAGTTTTTCTTTTGTATTCCCCATCTCAGAGAATATCCTTCTTCCCAGTTGCCCAAGCTACTGATGTGGTATTCTCCTAGATTCTCTTTCACTCACCCTCTTGCATTTACTTATCAATTCTTCTGAGCCCTCAAATCTCTCAAATTCTTCCCCCTCAAATCTCTCAAATTCTTCCCTTTTCTCTCTCATGTTATTGCCTTTGTACAGACATTATCATTTATGACCTAGAACTAGTCTCTTAACTATTTTATCTCATCCTTCTTTATCTTTAGTCCATTTCCCCCAATTTACACCAGAAAAATGATGTACAGCATATCAATCTGATGGGCAAAATTTGGTTCAATGCCATCCCATAATCCATAAAGTTTAAATAGTTCAGTATTATGTTCATGGTTCCTGCCTTTCTTTGAAGCTTCATCTTTTGCCCAATTGTGCCTTGCATTTTGCCTGTACTGAACCACTTGTAGTTCTCATATCTTCATATTTCTACATAAGCTAGACTCAGTACTGTTCCTCCACAGACACACACACACAGACTTCCCTGACCTCCCAGAGAAAGTTAGCCCTCCTTTTGGCTCTCTTAGCATATTATGAAAAACACCTTTGTTATGGCACCAAACCAACAGTTTAACTAGAGGAAAAGAACCAGATCTTCAGTACTGCTTGTATTTCTACCCTTTAGCAGGGACTATTTGGTAAATGTGTGATTAGCTTAATTCAGCAATCGTAAAACTCAAGTTTTTAAATAAGGGGACATTTTCCTTAATCATAATCTCCTGCGAAAACCTAATAAGGACTAGATAAAAGCCAGGAATCCCTCCCCTCAATTCCCTTCTGCCATGGCTGCCCCTTTGGTGCCAGTCCCCTAACTGGGTGCAAAAAACAAAAAAACAGGCTTTCCTAAAGTTGACCAAATATCTGATCTGTCAAAAAGCTGTCAGATTCAGCCATAAGAAGGATTAAAGTACTGATATATGCTCTAACATGGGTGAAACTTGAAAATACTATGTTAAATGGCAGAAGCTAGACATAAAAGGCCACGTTGTTGTATAATTTGATCTGTGTGAAATGTCTGAAATAAGCAAACCCATAGAGACAAAAAAGAGATGAGGGTTACTAGGGGCTGGGGAGAGGAGAATGGAGAGTGACTGCTTCATGGGGACAGGGTTTCTTTTTGAGGTGGTGAAAGTATTCTGGGATTAGAGAGTGATGATGGTTCCACAATCTGTGAATACACTAAATACCTCTGAATGGCATACTTTAAGGGGGCAATTTTGGACTTCCCTGGTGGTCCCCTGGCTAAGAATCCACCTGCCAATGCAGAGGACATGGTTTGATCCCCGCTCAAAGAGGATTTCACATGCCACAGGGCAACTAAGCCCACGCGCCACAACTACTGAAGTCCATGCGCTCTAGAGCCAGCGCTCTGTAACAAGAAAAGCTACCACGATGAGAAGTCCATGAAGAACAAGAAAGACCCAGCCAAAAAATAAATAAAATAATTTTAAAAGGGTGAATTTTATGGATCTTCCCTGGCCAGCCAGTGATTAAGATTTGGTGCTTCCAATGCAGGGGGTGGGGGTTCCATCCCAGGTTGGAGAACCATGCCAATCATCCCACATGACACGGGGGCACAGTCAAAAAGTGGGGTGAGCCTGGTGCACTGGGAAGACCCAGAGGAATTGGGTGGAGAGGGAGGTGGGAGGGGGGATTGGGATGGGGAATACATGTAACTCCATGGCTGATTCATGTCAATGTATGACAAAACCCACTGCAATGTTGTGAAATGGTTGGCCTCCAACTAATAAAAATAAATGAAAAAAAAAAAGTGGGGTGAAGTTTATCTTATGTGATTTATATATCAATAAAAATATAGTTGCATAATATTCCATTCCATGGACTTGAGAGAAATAAAGGCATTTTTATACAAAACAGACTAGTCATGGGTTTGTATCATACTAATATTTCTTTATAAAATTACATATACATGACTGTTATTTTTGTCTAATTGGGAAAAAACGTTACCGAAATTCCCTGGGATGTGAATAAACCTATTGGGAGCAATGAGTAACCACCACCACAAGCACAAATAAACAAACAAAAAACTGTCAAAAATTTGGGACCGGGAACTAGAATTTCCAAAGCAACTATATACCCTTAAATCCTTGCTGAATCTGTCCAGTCCCCCTAACACTTCCCCTGAACTCTAAGCGGCCCCTTCAGTTCATGGAAACATGATGGAAAATCTCCACCCCAACTCCACCTCCTGGAATGCCCTTTTGTTTTGAGGGTAAAATTGGCAGAGTGGGCTTCCCTAGTGGCTCAGTGGTAAAGAATCCACCTGCCAATGCAGGAGATGCAGGTTCGATCCCTGAGTTGGGAAGATCCTCTGGAGAAGGAAATGGCAATCCACTCCAGTATTCTTGTCTGGGAAGTCCCATGAACAGAGGAGCCTGGCGAGTTACAGTCCATGGGGTCATAAAGAGTCGGATACAACTGAGTGACTAGATAGCAACAACAGTTGGCACTGTAGAAGCTGTTGAGGTGGTGGCTTCTGGAGGAAAGGACTGAGGTCTGAGAGAGCTGAGCATGGACCCAGGACTTAGTGTAAAGATGGGAACTAGGATGGGGTAAATAGCCAGAGTCCTTGGCAGGCACTCAGGCTCAACTTTGGGAGTCAGGTGGGTCCTGGGGAAGAACGAAGGATGCTGAACCAGGCACCCGTGAATTGTGAGTGGGTTGAGGTCAGGAGAGTGAGGTGACAGCCTGTTTGTTGGTGGAGAGGCACTGTCTCAGGAAGACAAAAGAGGAAAACGCTAGAGAATGAAACACCTGGAGTTTGGTGATAAGTCATGACTTGGCCTTACCTTCAGCCTCCAGTTTGGGTAAACACTTGAAAAAAAGAATCGGTTCAGGCCAGAATCTTATCTCCTCTATGTTTCTAAAAGTTATCTCAACTGAAAATACTTTTGTAAAATTTACTTAGTTATTTGGGCTGTGCTGGGTCTTTGATGCTGCACTCTGACTTTCTCTAGTTGTGGCGAGCCCTGGCTACTCTCCTGTTGCGGTGCATGGGCTCCTGGGCTTCACTGGTTGTGGCAAATGGGTTTAGCTGTTCCTTGACATGTGGGATCTTCCCAGACCAGGCATCGAACCAGTGTCTCTTGCACTGGCAGGCAGACTCTTGACCACTGGACCACTAGGGAAGACCTTATCTCCTCTTGATAAATTATGAAGAAAAGCTCAGAATTCTTTCACCTCTCTCTCTCATCCTCCCACTCTTCCCCAGACTAACACACAACAAGTAGCCAGAAATGAGATTCGCACATTCCTACCCGGAGTCAAGAGGTATATCCCACTAACTGTAGTCATGCCCTTTTATTGTTTGTTGGTTTTGTTTTTTTTTTAATTGAGACATGTGGATGGTGGTTAGCGGTGAGTGGGTTCCCAGGTCCCCATTGCAGGGTTGCGGTGCAACTCAGCAGCTCTCGTAATCAGAGGGGTAGAAGTCCCAGTGGAAGCCGATGGCATCAATGAGGGAGCCAGCTCGGCCACTGAAGAATCGTAGCACGGTGTTGGGGTACAGGGGGGCAGCGTTGAAACTCGTGCCTTTGTCTTTCCCGAAAGACAGGAAACGGTACTTGTCGGTCACAAAGACCAGCTTTCTCAGGTAGGTCTTGTACTTTCCCGACACCTGGACGATGGACTCCCCAGGGTAGAGAAAGATCTCATCCAGGTCTCCCGAGGTGCCACCCACATAGTCGCTCCACACCGTGCCGTAGCGCACCTGGAGACTAGGGGCAGAGTGAGGAGGGAAGGAAGGCAGACACTGAGTAAGGTGATCAGGATTCAGGAGCTGTTGGCCTACAGACTGAGACCTTCAGACTAGTGATGGAGATGACAGCCCCGAAGAGTGTGAGGGTTGGATGAGCCCTGGAAGGTCATACACGGAACTTCAGCTCCTCATCTTGCTGATGAACAGGCTCACAGAGGGAAAACAGCTTGCCCGGAATCACCCAGACAGTAAAAATCAGAGCTTGCTTTTAAAGTCTATGTTCCCATTGGGCCCCCACCCGCTACTTGAAAGAAGAAAAGGGATTTTTTTTTTCCCGAAACATCTGAAAGGCCCCCATGAGGGGAGAGACTTGTTCGTGCTGTGCCAGGCTCCAGTGTCAGAAGGACACACGTTTGGGGAGAGGCATCAAGCTAGAGACAGAGGATGCCAGGCGGGATTTAAACCTCTGGTGGGGGTAAACTAGACAACGCCCAAGTCCTTCAGAGCTTAAGTTATATGATTTACTCAAGATCACACATGTGGGAGTCTTAGGGGTTTCAGCAGCACAGGTCTCAAATCCAAGTCATCTAATAACTTTTCTGTATCATGTTGTCCCTGAGACTTGCTGATGTGACCCAAAGTGACTGAGACCTTCCTAATTTAGTAAGATCCTAGAAGGTCGCCAAAGTACAGAATCTCAAAGACGCTTACCCTACGATGTAGTAACTGCTGACTCGGAGGCGAATGGCGGTGATGGGGCCATCCAGCTGGTTTCCAGACTGGGAGAATCGTTCTCCTCCCCCACCTCCGTATTCTCCACTGTAGGAGGAGTCCCTGGGCTGAACTGGAGGGAAAGGAGGCATTGGTGGGAGAAATTCCCTGAGAGCTCAGTTTCTCCCCATCACTCCTCTTCCTCCCACAACTCGGTTCCCACCACCCCAAGTCAGCCTCTAAAAGCCTTGGCTGCCAGCAGTGCAGGCGGCTGTCTTCCCCTGATCTAGTCCTGGGCTTCAGGCTTCTCACTTACTCTCTGTGGCAGAGGCTGAGGCACAAAGAAGGGCGAGAAAAGCAATGGTCAACATCCTGAGGCTGGAGTGAGAAGAAAGGAGAAAGTGAATGATTGCCCTTACCCCCTCGGAGGTCATTTACCCAGGTACCCCTGACCTCCAGCTGAGTCTCAGGGTTCTTGGTCCTTCAATTCAGACCTCATCCACTGAGTCTTGGGCTTTGAAAGAACTGTCCATAGTCTCTAGTCCTGTTCATCACAGATACTATCTTATGTGTCTTTAATCCCTCTCCCTCTCCCCTGTCTGACTACAATCAAACCTCCTCTTCCCTTCCAAGCCAGATCAATCCTGACTTTCTATCTGGACTAAGCTGTGTCAACCCCTGTTCCCTCCTAGGATAAAGCAGGAAAGGAATTTTCTAAAGAAGTGAGGGACTTCCCTCGTGGTTCAATGGTTAGAACTCTGCACTTCCACTGCAGGGAGAACAGGTTCCAACCCTGGTTGGGGAACTAAGACTTACAAACCAAATGGCAAAGCCAAAAAAAAAAAAAAAAAAAAAAGTGGAGGACATCTCCAAATCATAGAGATGGTTGAGTTCATCAAACCAGGAGTCTGAGAAAAGCCTAACGGAAGTCGGGCTGGGGTGGATTGGCCCAGCTTGTGGGGCATCTGGGGCATAGTTTAAATTCCTAGGTTGTTCCTTTTCTCAAATTGGAAGGAAAAGAGCATTTTAGAGCA
Source organism: Muntiacus reevesi (assembly GCF_963930625.1). Taxonomy (NCBI): domain Eukaryota; kingdom Metazoa; phylum Chordata; class Mammalia; order Artiodactyla; family Cervidae; genus Muntiacus; species Muntiacus reevesi. The sequence continues at coordinate 204,724,920 of NC_089250.1, forward strand.
TTTATCTGTCACTTGGAGAATGAAGATGGTAACAGAAGAGACAGCCAGCATCACCATCCAAGCAGTTCTGGTGGAGATGGGATAGCCCAAGAAGTTTGAAAAGGAGCTGGAATCAGCTCAAGATATTAGATCCCAGCTGCCTGGTCTATTTGTCATACCTCTTCCTCCACTAACACAGATTTGGCCATGGGTGTATCCCAGGGGTCCCCAGCCCTACAGCTGAGATCCAGACATCTTTACATCTAAGACTAGCTCCGATTCAGATGCCCCGCTTAGCTGACACTCAGGTCTTTCCTGCTGCTCAGTCTAGGAAGTCTCTTCTTCAGCTCACCTTGAATTTCCCCCTAACTCAGATCCAGGAATCCCTGTCACCCCTTAGCCCACACCTCTGTCACCCCTCACCTGGCAGTTTCAAGTGCAAAACAGCCCCCCTAGAAACTTCCAGATCTTTTATACCAAGTCCAAGCCCTCCCCCTGCTGTTTATCGTGTGAACCTCACCTCCTGAGCAAACACGACCAGACTCCTAGGATCAGTTGTCAGGCAGGGTCTGGAACTTATCCTACCCCAAGGGTTACAGGTGGCAGGGTGGGGTCAACTCTGGGCCAAGGCCTAGATCTCAGGAGAGGCAGAATAAACTTGGGAAAAGATCACCAACCGAAAGGCCAGCAGCTGTGGGTGGGCAGCACTACCAATCACCTGGTGCTATCCAGGGTTCTCCCTCCCCTATTTGGCTTCTGCTGGTGCCCTTACCTTCAAGCTGCCATCTCTCAGGATAAACATTGCCCTCTCCAGGCATTTGAAATACAGATTCTCTTGGAAAGGGATCACACTCCCAACACCTTATACTATTTGCTGGGCAATTTTTTTCTCTCCTCTCATATTTTATATGAAAAAATTCAAAGCATAAAAAAGTTGAAAGAATATACAGTGAACATCCATATGCTCACCATGTAGATTGTATCATGATTAATTTTTTTTATTAAATTGAGTCAGAAGAAACAAAGTTCTACTTCATTAAAAAATAATTTTATTAGTTTACGTTTGGCTGTGCTGGGTCTTCATTGCTGCACCAGCTTTTCTCTAGCTGTGAGTAGCAGGGGCTATTTTTCGTTGCAGTGCGCAGGCTTCTCACTGTAGTGGCTTCTCTTGTTGCAGAGCACAGGCTCTAGGGTGCGAGAGCTTCAGTAGTTGCTGCAGGAGGGCTCAGTAGTTGTGGCTCATAGGCTCTAGAACACAGATTCAGTAGTGGTGACAACTCACGGGCTTGCCTGCTCTGCGACATGCAGGATCTTCCCGGATCAGGGATCGAACCCATGTCTTCTGCACTGGCAAGTGAATTCTTTACCACTAAGCCACCAGGGAAATCCTATCATGGCTAATATTTTGCTGTACTTTCTATTTCTTCCACCCATCCATCCTCAATCTGTCAGCCTCTTCACAAACTTTTTCTCTCTGAAAAGAGTGACTTGAGGCAACACCTGCAGATCCCCCTCCCCTGGGGGAGGGCAAATGGGGAGCTGAGGAAGTAAAACAGACAAGACCTCCCCTGGGGGCCGTGCTGGGCCCTCAGGACTCCTGGCACCATAGCTGAATCGACCTGGCGCTGCAGCCCACACAGGGCAATGGCTCCCTCCTGTGGGTCTGAAACTTCCCAAGATTGGTGTCATTGATTTCTTCTCTTTGCCAGCCCTTCTCTTCTGGGATCCCTCCAGGACTGGCCCTCTCACCCACTGAGGCAATAGGTCAGGACAGAGGCCAGGGAGGGACTGGAACCATTAGCCTTGGTTATTAACCACCAGGAGCCCAGCATTCGGAGGACCTCACCCCTTTCTAGGCTCACCATCTGGGGCTGAGGACTCATCCCAGGGGCTGAGGACTCATCTGGGGCTCATCCCAGGAGCCCCACCCTGGGGAGCCGCAAGTAGGGCGGGGCTCCTGGAGGGGAGATTCCGAGATCTAGGGGGGCAGTAAAAGCTGAGCTGTGTGATCTCACTTCTCCAACCTTCTGCGTGTCCAAAACAAGCACATCCTGGTGACCACTTTTATCTCATTCCAGCCATTCTGTCCTCTTTTGTCTTTCTTTCAATATTTATTATTTGGTTGTGCTGGGTCTTGGTTGTGGCATGTGGGATCTCTTTCCCTGACCAGGGATTGAACCCAGGTCCCCTGCATTGGGAGCGCCAGAGGCTTAGCCACTGGACTACCAGGGAAGTCCCAGCTTCCGTCCCAGCAAGTGCAGCTTCCTTGCCCTTGCCTTTCTTTCCCGATCCTCTCTCCTTCCTTTAATGTCTTGATCTTCCCCTGACATCTCCTATCCCAAGGTTTTCTCTTTGTGTTCCCTCTCTCAGTGACTTTTTCCTTCTGTTCCTCTCTTCTTTCCTTGTCTCTTTGTCTCTCCCCAACTCTCTGTCTAACTCTGCCCTCACCCCTCACTCTCACCCATCTCTCTCTTCTTTAATAGGGGCATATCACAGTCTGTGAAAAAAAATACTGGAAATCAAAGATGGCAACTCAAAGAGATCTGAAGGGAACACCTTGGGAAAACGCCCTCACATTTCCATGCATGATTCATCTGGGACCCTCAGAATAGTCTCTTACACTGGTCATAGGTTCATTTTCATGCACCCACCCCAACAATACTGTGATCCAGGGTCTCCTCTCTGCCTGCAGATGGGTCCCTGGGTTCTGGGCAACAGTTCCTAAGTGCCCTCTCCAGCGTGATGGAGATGCCCTTCCTCCAGTGGGAGGGGTCTCAGGGTTCATCCTCTGTCGTCCTGGAGACAAGGAAGGCCACTGTGTAGCTGATGCAGATACCTCTAGAGCTTGCTCTGATGCTGCACCTCAGGAGCCAGAAGGAAGAGGCAGAGGCCATGGGACAACAGGCCCCCCTCTGCTTCTACCTCATTAGCTCCCCTTTGAACTCTTTCACATTTAACCCATGTGCCAGCTGGGGGCCTACCTGTCCCAGTCTATGAGCAGTGAAAGGCACACCTGCCCTGGTCCTATAGACCAAAAGTCCAAAGCTTTCCCAAGCTTTCTGCTCTCGCAGGCAACTCTCTCACTGTCTCCTTCACCCCCTTAGCCAAGCAACTCACTCAACACATGTTTATGGAGCATCTCCAGGTTGGAGGCACCACCCCAGATGTTGGAGAGATAGCAAGGAGGAAGAGATTCAAATCCCACCCCTCAAGAGCTCCCATCCCACTCCAGCAGGCGCATGCATCCGTGCTTAGTCAATTCAGTTGTGTCTGACTCTTTGGGACCCCATGGACCACAGACCTCCAGGCTCCTCGGTCCATGGGATTCTCCAGGCAAGAATATGGAGTGGGTTGCCATGCTGTCCTCCAGAGGAGCTTCCTGACCCAGGGATCGTTCCAGCGGGGGTGGATGGAAATGAACAACTACATCACTGTAGGAGGTGTGCTATGAAAAAACCATCAAATCAGAGTGAGAACATGAAGAGGGATAAGCAGGCTGCTTCTCAGGCTCGGAGGGTCCTCTGGTCCATAACATTTGTTAAGAGACCTGACTGAAGTCATCAAGAGAAATACAGCTATTTGTGTGAAGAGTGGGCCAGGCAGAGGGAACAATGAATACCACAGCCCTGAGCAGGAAGCACGTTAAATGAATTTAGAAACAGCGAGGAGGGCACGGTGGCTGGTGGTTAAGTAAGGGATGCAGGTGGGAGGCGAGGTCTGGGCAGTAGCCAGTGGGCAGAGGGTGCAGGGCGAGGGAGATGTGGTCAGGAGTTTGGATTCCTTCCGAGAGTGAGGGGAGCCACTGAAGGGTTTTGCCTTTTAAAAGCGTTCCTTGCAGAACTTCCCCGGTGTTCCAGTGGCTAAGACTCTGAACTCCCAATGCATGGAGCCCAGGTTTGAACCCTAATCAGGTAACTAGTTCCTACAGGCTGCAACTGAGAGTTTGCATGTTGCAACTAAAGATCTCTCATGCCTCATTGAAGACTGAAGATCTTACATGCTGCAACTAAATAAACTACATAAATAAACTTTTTTAATATTAAAAAATGTCTAATGGGCAAAGGTGACTTTGCTAAGTTGCAAAAGGGGCTTCTACCCCCTACCCCACTGTTCTTCATGCCCCACACGTTGCCCCTCAGTGGCCTACAGTTGGCTCATGTTGGTCCAGCTACTTAAAATGCTCTCTTCTTTCTGCCCACCCAGCACCTTCTACCCTTAAGACAGTCTGCCATATCACCACTACCACCAACACCGCAGCTGCTCCATGTGCCCTCCACCACAGCCTCTCTTCTCAGCTCGCTTCTCCCAGGCTCAGAACTGATATCAAGCTCCTTTCTCTGACCTCCAGCTGTGCTTCCTCCATCATTTGTTGTTCAGTTGCTCAGTCATGTCTGACTCTGCAACCCCATAGACTGCAGCCCGCCAGGCTCCTCTGTCCATGGACTTTTCCAGGCAAGAATACTGGAGTGGGTTGCCATTTCCTTCTCCATCTACTTTTTAATACACTAAGTTTGTCATAGTTTTTCTTCCAAGGAGAAATCGTCTTTTAATTTCTTTTAATTTCCTCCATCACTACTATGGTTCTAATTCACCTGCACTGTAATTTATCTGTTTACGTGGACTCCTCTACTGAAATGGGAGCCCCTCCCACAGCAGGGACCATGAATTCACCTCTGAATCCCAGCTCCTGTATCTTACCTGATCCAGAGCAGGTGTCCTCCAGAAAGGACTGTCAAATGCCTCGGCTGCAGCGAGACTCCTAGGAAGTGTTCCCCCTCTGTTTCTTTCACGTAGCTAAGCCTTTCTTCTTGCAGGGAGGGCACGTGGGTGTTCTTCAGTTTCTCATTTACAATTCCTCTGGAGAAATTCTGTATTCAGAAGAATACTGGGTGTAAAGGCAGAATTCTGTGTCGAGGTCCTTCATTCAATACTTCTTAGTTGTGGACATTTAAAGAACTCACTTCATTCTGGAGAGCCTATATTTCTGCATTTATCAAATGAGAAAAAAAATCTCCAGATCAAGCCAAATCCTAAAGTACAGTGTTTCTCAAACTGTAGATCTTAAGACACTGGTGGGCCATGAAATCAATTGAACAGCTCAGGACCAGCATATTTTAAAAATGGAATAGAAAAGAAAAGAAGAGAGCAGAGCATCTAACAAAGTTAAATACTGTGGGCTTTGGGGGGGCTTTTTTGGCCCCTCGGCTTGTGAAATCTTAGTTCTCCAACCAGGGATCAAACCTGCGCCCCCTGCAGTAGAAGCGTGGAATCTTAACCACTGGATCACCAGGGAAGTCCTTATATTGTTTTTTGAAATAGTGCAGTTAAACACTCTGCATATGTAGTGGGTCACGATATAAAATGTTGCTTCCTGTTATGAAATGTAGTTTAAAAAAAACTTGAAAAAAAGTGATATCTACCTCTGTCAAAGGGTAAGGTTCTTATGGAGTTTCTTGGTATAACAATGCTGTTTGTTGAAAATTGTCAGGCTAGAAATCTAGAATTGGGACCCTCTAGGGCAGTAACTAGAATGGCTCTAGAGACCCAGATTCAGGTAGGTAAGTGTACAATGTTAATAATTTTAAAAAATTGAGATATAATTGACATACAACATTATATTAGTTTCAGCTATACAACATCATGATTCAATGTGAGTATATATTACAAAATGAGTTAGTCACTTTTGAAATCAGAAACCTGTAGTAATGTACCAAGAATTTGTGGGCAGACTGCTGTATTATGGAGAGACATGGGTTTAAAGCCTGATTCCGGTTTTCACTCTTTTCATTACCTACTGAGCCTCGGTTTCTTCTCCTGTAAATTGGAGATAATGAGATCAACTTTTGGCAATAGACCTGGTGCATGATATATTGAGTAAATGTGTATTCTCCCCCTTGAGAATTTCACAAAACATGGCCTTCCTTTTTGATCTCTTCAAGATAAAGATGGTTTAGGAGGCCATATCTTTTTCATCTGCAGTTAGCTTTATCTTAAAGCTTGGCTTAACTTTAGTTTGGATCCTGGAGATCTTGTCAAATGCATCATAAGACTGCAAAATAATTTTGTCTAAGTTGGCTTGAACAATTCAAATTAAAGTCACTTGGGAACCTGGTTTTAATTTCCTTTCATTGAGATATAATTACACAGTAACTTTTTTTAACCTCTGTTTTTGCTTTCTCTTACTGAATTGCTTTATTCACTGCAACTTTTTATTTTTCCCTTTGTTTAGTTTTCTGTTTTCTTTAATCTGTTTTGCTCCTCTTCACAAAAATAATCACTCTCCAGAACGTATAACGATATAGTATTCAAAGGGATGAAATCCCTGTCCATCTGAGTTGTAAATCAGCCAGTGCTCATATATGCTGGATAAGTTGCTACCTATGTGGGAGTCATTCCATCACAATGCCCTCCTTCTTGCTTTGTGTCAGGAAGAATCATCTAAAAATAGGAGCAGATCTGGTTTCCTTGACACATCACATGAGGTTCAAAGAGTCATCTGCTCTCATGCGTGATGTGTTCTGCAAATGCATTAAGACAGAGATACTGCGAGGTGTTGGTGAAGAGCAAAGTGTTGGCATTCAGCCACCACTGCTCAGATGGTGTGTGCCTGGGGCAAGTTACTCATGTATATATTTTTAAACAGGAGAAAATCAAAGTTTAGTAACACGTATATATGGGAGAGAGTCAGAAAAAACTGAGCAACTCACCAAAGTGGCTGCAGCCCCGCCAGCCTCATCTAAAGACAAAAGATGTTAAGGGTGGGGAGAGTCAGTTCTGGGAGATGACCAGAAAAAAATACACAGTAAAACAAGAAGACCAAGCCAGTCAATCTTTAAGGAAATCAACCCTGAATATTCATTGGAAGGACTGATGCCGAAGTTCCAAGTAAACAAGGGTGATTGTGATGCAGACTTAAACATTATCTTCTCTGAAGATAAGAATTTGTAGAGAGTTGATAATAAAATTATGGAATGCTTTACCAATTTGCTTGGCATCCTTGTGCAGGGAGGCCTTGCTAATCTCTTTTTTCCTACAATTTTAGTACATGTGCTGCTGAAGTGAGCACCTGGGGCAAGTTATTTTACTTCTCTCTGCTTCTGTTTCCTCACTGAAAAAGGGTGATAACCGTACTCACCTCTTAGGGTTCACTCCAGAACATGGCCTGGTGCATGGTGAGTGCCAAGGAAATGTTTCTATAGGAATCAAGTGTGCAACAGTGTCTCATTTCTAAGGAGTGGCTCCATCCAGTGGAAATGAGAAAATTCTAAGATTCCTAATTATCCCTCATGTTTTATTTATACACCTAAATCATACATTTCCAGCATTCTGTACATATGCCTTGATTTTGTTCTTTTCCTCCCCAGTTGAATACAGTGCAGACCAACTGCTCGCATCCAGCTGAGAGTCAGTGATTTTAGCATCCATGTGCTCCCGTGCTCAGCTGCTTCAATCATGTCTGACTCTGCGACCCCATGGACTGTAGCCCGCCAGGCTCCTGTGTCTGTGAGATTTCCTGGGCAAGAATACTGGAGTGGGTTACCACGCCCTCCCCCAGGGGATCTTCCCAACCCAGGGATAGAACCTGAGTCTCCGGCGTCTCCTGCATCTCCTGTGTTACAGGCTTATTCTTTACGGCTGAGCCATTGGGGAAGGCCCATTAGCATCCACAGTACTTAGTATGTCTCAACTTTGTCCCTATTGTACCAAGGTCATGAGATCTTGCACGTCTTCTCTAGTATCATCATTTTTTCACATCCACTCGTTTCATGAAGGCAAAATGGTCAACTAGCCACAACTAATCAGACACACAGGCTAAAGTAGCTTGAACTTCATGTGATCAAAAACTTTTACTGAGGTCACTTGGAAAATGGAAATGGAGTTTCCCACCTGGAGGGACTCACAGCCTTATGAGGGGTAAACATAAAGGAATGTATAATCTTCAGAGTGTGGTGAATGAGCACAGTGGACAGACATATGGAGATTCAGCCGAGGACAGAGAAGGAAAGGATCTCACCTGTGGCCAGGGAAGTGTGGTCACCGATGATGGGATCGCAGAAAAAAGAAGAGCTGGCTGAGGTCCATCCAGCACAGCCACTTATCTTGGGCAAATTACTTAAAGTCTCCCTGGACCGTCACTGGAGAAGGCAATGTCACCGCACTCCAGTACTCTTGCCTGCAAAATCCCATGGACGGAGGCACCTGGTAGGCTGCAGTCCATGGGGTCGCTAAGAGTCAGACACGACTGAGCGAATTCACTTTCATATATTGGAGAAGGAAATAGCAACCCACTCCAGTGTTCTTGCCTGGAGAATCCCAGGGACAAGGGAGCCTGGTGGGCTGCCGTCTACGGGGTTGCACAGAGTTGGACACAACTGAAATGACTTAACAGTAGGACCGTCATTAATAAAATAAGGATAAGATCTGCTTCATTAAAAAACTGATGGCACTTCCCTGGTGGTCCAGTGGTTAGGACTCTGCATTTCCGCTACAGAGGGCATGGGTTCGATTCCTGGTCAGGGAACTAAGATTCCAAAATTGGATGGTCAAAAGAAAAAAAAGATACAAATGAACTTATTTACAAGACAGAAATAGACTCACAGATATAGAAAGCAAATTTAGGGTTACCAAAGGGGAAAGGATTATGAGAGATAGGTTAGGAATTTGAGATTAACAGATATACCCTATCATTATAAAATAGATCAACAACAAGGCTCTACTTATAGCACTTATACTTAACCTTGCAATAACCTATATAGTAGAAACGAATCACTTCGTCATACATCTGAAACATAAATCAACTGTACTTCAATATAAATAAATAATTTTTTAAAGAAAAAGACCCACTTCAAAGGGTTATTATTATTATTTTGGCTGCACCAGGTCTTAGTTGCAGCAACCGGGATCTAGTTCCCTGACCAGGGATGGAACCCACGGCCCCGCATTGGGAATGCAGAGTCTTAGCAACTGGACCACCAGGGAAGTCTCAAAGAGGATTAAATGAGATAGAAAAATGTGCTCAGTAAATTGTGAGGCACATAGAAGACAGAATGAGTTATGGCCAGGAGCAGTATCATAGGAGGAATAGAGATATTAGAACAGGGTAGGATGGTCAGTGGCAGGGAATGGATCATCAAACAAAGTGAGAACCTTCATTACAAGCGAACAGCATCAGGGCAGATCAGGCAGCAGCCGAAGATTACCCCCCCAGGCAAGCCGTGATTGAAGCCAAGAGCAGACCATGATATTTATGATGACTAATCCATCCTTGCTGGGGTGGGGATAAGGGGCAAAGGGGGCCAACTCCACTCTGGGAAGCTGAGAATCAACAACGAAGAGAGCTGGGGCTCCTGCCAAAATCCTCAGCTTTCTTCATGGGGGAGCGGAAGAGATTATTGGCTGATGGAGGGTTGGTGGCATTGGGCAGGACCCTAGGGAAGCAGTGAAAGGTTTGGAAGAGCCACTGTCCAGAGGGGAGAGAGGGTTGCCCAGATCCATGTTAAAGGGTGACTAGGCGCACTGACTGTGATGGGTTGTGTGATTTTCTCCAATAGGACAAAGGACAGGTGGTTGGATTAGTTCAAGGGGAAAGGCTGGCAAGGGCTGGAAGGAGAGGAGTTGAAGCAGTTCACAATGATGTCAAGTTTATAGAGGAAGCAGAGTGAGGTCAGGGAGGGCGGGTAGTCAGTGATGGATTTCTGGATGTGGGCACCGGGAAACAGAAATGTCAATAAGGTGGACCAGTGGGTGGAATGAGAGAAAGGGGAGGCTCAGAGCTTGGGGAATCTGATGGTCAATGTAGAGCAACCCTTAATGGTAACAAGGTTTAAGGTGGTCCCTAACGTGAAGAGGCAGATTCTTCAGGGTCCTGAAAGATAAGATGAGGAGTAATGTTTCATCAAGGTGGAAGAGGACCAAAGTTCTGAATGTGACTCTTTATGTAACATATCTAGTATTATCACCACAACAGCCCTTCAAGTTGAGGATTTGTGAAAAATGGAACTTCAGACATAAATGAAGAAGACTGCCAAGTCCCTCAGAACTATTTAGATGGGTGGGGGTGGTTAGGTCTCTAAGTCATGTCTGACTCTTGCGATCCCATGGACTATGGCCCACCAGGCTCCTCTGTCCATGGGATTTTCCTCACAAGAATACTGGAGTGGTTTGCCATTTCCTTCTCCAATTAAGATGGGAAGCTCAGGTAATTCCCTGGTGGTTCAGTGGTAAAGAACCCGTCTGCCAATGAAGGCCACTTGAAGCATGCAACCCAGAACTCTGGTTGCAGTAACATTATTTAAGGAGTCTTTGGGCTTCAGCCAGAATGGGTGGGATAAGCATGGCAGGACGAGAGCGCGGTTGTCTCCCCCAATGCCTGCTGGTGATGCTCTTCTAGCCTGAGGTTGGTAGCCTCCACATTTCACCCAGGAGCCAGGTTCACTGAGGTCCTCCGCAATGTGGACGGGGAAGGTGTGGAATTGTCATTGCCGAAGGAACATGAGGTCTGAGCGAAAGTAAGGAGAAGTGGATGAACTCAGCCGTTGTAAATTTGGTCACCCAAAGTTCCTCAAACAGTTACACATAGAATTACCATATGACTGAGAAATTCTACTCCTAGATATATACAGAAGAGAAATTGAAAACATATGTCCACACAAAAACCTGGACCTGAATGGTTCTAGCAGCTCTACTTGTAATAGCCAGAGTGGAAACTGTGTAATAGCCGAGGAAAGGATGAACAAAAAGTGGTACAGATATCCCCCACGTTTCTTGAAAGTTCGCTTTATACCACTTCGCTTTTATGAAAGACCTACGTTAGTACCTGTTTTCACTAGCCTGAAGAAATCTGAAGAGGATTTTTGCTTTTACAGTAAAAGGCAAAAGGCGAAAGTAATAATACTGTGTCTCTTTTGTAATGAGCAGTTATAGAGGCAGTGCCTACCCATGCCTGGGAGTGGCACAGTCAAGCTCCTCCCCCGAAACCACACTCAGCATCTCAGCGTGCAGTCACCGTGGTCTTCAATTGTGTCTGTGAGCATCTGTGCTTTCTCTCTGTTTATTTTGTGCATTCATTAGCAAGATACATCCTAAAATAATGACTTCCTTATTTTATGCCATTTCAGTTTACGAAATGCTTCATAGGAATGCTCTACTTTCAGATAGAAGAGAAAACCTAAATATTCTGTGCTGCAATGTTATTTATTCAGCTATAAAAAAGGGAGGAAGCATTGATTCATGCAATAGTATGGACAAACCTTGAAAACAGTATGTGATATGAAAGAGGCAAGACACAAAAGGCCACAAATTGTATGACTGTGCTTATATGAAATATCCACAACAGATAAATTCATACAGAGAGAAAGCAGATAGTGATTGCCAGAGACTGGGGGAAGCAGGGAACGGGGAGTGGGTAGAGGGTTTCCTCCTGGGGTGATGAAATGTTCTGAAATTAGATGGCGGTGGTTGCACAATTTTGTGAATACCCTAAACACCACTGAATTATTTGCTTGAAAAGGGTGAAACTTACCATATGTGAATTGCATAGCTCAATAGAAACCATGATAAATAAATAAACTTTGACCACCCAGGGCTGCTCTATGGAGACAGTGCAGCAGTGAGCAGTGAAGTGATGTATCCGAGATCTGTTTGCTACCCCTTGGCATCGGGATGGGAGAGCTGGAGGATGGATGAACTTGGATGGAGGAGTTTTCTAGAACCAGGATCCAAGTGAGTCCTCCAGTTGGATCTCAGGTGACTGATGACCCATAGAGTTAGTATTCCTTTCTGATGAACGGGGCAGTGACGGCCGGGTGTGTCGTAAAGGACATGAAGTTTGATGTTTTCTTAAGAGAGTCCATCTTCACCAGAATAAGGCAAAGTATGGTCAGGCTCAGTACAGACAAGAGGTGGGGAAAGCTGTGGGAGCCTCTTCAGCCTTCCTTTCTCCTGGAACCATCTGGTGGGCTGTAATCATCAGAAGATGTAGATTCAGGTATTGGCCACTGAAAGCCGCAGTCTGGAATATACCTCATTGATTTTCTTAGGGGCACCATGGCAGAAAAATAGGACTCACAAAAGCCACCGCATGGGCAGGAGCCCCACACATACTCAGTTCAACTGATTGCTCCTTCAAAATCCATCAGGTCCAATTACCTCCAGATGGGGCTTCTGGTTAGGGCTGCAGAGAACTGTTTTTGTTTTTTGTTAAAAATTTATTAAACAGGTCATAGCATGCAGAATCTTCTATCTTCATTGTGGCATGCAGGATCTAGTTCCCTGACCAGGGATTGAGTTGGGGCCTCCTGCATTGGGAGCACAGAGTCTGCATTGGACCACTAGGGAAGTCCCTTTTTTTTGTTTGTTTTAATATCAATGGCTGGAAACTTTATTTATTTATTTGCTGTATTGTATAGGGATCTTAGTTCCCTAGCCAGGGATCAAACCTGTGCCACTTGCAGTGGAAGCACCAACTCCTAACCACTGGACTGCCAGGGGAGTCCCCATTTTAACAGTTTTTAAGTGTACAGTGCAGTAGCATCAAGGACAATCGTATTGCTGTGCAAACATCACCATCCTCAATCTGCAGAACTTTTTCATCTTCTCAAACTGAAATTCTAGATCCATTAAACACAAACTCTTCATTCCCCCTCCTCCCAGCCCCTGGCAACCACCAGGGTTCTTTCTATCTATCAAGTTTGACTACCCTAAGGGCCTCACATGAGTGGAATCATATAGTATTTGTCCTTTTGTGTCTGGCTTATTTCACTTGGCATGAGTTTTCAAGGTTCATCCATGTTGTAGTATGTTTCAAAAGATCCTTCCATTTTAGGCCTAAATAATGTTACATATAATATAAACAATATTTTTAATATAAACATTTTGTTTATCCATTCATCCATCAATAGACATGTGAATTCATTCAAGTTATTTCTGTCTTTTAGCTATTGTGAATAATGCTGCTATAAGCATTAGTGTGAAAATGTGCTTGAATTTCTGCTTTTAATTCTTTTTTAAAAATTTACTATTATTTTTTAAAATATTTATTTATTTGGCTGTCCCAGGTCTTAGTTGTGGCATGTGAGATCTAGTTCCCTGACCAGGGATTGAACCTGGGCCCCCTGCATTGGGAACAGAGAATCTTAGCCACCAGACCACCAGGGAAACCCCTGCTTTCAATTCTTGTGCACATACATAGACATAAAATTGCTGGACATATGGTAATTCTATATTTAATTTCTTGAGGAGCCAGTTAAAAAAAAGTTAAGCCTTTCTGTAAGTGATGAAAAACAGTTAAGAATTAAAACAGCCAGTTTGATACCCTGAGAACAAACAAACAAACAAAAACATACCTGGCCTTTCTGGTTTTTAATAATGTTTACTGTTCTAGTGGACTTCCCAGGTGGCTCAGTGGTAAACAATCCACCTGCCAATGCAGGAGATGTAGGTTCAGTCCCTGGGTGGGTCTGGGAAGATGCCCTGGAGGAGGAAATGGCAACTCACTCTAGTATTCTTGCCGGGAGAATTCCATGGACAGAAATCCTGGTAGGCTACAGACCATGAAGTCGCAAAAGAGTCGAACACAACTTAATGACTAAACAACAACAACGCCTAGTGCTTTAATTATTTTTAAGACAGATTATTTATAAGAAAACAGATAAAACAATTTTCAGATTTTATTTACTTGGAATTTATTTTAAAAAGAAAACCTTTTTAATGCCATGAATACATGTAACATAAAATTTACCATCTTAATCATTTGTACATATCCAATTCAGTGGCATTAAGTTCAGGTTTTATTTTAAGGTTTATAATCTCATCCAATTCTAATATCATTGGGTTTCACGCAGGTCATAAGGCACAGAGCCTTGGGACTCTCTTTCCTCCTACTCTCATCCCTGCCACATTTTGTACTCCTTCTGGCCCTTCCCTCAAAACCACAAGGGCAAAGCAGTCTGAGTCAGGCTGCCTTTGTGACCATCTTTTGTAATACACTAACATTTCAACATATTTTTGGTAGCCCTTCACATTAAATGGCTGTCATTTTGCAAAATGAAATATGTATTCCTAGGAAGTGTTGTGCTATATACAGGTTGTTGGCCAGAGAAGGGATTTATATCTATAAATCCCCCCGTCTTCCGATGGACATGAGGTGTAAGACTTAGGGCACAAGATGTAACTTGTTTAGGGCTTATCTGTCCTCTGTCAGTGAGGGAGTCTAACTAGACAATCTGTGAAAGGCTCAAAGTCCAGGAACTGATGATGCTCTTCTTGACCCTCAGTGCTAAGAGAAAGGAGCCAAGATGGCAAATGTTCACGGTCTTGGTGGTTATTGCTCAGTTGCTCAGTCCTGTCCGACTCTTTGCGGCCCCATGGACTGCAGCACACCAGGCTTCCTTGTCCTTCACAATCTCCTGGAGTTTGCTCAAACTTATGTCCGTTAAGTTGGAGATGCCACCCAACCATTTCATCCTCTGTCACCCCGTTCTCCTCCTGCCTTCAATCTTTCCCAATGAGTCAGCTCTTTGCATCAGGTGGCCAAAGTACTGGAGCTTCAGCTTCAGCATCAGTCCTTCAATGAATATTCAGGGCTGATTTCCTTTAGGATTGACTGACTCGATCTCCCTGCAGGCCAAGGGACTCTCAAGAGTCTTCTTCAGCACCATAGTTTGAAAGCATCAATTCTTTGGCAGTCAGCCTTCTTTACGGTCTATGGTCTCACATCCCTACCCGACTACTGGAAAAAACATAGCTTTGCATATACGGATATTTGTCAGCAAAATGACGTCTCTGCTTTTTAATATGCTATCTAGGTTTGGCATAGAAGCAAGCGTCTTTTTTTTTTTTTTTTTGGAAGCGTCTTTTTATTTCATGGCTTCAGTCACCATCCACAGTGATTTTGGAGACAGGCCTAAGCACATTTTTTTAACCTGGATCCTTCCCAGAAGCCTGGCATTTTTGCTACCTGAGCCTCACCTCATAGCTATTTTCCAACGGAAATTGGGGCTAAATGGTCTGAAGAAAAGGAGATACGTGCTCATGAAAAACACGGAGAGGGTGGGGCAAGCAGGAGGGGGTGGGGGCAGATGGCAAAAGCGGGATTGGGGGAGGGCCCAGTGGGCGGTGCAGGGCCCCCACAGCCACTTGGGAGCAAGTAGAAGGGGCCACCTTGGTGGTCGGGATGGGCTCT
Source organism: Muntiacus reevesi (assembly GCF_963930625.1). NCBI lineage: Eukaryota > Metazoa > Chordata > Mammalia > Artiodactyla > Cervidae > Muntiacus > Muntiacus reevesi. Next base: position 204,740,080 of record NC_089250.1, read on the forward strand.
GGGTCTCTTTCTTGGCTTCCGCGTACGTGTTCTGAGGTCTGGGGGCTGGCTATGGGGTGACACGGAGTTCGGCAGAGCTACTGCCCATTCCGGCCCCACCCCTTGGCAGGAAAAGCCTCCCCGCCGCAGTGACCACATCCCCCCCGGCAGGTTGCCTGGGAAACGCTCGGCAGGGGCTGGGGCATCCAGGGCACAGTTGCCCAGCAACAGGTGGTGCCCTCCCTTCCGCCCTCCTGTGAGGCAACTGTCCAGCACCCTCTGCTCACACAGGGAAGAGCGGCTCCGACAGAGAGTCAGAAGCCCGGGACCCACTGCCTGAGGTGAGGAGTGCAGGAGGCCCCTGAAGGTGGGGGACCAGAGGGTCCCCAGGAGGTGAGCAGAGACAAACAAGACGGGGGTCGGGCAAAAGGTGAGGGCAAAGCCGGAGAGACGGGGACGGGTGTAGAGGTGGCAAACCCAGGGGAGCCTGCAAAGAGCAAGACCAGCTCCAAGGAGAGTTGTGAAGGCCAAGGAGCACCCAGGGTGCTGGCCGGCCCACACACCCGGGCAGGGCTGGGATAGGTCTCACTTCCTCACCCCGCACTTCCTCTTCCAGGCAAGACCTGAGGGGGCTGAGACGGGAGGAGAGGAGCCCTCAGGGCCCTTTAAGTTTATCTGAGGCACCCTGGAGTCTGGGAGGAAAATATAGCTTCGAGGAAGGGCCTAGCTGCAGACCCGGCGGGCCCTGTCTCTCTGGCCATCTGGCTCCTTCCCGCCCTGTCTGGGTCTCCGGGCTCCTCTTTCTGTGTGGGTCTGTTTCTCACCCAGATGTCTGGGAGCCCGGCTCCCCTCTGTCTCTCTCCTCCCCGTGTTCACACCCCTGAGGCCCCCCTCTGTCTCTCCTGGTGGTATCAACCTTGTCTCAGGCGCTTCCTCTCCTGACCGCTGTCTCCTCAGATGCCTCCAACCCCAGCGCCGCCCTCGGGGCAGACGGAGGCCTCCTCGTGGGTCCCGCTGCCCTGCGGACCCTGCATCCCCATCATGGTGGCCCTGGCCGCTCTGGCCGCCGTCTTCCTCCTGGCCACAGCCGTGTTGGCCGAACGCCTGTTTCGCCGCTCCCTCCCGCCGGACCCCAGCATCCGAGCACCCACCCTCGTGTGGCGCCCCGGAGGAGAGCTGTGGATCGAGCCCAGAGGCACGCCCCGAGAGCGCTCTGAGGACTGGTATGGCTCAGAGGTCCCCCTGCTGACGGGCGGGGCCCCAGACCCGCCCGCCCAGGGGGGCACCTTGGAGGCACGAGCGACAGCCCCGCCCGCTCCCTCAACCCCACGCTCCCCCCCCAGCAGCCTGGTCCCCCAGACCCCACCCAATGCCCCAACCCAGAGCACCTTCTGGGGGCCCCAGGTCTGGGAGGAGAGGCCCCAGGCTCCAGGCCTGGTGAGCTGGGCTGAGCCTGAACAGAGGCCAGAGGCCAGCGCGTATCCCGGGAGCCCCCAGGCCCGGAGGGTGCGGCCAGGAAGCCCCGATCTTGAGTGGGGCCTGCAGCCTCGGGTCACCCTGGAGCAGATCTCAGCATTCTGGAGGCGTGAAGGCCGAAGCAGCGTGGGTTTCTGAATCCCCAGGGCCTGCCTGGAGGACTGGCCTTCCAGAGACCCTGGGGGGAGGCCCAACCTCAGAGGGATCTTAAGATCCCGAGGCTCCTAAGAACTTGAGCTGACACCTGAGGTCTCCTTGGAGGAATGCCCATCCCAGGCCTTTTACTTGTGGATTTCGGTTCCCCTGGATCTGGGCCTGGGAGGCCTGGATGTGGACAGAGCCTGTGCTTTGGCAGGAACTCAGTGGTGTCTTTGCTTAGCTGCTGGGGGCTGTGGCGCAGAGAACTGGATTTGGGGCTGTCTCTGGTGACTCAGGCAGTGAAAAAATCTGCCTGTGATGTGGGAGACCCAGGTTCGATCCCTGGGTCGGGGAAGAACGCCTGCGGAAGGAAATGACAACCGACTCCAGCATCCTTGCCTGGGAAATCCCATGGACAGAAAAGCCTGGCGAGCTACAGTCCATGTGGTTGCCAAGGGTTAGACACAACTGAGTGGTTAACACTGCATCAGAAGCTGCCAAGATCACACTTCGGATTAAGAACTCAAGGCAACAGACAGGAAGGAAATAGCATCAACACGGCGGCTTCCACCTTTCTTCCGCGTGTAGTACCTGAGATGCCAACACTGGAGTCAAGGGTCCCATAGATGCTGAAGAACAGACTGTGGTGATGACGAGTGTCAGCTACTAGCAGAAGAGACAGGAATTCAGCTTCCCAGGCCCCCATCATCCCACCAGAAAAACACATACAGAGAGGTCAAGATCCAACAGAACATCTTATTAGATACAAACTGTGGCTTTGGCCCCCTGCTGGTGACAGAAGGCCCTCTCTTGCCTGCAGTGGGACCTACAGCCTGAAAAAAGTCAGCAGGCAGCAAGTCCTCTTGAGGCCATCTCATCTTAGCCCTCTGGATCTTACCCCTCCACATGGGGGGAGGCCTGATCCACGGAGATCTGAATTTGATCCAGTGCAGAAGGAACACTCTCTTGGAGCAAGGCAGCTCCTAAAACCGCGTCCCTGGCCATCTTTCCTCCCAGTTCGCTAGCCAGAGCTGCCCCAAGACAGGCTTACTTATAATGCTCCACCCCACAAAAATGGAGCCCCCATATCTGTATCAGCTGACCTCCCCTTTGGGCGTGGAGCCAGGAGTTGTGGGTGGGGTGGGGGCAGGCGAAGGAATTTCCATTCCCTGGGATCTGACTTCTCAAACCTCAGTCCTAAATGTTAGGATTTCTGCCATATCAGTTGACCACCTGTACTTTATATTTTTCTTTACACATGGTTTACTCTTTGCTTAATAAATTTATTTTACAAGGAATCTGTTGTGTATCATTTCTGTAAATGGAAAACCAAGTACCACTGGCCAGAAATAGAAGGTTAAACATGGAGATAAATACAATGTAAACAAAGATATCAAGTTCTAAGAGACTTGATTTCCTGCTGGAGGCATTGACCTAGAGATTTACCCTTTTTTTGTTAAAAGGATCAACAGTGTTGTTGTTGAGTTGGTAAATCCTGTCTGACTCTTGGCGACCCCATGGACTGTATCCCTCTGCCCATGGGATTTCCCAGGTAAGAGTACTGGAAAATTCTTGCCATTTCCTTCTCCAGGGGGATCGACCCAGGGATCAATCCTGCGTTGGCAGGTGGGTCCTTTACTGCTGAGCCACCAGGGAAGCCCTGTCAGCAGTGTTAGAAAAGTGGCAGACACTCTAGCGCCATCCTGAGACCTGCCCCCAGATGACCTGCCCTGGGAGCAGCCATCCTGTGTGACTTAATGCCGGCCAGAAGTCCCTCCCCCAAGTTCATCCACACCCAGGAAATGCTGGGGGGTAGAGGCCAACACTCTGCTCTTCCTGCCAGGAGGGCCAGGGAGCCTCCCTTCTCATTGCATGGATGTCAGAAGTTGGAGCAGCAGTCAGGGAACCAACACACCCACCTCCCCTCCCACCCGAGGCTGAGGGACCCTCCCCTCTTCTCCCACCTCACCCTCTTCCCGTCTGTGTTCCTCCCAGCCTGGCCCAGGGGGTGGAGGAATCAGACCTGACCCCGCCCTCAGGGAGCTCTAGCAGCTGGCGTGGGGGTGGAGTGAGGTGAGATAAGACCGGAAGACACTAGTGATACCAGATCAGCCCCATCTCTGTCACTCACAGTTGGCTAACAGTGTTACTGCTCCTTGTCACCATCAGCTAACCAGACTCTGTTGTGGGGACTCCGCCCACGAGGTGTGAACGGTCCCAGGGAAGCGAGAGCTCAGAGCTTAGACGCCTGTGCACCAAGGGCTCAGTGGAGGGACAAGGCCCCAGTGCTCAGATCTGGTTCTATCACCCACTCACTTGGAGAAAAGCAATTTCTGTATTCCTGGGCCTCACATTCTTTCTCATGACACAGAAAGAGTTGAAAGTTAAACCAATGCTCTATCGGAGCTTTCCTAGCTGTGACATCTAAGGATATGATAAAATGAAAGATGGTCTCATACACTCAGGTGTGGATGAATGTCATCTCCCTGAGGCAGAGTCCAACTTGCTGTCCCCCAAATCTCCTTTATGTCCCCAGACCCAGAACAGGATCTAAAATATAGCAGAAGCCCAAAGAAAGGGCAAGGGGAATGACTATAAATAGATGGATTAATAGATGCATTCATTTTACTCTTTCTCTTTTTCCTTTTTTTTGGCTGCACTCCATGGCACATGGAATCCTTGTTCCCCAGCCAGGGATAAACCTCATGTCCCCTGCATTAGAAACCTGAAGTCTTAACCACTGGACCACCAGGGAAGTCCTCCCTTCTCCCCTTTATTTTGAACCTCTCTTCATTTTTTTAACACTGTCTTGTTACTCTCTCATGCTGAGTCCTTCCTTTACGCCTTTCAGCATTTAAAATGTACTTCTTCAGGACTTCCCTGGTGGTCCAGTGGTTAAGACTCTGCACTTCCAGTGCAAGGGATGCAGATTCGATTCCTAGTCAGGGAACTAAGATCCCACATGCTACATGGCCAAGAATTAAAAACAAATGAACAAAACCATAAAAATAAAGCATACTTCCTGAATGGTCCTTTACCTAAAAACTCTGTAGTCTTGAGTCAAGTTCTAGAGTGTCTGCTCACTCTCATTCATGACAGCTGGCTTCCTCTTATGTTTTCTAAGTTGGGGCCATGAACTCAGCTCCAGCAGGGCCTTAGCCATGGAAATCCATGTGACCAGCTCCAGGGTGTCGCTTTAGAGAGCTTCTATGTTTGCTCCAGCCAAGGATGCTTCAGGGGAATCACCAAGCCTGAACCATATTATTTGTTCATTTTTATTTATAGTCTTTCATTCCAAGACTATATAAATCATATAAATTTGAACCCCAAATTTAAATGAAGGCACATCTTTGCTTATGAACTCTCAGGGGAGCCTTTCCATTGCCACCAGTTCTCAGGGTGTGACCCAAAGGGTTCTTATGTGCTCCCTGGGTTTTTTTGTTTTTTGTTTTTTCTAGTCTGCATTTTCACTGAGAGTGTCACCCTTTGAGGGACTGAGCTGAATATTAGAGTCTCAGTTTTCAATGCCCCAGGTAAATCTTCTTCTCCAAAATATAGGTGGAGGTAAAACCCAAACTCCTTCTTTTTGCCAACTGTCCATGAGCTCCCCCACCTTTGGTTTTCGATTTCCTCTTTGTGTGTGGCTCCGGGGATTCCCCTTAGTTTCTTGAAGCTCAGCTGTGCTTTGTAAAGGATGTTTGCTTGATTTTATGCAGCATTTCTAGATGTTTCACAGCAGGCACGTGCTTGTCAGATTAATACCATTCACAGTATCACCAGAAACAAACAGCCGATTTCCCCTATAACCAAGGTCAAATCTTCACAGCTAAATTTCTGGAAGGACCCGTCTGTCCTAGCAGGCTACATTTGCTTATCTCCCCATCACTCTGCAACCTGCTGCAGGCTTCTATACACTTCCAGCATTCTCCAGAAACTGCTTTCCCCAAAACCAAGATCTGCATATGTTAATCAAAGGACACTACTCAGTCTCCTGTGAGCATCTTAGATATTTTGATTCCCTATCTTTTTTTTTTTTGGCCACACCACATGTCATGGGGGATCTAGTTGCCTGACCGGGGATCGAAGGCGAGTCCACTGCATTGGGAGCGAGGAGTCTTAGCCACTGGATCACCAGGGAAGTCCCAGGATCAGGTAACATTTCACGTTCCCGTACACTGTGGAATATTTTGCAGCAACTCTAGTTGTGAAGAGATGTCTGCAGGCATTGCCAAATGTCACCTGGGGTGGGGTGGGGTGCGGAGGGGAACCAACCTCTCAGATCTAAGTGACGCATTTTAATCAATTAACGCACCTGCACATAGAGCTTGCAACCTGTCCAGGGAAAGGCCCATTGGGGAGCTAGACATAGCTGCCAGGTAGAACCACATGTGCCACCTCTTACTGATTATCAGGGGCACCAAAAAAAGGATTAAGATGAAGAGATAAAACAAGTAACCCTGGAGGAAATGATAGGGATAGAATTGGATAGTTAAACAAGTAGTTGTAGAAGTCCCAGTAGGGGACTATAGAGAAGGAAACCTAGGAAATTTTGAGAGGGCATTGAAAGTTAATGATAGCTCAAGAAAGCTATTGGGAGAAGGAAATGGCAACCCACTCCAGTGTTCTTGCCTGGAGAATCCCAGGGACAGAGGAGCCTGGTGGGCTGCCGTCTATGGGGTCACACAGAGTCGGACACGACTGAAGTGATTCAGTGGCAGCGGCAGCAGCAAGAAAGCTATTGTAACATTTTTCAATGAAGCAAGCTTGCTTAATTATAAAACCATAAACAAACCCATAAGATATGCCCCAGGCTACTAGATGGGAGAAATGTCACCATTCTTCTACTAACAAGATAATCCTATTTGACCTCATAGGGTCAGACACTTTTCTGCCTAATCTGTATGCCTAATGACGTATGCCTTACATCTGCCTCTCCGTCTACCTGAAGAAGGCGGTCTTCTCCCCTCCCCCCTTTTCATTAGAAATTGTCTCCCACTCAATCCGCGGGGCAGAGCTCCCTCACCTGCCCACTTGCATCTCTTAAAACCATTCTATATTAATAAATCTACTTCTTGCTATCACTTTGCCTCTCGCTGAATTCCTTCTGCACTGAGACACAAAGAACCTGACCCTCAGTAAGCCCAGACATTGGGTGAGTGATTCTAATTAAAAAATTGTGGATTCAAGTCCCAAACTGGGTTTTGGCTGGGTTCAAGTCCCAATCTGATGTAAATGGTTTCAGAAACAAACAAGATAATACACCATGAAACCAGCAGAGGCTTCTAGGAAGACAGTGCATCACAATGTCTTTTGTAGTTGAAAATTATAAATTATAATATAATTTGGAAATTGCAAATTTGATTGCCCAAATGAAAAAGTTAATCAAAAGAATGTATGGGCAGAAAAGGTTTTTAAACATCTTTCAGGATGTAGAGGAAAAGAAATGGAAAACATGTAAGAAATGTTAAGAGATGAAGGGTCAATTCATTTAATACTTACCTAGGGGCTTCCCTGGTGGTCCAGTGGCTAAGACTCTGTGCTGCCAATGCAGAGGGCCCGAGTTCGATCCCTGGTTGGGGAGCTAGATCCCACACGGTACAACAAAGATGGGAGATTCTGTGTGCCACAACTAAGACCTGGCTGGATCTTAGAAAAAGCAAAGGAATTCCAAAATTCATCTACTTTTGCTTCACTGACTATGTTAAAACCTTTGACTGTGTCACAACAAACTGTGGAAAATTCTTAAAGAGATGGGAATACCAGACCACCTTACCTGCCTCCTGAGAAACCTGTATGCAGGACAAGAAGAAACAAAGCCAGACATGGAACAAAGAACTGGTTCAAAATTGGGAAAGGAGTATGTCAAGCCTGTACATTGTCACCCTGTTTATTTAACTTATATGCAAAGTACATCATGCAAAATGCCCGGCTGGATGATTCACAAACTGAAATGAAGATTACCTGGAGAAATATCAATGACCTCAGATATGCAGATGACACCACTTAAATGGCAGAAAGCAAAGAGGAACTAAAGAGCCTCTTGATGAAGGTGAAAGAGGAGAGTGAAAATGCTGGCTTAAAACTCAACAGTCAAATAACTAAGATCATGGCATCTGGTCCCATCACTTCATGTCAAATAGATGGGGAAACAATGGAAACAATGACAAACTTTATTTTCTTGGGCTCCAAAATTACTACGGACAGTGACTGCAGCCATGAAATTAAAAGACGATTTCTCCTTGGAAGAAAAGCTATGACAAAAAAAAAAAAAGAAAGAAAAAGAAAAGCTATGACAAACCTAGACAGCGCTTTAAAAGCAGAGACATCACTTTTCTGACAAAGGTCTATGTAGTTCAAAGCTATGGTTTTTTCAGTAGTCATGTAGGGATGTGAGACCATAGACCATAAAGAAGGCTGAGTGCCAAAGAATTGATGTTTTTGAACTGTGGTGCTGGAGGAGACTCTTGAGTGTCCTTTGGACTGCGAGCAGATCAAACCGGTCAAATCCTAAAGGCATTCAACCCTAAATACTCATTGGAAAGACTGATGCTGAGGCTGAAGCTCCAATACTTTGGCCACCTGATGTGAAGAGCCGACTCATTAGAAAAGACTCTTATGCTGGGAAAGACTGAGGGCGAGAGGAGAAGGGGGTGACAGAGGATGAAATGGTTAGATGGCATCACTCAATGGACATGAATTTGAGCAAACTCAAGGAGGTAGTAAAGGACAGGGAAGCCTGGTTTATTGCAGTTCATAGAAGAGCAAAGAGTTGGACATGACTTAGTGACTGAATAAACAACAGAAGAATTATATAGATTCATCTGTATAATTACAGATTACAAAATTATCTGGCGCTCAGCAAGGTGAAATTCACCACATCTCGAAAGCAGTAATAAGTGAAAATGACAGGAGAGGATAAATGAACTGTCAGAAAAGATTATGAATTTTTTTGGTTCTATTTTAATTATTGTATCCAGAGCATCACAGAACTGTTGCCTCAGATAGGTCACAAAAACAGTTCTTTTGCGTCTTCTACCTTTCCCCCAATGGACTTGTCATCCTTTGGAATTAGACTGGCATTTAAAAATGCAAGACTTGGTCTAGCCCTTGAAATCTTCCATCCATTTGGATAATTACTATACCAATAATACAAAAATAACTTTAGTGCAATCCTTTACCTAAAAGCTTGCCAAAGCTCAATGAATTCTCCTAATGTTCAAAAACAAAGCAAATCATGCAAAAAATAAAAGAGATATTTTTGGCTCTTGGTGAGATTACAGTTAAGGGGCTTTAAAATTGTTTTTTGTTTTGTTTTAATGTGGGAAGCATGATTTTTATCCAGCCTTTAAGAAATCAACATTGTTCTTGTTTATTTCTGGCTACGATGGGTCTTCATTACTTCGAGGGCTTTCTCTAATTGCCACTTGCAGGTTTCTCATTTCAGTGGTTTCTCTTGTTGCAGAGCATGGGTTCTAGAGCACAGGCTCAGTAGTTGTGGAGTACGGGCTCAGCTGCCCCACAGCATGTGGAATCTTCCCGGACAAGGGATCAAACCCGTGTCCCCTGCCTTGGCAGTTGGATTCTTAACCACTGGACCACCAGAGAAGTTTCAGCATTGTTCTTTATATACTGATGTAGTATTCCAAAAGAATCTTTTCTTTGGTTAATAAGCAGCCAAATATTAAGAAGCAAGTGATTTATGAGATAGATCTTTGCTGGTGCTAAGTCTTCTGAAAATTTTAGCTCAAGAGTTGGAAGAAGAAATAGGTTACCCAGTGACCCACCAAACTAGAGGTACATAAGAGGATCTTTGCCTCTGATCATTCCCTGAGTGCGCTGTACTAGATCCAGGGATCCAAAGGGCACTACCTACCTGAAATAAAGCCCGCGTCACCTGGAGTAAATCTACTGTGCACAGAGATCAATGGAGATGTTATTTAGAGCCTCACGGTCAGATTCTCTTCAGATCTTTGTAGTTTGGTTTTACAAGCTGAGTTACTTAGGGCCTCAGAAAGCAGCTTTTAAAAGCAGTTACTGAGTATCTGCCAAAATATTCTATTCCTCAGGAAGTGATTGGAACGATGTACGGAGATGTTGAAACATTTATGGAATTTTACCTACTGTCTTGAAGGGCTAGCAATAAATTAATACATGTGTCCGCACCACATAATAGCACAGTGGGATTTTTTAAAGATCCAAAGTTGAATTGTTTTCAGATACAGTTTGGTTTGCCAATAATGTCTTGCCGCTTTAAAATCCTTTCAGCTTTCTGTGGCCTTGACTCGCTAAAGCTCAGGCCCGCTGAGTTCACCGGCTCTGCTAACCTAGTTTGATCTCTTGTCTACCCTGACCCTGCACACTTAGTGTTTCAGTAGTTGGGTTGGGTGGAGGGGTGGGACGGGAAATGGATGCATGGAAGGGGGGTGGGTGGATTGAAGGGCCCTGGGCAGGTGAGTAAGTGTTAGCAGAATGGGGTGGGGGCGGTGTAGAGCATGGGAAGTTTGGTGAGTCTTGGGGGTCTCTGGAGTACACAGGGTCTTGAAGTCACTGAGATACCCTAAGCAGTTGGAGGGGGATCTGATGAGGGGATTAAGCTGGAAAAGTGGGTGGAAGACACGCCTGGCGCACACCCCTCCTCGGCTTTCCTTCTCGGGCAGATGCTGCACATTATTCATAGCCTCTTAACCTAGTATCTTTGAAATCTGAAAGGAAGATGGACTCAGAGCGGAATGGACGGTGCTGTGACTGCAGTGCCCTCTGGTGGCCGTAAGGGGATTTGGCGGTATTCTTAGGTATTTTTTTTCATTGTCTATTCTCCCCTCGACACTCCATTGTCTATTCCTTCCCCTACCCCGCTCCGCCCACACACAGAGCCCCCCACTAGAATATAAACTCCCTGAGACCAGGGCTTTTTCACCGTTTGCTCATTGTTGTATATCCAGCGTCTAAGATAGTGCCTGGCACATAGTAGGCTTTCAACAAATACTTATTTTTGAATCTGCTTCTCAACTTTATTAACCCTGAGTGGCATTCTTAACTTATAAAGCCTCAGTTTCCTGAGCAAATTGGAGATACTAACATCCCCACTTCCATAAGCATGAACTGAGAACGAGACCTATCGTGCTGAGCAAAGGCCCCCAGTTAAATAAATGTGTGTTCCCTTCTCCCCCAGCCGCCGGCAGTGATGATGCAGTATATGCTGCCTTGATTTGCACCCGATTTGATGGGCATGTTTGCTTTAATGAGCATGGGCTTTATGCTGGATAGGGGGCAGCCTGTGGAAGTCACCTAGTCCCAGGCTGGTCAGGGAAGAAGGAAGATAGCAGATAGACACCAGGTGAGATGTGAGACTTCGGCCATTTACCCCTGTCTCCTCACCCTCACGGCCACACCCAGTTCTTCCTCTGGCCCTGAACCCATCAGGCTCCATCTGCCCTCTGAACCTTTGCAGATGCTGTTTCTCCTACTTGCCCTCCCTTCTTGCTAACCACCTGCCATGACCCACATTCAAGCCCTCTGAGTAGTGGTATCAGCCTTCCCTTGGCCTGCCTACAGTCATTCTGGCCCCCTCAAATAGATCTTCCTGCAAATATGCTTATCTCATTTTCCAGCATCAATCTGATTGTTCTCGGGACAAAGTCCAAGTCCTCTGACCTACCATTTTGTGGTCTGGATGCTGCCCAGCTCCTAGTCATCTTGCCTCTCCTGATCCCAGCTTCAGATCTTAACCAAACAATCCAAGGCATTTCCCACTTCTGACCCTTTGTTCACACAGTCTGCTCTGCCTGGAAATCCATCCTTGCAAGGAGAGCATGAATTGCTTTTGCCTTCCCAGGCTCCCTTTTCTTCTAGGCAGGTGGGGGAATCCCCTCCCAGTGCTTGCATTTAGGATCAGGCTGGGAGGACTGGGTTCATTTTTCTGTTCAAGGGTGAGCTTGAGAATCAGCCTGGCAGCCTGCTTTTTTCTATTTTAATTGGGGTGCTGTGGGTGCCGCCCACATTCTCCAGTTGGCCACAGTTCTCTTCCCTGAGTCTTCTTCCAGCCTCCCCCATTTGTCTCATGTGCTTGAATCCTAGAGGCATTTGAGTTTGAGACTCCTGGTACACGTCTCCCTTCTGCCGCTACTAGACTCTGACTCCCTCTTGAGCCCAAGGGTTTTGCCTTTCAGTTCCCTGCTCATCTTGGGTCCCCATTTCTGTCCTGACATCCAGTTCCATGAGGGTTCAGTTATCCCCCTGCAGGTCGGAGGAGCTGGTCCTCGAAGATCTAAGATCCCTGGAGCAGGAAAGGCTACCTAGCGGAGAGTGTCCTTGTTTCCTTGGAGGCAGGACAGGAGGGCCTTGGGGTGGAAGTGTGTATTGCAGCATAGGAGTGGCCCAGGTGGCGTCTCTGGCCTGTGTCCTGTGAGAATAGCCCCTTTAGTTCAGGACATCAGCCAAGACAGCAGCCACTTCTGCCCGGCATCTTTGCTAGATGAATCTCCACTGTGTGCTCAGAGCCTAGCCATGGCAGGCGCTCAGCACACATCTGATGCTTGAAAGATGAAGGTATTGGCCTGTCTGGAGCTTTCCCGTCTGGGGTGAGCTTGATCTTTTCTTGATCTGCTCCTTTCCCATCACTGGTCTCCAGGGTTGAAAAGGGGGCAGAGGGATAGAATAGATCCCTCAAGACAGACTGGGACCTCCAGTCTCCCCCTGAAGAAGGAGCCTCTGTGGGTGAGACCTGTTTTTCTCTCCTATTGGCAAAGGGTGGAGAAGAGAGTAGATTCTGGGAGGGGAGAGGCGACTCTAGACTGAAGCCCTTCCAGAAGGAAGCACCCTGGGGACCACTTTCACCCTTGGGGCCCTTCATGCTCTCGTTCTTCCCACAGCCACGTCAGAGAGAGGTTTGACGTGAGGGTTAGAATGGCCACACAAATGGGCAAGACCTCAGTGGTGCGTGTGTGCATGTGTGCTTGGGGGGCTGGATTTAGACCCTCTGTTTAGACCTCTGAGTCCTGACCTAGCACGAAATGAAGTCTGATGTCTGAACACGGGCCCCCACCCATCCCTTCCTTACTTCCTAACTGACCTTGGTTCTGGTCCTCTCAGAGGCTCAGCAGCTTCATACCTCTCCCAACTAATGATATCCTAAAAGGCCTTCAGCACCCAATGGGGGTTTCATCTGGGGAAGGATGGGTGGTGGAGTCAGCTGGGGACCCCAAAAGTGAGGAATGAACAGGTCCTTACCTCCAACCAAAGAGATGGTAATAGTTGCCAGAGGCGAACGTGAAATACTTAGTCATCAGTACAACATGGGCATCAATCAAGTGTAATATTCCAGCTGGACATCAGGCTGGGTCCACATATCCTCAAATATAAGACACCATTGATTGTAAAACACACATCACGTTGCGTTGCATGCTCTGTCATGTCCGACTCTGCAACTCCATGGACTGTAGCCCACCAGGCTCCTCTGTCCATGAGATTATCCAGGTAAGAATACTGGAATGGGTTGCCATTTCCTCCTCCAGGGGATCTTCCCAACCCAGGGATCGAACCCACGTCTCTTGCATCTCCTGCATCAGCAGGTAGATTCTTTTACGACTGCACCACCTGGGAAGCCCCAAAATATACACACTTACTCAAAAAGAAAACTGTCAAACCAGTCCTATCTCATTACTTACAATTTCTATCTTATACTTGTTGAAAGAGTTCTTTTGGACTAATTTCCACATAGATCGTTATCATGTTGTACCTACAAGCCACATGCACAGACCACAAGGGCTACGTGACAATCCATGTCTGTCTGACAAGGACCATTAGACGCTATTAGTTAAAGGCAACTTCAGTGGGTGGAGGGAAAAAAAAAAGTGCATCTTAGAACAGATGAATGATGGCAATTTCTAACATTTACTGAGCATTTACTCTGTGCTAATTATCACCCCCAAGAAGTCCGTAAGGTTGATTAGACCCATTTTACAGATTAGGAAACTGAAGTGAGCAGAGGTGAAGTCAGTCCTTTGCGGTCCCCCAGGCAGTGCGTGGCAGAGCCGGCTTCAGCACAGTCTAACGCCAAAGTGTCCTGTTGGCTGCTGGACTTAAAGAAACCTTGAGGGTCTCATGAGAGCACCTTATCCCACTACCTGGGTAGCCTCCTCGGCTTTAGGACCGGCGGGTGTGGGGCACTGGAGTGGCCCCTTCAGCAAACAGCTTGAGGGAGAAATCGAGGGCTGGGGCCGCCTGCGTCAGCATCCCCAAAGAGATGACATCGATGTGGGGCCCACAGAACTGCGGGAGGTTGTCCAGCGTGACGCCCCCGCTGGCCTCCACACTCACACTGGGGAACTGGGCCTTCAGCGCGGCGGCCGTGGGGTGCAGCTCCTGCGGGACACGAACCGGGGAGAGGTGAGAGCCCCCGACCCGGCCCCTCCCCAGGAAGCCGCCCTGGCCTCACCTCAGGCCTGAAGTTGTCCAGTAAGACGAGGTCCGCTCCTGCCTCGGCCGCCTCCACAGCCTCCTGCAGGCTGCTGCATTCCACCTCCACCTTCAGGGCGAAGTCGGCTGCCCGCCGCGCTGCCCGCACCGCCTGGCAGGCCGCAAGGGCGACAGTGAGACCGGGTGCTGGGACTGGCGTGCGAAAGGCTCCAGATAGATAATGAGCTTGGGGTTCATGGCAACCCACTCCTGTATTCTTGCCTCGAGAATCCCATGGACAGAGGAGCCTGGCAGGCTACAGTCCATGGGGTGCCAAAGAGTTGGACAGGACTGAGTGACTAACACTTGGGGTTCATGAGGAAACTGGGCATGAAAATGGCTTCTTGCACATTAGCACACACACATTAGGGGAAACCACATGGAATTACCATTTTTGTAAGACAAAAAAAAGGCCAGATTCAGCACACTTTGGCATTTGGACCTGAGTTCAATCGACTCAGAATATTAAGACCTGAAGAGGTCTTCAAGCACAGTTTCACATAAAGGAAACAGGTCCAGGGAGTTTGAGTGACATGCCCAAGGTCGTAGAGTTATCAACACTGGGTTCCCAATAGTTCGTCCTTTGCCCTTGAGCATCATACCAACCAGTTGAAGAAGGCTGGAGAAGAAGCAAGTCCAACCCCTCGCTTCACAGATGGAACCTCTGAGGGGTCGAGGAGTCTTGCAACCCCCACCCCCCAAGCCATCACTATTTCACCAAGGAGTGGCTGGGGGTCCCTGGTAGCGGGGAAGGACTGTGATGGGGCTGGGGCTGGAGCAGGGCCAGGGTAGGGGCTCAGCTGGACAGATAGACACCTTTTTCACACCACCGGCTGCCATGACATGGTTGTCCTTCACCATCACCAGCCCGCCAAGGTCGTAGCGGTGGGCGGCGGCCCCGCCCACTAGGAGCCCGTATTTCTCCACCAGCCGGAAGCCTGGTGTAGTCTTCCGTGTGCCTGCCACATGCCCGGCCCAGCCGGTCCCCCTGGCGGTCTCTACCGCGGCAGCAGCCGTGCTGGCAACTCCACTACAGCGGGCCAGCGTGTTAAGGGCCACCCGCTCCCCCAGCAGCAGGCAGTGGGCAGGGCCCCGGACTTCGGCCACCTTGGCTACAGGCACCAGCTTTGATCCCTCAGGGAGGAGCCAGGAGACCTGGCAGTTGACCTGGGCAAAGATGGCATCAAAGAAGGGCCTCCCTGCCAGCACCCCCGGGGACTTGGCCCACAGCACCGCCTGCGAGGGGGCTGTCCCTGAGACCAAGGCCACGTAGTTGAGGCCTGGGCAGTCCTCTCGGAGCCAGCTGTCTGCCAGGGCGGCCAGAGTGGCAGGAGGCAGCAGATGCGCCAGGCCTGGGAGGGAAAGAGAGAGAACGGCGTTACATGTTGGCTGCCTTTCTGGTAGCCGGGTGATGGTCAAAATATTTAACAGCTGGCTGAATTGGGCAGTAGCCAATCAGGGTGAAGATCTGGGGGTCCCAGGAGAGGGGCTGAGGCATTGGGTAGGCCCTATAAGCTGAACAAGGTTGCCAAATAGACCGAATAAAAATACAGGACACCTAGTTAAATTTATGTATTTATTTATTTTTGGCTGCATGGGGTCTTCATTGCCGTGTGCAATCTTTATGCAACAAGGGGCTACTCTGGAGTTACAGTGTGCCGGCACCACTGTGCTGGTTTCTCTTGCTGCAGATCATGGACTCCAGGGTGCCAGGGCTCATGTGAGATCTTCCGGGACCAGGGATCGAACCTGTGACTCCTGCATTGACAGGCGGATTCTTAACCACTGAACCACCAGGAAGTCCCCTAGTTAAATTTAAATTTCTGACAAACATCAAAGTTTTTTTAGTATAAATATATTCTAGGCAATGTTTAGAACATGCTTACTCTTAATTATCTGTCAGTTATCTGAGACTCAAGTTTAACTGAGTGCCCTGTATTGTAACTGGTAAACCTAGTGCTGGATCAACAGCTATTTGTCAACTATAAGAGACATGCAGCCACCTAAAATGTCATTCTGCGGCTTTTCCATCTGCCTTGCATAGAAGGATGGGTTATTTACTAGCTGAAGCTCCCAGGAGAACGGGAGCTGTATGTCTTTCCAATCCCTGTCTTCTCTATAGCACCAAGAATTTTAAAGTTGGACGTTCAGCTTTTTATAGACATGGAGACTGAGGACCAGAAAGGGAAGGCAAGTCAACTGAGGTCATAAAGCAAACTGACCGCGGAGTGAGGCTGGCTGGGCCTCAGGGTCATGGGCGTCTGTCCTTCACCTTTGCCCTCCAAAACACGCCTTCTCTCTAGAGATGGGGTTGTATAATGAGGAAAGAACATGGGGAGATTGTGTTTGAGCCTTTGCTTTTCGAGACAGAGCTTCAGGAGTGTGGGCGAGCCCTTTAAGTGTTAAGGGCAAAGTGCTCTCTGAGGTCCTTCCTGCATGTTTGCCGGCCGGTGTCTGTTGAAATGAATGGGGTGACCACAAAATGGTGCAACATTGCCATCTGTCAGCCAAGAGACAAACTACAGCCTCGTGGAGGGCGCTGTAGACGGACTTAGCTTGAAGGGGGCAGGGGTGACAATTTGATAGCCTGTAAAGGGGGTTGTTTAGTTTTGTTTCCCCTACTTTCACTCCAAGTTGAAGATTTTGTGTTTTTTTTTTTTTTTTTAAGATTTTGTTTTTTAGCCATGCCACATGTGGGGTTTAGTCCCCCCACCACCAGGGACTGAATCCATACCCCCTGCATTGGGAGCATGGAATCTTAACCATTGGACCACCAGGGAAGTTCCGCTCCAAGTTGAAGTTAAGGCCAGACAAGTCTGGCTTGCTCGACTCTCAGAAGGTGCATGCCTGCTCAGTCGCTCAGTTGTGTCTGATTCTTTGTGACCCCAAGGACTGTAGCCTGCCAGATTCCTCTGTCCATGGGATTTTCCAGGCAAGAATACTGGAGTGGGTTGCCATCTCCTGCATTGGCAGGCGGATTCTTTACCACTCAGCCATCTGGGAAGCCCAAGGCCCTTCTTTTTCAGCCCTTCTTTCCCCAAAACAAGCACCTGCCCCACCCCACCCCAGCCACAGATCTCTCTGCTTGCACCTGACCCTCCTTCCCCATGTTCTTCCCCACAACTACCCAAGTGGCTTCCCATTCCCTCCTCAGAGCCAGCTGTGCCCTGGCTAGGTGCTGGGAACAAAGTCAATGAAAAAGACATAGTCCTGCCTCCACCATTCACGATCCAGCCAGGCAAAAGGCCAGTGAACAAAGAGCAGAGGTGGATGCAAAGGCCCCCACTCCATTCAGACCCAGGTGCCGTGATGTTTACTTTTTAAAGTGAATTTGAATTTTTGGACTGGTGAGTATCAGATAAACAAACTGTGATGCCTGTATACAATGGATTCGACTTGGCAATGAAAAAAGAAATGAACTACTGATACACCCAACAGGCACACATCTCAAATGCATTATTCTAAGTAAAGAAGCCAGATTCAAAAAACGATACACTGGGACTTCCCTGGTGGCCCAGTGGTTAAGAATTTGCCTTCCAATGCAGGGGACCCCTAATGCCGCAAAGAAAACCCAGCATGGCCAAAAAAAACACAAAAGGCGACATGTTATTTGAGTCTATCTATGTAACTATGTTCTGGAAAAAGCAAAATGATAGCAACAGAGAACAGACCAGGGGTTGCCTGAGGGCGGGGGAGGGGCTGGCCACGAAGGGAGCAGCACCCAGTTTGGGGATGTGATTGAACTAACCTAGATTTTGTCTGTGATGGTGGCTACAGTACTGATGCATTTGTCATGACTCATAGAAGTTGACACAGGAAAGGGTGAATTTTACTGTCTGTGGTTATACCTCATTAAACCTGACTTTAAAAATCAAACCGTAAAAACGGAAATTTAAGTGGATCGCTCTCCTGCTTAAAGCCTCACTTTCATTGTATTAGTGCCAGCTCTCTTGACTTCTTTCCATTTTTCATTTATTCTTTGGACAAATCCTTGCTGAGCACTTGCTCTGTGCCAGGTACTACTTGCTGGGTAGCAGAATGGGCAGCTCTTTCTCTTAGCTTTCAGGCCTTCCCCTATGCTTCGCCTATCCTAAGGTTGTTCCTGCCCCCTGAAGTCCCTTCCCTCACCCTCACCCCAGACTCCCCCTTCACCTCTCAGTCCTCTTCAGATCTTCCCTTAGGCATCACTTCCTTGGCCGGGGGCTCTCACAGACCCCCTAAACCAGGTCTCGTGCTCACCCAGCTCCTTGTTCATCCATCAATGTCATCCTCTGCTGGTGTTTTCTCTCTGGGGCCAAGAGGTCCACTGAGTTTTCTGCTATAGCCCAAGTGCCTGGCACGCTGACCCAAACAAGTGTGCGGCTTGTATGTTGACAATTTCATATTATTTTTTAAAGTTATTTATTTATTTTTGGCTGCACTGGGTTTTCGTTGCTGCAAAGGCTTTTCTCTAGTTGTGCCCCAGAGGCTTCTCATGGCGGTGGCTTCTCTTGGTGTGGAGTATGAGCTCCAGGGCGGTGTGCTTCAATAGTTGTGGCCCGAGGACTTAATTGCCCCCAAGGAATGTGGAATCTTCCCGGACCAGAGATCAAGCTCGTCGTGTCTCCTGCATTGGCAGGCAGAGTCTTAACCACTGGACCACCAGGGAAGTCCCCTTATATTGTTCAGTTTAAAGCTAAGTGTTTGATGATACTTATCTGAGCAGAGAGGTGGCACAGTGGAATCAGAGCGCAGACTCCAGGGCCACTCAGTGTGGGTTCCAATATTGCCTTTATTACATTTAGCTAAGTGATCCTGGGCAGGTGGCTCTGCCTTTCAAGGGACCTTCTGTGTCCCAACTGTAATGGGAATAACACTGATAACCCCATAGACTTGTTACGAAAATTCAGGGAGTTTATATTTCTAACACTCTCAAGAACACAAAGGAAATTTAACCCTGAATATTCACTGGAAGCACTGATGCTGAAGCTCCAATACTTTGGCCATAGGATACGAAGAGCTGACTCACTGGAAAAGACTTTGATGCTGAGAAAGATTGAAGGCGGGAGGAGAAGCGGGCGACAGAGGATGAGATGGTTGGGTGGCATCACTGACTCAACGGACATGAATTTGAGCAAGCTCCGGGAGATGCTGAAGGATGGGGAAGCCTGGCGTGCTGTAGTCCCTGGGGTTGCAGAGTCAGACACAACTGAGTGACTGAACAACAGCAGGAATGCTGGCACACAGTAGGTGTGTTTGCTGATGGGATAAATGAAGCACTTACCAAGAACGAAGAGGAGGAGATGACTAAACGCCCCTGAGGAAGCGGGGAGTTTTAGTGGTCTTAAAGGATGAGTCATGTTTGCCAGGCAGGGGTGAGGGGGTGGGGAGGAGAGAGGGCAAGATACTTCACACTAAAAGAGCAAATGCTCAACGTTCAGAAGCAAGAAGATAAAGGAGGTGAGGGAGGGCTGTGGAGGATTCATGGGGGAAATGACTCGAGGTTGAGGCCAGAGTGAAAAAGGGGCTAAACCAATTAGCTGAGAACTTTGGACAAATCTTGGGAGCCATTATAGAATTTTAAAGGAGGGAATGGTATGATTATGACTTAGTTCAAGAAAGGTCACTTCAACTATCAACTGGAGATGGGTTGGGAGGCAAACGGAGGCTGGGGCAACTGGCCAGAAAGATTCCTCACAGAAAGTGAGGAAGCCCTGAACTGGGCAGAAATCAATGGAAGAGCCGGGGCGGGGTGGGAGTGGGGGTGGGGCAAATGGAAGATTGTTTCTGAGGCAGAAGCCACATGGTCACGGGAAGTGAGGGATGGGGGAGGCAAGTTGAGAAAGGTGGGCCCTCCCCCTGGGCTGCACATCGGAATCCCCTGGAAGCGTTCCGAACTCTGCTGCTCAGGTCCATCCCAGATCAATTGAATCAAAATTTTCCAGGGCGGTTCCCATGAACCCAAGTTTTGGAAATGCTCCCCATGGGATTCAGATGCACAGAAATGTTAAGAACCAGTGCTCACACAAGACCACCTGTTGTATACCTGGGTTTATAAGAAACGTCCAGAAAAGGCAAATGGAGAGACACAAGACATCAGATGAGTAATTGTCTGGGGCCGAAAATTGAACAACATGGGATCTTACTGGGGTGATGGAAATGGTCTGGTGATGGCGGCATAACTTGGCAAATTTACCAAAAAGCTTTGAATTGTCTACTTAAACAAAAACAAGAACCAATACTCTGCCAAAAGGCAGGAATCATTTTGCAACCCTAGTAACCCAGTGGATCCAGGAATTGAATCAAAAGCCAACACTGAGAGGAAAGTCAACCAACTACTGGGCGCTCCAGACAGAACACCCTCAACCTGTGGAATACTCTTGCCAAAGCAGCTGAACCAGAGTCAGATCCCACTTCTAATGCAACCACCAATTCACAAGAAAAGCAGAAGACAGAAGAACGTGTTAAACCATACCACTGGGATACAGTCAGCCAAATTCAGACCATAGGAAACTCTCCAGAAGATAGCCCAATTTCTTGCTGAGTCATTTCAGTTGTGTTTGCCTCTTTGGAGCCCTATGGACTATAGCTCACCAGGCTCCTCTGTCCATGGGATTCTCTAGGCACGAATACTGGAGTGGGTTACCTTACCCTCCCCCAGAGGATTTTCCCAACCCCAGGATCCAACCCGAGTCTCTTACAGTGTCCGGCATTGGCCGGAGTGTTCTTTACCACTAGCGCCACCCATACATTGCAAGGAAAACCAAAGATTAAAAGAATCTAAACCACATACTAACCAGTCACAATGGATCTTATTTGGATCCTACTTCAAACAAACAAATTGAAGTCAAATTAGAACATTTACGAAAGAGTTGAAAATCTGAACACTGACTGGGTGTTTGGTAACATTAAGGAAATATTGTTTTAAGTGGATTATGGTTGTGATACAAAAAAATTCTATTTTTTTTAAAAATATTATTTTATTAGTTGGAGGTATGATACAAAAAAATTCTATTTTAAAAGCAATTTTAAAATAACAAAATACTGAGATAGTTATGTATGGAAATATTTGAGAGCTGGGTTTCCTTTAAGATAGTCTTGGAAGTTAGAAATTAGAGGGTATGAAATTAAAGGGTGTGGGGACTTCCCTTGCAGTCCAGTGGTTAAGACTCCATCCTTTCACCGCAAGGGGAACAGGTTCAATCCCTGGTCAAGAAACTAAGAGCCTACATGTGGAGTGGCACTGCCAAAAGAAAAGTGTGGGGGGATATGAATGGGACTGGATTGGCCAAAAGTTGGTGGTTGTTGAAGCTGGATGATGGGTATGTGAGAATTCATTATATTTTTCTGTTTACCTTGTATACATTTGAAATTTCTCTATAAGAAGTAAAACAAATAGATAAGGAAAGGAGAGAGAGGACCTTCGCTTAGGATAAGGTCAAGGAAATTTTTTGGGAGGATGAATAGAGCAGTGATTCTCAACCTTGGCTACACAATGGAATTATCCAGAGAGCTGTGCCAAATGTATATAATGTTTTGGCCCCACCCCCAGAGATTCTGATGTAACTGGTCTGGAATGTGGTAACTTAATTCTAATTCATAACAGAATTGAGAGCTTCTGAACCACAGGAAGAGAACCTGTGTGACTACCATACCTTGGTGAGTGCCAGATGCCTGGCACTTGCTATATATATGTGTGGTGTGCTGTGCTTGGTCGCTGTCTTTGCGACCCCATGGACTGTAGCCCGCCAGGTTCCTCTGTCCGTGGGGATTCTCCAGGCAAGAATCCTGGAGTGGGTCGCCATGCCCTTTTCCAGGGGATCTTCCCAACCCACGGATCGAACCCAGGTCTCCTGCCTTGCAGGTGGATTCTTTATAGACTGAGCCCCCAGGGAAGCCCAAGAATCCTGGAGTGGGTAGCCTATCCCTTCTCCAGGGGAACTTCCTGACCCAGGAATCAAACCGAGGTCTCCTGCATTGCAGGCAGATTCTTTAACCAGCTGAGCTACCTGGGAAGCCTATATATGTATATATACACAAAGTCACAAATCCTACCTACTGCCCTTTTTCATGGTAGAGGTCACTAAGACAGAGAATCTAGGTTCTGAAAAGCAAAGGGAAATTACCTAAAGAACATAGCTAGAAAATGGGACTTCCCTGGTAGCCCACTGGTTAGGACTCTGTGCTTTCACTGCAAAGGGCCTGGTTTCAGTCCCTGGTTGGGGACCTAAGATCCTGCAGGCCATGCATTCCAGCAAAAAAAAAAAAAAAAAAAAATTAAAGAAAAGAAAAGAAAATGACCAACTTGGACCCTGGTCTTCCCTGTCCAAAGAAGGTAGTTTTAGTTTTAGAACCACACTGCCTCCTCCAGCAAGGGTTACTGTCTGGCTCTCTTAGGCAAGATCAGCTATTGTAAATGCAGAATGTTCCTGAAAAACAAATAAGTACATCTGGATTTCTTTAAGCCCCAACTCTCTTGTGCATTTCGAACAACAGAAATTCCTGTGTGGAGCTTTGAAAATAAGGCTCTCCTAATTAGCTGCTGAAGCTGAAAGGAACTGCACAAGAGAAGCAGGCTGTTTTTGCAGCTGCCTGAGCAGAAGTTGCAGGACCGAGGAAACAGCTGTAAGCCCTGTCTGTCCCCTGTTTATCCTCGCTGTTGTTCTATGTAAATAGTCTCTCAGGACACCTGGACTTCAGAGGGTACAGTGTGACCCTGTGAGGTATCACCCTGATGTCTCAAGGCAATACTTTCTTCATTGTTATTCCAGAATTTTTTTTAATATTGGCATCTCTGGGACTCCCCTGATAATACAGTGTTAAGACTCTGTGCTTCCACTGCAGGGGGAGAGGATTCAAAAAACTGCCATCTCTGTTTTTGAGGGAATCTGAAGCATCTGGGCAGGGGTTGGGGGTGGGTTGGGGCTTCCCATGTGGCACTAGATGTAAAGAATCCGCCTGCCTCTTGCTGGATGCAAGAGGGTTCAATCCCTAAGTCAGGAAGATCCCCTGGAGGAGGAAATGGCAATCCATTTGAGTATTCTTGCCCGGGAAATCTCATGGAAAGAGAAGCCTGGCAGGCTACAGTCCATGGGGTCACAAAGAGTCAGACACGACTGAACCGACTGAGCATGCGCACACACAAAGCTTGGGGAAATTTCCTGCATTTCTCTCTTTACAAATAATGTATTGCTTCTCGGCCTTTTGGCTAAGATCAAGTGTAGTACAAATAATGTAAAAAGATGCAGATAAACTGAAGACTCTGGCAGACTATTTGAAGATTCCTCTTCCCTCGCTCCACCACTGGCACTTTTGCTATTTTCGTCTGGATTCTGGATTGTTGACTGATTTTTTTAAAAAAACTTTCCTAATTCTTTTATTTGGCTGCATCAGGTCTTAATTGCGCTGGGTCTTAATTCCGGCAGCACATGCTATCTTCTGTTGTGATACACAAACCTCTCTATTGGTGCACAGGTTCTGGAATGTTTGGCTGAATTGTTGTGGCCAAAAGGCTTAGTTGCTCCGATGGATGTAGAATCTTAAGTTTCCCGACCAGGGATCAAACCAGCGTCCCATGCATTCCAAGGTGGATTCTTAACCACTGGACCACCAGGGAATCCCTATTAACTGATTTTTCTATGTTGCCCTAACTGGCCAGTGGCTTGGTACCAAGAGGAAATGGGCTAGAATCAGAGCTCCCATCCCTGCATCTTTCCTCCAATCATGTAATAAGCACTCGATCATGCTTTTGATGAACCGGCACAAAGGCAGGTTCTGCAAATGCACGTAAGACAAATACCACAAGTTTTTGTTCTTAATTTGATGTGTGACCGGGTGTAACCATGTGTAACCCATGTGGCTTGTGCTTGGAACAACAGTGACATATGAGGCTGACAAAATGTTCCAGCTAAAAGCAAGTGATGATGGTTTTCCCCAACTGACTGGAAAAAAAATTTTAATAGATGTCAGTTTTAAAGGTTTTGCATTTTTAGGTTTTTCTTAAAACTCTGGTGCCTGCTACCACTTGTCTGTAATAGAATCTGAAGTGACATCGTGTATAATAAGAATAACAGCTAACACTTATGTCCTTCCCAAGCTCCGTCCCAAGCATTTTCTACATATGAATACATTTAATCCTCCCAACAACACTCATGAGGTGGGTACTATTATTATCCCCATTTTACAGATAAGGAAACTGAGGCGCTGAATAAGAAAGTAATTTGCCCAAAGTTCACACAGCTCCAAAGTGTATGAAGGCAGGATGAGTCTAGGCAGGCTGACCCTAGAGTCCCCTCACTTCTCCCTCCTTATCACATAATTCACTAAATTATTTTTTAATTATTATATATTTATTATATCATTATTCACAGAATTCTACAAGCCAACCCAGGGATCCAGCCTTCTGTCCCTGGTGCAGTAAGAATAGCCCGGATCCGGGGCAGGGGCGGGGTTGGTCAGAAATGCCTGATTTGAATCCCGGCTCCATCACCTACATGCTGGGTGACCTTAGGCAATTTCCCAACCTCTCTGAGATTCAGTTTCATGAAAGAAGCACAGGGTTACAACGAGGAGGAAATGGGCGGCTCACGTGAAGGGCCCGAGCCAATGCCCACCCAGCTGGTGTCTCTGAACCCAGGTGTCTGACTCTGGCAGTTTTGTTCTCCCATCTATTTATTTGTTGATCCATTTGGCAAACACCAGATGGAGACAGAGGCTGGTTAGCACCCCGGCTTCCAGCTAAAAGTTTTCTTTTCCCCTTCTCTCCCTAGAGAGGCGAAATGACCTCCAAAGAGAGCCAAAGGGGCTTGCCCGTCACACAAGTGGTAAAACGATCTACAGGGCTTCAGACAAGGAGAGAAGACCTGTTGTTAAGGAGAGAGCAGTAAGAGAAGGCTGGCTCTGAGAATAGGCTGGGGCTGGATGGGCAGAGGAAGGCCTGAGGCTTATGGAGTTGAAGGTGCATGTGGTGAGAGAGAGGGCTGAGTGGGAGGAAGCGGGCAGACTGAGCAGACCCTGAATAACAGGAAACAGTTAGGGTCTCGCTTAACAGGCAATGGCAAATCCATCAAACTTTTGATCTGAAGTCACATGATGAAAAATGCACTTTGAAGTCTCCATGTGCAAGATGTACCTAGGATTCTTTTTTTTTTTCCTTTAAAATTTTTAAAAATATTTATTTATTTAAATAAATGGTGTGCCAGGTCTTAGTTGCAGCTCCCCCTACCCCCTCCAGGATCTTTGATCTTCACTGTGACAAGCGAGATCTTTTTAGTTTTGGCATGTGGGATATTTAGCTGTGGTGTGTGGGATCTAGTTCCCTGACCAGGGATCAAACCTAGGCCCCCTACACTGGGAGCCTAGAACCTTAGCCACGGGACCACCGGGGAAGCCTCACGCCCAGGGTTCTTGAAAGATGTAATGTGCTTAGGCTCTCAGTCGTGTCCGACTCTTTGCAACTGCGTGGACTGTAGCCCACCAGATTCCTCTGTCCATGGGATTCTCCAGGCAAGAATACTGGAGTGGGTTGTCACGCCCTCCTCCAGGAGGTCCTCCCAACCCAGGGATCGAACGCAGGTCTCCCACATTGCAGGCAGATTCTTTACTGTCTGAGCTACCAGGGAAGCCCTGAAAGATCTAAGTTGGAAGGCTACTGCAACAGCCTAGGCAAGGAAGCCGCGGACCAAGAAAAAGGGTAAAGGATAACGTTTACAGGGACTGCCTCCTGCACTCCGCACCCCCAGACCTGGGATTCCCCCTCTGCTCACAACTTGGCCACCAGCCTTCCATCTGCTGCTTCTGTTAAAATTTGTCTGTGCCAGGTCTTGGTCATTGCAGTGTGCAGGATCTTTAGTTGCAGTATGCAGGATCTTGTTTCCTGACCAGGGACCAAACCAAGGTCCCCTGCATTGGGAGCACAGAGTCCTAGCCACTGGACCACCGGGGAAGTCCCAGCCTGCCATCTGCTTTTGGCCCAATTCTGTCCTCGCCCCTCCTCTCCTCCGCATCCCCAGCCTTTTTGCCTCACCCCACTGATTTGACTACTCCCTCCTGGTTTAACTCCCGGTCAGTGATCCCAGCGCCAACTCATCTAGCTTGGCCTGGAGTTAAAACATTAGTGTCATCACGAGAGTGGAGGCCACCACTCAGAGGAAGGCTCCCCCAGAGGGAGGGAGGACCAGAAAGACATGGAGGTAAATCCATAAGACGCAGCAACTGTCTGGATATTGGGGTTCAAAGGAGAGGGAGCTGTCAAAGGTGACCCTGAGGTTTCTGGTCTGAGTAGGAAGCTGGTGAGACGTGAACAAAAATGAGGCTGGTGGCACCAGAGGAGTTTGAGTTGAGCACATATCCCAAAAATGGAACTGGAACCTGGGGTGGTCTCGGAGCTGGAGAGACAATTGTGAGGACCCAACACCCTCACCAGTGTAACTGCACTGAGTGATTTCTGTACCAGGCGCCTGACGTATATTGTCTCATTTAATCCTCACCACAACCCGAGGGTAGGCACTGTTTTCACTTGACCCAATGAGGAAACCGAGGCACAGCGAGGCTAAGCATCTTGTTCAAGGTCACACAACTAGCTGGTGGCAGGGATGGGACCTGAACCGAAGCTCTAACTCTGAGATCATTTCTTTAAAAAAATAATAATAATTATTTATTTATTTACTTAATTTTGGTTGTGCTGGGTCTTTGTTGCTGCACACCAGCTTTCTATAGTTGCAGTAGAAAGGAAAGAAAAGTGAAGTCGCTCAGTTGTGTCTGACTCTTTGCGACCCTGTGGACCATAACCTACCAAGCTCTTCTGTCCATGGGATTTTCCAAGCAAGTGTACTGGAGTGGGTTGCCATTTCCTTCTCCAGGGGATCTGCCCGACCCAGCAATCGAACCCTGGTCTCCCACATTGCAGGCAGACGCTTTACCCTCTGAGCCACCAGGGAAGCATAGTTGCAGTGAGCCGGGTGGGGGGGGCTACTCTTGATTGCAGAGCACAGGCTTCTCATTGTGGCGGCTTCTCTTGTTGGGAGCACAGGCTCTAGGCCCACAGGCTCAGTAGCTATGGGCACACGGAGTTTAAGAGCCCGAGGCATGTGGGATCTTCCCAAACCAGGGATCGAACCCGTGTCCCCTGCATTGGCAGACGGATTCCTATCCACTGTACTATCAGGTCCTCTGAGATAATTTCTAAGCTAAGAGCTGGTCTTGACCCCCCAAGAACTGGTTCCACAGCCAAACCAGAGGGGCCAGGAGTGGGCCCTGAAGAAGCATCGGACCAGGAGAGGGAGGCCAGCGCTGGTGAAGGAGAAGCCTGGGGAGGGGACTGTGAAGCTTCTGGGAGGCCTCCATGTTCCTGTCACTCCCTGCCCCTAGCCCCAGCCTGGGGAGCAGGAAACTATTAATAGTATTATCATTTTGCTGATACAAGGAAATGGGGCCCTGAGACCTCAAGTGACTGGCTCAAGGTCACACAGCCTATTCCTGGTGAAGCCTGGATTTGAACAAGAGGTTTTTTGACTCCAAAGCCTGGCCTGAACCATCCTGCATCCAGCCTCCCCTGGGCATCGCTCCTTACATGCATTCGAATCCCAGGACTCACAGGACTCAGGCCCCTCCCCCACCCTGGCGGTACGCGGGACAGGACTTTGCCTCACTCCTCCAGAGCTGTGAGCGAGGGGCAAAGTCCGGAGCTGCTCCAGCCTCCCACTACCCGGCACCTCCAGCACCCTCAAAGATGTGGCCACTTCCAGGCCATCCCTGAATTTCCCAGAGCTCAAACTCCCTTCTCCCCCAGAGCTCAACTGGGCGACCCGTGGTGGAGAGAGAAACAAGAGTGAGAAAGAGGCCTTTGGAGGGCAGAAAGGAGTGCTTGGGTTCAGAGAGGCTGGAGGGAGACAGGGGTGGGTAAAAGTAGCTAGGGATCTTGGAGGAGGGAGGCTGGAGACGGAGGCGAGATGGGATGCGGGGATGGTCGGAAGAGGGGCTGAGGGTGGTGCAGGGACATGGGGGAGAGAGGTCTGGGAGGCTTTTTTACCTTCAGGGTCCATGAGAGCTTGGAGCTGGCGGACTGGTGTGTCCACTGCTGGATCCAGTGTTTGGAGAGGCCGGAGGCTGGGGGTGGGGCTGCTGGAGGGAGGTGCGTGGGGCTGGTCTGACCAGCCCCATCACCCCACCAGAGCCCTGCCCCTGTCTGGGGCTCCCTCCTGCCTCCAGGACACTCAACTGCAACAGCTCAGAAATCCTCTCCTCTCTGAGCGGAGGGTTTCTATTCTTGCCAGTCACTAGCCTCCCAGGCCCTGCCCCAGGCTGTGCTCCTTCCGAGGGCTGGAGAGCCTTTTTATAAAAAAGAATAATAATAATTTTATTTGTTTATTTTTGGCCATGCTGGGTCTTCATTGCTGCACTGGCTTTTCTTGAGTTGCGGTGAGCGGGGTCTAGTCTCTAGTTTCACTGCATGGGCTTCTCATTGCGGTGGCTTCTTTTGTTGCGGAGCTTGGGCTCTAGGGCATGTGGCCTCAGTTGTTGTGGTACACGGGCTTAGTTGCTCCTCCGTGTGTGGGATCTTCCTAGATCAAACCCGTGTCTCCTGCACTGGCAGATGGGTTCTTTACTAATACCACTGAGCCACCAGGGAAGCCCCAGAGAGCCTTTCTGATGGTGCACTGGGGAGATCTTACTTCCACCCTTTTTGATCTCAGATACCTCTTTACCTTTTTCTGTTCCTCCATTTCCTTAGGTGTAAAATGGGGTAATACTATCCTCATGGTTTCAGCTGAGACTCAAGAGAAACTCAGCATATAGCCACTTCCCTTCCCTTCCTTCTTTCCAAAGTACTTTCAGGTCCCCGGGCTTCTGAACAAGAAAACCAGGAAACTGCCAATTATGGTACTGGGACTTCAGGCAAGTTCCTGTTCCAGAAGTGCTGGAGATTCCATTTCTTCCTCGGAACCACCTGCTAAACTTGCTGGGACCACTGATTGCTAGACCCTGGCCTTTTTCCAGACTTCTCTGATTTCTGCCTCTGCAGCACTCGACCCCAGCAGGACCTGGACTCACATGAGGCAAAGCAAGGGTCCTGGGGCACAGAAGTGAAGGAGCTCAGGCTCGAGCTCCATTCTTGCACCTCAGCTCCTTGCTTGCCTCTCTCTACTAGTCTAGGCTTAGTTCCTGACAGCCCTTCTCCGAACCATTTCTCCCTTTTTTCCCCCTAGATGTCATTTTCTCTTGGTTTCTCTCCTCAAGGCTCTCTTCTGTCTCCTGCAGATCCTTCTTCCTCAAATTGTGGTGTCCCCTCAGTGTGGCGAGGACAGTTCCTCTTTCCCTCCTGGCGAGCATGCATGCTAAGTCGCTTCAGTCGTGTCTAACTGTGTGACCCTATGGACTGTAGCCCGCCAGGCTCCTCTGTCCATGGGATTCTCCAGGCAAGAATACTGGAGTGGGTTGCCATGCCCTCTTCTAGGGGAATCTTCCTGACCCAGGGATTGAACCCATGTCTCTTCCTGCATTGGCAGGCAGATTCTTTACCACTCCCACCACCTGGGAAGCCCCTTCCCTCCTGAGTACACTGCTAAACTACATTTCCCAGCCTCCCGGGAAAAGAGACCACCATGTGATTGAATTCTGTCTGGTGGAATGTGAGCAAAAGTGATACAGGCCACTTCCAGTCTTCCCATGATCCTCCCTAGGAATGGCAGAGCCATAAGATAGAGGGAGCCTGGGTCCCTGAGTGACCTCGTGGAAGGTTGCCCTCCAAATACCAACACTAAATTTTTACATAAGCAAGAAAAAGCTTCTTTTGAGTTCTACCCCTGAGATTTGGTAGTTGCTTATTAATAGCAATTAGCTTGCCCTAACACAAGAAGATTCTCTCCACAGCTCTCTCCTTTTCTCATTCTACACAATGAATGATACAGTTTGTGCATTTATCCATCAGTGCCATTATTTAAATTGCTATGCAAACTCAGATGACTCTATTTCTCCAGCTCTGATCCCTCCAAAGTTTCAGGTCTCTACTTCTAACATCCCTCCTGACAGTTCTAAAAACAAACTCATGGAGTTTAATCATCTAGTAGTTAGGATTCAGCATTTTCACTGCTGTGGCCTGGGGTTCAACCCCTGGGTGGGGAATTGATGTCCTGCAAGCTGTCCAGAGCAGCCAAAATAGAAATAAATACGTAAGTACATAAATACTCAAGTTTTCTCCCCACACTGCTCATCTCTCTACATTTTCACATAATTATGTCAGCATCTTCGTCTCCCAAGACAGAAACCTTGGAGTCTAACTTCATTCTTCCTCCCATCATCTCAATAGTCAATTAGTTCTACAAATCTTATTCTCTGGATAAATATATTTCAAGTCTGATTTTCTTTTGCCTTAGACCAGACTCCCACCCTATCTAACTTGAACTAGGCTGATGCTCCCATCTCCGGCCACACTGCTTTCAGGCCATGCTCCTGAATGCCAGTTTTGCTCAAAAAACCCATCTGGCTCCTCCTCACAGCGGGGACGCCCCCACCCTTTCTCTCTGGGTGTGCATCTCTGCCTTGCTTCTGTGTTAACTAAACAAACTGTTTCTCTTCATGCTCTCCCACTTGTTGTTGGGCTATGTCTCTAATAATTAACTTTGTACCTGCAAAAACCAAAGTCAGAAGACATCTGATCTTGCCATGGCTTACGTGAAAAACATTGTTTGTTCATTCTTTCATTCATTTATTCTTTCATTCAGTAAACACATATTAGGTAAGCATGCCAGGCTCTGGAATCTGGAGTCATAAAGACGACAGGAACGGAGGACACCTTCCCATGAGACAGCCCAGTTGTTCTTACTGTCGAATGAGGACTGTAGGAGTGGAGCCGAAACTCCTGGGCATGCAGGCAGCTAGGGCGGCTTCCCAAAGGCAGTGACATTTGAGCAACATCTTGATGGTTAAGAGGAGGTTGGACAGAAGTCAAGATGTGTGTGGGGTGGGCAAGATGGGGAGTGGGCGGGCTTCAGGCAGAGCACGCGCACATGCAGGAGTGAGTATGTGGCCCTCTCCATGGCTGGCAGCACTGGGGATCTGGGCTATGGTCCGGCTAGCTGTCCTGAAGACACCCACTGGCAGTTGGTTGCTGGGGATACATAGATGATCTGCAGAATAGCCTGAGTTTTCTGATGGCTAATGGTTGGACCCCAAACCTTCCCAGAACAGGAGCAGACTTATGGATGCAGAGGAAAATGAAATGTAAATATCCACTTTTAGAAATGAGATATCCTTCGAACCATGCTTTGAGACCCTTTTCCTGTCTGCAGAAGTGAATTACATGAGTAGATTTTCAAGACCAAAATCCTCTTCCACCTGGAATTTGCACTGGACAAAGCTGTATTTGTAATTGATTATAATGTGTGCTTTTGAAAATAAAATAGTAACATGCGTTTTAAAATATAAGATGAAGAATAAGATACCATATATGGTTGGGTGTGTGAGAGAATTCTATTATTTAAGATACTAGAAAGTGCTGGCAATTTTGCAAAAGAGGAAAAATGTTATTTTACCATCAGGACAAAATGAGTATTTTCAATATTTTATTATTTTTTTTATTTAGATAAAAGGTGCAGGTTCCATATCTGGCTGGGGAACTAAGATCCCTCCTTGCTTGCACAGCATGGCCAAAAAAAAAAGGCACCCAGACATGTGTGGGGAAGACTAGATTTCCACCCCCGCTTGCCCGGGTGTGGGTGGCACAATTCTGGGTGGGTCCCTGGCCACTTTCCGCCACTTCTCTCCCCATCTCTCCCCCACCCTCCCATGAACTGACTGACCCAGCCTTTTCCCCTCTCCCACATCCCCTCCGATCCAAACCACCTGGCAGTCACACCACCATGGTGTCCCCCGGCCTCTCCTTTTGTAGGTCGGTAAGTCTGCTCTTGGTCACTGCTCCTCTTAACTCAACAACTTCCTCTTTGCAAATTTCCTCTTTGCCCTGGGGAAATACCAACGGCCTCCCGGCCCACGTGGTGCCCAGGGCACTAGCCTGGGCTGGTCTCAGAGATAGTGCAGCTGTGTCTTGTCCCGTTTTCTCCATCCCAGAGCCACAGGGATGCTCCTGGTTCTGGGACTTGTCACAGCTCCCTCTCTCACTGACCCCCCTTTGAGGAACAGAACAGACAAACACATTAAACGGGTAACAGTATCAGCGAGTCCTGGGACTCAGTGTGACCGTTGGCGGGGTAGTGGGGGTAGGGGAGGGGATGATGGATGAAAGAGTGGGGGGTGGGAAGTGGGGGAGGGTGTGGCTGGAGGGGTGGGGGAGGGGAAGAGGGGGTAGGGGTGGGGGTTACGGGGTACGTTGTGGCTGAGTTGAAGAACCACGCTCAGTCACACATGCAGTCTTTCTCTCAAGCCAGGCCACAGACAGAATTAAATCTTCCACCTCCACCCCATCTGAGCAAAGGGCGCCTATGTTCTCAGCACCTCCTCAGGATGGCATCTCCCCAGCCTTTCCTGCCCCCTCCCTGCCCCCTCCCTCACACTGTCTGTACTACCCCCCACTGTCCTTCACAAACTTCACCAAGTCCTCGCCTCCTGCACACAAACCACACGCATGAGTGGACCCACGCAGACGCCAAGACTTCTAAGAACTACACCTGCCCAGAAACTTCTCACCTCTGCTCTTGGGAGGAGAAACAACCGAAGCCTCTGGCCACCTCCGTCCAGAGGTGGGGGGAGTGTGGCAGCTGGGACCGTGGGCCAGTCTAGGGGCCTGGGGCCATTACAGACACACTCAGAGCACCCTGCGGTGACACCACCCAGTCCATGCTCCAGGCTGGCCAGGCACAGACCATGGGCACCCAGAGTTACGGGCAGTTTATGGGCTAATCCGGGACAAATGTCCTAATCCATGGGGCCAAATGTACTTTCCAGAGTAATCCTGAAGTGGGAGCTTGCTGGGTTGCCAACTCCTTCCCAGACTCTGGTATCTGCTGAGAAATCATCAGTCCAGGGAGTTTGGCATTTCCAGAGACTCAGCGGCTGGTTTCAAGGACCAAAATGTGGAGAAAATGTGATGGGGAGAAGTAGGGGTTGATGAGGAAGTTTTGCAAGTGTTCAGTGGGTGTAGGCCCTGGGTCTCGGTGCTGGGGGTGGATGCTGGGTGCGGATGCTGGCTAGAAGAGCCAGGGTTAAGAAGCTGAACAAAGACTGAGGGTGAAGGTGCTGCATTGAAATCCAAAGGGTGCTGGGTGGAAATGCTGGTGATGGATGAAGAGGTTGGATATCAACCTCTTGGTTGATGACGGGAGGGAAGGTGATGAAAGCGGGAATGGTTCTGAATTCCAGTCTTGCGATTCTCGAGCATTAAGGGGTCTTCACCTCTTTCGCTTCTGGCCCATTAGAAGTAGGGGCCTCTGCACCCTCATCCTCGTTGCCCACCAGCGGCTCCTCTTCCCCCTTTAAGCTGGAGGCTGGCCCTGCCTTTAGCTCCTCCAGCGCCACGGAGCCCTGGCGAGACTTCCGTCTACCAAAGAAAGTGGTGAGTGTGGGTCGCTGGCCAGACCCCTCCCTGTGGGGGCCATCAGAGTCACTGTTACCTCCAGACGCTCCCTCTGTTGCTGTCATGGCCTCCTCATCAGACACCCGGGCGACCCCAGCCCAGGCATCTACCACCCCGTTGCGTTTTCCACTCCTGCTTAGTGTCAGGACTCCTGTCTTCCGCTTCTGCCGCCGGCGCCACAACAGGATTAATGCCACGAGGACAATGACCACCAGCAGGGCCACAAGCACAGCCACCAGCAGGGTGCCTTTTGCCCCCTGAGCTGGAATTAGTTGGTCCCTCCTGCTTACGTTTGTGGAGCTATTTGGGCTGGATATTGTTACTCCAGGGCTAGGGGAGCCTCTGGTCCCCACGGGAGTCTTCTGAGAGGTAGCTGGCATGGTGACCAAGAGTCCACTGGTCCCCTTGGAGATCTCAGGAGAGCTAGTTTTCATGATGACAGGGGATCCACTGGTCATACTGATGGTCTTCAGAGAGTTAGTTGCTGTGGTGACAAGGGGTTCCCTGGTTCCACTGGAGGTCTCCAGAGAGCTTGTTGCCATGGTGACAGGAGATCTACTGGTCCCACCAGAGATCTCCAGAGAGCTAGTTGCCATAGTTAATAGGAATTTGCTGGTCCCACTGGAGGTCTCCAGAGGGCTAGTTGCCATGGTGACAGGGGTTCCACTGGTCCCACTGGAGGGCTCCAGAGGGCTAGTTGCCATGGTGACAGGGGTTCCACTGGTCCCATTGGTGGTCTCCAGAGGGCTAGTTGCCATGGTTTCACCAGTCATAGTGGGGAATCCTATAGTTTTCGTTACTGAGACATCAGGTATGCTGGGACCATCAGAGATTTTCATGGGCATTGTTGACTTCTTGGTTGAATCTTCCTGGGAGATTGTTGACTCAGATACAGGACTGCCCCTGCTGGCAGCAGGGGAAGTTTCAGGAGAGGACACCACATTGGCTGTATCGGGAGTTGAGGAAAGCGGGAAAGTCTGGTTCCCAGGGTTATCACCCATCTCAGGGACCTTGTTTGTTGTAAGACTGGTTGTCATTGAGCTGAATGTTGGGATCCCAGAGACCGAAGAAAAAGAGCGTGTTCTGGTTTCAGATATCCACAAAGGAGCGCTGTTTGGAGATGCTTCAGTCATGTTTTTTGCCCCCACGCTCCCGAAGAGGAGGAGAAGCAGGATCATTTCCAAAGCAACGGGCGTGAGCAGGAGTTGGGACCTGAGGGTGGGGAAGTTGGAGAAGTAGAACACATAAGGATCTGGGGGTGGGGGGAGGACCGAGCCAGGCCCTCCCCTCCTGCCCACTTCCCTGCCAACTGCCAGGCCGAGCTCTGCGGTTCAACGGCCTTTTCCACCCTTGCTTTCACTAGTGGCAGAAATCACAAGATGCTGGCAGCACCCCCATCAACTCTATCCCACAGGACCCCTCAGTGCGCTCTAGCCATTGCCCCCCATCCTGCCCTGCCCTGACCCCACACAGCTCCGACGGCTCCCTGTCCTTTTTTCCCATCATCCGGCAAGGTCTTCTCAAGCCAGAGGCACATTCCCAGGTCCACTGAGGCCCCTGCCCCACCACGTCCCGCCACTTACCAGCTCACTTGAAAAGGGCACAGGGCTGCAACCACGCTGCTCCAACTCCTCCTGAAGCTGGGGTAAGACTGGCGGTCGGGGGCCCCAAGGGGAAAGGAAGTGGCCCTGGCTCCACCCCCCCCCCCCCAGCATCCTGCCCCACCCGCCCCACTCCTCCATTGCCGTGTGATGAGGGAGGCATCACTCACTTTTTCAGGGTCCCGGGTCACAGGCTCTGGGGTCTCAGCAGGTGGGGATGGTGGGCGGGTTCTGGAATGGGGATTCCTGGATCTTCGCTGGAAAATGGGATGGCAAGCTGATGACTCTGGAACAGGTATAGGGATCAGAGCAGGGCTAGTGGAGATGGGTGCTTGAAAACCAAGGGGTGTGGAGGAGGAGATGGGAGGGGAAGGCGGTTTCCTTTGCCTTTGTGGTCCCCAAGCTGTGGTGTGCCCCCAAGGCTAGCACTTCTGCCCCAGGAGCTCCCAGGAAATACCAGGGTAAGAGGAAGCCCTCGACTCTGGCTGGGGGCCAGTGAGAGCCTTTGCAGGCTGCGTGAAATTCCTGGTGGGCTCTGGACTTCTCAAGAAGCTGGGGGTGGTCACCGCAACAGCCCCAGGCGTGGACTGCCTGACTAAATCAAAGTGGTTATTAAGCACTGAATATGCTATGATCTTATTTTTTTAATTTTAAAAAATTGATATTTATTTACTCACTTTTGGCTGTGCTGGGTCTTCGTTGCTGCACAGGATTTCGGTGGCTTCTCTTGTTGCGGAACACGGGCTCTAGGGCACTCGGGCTTTAGTAGGTGCTACACGTGGGCTCAGTAGCTGCACCTCCGGGGCTCTAGAGCACAGGCTCAATAGTTGTGGGGTATGGGCTTTAGTTGTTTCACAGCATGTGGGATCTTCCTAGATCAGGGATCAAACCTGTGTCTCCTGCATTGGCAGGCGGATTCTTTACCACTGAGGCACCAGGGAAGCTCCCCCTCCTTTTTTCATTTTAATTGGAGGATAATTGCTTTACAATGTCACGTTGGATTCTGCTGTACAACAACATGAATCAGCTCTAAGTATATATATAGCCCCTCACTCTTGAGCCCCCTCCCTTTATACTATGATCTTATTTTTGCAGAAGACTAATAAAAATGTGGGTATCTACATGGAAGACACTGAGAAGATATCTACAGAGGGATTAACAAATTTTGTTGGGTAGGAATGAGCAGAGTTCTCTATTTTCTTCTTTGGGTGGCTGCTGTTTTCTCACGTTCCTTTAATTTGTAAGCTTTGACTTTTGGTATATGTATGATTTTTTTCTTTTTTTGCCTTTCTTTTAGAAAAAATCAAAACTGATATTTATGTTGTGCTCAGTCACTCGGTCATGTCCAACTCTTTATGACCACATGGACTGTAGCCCGAGAGGCTCCTCTGTCCATGGGATTTCCCAGGCAAGAATACTGGAGTGGGTTGCCATTTCCTCCGTCAGGAATTTTTATGTTGCACAAGTAATAATATATGTACATGACATGTGACTGAAACAGGCCAATATCAGGGCCTGGGATTGTACCCAACTCACAAGCTAACGAGTTAGTCTGACAAAGACATGAGACTCCTGAGTCAGAGACACAGAAACCCACCACTCATCATTCAGCAAACAGCAGGTGCACTGCCTGCTTCAGTTCCGCTTACTCCCCGATTCGCACAGGGGTGAACACGGAGAGGCTTGCCCCACAGCTGAGGAACTCTGAGTTTGGAGAATTTCCTTCTTTTTGAGTAGGTGGTAAGCAAACTTGCCCTTGTCCTGAAAGGGAGACATTACTTCATCCCTCAGCGTTACTCACTGTCAACACAAACTTGAGAAACTGCCTGGACACAAAACGACCAGGACCATGTATTGTTGGCGTATCAGCAAGAGTGTGGGCTTCACAGGTGGCTCAATGATAAAAGAAGGTACCTGCCAAGACAGGAGATAAGGGTTCGATCCCTGGGTCAGGGAGATCCCCTGGAGAAGGAAATGGCAACCCCCTCCAGTATTCTTGCCTGAAGAATTCCATGGACAGAAGAGCCTGGTGGGCTATAGGCCAGAGGGTCACAAAGAGGTGGACACAACTTAGAGACTGAGCATGCATGGATGTATGCACGCATAGCAAGAGTGTGCAAGTATGCTCTGGGCTGCAGTGGACTGCCTCTTCCACCAGGCTCCTTGGAAAATGGCTGACCCCAAGACTGGAGCCTGGAAAGTATAAGATGAACCCAAAGAACTATCTTGTTCCCTGATTTCAAGCTACATCTCATGCTACAGTAATCAAAACAGTATGGCACTGGCATAAAAACAGACACATAGATCAATGAAACAGAACAGAGAACCCAGAAACAAACTCACACTTAATTGATTAATTAATATATCAATTAATTAAACTGTCAATTAACCTATGACAAATGAGTCAAGAATATGCTATTGGGAAAGACAGCCTCCTCATTAAATGGTGTTGGGAAAACTATACTACTTACAAAAGAAACAAACTGTACTACTTTCTCACACCATATGCAAAAGTAAACTCAAAATAATTTAAAAACTTGAATGTAAGACTTGAAACCATAAAACTAGAGGAAAATATAGATGATAATCTCCTTGACATTGGTGTTGACAATGACTTTTTAGATTTGACATTAGAAGCAAAAATAAATGGGACTATATCAAACTAGAAAGCTTCTCCACAAAGGAAACCATCAACAAAATGAAAAGACAACCTACAGAATAGGAGAAAATATTTGCAAATCATGTATCTGATAAGGAGTTAATATCCAAAATACATAAGGAACCCGTGCAACTCAATAACAACAACAAAAAAGTCTGATTTAAAAATGGGCAGAGGAAAAAGAAAAATTAAAAAGAATAGAAATGGGCAGAGGACTCAAATAGGCATTTTTTTCAAAGAAGACACACAGATGGCCAACAGACACATGAAAAGATGTTCAATATCACTAATCATCAAGGAAATGCAAATCAAAACCACAATGAGATTATCACCTTGCACCTGTCAGAATGACTACTATCAAAAAGACAAGAGGGTCTTTGGCGATCCAGTGGTTAAGACTCCCAGCTCCCACTGCAGGGGGCATGGGTTCAACTCCTGGTGAGGGAACTAAGATACCACATGGCACAATTAAGAATTTACACATTGTAACTAAAAAAAAATTCCGCTTCCCTCAACTAAGACCTGATGTGTCCAAATAAATAGATATTAAAAATAATGATAATAGAGATTAAAAAAGACCAATTTACAACCAACATAATAATAATGGATTCAGATAAGAATGAATATTTAAAACCATTGGGTGAAATTGGAGCAGGGAGGTGTGGCATGCACATAGGATATTTTTATAGTGTTAAAGCTGTGTATTTATAGTCCACAAGCTATGTATTCATTAAGGGAAAGTAGCAACTTTACAGTGGAGAAAACTAACAGACACTTGAACCAGAGCGATCAAAGTTCACATGACCAGTGATGGGACAAACCCAACAAGAGGCTCCAGATATGATGCGCTGAGAAGGATCACTTCTGTCCTAGCAAACAAATGCAAAACCTGAATCTAATCATTGAGAAATATCCGGCAGATCCAAATTGAAGGGCACTTTACAAAAGCAACTGGCCCTTACTCTTCAAAAACGTCAGTGGCAGGAAGAACAAAGAAAGCCTGAGACACTCTTTCAGAACTTAAAAGAGTAAAGAGGCTTGAGAACTAAATGCAATATGGGATCATCAACTGGAAAAAAAAAAAGATGCTGTAAAGGACACCATGGGATAACTGGCAAAATTTGATTAGACTGTGGAATAGATAATACTGGTGAGTTAATATTAATTTCCTTGAGTTTGATAAGCATATTATGGCTATATTCCTAGTTTGAAGGAAATAACATGTTTAAAGAATGTAGGAATCACGGTGCATAATCCAGTGAGTTCCACTTCAATAGTTTCACACACACAATGAAAACAGTAGAAAATTTAAAAATTTGGAAGATAAAAGTAAAGCAAATATGGAAAAATAATATGAAGTGAGGGGGCTTCCAGGTTGATGAACATACAGAGATGGGGCGAGATGGGGGCGGGGCTAGGAAGCTCCGCCCTCTCTCCCCCAGACCTTGTCCTTTTCCTCTCTTCCATCTCGCTGTTCCTGCATTATAAACTTTCATAACAAACCGGTTATTGAA
Source organism: Muntiacus reevesi (assembly GCF_963930625.1). Classification (NCBI taxonomy): domain Eukaryota; kingdom Metazoa; phylum Chordata; class Mammalia; order Artiodactyla; family Cervidae; genus Muntiacus; species Muntiacus reevesi. Next base: position 204,779,410 of record NC_089250.1, read on the forward strand.
TATATCTAAACGTTTTCCTGAGCCACTATTTCCCACTATATATTTAGCACCTGGCCTGACATTCGAGAACTCCACTTCAAAACGAGAAAGCAGAAACGCCTATCTTGCAAATCTCTTCGCAGGTGCCCATAAAAGAAAAGGAAAAAAAAAAGGTTTCTAGTTAGCAGTCATTAACAAAAAAGGTGAATGGCTTCATTATGTTTTCCCTAAGTCAGGAACAAAGAGGACTCAGAGCTTCTGAGTTTTTAAGATGTATCCAGACACCATACTGAAAATGTAATTCCATCATTCTTCTATTCTTTGTCGTTTAGTCACTGAGTTGTGTCTCTGCCACCCCGTGGACTGTAGTCCACCAGGTTCCTCTGTCCATGGGATTTCGCAGGTAAGAATACTGGAGTGGGTTGTCATTTTCTTCTCCAGGATATCTTCCCGAAACAGAGATCAAACCTGCGTCTCCTGCATTGCAGGCAAATTCTTTACCTCCAAGCCACCAGGGAAGCCCATTACGTGTTCAAGCATCTAATAAAGGGACTTTTTTTTTTAAGTGGTGAAGACATGTGAAAGATCTGCAGGTGTTCACTGTATTATTCTTGGGACTTTTCTTGCTTGAAAAATTTCAAAATAAAAGAGCATACTGGAAATTCCTTGGCAGTCCAGTGGTTAAGACTCTAGGCTTTCACTGCCAAGGACACGGGTTTGATCCCTGGTCAGGGAACTAAGATCCTGCAAACCCCATGGCATGCCTCCCCTGACACACACACACACAAAGATAAAACAGAAAGACCTAGAATCTGATTTCTCTTCCCCCACCTTCACTGTTGTCTCCCTGCTCTCACCGTTGTCTTTCATCGCCTCCTTTGGGCTTTTAGCCAAGGAGCAGCCAGAGGGACCTGGGTCAAACATCTGATCTCACCCATCCCCTGCTCTAAACCCTGAGACAGTCACCCACAGCAAAAGCCCAAGTCCTCAAAGTGGACAACAAGGCCACACTCAATCTGACCCTCAATCCCTTCCTGCCCTCATTCCCTCTGCTCCTGCCACCCAGGGCTCCAAGCTGTCCCTGGAGAACTGAGCCTGGAGGCCTCTGTGCCATTTGTGACCCTGCCTAGAAGGCTCTTCCCTGTTATGTAAATGGATCAAATGTCACCTTCTCAGTATGTCTTTGCCAGGCTACTGAACTGTATTGTGCAGGGGGAGGGGGCTAAAACTGTTCTCCCTGCACCCCAGCCTGAATGTCCCAGCCCCTACCCCTGCTTTCTATGGCACTTTTTACTTTTTTTTTTTTTTAATATTTTATTTATTTATTTTTGGTTTCACTGGGTCTTTGTTGATGCACATGGGCTTTCTCTAGTTTTGGCGAACAGGGGCTACTCTCTAGTTGTGGTACGCAAGCTTCTCATTGCGGTGGCTTCTCTTGTTTCAAAGCACAGGCTCTAGGGCACGCTGGCTTTACTAACTGTGGCTTGTGGGCTCAGTACTTGCAGCTCACAGGCTCCAGAGTGCTGGCTCTGGAGTTGTGGTGCATGGGCTCAGTTGCCCACGGCCTGTGGCATCTTCCTGAACCAGGGATCAAACTGGTGTTCCTTGCATTGCAAGGCAGATTCTTAACCACTGGATTACCAGGGAAGCCCTCATTGACTTGCTTGGTAAATGGTAGGTGCTCAGTGATGTTTACTGGCTGACAAGGAGTTCTCTGGCTGAGAGAAGGAAGAAGGCGTAGGGTGAAGAATTGTGCCATTGAAGCAAGGACGCCTCAAAGGGACCAGGCGAGGGTGAAACTGCGAGCACTGGGTGTGCCAGTAATTGTGAAGGCTCCACCCAGCCCACAGACCTCCATGAGGTCATCAGAGGTCTGCAGGTGCAAGAGCGGGGCAAGCGACTCGTGTTCTATGAAGATAATATTTCTGCCCTCACCAGGGTTTGGGCTTTCAGCTCTAATCTCCTGCAGGTCTCTGAGGGGCTGTTTCCAGGCAGACATCCAAGTGGACGGGAGCCTGCTCCTTCCTGCCCCTAAGCCCGAGGCCAAGGAAGCCTCAGATGAGGGATCACAGGCACCTGAACTGCGTCACCTACTGTCTGCATGGCCTAGGGTCAGCTGCGTAATCTGTCTCAGTTTCCTCATCTATAAATAGGGACAATAATACTATTTTGAGGGACTTCCCTGATGGTCCAGTGGTTAAGAACCTACGTCGCAATGCAAGGGACATGAGTTTGATCCCTGCTCAGGGAGCTAAGGTTCCCTCATGCTGTGTGGCACGGCCAATATATACATGTACATGTATACTATTTTTCAAAGTTCATAGGAGAATTAAATTAGATAGTGTAGGGGGCAGGGAAGTCCCTTAGTAAGAGCCTAGTAAACAATAACTGATGTGTAGGAGCTGTGTTGTGATGTCCCACCTAATCCTCCAAAGCCTGGGCCCTTTCCTCCCATCCACAGCCCTCTCCAGGAACAGGGCTGCCAAGTCAGGCGGCCTTCCCTCCCTGCCACCCGCTCCCTCCCAGGGACTTTCTGTCTGGTCAGAGGGGTGTTTATGTACTACTAATTTATCATTGAACATAATGGTTTCTCATTTTTTATCAAAGTAACGCATATTATAAGCACAGAGTGTTTATCATGGAGGGTAATGCTCCTCCCCTTTCCCTCCCAAGTCCTAGTCCTGGAAAGGAACCATTCTTTAATCTCCTTAATTTAATCTAGTCTCAGTTCTTCTGGTGGCTCCATATTCCTCAACAACATGTTAATTCTGCTGTTTCTAGAAGTATTCTTCCTGCCTGCCATTAATCCACTGGCTCCCAGCTCCAATAGAAAGTATTTGACTCACTGGCTCCATCCCACTTCCCAGGTCAGCGCCATCCCTCTTTTTTAGGCCCTCTGTAACTGTAACTACAGTTGTTTTTGTTGCTGTAAATTTAGTAGCTCATGGTCATTTTTGGTGTCAGCTGTCATGTGTGTCGAGATGCTGGTTGGAGAGAACTCTGAGGCCAGACTTCCTAGGGCCAGACCCCAGACTCAGCCGCTGACAGAGTGTGTGACGCTGGGCAACAAAGGTCCCCTTCCTGGGCCTCAGGCTACTCAGCTGTGAGAAGGGTGAGCCTTGTCCTAAGGATTCCGTGAGCTAAGCCGGAGTAGCTGTGCCATCAACCTGTTAAAGAGTACAACTCGACTGAGGACCTAACTGGCTTTATACTAAACAACCCGTGAGTCCAGCAGCATCTCACCTAGCCAGGAGAAAGGCGCTGTGAGGGGCTGTGCAAATGGAAGGCTTTTATAGGCCTAAGTTGGACAGGATGAGGAGGCGATTAGCCAAAGAAAGAAAAGGATTATTTTAGTCCTTAGATTATTTCCTTACGGGCAGGGGTCAGGAAAGACAGAAGTCTTATCAAGGAAATTACCTCACTAGTGTTGATCAAGAAGTTCCAGATTGGTTAATTTAAACTTTCATGCCTGGGAACAGCTGAAACTGTAATCAGGTTAGGTATTAAGTTTTGATTTGAGTAACTTGGCTTAACACAAATGGACTCCATTTGAGGCCTGTTGCCTCATTTTTAACAGATCATAAGTTCCATGTAAATGCTGGCAGTTATAAATCCTTTTTTAGAAAAATATTTATTTATTTATTTATTTATTTATTTATTTATTTATTTATTTATTTGGTCACGCCAGGTCTTTCTGCAGCATGTGGGATCTAGTTCCCTGACTAGGGATCGAATCTGAGCCTCCTGCATTGGGGGCATGGAGTATTAGCCACTGGACTACCAGGGAAATCCTTTTTTTTAACATTTTTTTTCTTTTTTCTAATGTCAGTGGTTGGAAACTTTTACTTATTTATATACTTTTGGCTGCACCATGCAGCATGCAGGAATCTTAGTTCCCCAACCAGGAACTGAACCCCATGCTGTAGAAGTGCAATCTCCTAACCACTGGACCACCAGGGAGTTCCCTCTTATACAGCAAATTCTTGACTGTTACTTTCCTGATCTCTCTTCTGCCTAGTTTCTGATATGTGTACATTTAGTTTTATAATGCTTAAAGTAGCTAATACTTGCATTCTCTGCATTGTCTAGAGCTGTACTGTCCAATACAACACCAACTAGCCAAGTGGGACTATTTTAATTTAAATTAATTAAAATTCATTAAGATTTAAAATTCAATGGAGAGAAAGATGTGGCTTTTACACACACACACACACACAATGGAGTACTACTCAGTCATAAAAAGAATGAAATAATGCATTTGCAATAACATGGATGGACCCCTAGGGATTATCACACTAAGTGAAATAAGTCAGAGAAAGACAAATATCATATGATATCACTTATATGTGGAATCTAAAAAAAATGATACAAATGAACTTCTTTATAAAACTCAGTCATAGAAAACAAACTTATGGTTATCAAAGGTGAAAGGGATGGGGGAGGGATAAATTAGGAATTTGGGATTAACAGATACACATCACTATATATATACAATAGATAAATAACAAAGACCTATTTATAGCACAGGGAAACTATATTCAATAGCTTATCATAACCTATACTGGAAAAGAATCTGAAAAAGTATATATTATATAATATACATGTTTTTATTCTATATATTATATAATATACATATAGGATAAAAGAATATATATATATAGTTTCCCAGGTGGCACTAGTGGTAAAGAATCTGTCTTCCAATGCAGCAGACATAGAGATGTGGGTTCAATCCCTGGGTGGAGAAGATCCCCTGGAGGAAGGCATGGCAACCCACTCAAGTATTCCTGCCTGGAGAATCCCAAGGACAGAGGAGCCTGGTGGGCTATAATCCACAGGGTTGCAAAGAGTCAGAACATGACTGAAGCCACTTAGCATGCATGTGTTGTTGTATGGCAGAAACCAATACAATATTATAAAGCAACTATACTTCAATTAAAATTTTTTAGCTAATTAATTTATTTTGGCTACAACAAAGATGCTGCGGAGAATGGGCTTTCTCTAGTTGCGGCAAACAGGGGCTACTTTCTAGCTGCAGTGTGTGGCCTTCTCATTGTGGTGGCTTCTCTTGCAGAGCACAGGCTCTAGGGAGCTCGGGCTTCAGTAGCTGTGGTGCACAGGCTTAACTGCCCCGCGGCATGTGGGGTCCTCCCAGACCAGGGATGGAACATGTGTCTCCTGCATCGGCAGGCAGATTCTTAACCACTGGACCACTGGGAAAAACCAATGTAAAAAAAAAATTGTTTTAAAGATTTAAAATTCATTTCCTCGGTTGCAACTAGCCAGCCACATTCCAAGTTCTCAAAAACAACACATGACCAATGGCTTCACTGTACTGGTTAGCACAGAAGTAGAATATTTCAATTATCTCAGAAATTCAAGATCAGCACTGTCTGATCTAGAGTCTGGATCAGCAATGTCTGGTCCAGGGTTTGAGTCTAAAAATGGAACACTATTCATTTTCTTTCCTTTAAACATTATACCAATATTATTCAGTGCACAGTCTAATAATTTATTAAGATAACCCACTCTTAATTATGCTTCTTTATTTTTCCTTAGAATTTCTAATTGCTTTTCCTAGTTGCTTCCCCTGAGTGGCCTACCTGTCCCCTTGCCTCTCCTCATGGCTACACAGCTTCATCCTGGGACTGGTGGTTATTTCTCTTGAAAGTGGAATCCCCTGTTACCTGAACTGTACATCCTTCTTTCATGATTTATCCCTCATTTTTGCTGGAACACATTCTCAAATCACTTCCTAAGAAAATGACCTTCCTAAGAAGTTAAACTTTCTAAATAATCTTACACCCTAATATGTCTTTAATTTATTCTTCTACTTGCTTGATACAGAATTCTTGGCTAAAAATCATTTTCTTTAGAATCTAGAGGGTGTTGTCTGATCTTCTTCTACTATCTGAATACTTGATTTTTCTGCTGAAAAGTCTGATGCTAATCCAGGAGTTTTGTCTCAAAAAAAAAAAAAGGAAAAATTGAATGCTTTCAAGTTGGGAAACCCTACTCCAGTACCTAAATCCCCAATTAGCTTTATTAGTTCACTCTAAAGTATGAATTTACTTAAAATAAATACCAGACAGTAAATCATTCAGATGGCTACCCTTTCTGCATATCAGGGACACTGACCCCCTCTTTCAGTTCCAGGAGAAAGTCTGATGAATCTAAAGTAACCACCACCACTTCCACCCACAATTGGGTCAGAAAAGAGAATGTGACCCCATTCTAGCCACTGAGTTGCAAGCTTATAAGGTTTGAAAGTTCTTCTTTGCCTAAAACAAAAACAAACAAACAAACAAAAAAAGAGGAGAAATGACTTTTCTACCACGTGATTAAAACACATCCTACAATTCTGAGAAGAACCAGCCCTAGGATGCAGACAATGTTATGGGTGCAGAGAATGGAGACGAACAGCATGGGATCCTGGAGGCTTTATAAAAACCCAGTCAGTGAGTCCTGAGTCCCATTCAGTCCCCTTCTATGGGTTTCCTATTAGATGGTAAAATGGCAAAATACAAAATCAGTACATAAAGATCAACTGTGTTTACATATACTAATAACAGACTATCAGAAAGAAGAATTAAGAAAACAATCCCATTTATAATTGCATCAAAAAGAATGAAATACCTAGGAATAGATTTAACCAAGGAGGCAAAAGATCTGTACACTGAAGACTATAAGGCATTCATGAAAGAAACTGAAAAAGACAGAAAAATGAAAATATATGTCATGTTCATGGATTAGAAGAATTAATATTGTTAAAATGCCCATACCACCAAAAATAATCTAGATTAAATGCAATCCATATCAAAATTCCAGTAGCATTTTTCACAGAAATAGAACAAACAATTCTAAAATTTGCAAGGGATCACAAAAGACCCCAAGAGCCAATGCGGTCTTGAGAAAGAACAAAGCTGGAGGCATTACACCTCCTGACTTCAACCTATATTACAAAGCTACAATAATCAAAGTAATATGGCACTGGCATAAAAACAGACACACAAATCAATGAAACAGAATAGAGAGCACAGAAATAAATCCACAAAATATGATCAATTAATTTACAACAACAAACCTAAGAATGTACAATGAGGAAAGGAAAGTTTCTTCAATTAATGGTGTTGGGAAAACTGGACAATCACATGTAAAAAAATTAGTCTTTGTTGTTTAGTGACTAAGTTGTGTCTGACTCTTTTATGACCCCATGGACTGTAGTTCACCAGGCTCTTCTTTCCATGGGATTTTTCAGGCAAGAATACTGGAGTGGGTTGCCATTTCCTTCTGCAGAGGATCTTACCAACCCAGGGACTGAACCTGCATCTCCTGAATTGGCAGGTGGATTCTTTACCACTGAGACACCAAGGAAGCCTTAACCTGCACCCTTATCTTACATCATACACAAAAAAATATCTCAGAATGGATTGAGGCTTGAAACCATAAAACTCCTGGAAGGTAACATAGGCAATAAGCTCCTTGACATTGGTCTTGAAAATGACTTTTTGAACTTAATACCAAAAACAAAAGTAAACAAGTGGGACTACATCAAACTAGAAAGTTTCTGTACAGCAAAGAAAACTACCAATAAAATGAAAAAGCAGGGACTTCCCTGGTGGTCCAGTGGTTAAGAATCCACCTTCCAATGCAGAGGACTCAGGTTTGATCCTTGGTCAGGGAACTGAGATCCCACATGCCGAGGAGCAACTGAGCCCACACACCCCAATTAAGACCCAACGCAGTCAAACAAACAAAATCCAAAGCTAAGAAAGAGCAAGTAGAGTGACGAATTCCACATTTGACTATGAACTTCCTGGGGCTGACCCCCAAAGGGACAATTTATATGATGAGTTCTCCTATTCAAGGAGGAGGAAATACAGTAGTTCCTCAGAAGAGTCCGGTGTTTTCCTGGCGCTCACTTATAAAATTACTTTTTACATGAGAATATCCTTCATGCTGGTTAATATCAGGGATGACATTAACCAACAACATGTCAGTCGTGAGTAAGGGTCTAGGCCTTGAAGGCAAACATTCTAGCCTGATTTCCTGACATTAACTGTGTGAAGGTGGGCACATTTCTTTTCTTTTTTCTTTTTATGGCTGTGCCACGCGGTTTGCAGGATTAGTTCCCCAAAGATGGAACCCTGGCCCCCCGCAGTTAAAGCACTGAGTCCTAACCACTGGACCACCAGGGAATTCCCTTGGGCACATTTCTGAGTCTGAGTTTTCTAGACCTTTGAAATGAGAATAAAGAATCTACCTCACAATGTTATTTAATTTGTTCGTTTATTTCATAAATATTTGTTGAATGCTACAGTAAATTCCCCAGTGACTCAGCGGCAAAGAATCTGCCTACAATGCAGACGATGCAGGAGATGTGGGTTTGTTCCCTGGGTGGGGAAGATCCTCTGGAGGAGGGCATGGCGACTCACTCCAATATTCTTGCCTGGAGAATTCCATGCATAAAGAAGTCTGTCGGGCTAAGTCAGACACGACTGAAGCCACTAAGCATGAAAGCAACCATGAGTTAGGCTTAATTTATAATCATGAACCAAAGAAAGTGCCAGCCACCTGTCCTGGAGGTGACCATCTCCCAAGGGGAGACAGAGTCTAGACAAATCTACAGTGTTTGCTATTATGGAGAACAAAGTCAAATCAAAGACCCTATCAGCAGATCTTGCTTGGTGTGTTCTGGGAACCCCAAGGAAGCCAGCATGTCCGAAGCAGAGCACCTGCCAAGGAGAGGGTGGGAAAGGAGGTGGAAGAGAAAATAGGGCCAGATCCTGAGGGCAGGAGTTCCTGCACTGGGTCAGGTGAGAGATGAGGGAGTCTGAACCAGGATGATGGGCAATGTGGAGGGCAGTTATCAATTGTCGCCTATCTTCTGAGGTAGAACCAATGGAATTCCTTAGCCTATTAGATTTGGGGGTGGGGGGTGTTGTGAGAGAGGGGATCTGACAACACCAAGATTTCTGTTGCAACTAACTGTAAGAACCAAATTGTGGTTTTCTGATACGGGAAGGCTGGGGATGGAGCAGGTTTGGGGGGGAAGATAAAGAATTCATCTGGGAACATGCTAAATTCGATATGCCTCTTAGACACCCAAGTGGAGGTTTCAAGTAAGCAATTCTCTATGAGTTCCTACCAGCAAGTAAGGAGGTCCCAGAAGACACCCACACTGAAGGTGTGAATTTGGGGGTCATCAGAATATGGTTGGTATTTAAAGCCATCTGTCCAGATGAGCTCAGCTCAAGAGTGAGTGTTGATGAAGAGATGAGGACATGTGAGATGGGTGTTACTCCAGTGAAGAATGGGCCACGGTGGCTCAGAGAGGTTAAGTGACTTACCTAAGATCACAAAGCTGGCATGGGGTAGAATCTGCATTCACAACTAGGTCCTAGTACTGCCTTCAAAACTAGGTCTTAGATCTTTAGCACTGCTTTAGAGTTGTCATTGTAGTCTTCCGTTTATTCAATTTGACCTGGGGCTATCATTAAGAGTGTTTAAAGGAAAAAAAAAAAAAATGTTTAAAGGGTTTGTGTGCAAGCATGCTAAGTCGTTTCAGTTGTGTCTGACTCTATGCAACCCTCTGGACTTTATGTATAGTTGATTTACAACGTTATGTTAGTTTCAGGCATACAGCAAAGTGATCAGATGTGTATATATATTCGTGCATGCTAAGTCACTTCAGTCGTGTCCAACTCTTTGCAACCCTATGGACTGTAGCCCACCAGGCTCCTCTGTCCATGGGGATTCTCCAGGCAAGAATACTGGAGTGGGTTGCCATGCCCTCCTCCCAGGGATCTTCCCAACCAGGGATCAAACCTGTGTATCTTATATCTACCTGCACTGGCAGGCAGGTTCTTTACCATGAGCACCACCCTCTAAGGGGAAACCCTTAGAGAGTTTAACTGGTGTTTAACTGGTGGGCTCTAAAGCCCTTGATGTTTCCATCTGAGCTTCGAGAAAAGCCAGAGAATCAGGAGTCCAAGTTTGGGCTTGGAGGTCTGATGGGATTCCCACGCACTGAGACAGTGAAGATCTGTGTGCTTTGCAAAGCCAGAGGTGGTAGGAATTTAAATACCAGATTTTGGAAGTTAGAGGACCTGGCTGACCAGGTGTTGGCCATTAAGGCATGTTTTTGGATGCATTCCAGCCCCAGAATAATTAATGAAGTACTCAGTACACCCCTGCAGCTTTCCTCCAGTCAGGAAAATGTCACCAACGGGTGTCACCAACTGCTTGCCCTCATCCCAGCTCTAAATTGAAGGGAATGGTAAAATGATAAATGACAAATGGGAAAATGGTAAGTGATTAAACAAAGATAATGCTTGTCTCTCCAGGAATGCTATAAAATTAAACAAGAAAATGTCAGTGAAATCACCCAGCTTAAGTCAAGCTCTGGCACAGAGTTGAATTTCTTCTCCTGCCTCGGCCATTAAGAATCTCAGCAGAGATCTCTCAGAAGCCATAAGACTTCCAAGGGTCCCCTCTTGCCTCTGCCCCAGGAACTTGTTCAGTTTGACACATCCTACCTAGGAAGTGGTTTTCAGAGTTCCATAGACCCTGGGGTTCAGAAGTGGTGCTTTGGGGCTTGTCACCCTAGCCTGATTTGTCATCTGCCTTCCACCCCCCAGATCCCTTCTCTGCCCTGCTTTCTACCCTGGAGGCTCCTTTGCTCTCTGGCTCCCACTTGGGTTCAGCTAAAGGTAGGACAGGCTGGAGATCAGAGGGAAAGAGAAGAGAGGACATTTCTGCCCCGTTCTGGTCACACCTCTGACTTTATCTTCCTGCTCATGTCTATAGCATCTGTGAGGTGACCTCCTATTATATTGTGATTCGAAATAAGAAATATGTATTTGACCTTTGTCTCATTTCTGGCACAGAACTCCCCCAAACCACACACGCACACTGGAATTGATGATCAGAATTTTATTCCCTCCTATACGTCTCCAGCTTTCACTGGGGTTCAGTGACACTGTTTCTTCCCTTAAATCCTGGAATTAGTAACATTTTCCCTTTATTGTTAGCCTCTGGGGGCTTCAACATTCTTTGCCGGTTCCTTTAATCATAGCTATAACTCTACCAGGAGTCCCTATATTAAAGCCTCTGGAATTGTGCTGTCCCATACAATAATCACTGCAATTTAAATTCAATTTAAATTGCAATAATTAAAATTAAATACAATTTGGGACTTCCCTGGAGGTCCAATGGTTAAGAATCTGCCTTGCAATGAAGGGACACTGGTTCGATCCCTAAAATCCCACATGCCTTGGAGCAACTAAGCCTGAGAACCACAACTAGAGAGTCCTCGCTACACAATAAAAGATCCCTCGTGAAGCAAGGAAGATCCTGTGTGGCATAACTAAGACCTGATGCAGTCAAACAAAAAAAAAAGAGCCACTGGCCCAAGCAATCCCTCCATTACCCCCCCATGGAGTCACTCTGGCTACTCCTTCAGGAAACTCCAGAAGGCCCCACATTCCTGCTACTGATGGGTTTACACCCAGATAGCAACTGGAGAATGGAATGGCAACCCACTCCAGTATTCTTGCCTGGAAAATTCCATGGACAGAGGAGTCTGGTGGGCTACAGTCCATAGGGTTGCAAAGAGTCATACATGACTGAGCACACATGAGTTTACGAGGGCAATTGTACACCCTGCCCTTGTTTTATCATGAGGACTAATTTATATGAAATTTAGTCTAGTGCCTAAGTGCACAGTATTAGTACTTAATAAATGTTGGCTATTATTATTATGCCTGCTTCCCAGGTGGCGATAGTGGTAAAGAACACAACTGCCAATGCAGAAGATACAAGAGACACAGTTTTGATCCCTGGGTCAGGAAGATCCCCTGGAAAAGGGCTAGCAACTACTCCAGCATTCTTGCCTGGAGAATCCCATGGACAGAGAAGCCTGCCAGGCTACAGTCCATAGGGTCACAAAAAGTCAGACATGAAAAAAAAAAAAGTCAGATACGACTGTAGCAACTTAGCATTATTATCACCATCAAGGCAATTTCAAGAACAATCAGAAGACAAACCTCCAGTGGGCTTCAGGTAGGTGTTACATGTCCTGCTTCCTTGTAAATCTCAGAATAGCTGGTGGCTGTAGGGCCACAGGTAACCTGCTGTAACAGAACAGGACCCTATGGGGCCGTCCTAGGATTGCTCCCTGCCTCCTGCCTATCCTCTGCCTGCCTCTTTACTATAGAAAAACTTTAGTCTCCGAGGTCTTCCCGGAGTTCCGAAGAATAAATTTAATCAGAGAAATGAGAAAATGCAGAAGCAAAGGAAAATAGTCAAACAAGACAAAATAATAGTAGTTTAGGCATTAAACAAAGTCAAGGACCTTTAGTTCCCTCTCTTATCAAGGGCTACAGATAATACTTTGATCTATTTTGCAGATACTTTCTATTTGCAGAAATCCCCTCCAGGTGGAAGAAGTTCGCTGTAGATTGCCCACAAGCATGTAGACCCCAGACAGGTTGGAACCAGAAGGTTGATGATGCTGACTTCAGTTACCTCACTGCCAACCAATCAGAAGAACAACCACATGCTGATCATGGGCTCTGCAACCCTCTCCTCAACATGTAGCCCCTTCCTCTTTCCCTTATATAATCTCCAAGCAAAAACTTGGGGAATGGGGAGTTGGTTCTTTGGGATATGAGTCCACCTTCTCCCTAGGATTGCTGGTTTCCTCAATAAAGCTGTTTTTCCTTATGTAGCACTTGTCTGGTATTGGACTCTTGAGCAATGAGCAGCCAAAACTGAGTTCAGTAACAAGCCCATGGCCATGACACTCAAGGACTGGCTCCTTCCACCACCCTGTTTCCCCATGCCTGCCTCTAGCCCACATGGCATAGGTGCTCATGAACATAGAGAATGGGGGCTTTCTGCTGACCTCCATGGAGAACTCTGCAGACATTTGTAGAAAACCAAAACCTGCCCTCTACTGTCTCAACTGCCACTGATCTGGGGGTACAAGATGGGGCTGGGCTGGGGTGCAACCAGAGAGCCTGCCTGGAGCTCTGACCAGAATGGAGTAACAGGGGCTGGATATACCTACTTAAAAATTTTTTTTTAATTTTAATTTTTTAAAATATTTATTTGGCTACATCGTCAAAGTGGACAAGTATGGAATCTTTCTCGCTGCAGTATCCAGGCTTCTCTAGTTGAGGCACTTGAGCTCTAGTGTGTTCAGGTTTAGTAGTTGTAATGCATGGACTTGGTTGTCTCTTGGCATGTGGGATCTTAGTTCCCCAACCAGGGATCGAACCCACATCGCCTCTGTCTCTTACATTTCAGGCAGATTCTTTATCCACTGAACCATCTGGGAAGCCCTCCAGTCCTGTCTAAGGGATTGTAAAAACAAGCCTTTGAAAGCATCAAACTGTTTCCAAGGCACTATGACCCCACCACTCCCAAACTTCTTAGCCAAGTAATATAACTGGTTTTTAATTAATTATTTTTGGTTGCACTTGGTGTTTGCTGCTGCATGTGGGCTTTCTCAAGCTGTGGTGCACGGGCTTAGCTGTCCCCCAGGCCTGTGGAATCTCTGACCAGGAAACAAACCTGTGTCCTCTACAGGTTTGTAGAGCACAAATCCTTGACAGGCGGATTCCCTGGACCACCACGGAAGTCCCAACATAACTGTTTTTGAGAACAAAGTTCAAAATATTTAAAGGAGGAGGTTGCCACCTATGTTTGAGTGAGGAGGTCAGCAAATCCTCTCCCCCAAAGTAACTATAAATCTGGGCAAAATAGACAAAACAGTCACTTCGGAGCTCTGTAACTGACCAAACACGTGCCCCAATCTAAGAAGGAATTGACTTGAAAACTGCTCAACTTTGAGTTAGAACTGTGGGAGGCTGTTCTTGTGTTCTTGCTTGAGGCTGCTTCATCTCACCCCATCCCAGCTGCCAAGGTGGGACAATCTTGAGGACCAGCAGATTCACTGATGAAGGAGGCTCATTGGCTTTAAAGATGCAGACAGTGCCCACACCAAGCAATGTTGCTGGTAGAAGTAGCCAAATTGGGGGTGTGCAAGTGAGAAGAGCCAATGCTTTTACTAGCCTGATGCTATGGTTGAGGTTGAGGCATGCATACTCCTAGTTGAGGCTGTGTGTATTTGCAGCAGAGGGCAGGGGGGCCCACTCCACCCTTCCACGCTTGGCTAACCCTGGGGCCACATGCACAAAGAAGCTTCAAAAGGGCTCAGTGGAAAGTAAAGCTGAGGTCAACTTGCAAACAGCTTCAACTTTGTACTCTCCTACCCACACACAGATCTGTTGGCAGAGGACAGAATTCTCACTGATGCCAGGTGACTGAGTACAACCTCCATTCAATCAGTGGCTGACCATTAAGTGACAATGACACAGAGGTCTTCCTAGGAACCCAAGCTTAAAAATAAAAACATCAATTGGTTAAAAAAACAAAACACAAAAAAACAGGGTAGAGACCATTGCCACACACCTTGAAGGAGGTAGATTTCACAGATACTGCCTACCAGGCCAATTATTAAACAAACAAACCACGACAACAACAACTTTTAGGGGGCATCAGTCCAAACTCAGTGAGGAAAAAAAAATGTAATAGACCAAGACTTCAAAGTACTTATTATAAATATGTTCAAAGAACTAACAAAGAAAAGTGTGAAAACAAAACAAAGGCTCAAAGCATGACAACAATGAATCAAGAATAGATCACCTTGAGAAGGGGGAGAAATCATGGGTTTTTCAAAGGAAAGAAGTTCTGAGACCTGCTACAACATGGACAAATCTTCAAAACAGTATGCTAAGTGGAATATGTCGGTCACAAAGGGGCAAATTCAGAGAAACAGAAAAAAATGGAGATTACCAGGGATTGGAGGGAGGGAGGAATGGGGAGTTTTTTGTTTAGTTAGGGTACAGAGTGTCTGTTAGCATGATGAAAAATTTCTGAAGGACTTCCCTGGCAGTTCCGTGGTTAGGAATCTGCCTGCCAACATAGGAGACAAAGGTTTGATCCCTGGTCTGGGAAGATTCCACTTGTCATGGAGCAATGAAGCCCAGAAGCCACAACTACCAAAGCTTGAGCGCCCTAGAGTTCATGCTCTGAAACAAGAGAAGCCACCGCAATGAGAAGCTCAAGCACTACAACTAGAGAAAGCCCACACGTACAGCAATGAAGACTCAGCACAGACAAAAATAAATAAATACATAATTTTTAAAAAATTAAAAAAAAATAGGCCATAAATTGGGTCAGATCTCTCACCAAAAATCCTGGCTAGACTTCAGGATCACACAAGCCTGGGTCCTAATCTTCACTCTATCATTTTCAGATTCTTCAATATGGGGCAGGTTAGTTTTCCTCACCTCTCTGAGCCTCATTTTTCTCATCAGCAAGATGGGGAAAATAGGTAGCTAACTAGTAGGTTGTTGGGAAGATGAAACATAATACTCCTATTTAGATACTTAAGAAATGTCAGAAATTCCCTGGTGGTTCTGCGGTTGGGACCCTGCGCTAGCACTGCTGAGGGCCTGGGTTTGATCCCTGATCTGGGAACTAAGATCCCACAAGCCGCATGGCATGACCAAAAAAGAAAAGGAAAAGAAAAACAGATGTCAAATGACTTCCTTTTCTCTTATCAAATAGAGATGGGTTTAGAGTAGGAAGTCTGAGACAGATAAGAGGCCTTTAGGTCAGAGGGCAAAAGCCCACATCGTGTCCAAGTGACTGTGGAAAGCTTGAAATAGAGAAATGTGTCCAAAACAGGGAGCCACAGGGACGGACACCACAGAGAGCTGAGTGGTGCAGAGACATGTAGGGTAGTGGGTGGAGAACAGGAAAGTGAGAACAAGGATGATAGCATCAGAACAGGAAGACCAGATGCTGCCCGAGCAAATCTCAGACAGCATCAGCATCTGCAGCTAGATTTTACACACTTGTCATATGCAGAATTTACACAGAGAAAGTGTCAGTCACTCAGTTGTGTCCAATTCTTTGCAACCCCATGGACTGCAGCCTGCCAGGCTCCTCTGCCCATGGGATTAACCTTGTAAGGATACTGGAGTGGGTTGCCATTTCCTCCTCCAGCGGATCTTCCCAACCCAGGGATGGAACCCGGGTCTCCTACACTGCAGGCACTACACCGTCTGAGCCCCCAGGGCAGCTGTGGCTTACACAAGGAGGTGGGCCTTACCTGCAGGGCAGGCTGGGCCAGACAAGCCTCCTGGAGAACAGGGTAGTATCGGCCCCTGGCCAGCCAACTGGAGATGTGAACTGGGATGTTCCCCCTAAAGGGGGTTGGTGGTGGTCTGTGAAGTGGTGAACCTACCACAGTGAAAGTGTATCATTGAACTTGGGGAATAGTCAAAAGGACCAGGAGCAGCCCAGTCTCTGTGGGGAGTTCAGAAATGGCTACTGACTTTGTCCATTATTCACCCTGGGATCATGCGCAAAACGTACATGCTCCATCTCCATGAACTGCAGACTGCCAGGCCCCTCTGTCCATGGGATTTTCCAGGCAAGAATACTGGAGTGGGTTGCCATTTCCTCCCCCAGGGATCTTCCCAAAACAGGGATCAAATCTGTGTCTCTGTGTCTCCTGCGTTGACAGGCAGATTCTTTACCACTGAGCCACCTGGGAAGCCCTCTGTGTGTAAAACATCTGCTACTAAATCCACTCTTGAGGGAATTCGCTGGCAGTTCAGGGGTTAGAACTCTGCACTTTCACTGCTGAGGAAACAAGTTCAATCCTGGTCAGAGAACTAAGATCCCAAAAGCCTCTGGATATGGTCAAAAACAAACCAACCCACCCTTGAAAGGAATTCCTCTTGGGTCTCAGCATCAGGAAGAGATGCACATCTCCAGGGCTCCAGCCTGGTTCTGGCTAGGAGCAGAGCGGAAGGCAGGCTGCCAGGTTCAGGGCTCCCCACTGTCTGGGAACCCGGGGTTCAGTGACTGTGCAATGAGGCATCAAGCCAGCCAGCGGGGTCTAGAATGGAGGACACATGTGTCAAAGGTATGAATATACCAAACCTACTCAGGCTTTGTGGATTCTGACTCTTCATTAATCTTAACCCCTTTTGGGGCTCCTTCTCAGACCTCATCTCCCTCAGGACCTCACCAGAGGCCCAGGGCAAAGTGTGATACCCTGGAGTATCCAGACTTCCCTCCCCGAATCCTGCTACTCTTCCAGAAAACAGCCTGCCAAAGGCAAAAGGTTGTATTCCAGAGGGGCAGGTGTCCGATGCAGTAATGACACCTGCATCTTTGACCTTGAACTCTCCAGTAAATCTGCCCCTGGCTCAATGATAACCTCAGGAGTTAGAATGAAACGAACGACCCCTCAGCCCTGCCTCCTTGGAAGACGCTTGGTCTTCCCAGGTGGCGCAGTGGTAAGAACCTGGCATGCTGTAGTCCATGGGGTCGCTAAGAGCCGGACAGGACTGAGCAACTGAACAACAAAGCCCTGCTCATACTCTAATCTTGTCAGAGACCTCACCTGTGAACCATATGTTATAAATCCCATCATTAAATTCTCCCAGGTTGGGGCACATAGTTTTTAGAGTCAGAATCCCAGTGTGTCCCCCTTCGTCTGGTAAAGTAATAAAGCTCTCCTTTTCTATTCCACCCAAAACTCTGTCTCTGAGATTTGATTTAGCACCGGTGTAATGGAGCCTGGAGCCTGGAGCTGAGGGAGGCAGGGGGGAAGGGAGACGTGGAGCTGGAAGGGCTGGTTCAGGCCAGGCCATAGGAAACCCATCAGCTTCAAGTTTTTGAACTTGATCTTGAGGGCAATGGGGAGCCTTGAAAAGTTTCAGTGAGGGGCTTCCCTGGTGGCTCAGTGGTAACAAATCCACCTGCCAATGCTGGAGACACAGGTTTAATCCTTGGGCCGGGAAGATCCTTCATGCTGCGGAGCGACTAAGCCCATGAGCCACAACCACTGAACCAGGGCTCTCAGGCCTGTGTGCCCCAACTATTGAAGCCCAACTGTCCTAGAGCCTGTGCTCCACACCAAGAGAAGCCACAGCAATGAGAAGCCTTCGCACCTCAACTAGAGAGTAGCCCCCCCGCTCACCACAACTAGAGAAAAGCCTGCACAGCAATGAAGACCCAGCACAGCCATAAACAGATAAAAACCAATTCTACTTATATAACATAAAAAAAGATGTAAATACTTAAAAAAAACTTTCAGTGAAAGGCACGGTTCTTCACTTCTGTCTTCTTCTTCCAAACCCATAACCCAAATCGAATCATAGGGGAAATTTCAGACAAGTCCAAATCTTAGGAATTTGATAAAAAACCATACCAGCACTCCTCAAACCGGTCAAGGTCAGTGAAAACAAGTGGGAGGAGTAGTCAGAACAGAGAAAGCTAAGTAGACATGACAGCTAAATGTACCACGGTGTTCCAGACAGGATTCTGAAACAACAGGCATGTTATGGAAAGTTAGTAAAACATAAATAAAAGTTTAATCCATCCACACAATGTAGTAATACAGTAATCCACCCATACACTGGAATGTTACCCAACAATAAAGGAAAATATAGTACTATTATACGTTACACGGATGAATCTTAAAAGCATGCCAAGTACGAGAAGCACACATAGGAAACACATTAGACCACATATGGGATGATTCCATTTGTGTGAAATGCCCAGTAACAGGCAAATCTCCAGCGACAGGAAGTAGGTTAGAGGTTGGCAGGGGCTGGAGGGTAAGTGAGGATGGCGAGAAATGGGGGAGGAACTACTGCTAGGTGGGGTTTCTTTTAGACAAAATTCTAAAATGAGGTTGTAACAATGCTTTCGCAACCCTGTGAATGTACTAAAAACAATAGTACTTTAAGTGGGTGGATTCTAACGAAATAAAGCTATTTAAAAATAGTAATGTCAAAAACAAAAACAAAAAAAAGTAAAAAAATAAAAATAGTAACATTGGTTCATGGGTTGTTAACAAATGTGCCACTGAAAGATGTTAACAACAGAGGAAACTGGGTAAATGCTCTGTACTATTTTTGTAAATCTACAAAACAACTGTAAGATACAAAAACCTTATTTATATAAAAATTATATAGTGATTTCCCTGGCCCTTCAGTGGTTAAGAATCTGTCTGCTAATGCAGGGGACAATGCAGGTTTGACTCCTAGTTTGAGAAGATTCCACATGCTTCAGGGCAATGAAGCCCCTGTGCCACAACTTCTGAGCCTGTGCTCTGGAGCCCACGAAACACGACTCCTGAAGCCTGAGCGCCCTGGAGCCCATGCTCTGCAACGAGAAGCCTGTGCACCATAACAAAGAGCAGCCCCCACCCACTGAAAGCAGAGAGAGCCTGTACACAACAATGAAGAGAGAGTGCAGCCAAAAATAAATAAATAAAAATTAAAACAAAACAAAAAAAGACTCTGCACTTCCAATGCAGTGAACATGAGTTCAATCCCCAGTCAGGGAACTAAGGTCCTACAGGCTGTGCGGGGTGTGGCAAAAAAATATTATATATATACTCACATATAAAAATTATATATATGTATATACACACACATATATATACACATACAGTTTGTTTGGTTTAAGGCAAGGGAGTTAAGTGTTGAGAGGGGCTTGAAATAGGGACATGGCGAACGAAGAACTGAGTGAGGTTTAACATGGGGAGAGGCATTCAGCTGGATGGAGTGCTAGTTTACTGTTGAGACTGTTAACACATGACCTCAAACTTAACACAGCACAATTTTATTAGTTCTAGCCGTGGTTAAAAGTCCCAAATGGTTTCACTGGGCCAAAACCCACGGTGGAGCTGCGTTTCTTTGTTCCAGCATCTACAGGTACCTGCATTCTTTGGTATCTGGCCCCATCTTGCAACTGCAAAGCCAGCAGCAGGTGTTAATATCTTCACCTCCCACTCACTTTGATCCTCCTCAGTCCCATTCACTTAATAGGACCCATGTGAACATACTGGGCCCGGCTCACTAATCCAAGACACATCTGTCATTAACGTGATCATGTCTGCAAGCTCCCTTTTGCCAGACAGCCATACATTTACAACTTCTGAGGCTTAGGATGTGGCTATTTTGGGGGGCCATTACTCTGCCCACACCTGTTGTCCTCAGGGATGTAAACACAGAAGAGATGTGTCCTCAGCTTTGGATGGAGCCTGGGATGCCTGCAGGACATCTGGAGGAACTTCCCCTTGGCTTCCACCTATTCACCAAACACTACGCACCTCCCATGAGTCAGTCACCGGGGATATAAATGTGAATACTGTATTTCATTGGTCCTAAGACATCTGTTTTTTCACTTTGGAACATATCTGAAAGCAGGATGCAGCTTTGAATCAATGATATCTTACAACTGCAACAGGCAGGGTTTTCTTTTGAACACATGAAGACATCTTACAACTGAAGGTATCTTGAAGTCAATGAAATCCAGGTCTGGACAGAGCACTAGAGTGGGCCCCACTGCTATGACGTTAATTATTATAGAAGGTAGCTGCCTCACTAGAGAATCAAGTATCCCCACCCAGCCCCTCCACCCTTTCCTGGTTCTGGGCCTGCCTCCTTCCGCCCCAGGACGCCCTTTGCCCCGTGGCTCTGCTGCTCAACTCTTGGCTAACTGACTCCACCAGAACCACGGCCACACCCACGTTCAGCTCTAACACATGAACTGGTCCATGAACTGGCCCCGCTCCCCTGGTGTAACCTCGACTTGGGCCCTGTGGTTTTCCCCCTGGATGCACATGGGAAACACCTGGAAAACACCTGGGAGTTTTTAAAAGACCCAGGCCATTCCTAAACCAAATCATTCATAATGTCTGAGGAGTGATGTTCCCCCATAGATTCCAACAGAGAGCCAGGTGGAAAACTAACTGGTGTGAGTGAGGAGAGGCATGAGGCAGCACCGGCGGGAGGTGGAAGGTGTTAGGTCCAGACTACACAATGACAATTATCAGTCTTCCTCCCAATCCTCCCCAGACCCACTCTGAATGGAGAGGACCAACCCAGTTCTCACAGTTTCCTAAAATAACTAAACAGAGTCAGACATATTGTAAGAGCCCAGGAAATGTAAGCTGCAGAGACTCCAAGGCCAGTCAGAAAGGGCCTGGTGCCAAGAAAGGCCTTTGAAGGGAGTCCACTGGGTCGGGGACAGTCCTCTGATTAGCTATGTAACCTCCAGTGAGACACTGCCCATCTCTGGGCCTGTGTAGACTGGCTCAGGTGGCCTTGAAAAGTCCTTTAGGTGCCAACACTGAGTCTAGACTTTACCTCAGGGGCCATTTCTATCTGCTTCTAAGAAGCCTGAGACAGTGGGGAGCAAACCAGTAAGCATCAGCCTTCCTGCTCATTCCCAACAGATGTCCCAGCCCATCCAAGCCTCAAGTCTCCACTTCTGGGGCTCTATCCTATATTGGTTACAAGGCAGAATATCTTAGGTCCTAGAAGCCAAAGACCTAAGAACAGCAAAACAGGAACCCCCAGGGAACTCTGGAGAACTGCATGTGAGTAGAGAGATTTTTCAGTTGAGAACAGAGTCCGGACTGGGAGGCCACAGGACACCGGACAGGCCCGGCTCTGCCCCAAGGAATGGGAAACAAAGGTGAGGTGGTTGGAGGGTCCAGAGAGAAACTCCCAAGGAGGAACTTCATGAGAAGAAACACTAAGGGCAAGAACAAGTCCAAAGGGACCTGGAAGAGGTTCCCGGCTCCAGCTTCTGGCCATCAGCACAGCCAAGGTCCCTAATACACAACTAAAGGCTTTTATTGGGAAAAGGAAGTTGACTGAAAAGTGGCCCCCAACATCTTCACTGCCTGAGGCAGCTAGGGCCTCCTCCACAGAGTCCAGGCAAGAAGGGACCACCAAACTGGGCCCTCAGGAGGCTCAGGTGTAGAGGTCAAAGTCAATCCGTTTGGAGTTGTAGAACTGGCCACCTGGGGGGTCCAGCTTCCGGCAATAAACGCCATCTGGGAAGTAGCCTTCGTTCACCCAGGTCTGCAGGAAGAGAGGGCAGAGCTGGGAGAGAACTGATGGGGTGGGGGGAGGGAGAGAAGAGGCATAGCAAAGTAGAGAGGAGCTTACCTGCATCTGGGTGCTGGTGAAGGGCCCGTACAGCTCAGCATCCCCTGTGTTCTCCCACTTATATTCCCACATCACGTCCGCCAGACCATCTCCGGGCGACTCTGCTTCTAAAATAACAGGCCAAGTCATTTGGGCCTCCAATGGCCTGCTCCCTGCCCACAATCCCCCTCCACTGCCCTTCAATCTTACCTTCCCTCTGGGCAGGGGTTGGGGTCTCCAGCTCCCCTTCCGCCACTTCCTCAGCAAACATGTCCAGGGAGGGGGGCGGTGTGGGGTCACGGGGTCCCTGGGTCTGGCACCCCAACCCCTTCAGTCGCATGGCCAACCGTTCCCTTGTCTCCTGATACACTCCCAGGTTGCCCTGGGCCACCATCTGGTCAGCCAACCCGGACAGCCGGTCGAGGCGCTGGGGGAAACTGGGCCGTCCGGGCCCCTTGCTGCCCTCTTTGCCTCCCCCTCGGGCTCCCAGACGCCTCAGTGCCCCAGCCACTGTCTCTCTTGGCAACATCAGTTCCAGAAGGCCCTCCAGGAGGGCTTGGGTGCTCATTGGCGTCTGGCCCAGGCTGTCCTCCTCCTCTGAGTCTGACGGTGGCCGCTGATCAGGTGGCCGCTCCCTGATCTTTACCTGCAATGGGAAAACAGGAAGGTTTTATTTCTGACAAATTGCCAGCAAGGCCCAGGCCCAGCCATGCTAATCTCCAGGACTCACCCAGTCAATGTTATCCAGCCAGCTGTCTCGGATTTGAGCATCCCGGTTCAAGAAATAGTTGCCGTCTGCATCAAAGTGGCCTTCCTCCATCTCTTCCTGTAAGTTGAAGGGTGTGATCCGCACTCCTCCCTCACTGGGGAGCGTAGCTGCTTCCTGACCTGCACCCAGACAGACACAAGAATCCCATGCTAGGCGTGCAAGAGACAGGAGCCTACCGTCCTCCATGATCCCAGACGTCCCTATTTGTTCCCCCAGCAAAAAGTCAATTCTTGGTACAGCTCACCTTCCACATCCTCTGAGGCCAAGATGTCATATTTGCTGGACCCTTCATCCTCCTCCTCCTCCTCATCGCTGTCCAAAGAGTGTTTGCCTTTGAAGCGGCTCCCGGGACCCCCTACCCCAGCTACAGGGTCCACCAACTGTGGGCAGGAGACAGAAGTTAAGAAAGAAGCAAGTTACTGGCTATGACCCCAAATAGTCTAGGATCTACACTCAAACTGAAAATCCTGCAAAGCCATATCTCAGAAATATGCGGAAAAGCTGGCCCTTTCCATCCTTTCTTTGTCTCTCCAGATCTCTCTTCTGGCTTCTAACTAATTTTTTTTTCTCCCCTCACTCCGCCGCAGAACAGAGGAGTCTGGCCCCCTCACCTTTTTCTTGGGGACACTGATTTCATCCTCGTCATCATCTCCCACGCCTTGGAAGGTCACTTTCCTCTTTGGCATGACTGGACAGAAGGGCTTTTCCCAAACTGAGCAGAAGGAAAGAGTGCAGATTAAGGGAATTGAGTGAGGAGGCAACTCCCCGCGAGGGGGCCCCCTGCACAACAGATCTTTCACTTGGCGGGTACTAGATCCTCTTTGGGAAGGGAGGGAGTACAGAATCAGGAGCCTAAAGGGGAGCTGGCAGTCCAGAAACCCCCCGGGACTTGGCTTAGCATCTAAAAGAGCTGCTGGAGCGGAGACGCAAGAGCGGACTGGCGGAGGGGCTCCTACGGGCACCCCCACCCCTGAGGAGAGGAGACGGGCTCCCCCACGTGACCACCCTCATTCCAGGCCCCAGCAGTGCTGGGCGCGATGTGCTCTGCAGGCAAACACCCGCTCCACCACCCCCAGCTTCCTCGGAGCCGGAGGGGCCCCGGCGGACCCAGGACCTAGCGCCCTGGCAGCCCCGCTCCTCCCTGTGCCGAACTCCCAACTCCGCGGGGTGACTCCCAACTGTCTTGGGCTGTATACAAATTAGAAAGGCGGCAGGGCCACGGGGACACCAGCAGTCGCCCCGGCACGCGCTCACCTAAGGATCCAGGAAAGGTGGGGGAAGAAAGGGAGAGAGGTTTTCACCAGGGCTACATCCGGGCCACCCGCCCGCCACCACCCGGAAGAGAACTGCGGAAGCCGTCGGGGAAGGCCGGAAGTGGCTTCACTCGGGTTAGAGCAACAACTGAAGGAGCGGGCGGAAGTACGCGCCGCGCGGGGAGAGACGCCCCCTCCCAGAAGTGACGCGAGCCGTGTGGGGCGACTATGGTGAGAAGAGGGGACGTTTGAACGCCTAGATCCTGATCGGACAAGGATGGCCGGAAGCGGTCTCGGTTTCCTCCTACAACAGTAGAGGCTCTGAGGAGAAAGTGGAGCCCGCTTTACTGAAAGGGCCGCCCAGGTTCACGATGGAGGAGCAAAGTCCCAGCAGGGCCGGTGGGTTTCTGCCCTAGTTTTCTCTTTCCCGGGTTGAGTCTCCTTTTCCCCACGGCTGGCTCTGCGCCCTTCATCATCTCATTAGAAATCTTGCCTTCCTACTCTTGGCGACCAGTTGTCCGCCCTTTGCTAGCCCGAGGTGTAGCCTTGCTCTTGTCCCAGAGGTTCTCCGGGAGCTCGGTTCTCCAGGAGGCTCCTGGGACACTTTCCGAACCCAGCTCCTTTTAGGACCCAGGGGAAGTCTAAAATCAGCCACCTCCTATCCCCTGGGTAAGTTCCTGGTTTCTGAGGTGGGGAGAGTCAAAAATAGGAGAGGTGGCAGTGGCACCTGTTCCCAGTACCGAGACCTGAAGTCCCTTGTGCCCTCATCTCAGGTAGGCCTGGGAAAGGGCCGTAGTGGATATCCGCGCCCCCCCCCCCCAACCCCAAACAGGACCCCAGCCCTATAGTCCTGCCCAGATTTTGTAATTTGGCCCAAGGGGCAGAAGTGAGGTTGGGACGTCCCTCTTGAGGATACTCAAGTTTGAATCCCTCTAGACCAAGACCAAGACTGGGCCCAGAAAGAGCCTACTGGAGCCAGAGGAGGGTAGTGCGGGGGTACCCCGGATAACCAAATGCACCACTCCTCCTTTTTCTGCTCCTAGGGTTTCTTCCCACAGTGGGCTACCATGAAACTGCACCAAAAGTCCGTGCTCCGTTTCTTCCGTGGGTACAGAACACAGGCTCCAGACCGGGAGGGCATCCTGCTAAAGAAGGGGGCCCGAAATACCAGCTATCAGCGCCGCTGGTTCATCCTGCGGGGAAATCTCCTCTTCTACCTGGAACACCAGGCTGACCACACACCCCTGGGCCTCATCCTGTTAGAGAACTGCCAGGTGGAGCCACGCCTTGGAGCCACAGAACCCTATGCCTTTACCATTCGGACCCCAGGGGGAGGTGGGCGGGCCTACAAGCTGGCAGCAGAAAACCCGGAGGAGCTGAGAGCCTGGCTGTGGGCGTTGGCCGGAGCCACCTGGACGCGGCTGGCTGTGCTGCTACGCCCCCTGGAGGCCCAGTACCGGGAGCTGTGTCAGGCAGCTGGCCAAGAACCCGGCTCACCCCCAGAGGACTGTGGCTCCCCAGCCACCCCCAGGACCCTCTTCAGCTTCCAGGAGTTGCACGAGCACTTTGGAAAGGAGATCCGGATGCTGCAGGCGGTCCATAGACAGTTCCAGGAGGCCAGTGACAACGGAGGCAGCAGATCCCCAGCAGGTGGAGGTGAAGCAGGAGCTCAACAACTGTTGATGAGCGGCGACTAATAGACTAAAGGCCCAAAGGTACCTGCCAAGACCAGTCAACAGCTTCAAGAGACACCCAGATCCTTGCTAACTCACCACTCCCTCCCTCCTTGTCCTTATTTTAACCCCATTCATCAAATAACAAGGCAGAAGACAGGCCCAGGTACAACAGCAGGTTCTTTTCCGGTTCCTCAAAGCGCCGCACAGGGTGGGGGCAGAGACAGAAGAACATGTAAACATTGGGTTCCACCCCCTAGAGCTCAGGGGAAGGCCCCTTACCCAGGAAGGGGCTGGAGGGTTGGGAGGGACAAAGTGAAAGGCAGGGGCCCTGGTCAGACAAAGCAGGGGAGGCCTGAGAATAGAGAGGAAGGTGGGTGAAGAGGAAGGAGAGCAAGGAGGGTGGTGGTGGGAGGTGGGAGACATTTCCTGTTCCAGTGCATGTCCCCTTAAATAAACTAGAGTGCAAGAACACTGGGGAGGGAGAACCAGGGAACAGAAGATGGAGTGAACACCCCCACCCTGGGCCAACCAGGTCCTCTGTACATAATTACAACACAGAGATGTCCAGAAGGAGAGCAAGAAGAGCCTGGGCCCCCAACCAGGAACTGGGGGAGACAGGCAGGACTGAAGGGGGTAAAGGAACCCAGCTTCACTTCATGGGTAAGGGGAGTGACTGGAGTGTAAGAATCTGAAAACTGCTGACTCCCACTGCCACAAGTCACCCCTGTGATGACCAAAGGCCAATCAGGAGGACGGCACCTGGGAAGGGACCCCAGTTGGGCCGAGTTGGAGGTGAGGTGTCCATTGCTCCCCCAGGGAAATGTAGCTGCCCCCCGTTCTCTGACTGTCCCGGCCATGTGGGGATCAGCGGCTGGCACGGAGATGGGGAATCAAGCCACTTTCCTCAGAAAGAGGGACAGCCTGCCAAGGGCGGGCTGGGAGCAACACCCCAGGCTAGGTCTGCTCTTGGCTGAGGGAAAAGAGGGGGCCACACAGTCCAGCCCCAGGGCAGAGGTCAGAAGTATGCATCCTGCCGGGCCTCTGATGCTGAGGACCTGTCCCCGCTGTCCTGGGGGGCGGGTGGTCCATCTGCCTTTCGACGCAGCGAGAGCTTCCTGCCCTGGGCCTTTTTCTCCTGCTTCTGCCGCTCCTTCTCCTGTTTCTGCTGCTCCTTCTCCTGTTTCTGCCGCTCCTTCTCCTGCTTCTCCCGTTCTTTTTCCTGTTTCTGCCGCTCCTTCTCACGTTCCTTTTCCTGTTTTTGTCGCTCCTTCTCCTGCCTCCGGGCCTCCTTGCCGCTGGGGGCCAGAGGGGCGCTGTTGCCAGTAGGCGAAGGAAGGGATGGATGCAGTCCCTCGGCGGTGACCACTGGCCCTGGGGCAGGCCCTGCGCTGGCCCTGCGGACGGGAGGGGGTGGGGAGGGGACCCCTCCACCTGCCCGGGAGCCTCGGCTCTTGAGGCCAGGGAGGCTGAGGAGGCTGGAGGAGGGACCCAGGGGGGGCAGCTGCCGCCGGCGCTCCTCGTGGATGGCCCGGGAACCGTGTAGTCTCCGTGAGGGCCGATACTGCAGCTCACCCCGGGTTTCCAGCCACTTCTTGAGCTGGGCTGCATTCTCTCGCTCAATCAGTGCTTCTGTCACTTGGAGGTTGGTCACCTAGATGGAGAAGACATGGGTACCAGGGTGAAGTGGGGGGTGGGGATCTACTGAAGCAGGTGTGAGGTATGCTAAGGCCAGGACCTACCTCGTGCACCAGGAAGTCCTCCTGCATGCACTGCTGGGGCAAGTTCCGTAGCTGCTCCATGGTCTCATACATGCCTTGGCAGGAGCGCAACTTTTCCACCGAGCCCAGCGTGTGCCGCAGCAGCACCAGGGCCACCCGGAAAATGATCTTGACGCCTGCAGGCCCGAAGAGAAGAGGCCATGGGTGATCAGCCTCGGAGTCTCAGCCTGGCCTATGCAGGGGGTACTCACAGCCCCCATCCCTTTGTACTGCTGACCCAACAGATGAGGAAATGGAGGCCTCAAGAAGGAGAAAATGAGCCGCCAGGGGATTTAGGTTCCTGGGAGGTAAAGCATGCTGTGGCTGGTGGCAGAGCCAATAAGATCAAACCTCAGTTTCTCCAGCTCCAAGATGGATCTCAGTGAAGCAGCCTGCTGTCAGCAGGTCCCACTCTGGCAGCCACCATGGGAACCCCAGTCCCCCTCCTGGCCTGCGTGGCTACAGAAGTACCTTCACAGAAGAACATATCCCAGACCCGGAGCACTGAAGCCCAGGGCAGGGTGCGGGCGAAGATGCACATGAACCACTCTGTCATGTAGAGCACGGGATCGATGCGCTGCCGTCGCAGGTGCCGATGCGCCAGTGGGGAGGCCCGACGCAACAGGGCAAAGAAGATCTCTCCGTCCAGCTGAATGGCCTCCTGAAGATGGGATGAACCATGAGAAGAGACCCCCTGGCTGTGGGCCCACTGGGGTAGGACTGGCGCTGGTAGTCAGATCCCATCCATGAGGTGGAATCCTCACCTCAGTGGGAGGGGCCCAGAACAGACAGCCAGAAGGGCACAGGGTGAGGCAGGACCTGGCCCGCCCTGCAGTCTTAGGAACAAGTCATAGCCCCAGATGCACCAGCCTCCAGACACTCACCAGCCCTGCGCTGTAGTAACCGGGGAGGTACTTGTCGCAGATCTGCACCAGGCACCAGAAGGCTTGCTGAGAAGGACAAGAACAAGGAGGGAGGGATGGGGCCAGAGGAACGGGGCAGGGAGCTCCCCCATCAGCCCTGCAGGCCCAGCCCCTCCCCGACCAGGTCGGGTGTCTGCTGACCTCGGCAGGCATGTGCATGAGCAACACTGCGGCCACGGGGGCCTGGGCCTGGCAGTAGCCCTCGTCGGGCCGGTAGATCGTGTAGGCCTTCAGAATTCGATACAGGTCCTGCTGCCTGTGGGTATGGGGAAAGGGCGATCAGGAGTTGGGAACTCCCTGCCCCCAAACCACCCCCCCACCAACCCCACCCCAGACTCCCCCAGAGCTTGTGCAGGATCAACTCCAGAGCTTTACCACCACACACCTGATCTAGCTGCCTTCCTGATCCCACCTCCCGAGCTTAAGCCAAAGTCTCAGATCATCATGGAGGCTTTCTCCCAGGCTCCAGCCTTCCACCCTGGCTGCACACCCACATGCTCCCTACCCATTCCCCACACAGGCTCTGCTCTCTCTCCATCTGCCAATCCCTAAACCCTCAAGGTCACCTTCTCCAGGAAGCTCTTGACAACTGCACCATCGGCCCTCTTCTGGCACTGTCTGCGTGCTTTTACCTCCCAGCAGGTGCTCTCCTAGGGCAGGGCCCGTCTTATCTGTCTGACTGGATTTCATCAGTTTTCCCCCAGGGCAGGGCCTTGGTTCTCGTGGAGGCCTGGGAAGCCAGCTGGGCCTCAGATTTTCCTCTTATCTCTGCATCCAAAAGAATACACTCTCTGCCCCAGATCTGTCCCTTTTGCTTGAGGGTGCTCCATGGCTGTATGAGGGAACTCCAACCCCTCAGCCCCCCACTAGAAAGCAGAGGGCCTGCCACCCCTACCCACAGCTGGTTGTCACATCGTATAAACACTACATTCTGAATTTCACCCGTGTCGAGGCCTTCTCTCCACC
This sequence comes from Muntiacus reevesi, assembly GCF_963930625.1. Classification (NCBI taxonomy): domain Eukaryota; kingdom Metazoa; phylum Chordata; class Mammalia; order Artiodactyla; family Cervidae; genus Muntiacus; species Muntiacus reevesi. Next base: position 204,808,770 of record NC_089250.1, read on the forward strand.
TCCACAGTTACTGAGCAGCTCAGCCCTTCATCTCTTAACCAGGGAAATGTTCATAACCTCCCAGATCCTCTCCCTGCCTCCAGTCACACACTTCTGACCACAGCTTACAACAGTGTTTCTCAAAATGCAGTCACTGAAGTGTGACCTTCATTTGTGTTTTATCTGCACACCTCCCCACTGTTATTTTTTCTCTACTTTGTAATAACATCCATGAAATGACAGGTTTGATATACTAGTTATTTCACCTAATATGTATTAAATATTTAACTTCCACAAGCTCTCACGCTGCTTTCACCCACCTGCCTGCTTCTGTGCCTCTCTGCCTCCTCCCGCTGCTATGAGTGAACTATTCGTGAATCTGACCAACCACAGCCTTTCCACTGGGTCCCATCCCCTCTTGCCTACACAGGCCACCCTTCTAGCAACCTTCCCATCACTTGGGTAGCATCCATTTTTCTCTAACTACAGATGCTGGCAGTATACCAACATGTCATTTCCTCTAGCTTATAAAAAATAAAAAACATCTCTCTACCCAACTTTCCCCTCTGAATATCACACCATTTCTTTCCTGCCTGTTCAGGCAAACCCACCTAGAGTACAGACTTGCTATCCTCAGTCTCTTTCCTCTCATCCTCCAGTCGGGCTTTAGTCCTTGCTCCATACAAAACCACTTTTATCAAGGTCACCAATGACCTCCACATTGCTAAATCCAGAGGTCAGTTTACAGATTTGACTTGACTCGATCCATCAGCAGCACTTCAAAGAGCTGATCCTGAAACTTCTTCACTTTTCTTCCAGGAAACACTCTCCTGGTTTTCCTTCTAGCTTTTTCCAGTCTCCTTTACAGGTCCTTTCCCATCTTCCTATTCTTGAAATGTTAGCACTGTAGGCTCAGTCTCTGAACAGCTTCCTTTCATATCTACACTCCCTGCTTTGATGACCTCATCTAGTCCCATGGGTGAGATCTGGTCCCATCTAGAGGCTGACATCTCTCAACTTCCAATTTATCTCCAGTTTAAATCTCTCCCAGACTTCTCTGGTGGTCCAGTGGTTAAGAGTTCACACTCCTACTGCAGGGGCACAGCTCTGATCCCTGGTTGGGGAACTAAGATTCTACATGCCGAATAGGATGACCAAAAAAGAAAAACCCTCTCCCTGGACGCTGTGTATATTGTATATCCAGCTTACCTGGCATCTCAACTGGATGTCCAGTGAGTATTTCAAACTTCACATTCACAAAATGAGTTCCTGATACACCTCTCAAGGTTATTTTTCCCCATCCACCCATATCAGTATATTCTAACTCCATTCATTTTAGTTTCTAAGACCAAGAACCTTAAGAGTCTTCCTTATCTACTCTGTCACACATACACCACTCCACATCTAATCCACTGGCAAATCCTTTTGGCTCTACCTTGAAAATGTATTCAGAGTTCAACCTTTCCTCCCCACAGTTCCACTGCTACCACCCTGGTCTTATCTACCATTGTCTCTGTCTGGGGTTATGGAAACAGTCAACCTGGTCTCTGTTTCTGCCCTCGTCTCCAATCATCTATTCTCACCACAGCAGCCAGAACAATCCTAGGGTTTTTGGATTTTTTTGGCAGAGTTGCACAGTATGTGGGATCTTAGTTCCCAACCAGGAATCCCAGGGATCAAACCAGTGCCCCTGGCAGTGGAAGCACGAAGTCTTAGCCACTGGACCACCTGGGGAGTCCCAGAATGATCCTTTTAAAACACAAGTCAAAAAATAAATAAAACACAAGTCAGATCAGGTCATTTGTAACCCCATCTCCACTCACATTCTCTATTGGCCTTTCTTGCTTTAAACTCTTCTATTTACCACCATTGTACATACAACATATTTTCATTCTTTGTTGTCTATCCCTACTAAAATATAATAAGCCTGGAGAGGGCAGGAGTTTTTATCTTTCATTCACTGCTATCATCTGTAACTAAAACAATACCTGGAAGATAGCAGGTGGTTGATAAGTACTTGCTGAGAGGATGAACTTACTGTCAAAGTTTATCCACGTGCTCCCACAAGGAGCTGAGAACCATCTAAAAACATCTGGCACACTACTAGGGAGCGATATATAGACTTCTCGAGGAAGTCTGGCAAACAGAACAAAAATCGAAGGGCCCTGGCACAGCATTTAAGGGCCCTTAACTGCTTTGCCAGCTTCAGCAGCTCTACCCAACGCCACTGCCCAGACAGAGCTTACATAACCCCCCAGCCAGGGAAACCCTGCCCCTCGCTCTGCTTCCATCTATCCTTCAAAACCTCACTCACATGCAACCTCCCCAATGAGGCTCTGACGTGTCCCACCTCCCCCTCTCCAATACCCCCATGCCACTCCATCAACCCAAGTCAGTGTCTCCCTCCCTGGACCCATCCTTCAGTATGTCTTGACACTCAATTCATGAAAGACCACTCCTGCAGAATTCCTGGAAGGCAAGAACTGCTTTCAGCCCAGCCCTGCATCCAACCACCATGGACACACACAGTCAGCTTGCCTTACCCGTGCCCGCCTCGAGCAGCAAACATCTCATGAAATGGGAACTGGCGGTGCAGGTCCTTCTCGATCACATCCAGCCACTTAGGGTCCCCAGGAGCCCGTTCCAGCTCCTGCAGTGGGACAGCTGAGATTACCTCAGACTCTGAGGGGACAGATGATGGCCCTCACACAGACCGTGTCACATGGCCCCACACCCTGGAGCTGTGCGCACCTCAAACTTGCCCGGGTTCTGCTCCAGGAGTTCCTTGCTATTGGACAGGTACTGCCAGGCTTTGGCTCTGAGGGAGGAGGGGATCCCCTTCCGGCAACGCAGCTTCACCTAAGGCAGGGTGGCCAGCAGGGGAACAGCTTCAGTGACTGCCACAGCCTCCAAGCCTTCCCCTGAAGCCCTCAGGCTCCCTGGGACACCCGACCTGGCCTTCTATCTTTTAAAGTTACTCCTCCCCCAGGCCCAAGAACCACCTACCCCCAACATGGTCCAGAGAGCAGTAAGATCAGGTTCCTGGGCTTCCCCAGAGCCCGTGGGCTCACTCTGTCCTCCCCACCCCCACCACATCCACAGCCCTGCCCACCACAGCCTTCTCAAACCTTCTGGAAACGCCGTGACAGCCACTTATCCCAGTGACTGAACATCTCCAGCCATTTGAGCTCCCGCTGCCGAGCCACATCCACAGGAATGGAGCTCTCTCTGAGGATATGGGGAGTAGGAAAGAAGTCAGTAACAGCAATATAAATCCTGATCGCTGGAGGAACTGAGGCAAGCCACCTCCCAACTGCCAATGAGAGACCAGACCACAAACACATTCTATGAGCTATCAACACATCAAGATGTCTGGTCACTCGGCCCTCCAAGGCCCTAATTCACCACCGAAAGGAATTCTCTTTGGACGGAATCTCCGAACAGAGATCACATTCTCATGTTGGACATCTGTACAGAGGCTGTGTTCAAATCCCACTTCTGACACATAAAAGTTGGGGAGAGAGTACAGGATATGTATAAAGTATACTTTGTACTGGGGCTTCCCTGGTGGCTTAGATGGTAAAGAACCTGCCTGCAATGCAGGAGACATAGGTTCGATCCCTGGGTTGGGAAGATCCCCTGGAGAGGGGAATGGCTACCCACTCCAGTATTCTTGTCTGGAGAATTCCATGGACAAAGGAGCCTGGTGGGCTACAGTCCAAGGGGTCGCAAAGAGTCAGACACAACTTAGCAGTTAACACTCTCACTCTCACTTCACATGCTTTATATTAGACCTTCGCCACTTACTCACTGTGTGGCCTTGGGCAAGTCACTCTCTAAGCCCCAATTTCCTCATTTGTAAGATGGAGAAAAAAACAGTATCACCTAGCACGGCCTCAGTGAGTAAACAGTATTATTATCCACAAAATTAAATACAGAACAAATATCTGTCTCCTTATAAGCAACTGAGTTTCCTTCTACCAGACTCTTGAGATCCCTTGAACCATCTGCAATTTCCTCTACCTCCTCCTCCTTGGAATCACCCCAGATTACCAAGCAAATGAAGCTCTCCTTGCACTGCCTGCTCACTGTTCTAGCAAAGCTTCACACTCAAGATACGGCATCAGTCTTAAAACAGTTACCTGGAGGAGCCAGCACTAGGTGAGTGAAATGGGAGAAAACACATGTTCCCAGATAGACCTGAGCTCAAATCCCACTTGTCCCTTAGAAACTGGGGAGTCTTAGCAAGTGAGAATCAAGTCTCTTCCTTATCTGTTAAAAGGGATGCCACCACCTACATCACCAAGTTACAAGAGGACTACTGAGAAACTGTATATAAAGGACTGTTAAATGAAAGGTTTAATGTTAGTTTCTTTTGTCCCAGAAGCTCCTTAAACTGAAAGGTGATTTCTCATTAATCTCTATCTTAAAAGTCAATTCCAAACTCTACTAAAGGCCAGGAGGAGTAAGATCCCTTTCCGGCCCTCAAAATGTCACAAGCTAGCAGAGGGATGACGGCATGTGATGAGGGAAACGCAATGACAAAGATGCACAGAAGAGGCAGCTAACTGAAGTAGGGGCCATAGAGATCAGGGAAGGTTTCCTGGAGGAAAGGACATCTGAAGGAAGCCATGAAGGATTGAGTAAAAGATGGCAGGAAAAGACCAGAAGGCCATTCCTGGCTGATGATACAGCCTGAGTATGAAGGGAGAAAGACTACAATCACTTCAACAGGACACAGCACACAGCACATGTGAAAAGTGGTGGGAAAGAAGACCAGAGAGGCTGTCAGGGCTGAAAATAAGGAACCTGTGTCCAGGCTAAAGCTTAAATTTTATCCTGTGGACAGTGGGAGCCACTAAAAGCTTGTACGATAATGTGCCCCACGGTCAGCCTGACCTCAGAAGTAGATTCTGCCAGCGTGAAGATGGATTTTAGAGGGACAAAATCACAAAGCAGAGAGTCAGCACCCAGCACGGTGCCTGGCACACAAGAGGGGCTCACTAAAATCCAATTCAATCCAAGTTCTTTAGGGCAGGATAGCACTGAGGAGAGCACCATAGGTCACGCGGATCCAAATTATTTGAATGGGGCAATTCACAGGATTGCTCTAATCCTGTTTCTTCATCTGTGAATTAGGTACAACAATGCCTCCGTCATGCATGGGAAAGCACCAGCCTTCCCCACACAGGATCGTGAATGTTGATACTCGAAGAATTTCTGAAATTTTGTTGTTGTTGGATTATACACCCTGCATTCTTTAGAATACCCTCCTACAGGGCTTCCCCCAACACCAGGCAGGTCCCCCTGACCCCAACACACACAGTCATGACTAAATCCTCCTCATTCTTCACAATTCAGATCAGTCTGGCTGAATTCCCAGACTGGGCAAAAGATCCCTTCTCTAGGTGCTCACAAAACCCTGTGATGATCTCCAGGCTAAACCTAACATATTACGTCGAAACCAACGGTTTAAGTATTTGTCTCTCCCTCTAGATGATGAACACCTTGAAATGCCTATTTGATTCTCAGTACCCAGCACAGGGCCTGGCACTTGGGTTCTCTGGCGATGCTATACAGTGAACTGACCAGCAGGTTAAAGGGGTACAGGACCAATGGGCAGCATCCAAAGAGAGGAAAGGAAGAAGTCAGAAGTAATTACACCCCCACCTTAGGAGTGACTCAGGCCCCTGGAGGGAACTAGGAAAGAGTAAGCCCGGCTGGGGAGATGAGGAAATGGGGAAGAGGCCTCCCCCACCCCCTTTCCTTCAGTGAAAACACAAGCCTGCTCTTCTGTTTCACAGAGACGCCCTGCCTTCGGGTCTCTCCTCCATCAGACTTCCCCAACTCATCACCCCATGAGACCTAGGGCTACGAGGGAGAGGTGCTTGCATCCCTCCAGACTTTCCCCCTAAGGGACCAACGATCTCCATCAGAACCCCTGTCTGGTCAAACCACCAGACTATCCGGCCTGTAGCTGGAGATTCCCATCAAGGAGCTGGGACAACCGGAGGTATCATCATCTCATTCTACCTTTCACTTCACAGAGGAGGAAAGTGAGGCCCTAACTCCAATGGGGAAGGCACTCACTCAAGGGCATGCAACCCACCACCAAAGGCAAGGCTTAGACTCAAACCGAGAACTCCTAACACCTGGCCTGAAACCTTAACAGGCCGGTGCCATAGAAAACCTCAGGATGCTCTAGGCAGGACAGGATCCTTAAGCATCTCACTCCCACTGGTCACTCCCCGGATCCTCAGAGGAGGATGCACTGAGAGAGTGTAGGCAAGGTGTATCCTTTCCTCCCTATCCCACCCCACCTCTGCTTCCCTGAAACAGGCCCAATGGGTACTCACAGGCTGCCTGAATACTGGCTGCCCCCAAGGAAGCCGTACTTGTCCGTCTTGCGCAGGGCCAGCCCGTTTATCTCAGAGTCTGAGCCCATGGAGCTCACATCATCCGCCAAGGACTCCAGGGTCCCAGACATGAGGCTCACGGAGTCCAAGTAGCTCAGGGTGTCTGGGGCCTGCCCTCGAGGCCCAGAGATGCCAGGTCCCAGGCTGGACATGGAGCCTAGGTCCTGAGAGTTTTCAGCGGGCTCCGGAGCTGGGGTCACCGTCACGACAGCTACCTGGGCCTCAGATGTCCCTGAAGAGCCTATACCAGGCCCTGAAGGGTCCTCGGGAGCCTGTCCAGTTGATGCTGATGTTGCTGCCGCAGCTCCATGTCCACTTGTCACCTGTCCTGCTGTCACAGCTGCAACCCGTGCAGTCACACCTGAGGCCACTGTGGTTCCCGGCTTGGGGGCGAGCGGGGGTTTGGCTGTCAGGGCCCCAGGAGCCGTTCTTGAAGGGGTCCTGGTGAGGGTCCCGGGTCCAGGATCGGGTGAGGTTATAGCCTCCTCTGTCTTCGGAGGGTCTGCCCCTGGGGCCTGAGCCACGGACATCTCGGCTCCAGCCACAGCCTCGGGCACGAAGGGCTCCGGGCTGGAGACCTGCGCCCTGGGGGCATCGGGTGAGGCCTCCAGAGTCTGTCCCACCTCCGTGCTGCCCGTGACCGTCGGGCCGGGGGCCGAGTCTGAGGTCTGGGTCGGACCCGGCACCCATGCGGGCCGCGCCTCCCCGGGGGCCACCAGGGTGACCGGGGCCGAAGTGGCCGTGGTCACTGGCGGCCCCGGAGCCACCACCAGGACGGGCCCGGCCCGAGAGCCGCGGGGCGGCGGCGAAGGGGCCGCGGGGGCGCCATGACGGCGCGGCGGGGCCACCAGGGGCGCCGGGCCCGTCTCCATGTCAGCGGGCCGCCCCTCACATCCCCCCGCAGCGGCGGCCGCAAAAGGCGCCGCCCCTCAGGCCGCTCCGCGCCGCCCGCCGAGGAAGGGGAGAAAGCGAAGGGCGCGGCCCGACGCGCGCCGGGGTCGAGGGCGGCGCGCAGGCGACTGCCCAGCGCGCGGAGCCGGGAAAAGGGTCCCGGGGCGCCAGGCCGCCGGGGTCTCGCTCGCGCCCTCTACCTCCCTCTCGCTCTCTCGCCGCCGCCCCCTCCCTCCCGCGTCGGGCGAGCGGCAGATCTCGCGCCTGCGCACACGCCCCGGTGCCGGCCCAGCGGCCTGCGTCTCGGCGCTTTACGCCTGCGCGCGGGCAGTCCCATCGCGCTCCTTTTTTCTCCCGCCTCGTCAGAGGTCTTGGACGAATAATAGGAGAGAGGGAACTGGGTTTCTGCCAATCGTTGAGAGGGTGGGTGGGGCTGGAGGTGGGAAGGGGGTGGGTAATTTGGGAAGAGGAAACAGAGAAGGCGGAGGGTTATAAAACCAATGTGAGGACGAGTGAAACCTAACGGAGGCGGGACGAAGAGATTAACTAATAGAAAAGAGGGAAGCCGAACCTCCTGGCCAATAAGGATGACTGAAGAGTGACAGACCGTGGAAGGAGGCGGGTGCTGTGCGAGAAGAGGCGGGCCTATCTAAAAAAGAATGGTTAAAAGGGAGCCAATGAAAAAAGAAGTGGGCGGAGGTCAGGTTGACAGACAGTGATAGCTATTTGGGCGGTGACAGACAGCATCCGCAGTCAATAGCAGCTGAGGGATTCTTTGGGTCGCCCAAGAAGGTCCGGAAGGAATGACAGCTGCGAGGGGCGGGCCAAATTTGCGATTAATTTGCCTCGTCAGCCAATGAATGCATCCTCTCACTTTAGTGATAAGGGAGGAAGAGAGACAGCTGTCTCAGCCAATGGCAGCATCCAAAGGAAAGGGGTGCTACCAGCAGGCGGTGCCAAGCCAGGGATGTCGGTGACAACCGGAGACAAGCGCGGGAGGGGGTGACAGTTGGGGACAGCGCGAAGAGGGGCGGGGTTCGGGGGCATTGGTGAAACCCTTAGCCAATAAGCGCCACGCTGCCCTGCCTGAGTCCTCTCTTGGGCCAGTTCTCCATTCAGCTCCCAAACCCACCACTTGATTCGGTGCTCTCTGATCAAGTACTCTTGCCCTTCACTCTGTCTCTCATTCTTATCCCAGTCCGCTACAAACCCCAGGTGACTATAACAAGACCCCCAAAATCCTGTAACTCGTCCTTCTGGATCCACCGTTTCCTGCGGGTATCCCAACCCCTAAGTCCCTGTCCTCAGATCCATCTATCTGAGCTTCTCCCAGAATCCAGGCTCCAGTTCCTCAGAACTCATCCTCCGAGTGCCCCCTCCATTCTAGTGGGAAGCCCAGACCCCAAATCATGGATTCCCACTACCACGAACTCCCATATCTCTGTTCTTATTCTTTGGAGGATGCAGAACAAACCCTCTGAACTCATCTCTCCTCATTGACACACTGTTCTGTGCTCCTCCTTCTCTGCTAGGAAACCAGACCCCAATCTCATAATCCACCTACTCCCCACCTCACCCCACCCGAGCTACCCTAGACCACAAACACAAAGCCCAGACTTTACCAGCCCCTCCTCTCTCTGGGCTCCATCTCCCTGAGGCCCAGGATTCAGGATTCAGCCCCAGAAGGGCTCCAATTTCTGTGCAAAATCCACCATCCTGAAATTTCAGTCAGGCCTAGCTAGCTCCCAGCTTCCCAGTTGCTTGGTCTCTGAGTTCTCTGAGGCTCCTTTTCCCAGCTCAGACTCAGATCCTGTGAACTCCAGTGTCTGAGATCTGCCTCTCTTGATCTCCTTCTCTTCAAACTCCCCACTTTGCATTAGGCCCAAGCTTTCTAAGCACTTCCTCCATTTCCTTCTATTGAGTTCTCCTCCCCTCCCACAACCCAGTAAGAAGTGGGCTCTTCCCTGCGCCTGGACCCCCATGGTAACCTTATAAGGTGAGGCAGCTGTCAACTGAGGCAGGGAGGGGCCAGTGCAGGAGGCCAAGGGCAGCTGCTAAGTTTAGGGTGGCTCCTTCTCCCTTCTTAGAGACAACAGGTGGCTCGACCTCAGTGCCCAGAAAAGAAACTGTCTTAGAGGCATTGGCATGAGTCTGGAGGAGGGAGCGGGGAGGAGGCAACTTCTTAAGGACATCAGGTCCCAAAGGGAGCAGGAGGAGGAGGAGACATGGGTGTCCTTGCCAACCTTGAACCTCCTGGGGCTTCCTCAGCCACTATATCCCCAGACCTCCACTGTATGGAATGGACTGAGGCACTGAGGCCCAGAGGGTTGGGAGAGGGGACCTCAAAATCACACAGTCAACCAAGCTGGTTCTTGCCCAGATTGGAGAGAGAAGCCATTGGCCATCCAGCCACCAAGGTAGAGGTGACTAATTAGCTTCTCTCTTGGTGTCTTTGACTCCCCTCCTCTTGAGTTCCAACTTTTACATCCATATCCAAAAAAGTGATTGTAGACTCACACGAGACCATGTCCTTCTCCTGTTTCAAAACTTTTCAAGGCTCCCAAGTTCTCAGCCTTCAGTCTGGCATTGAAGACTCTCCAATCTCCGGTGTCCAGCCCCTTGTATCCTCTGCTCAAGCCCCATCCCAATTCTGGTGAGCTGAACACTTCTGATCTTTGATTTTTCCAGGCCTTTGCTCATCCTTGCCCTCCACTTAGCATGTCTGTTTCTCCCTTCCACCTGACACTTCTAGCGGCCTTCATAAGGTCATTTCAGTACTCCTACACAGGCCTGCTATGCCCTCTACATCTATATTCCAACTAGTGTGTCATTTTCTGCATTTACCCTCTCTCCTCAGCTAGACTGTAAGTTCTACCAAGGCAGGGCCTGTATATTAATCATAATGATTGTAAGAATTCTCTGGATGTCCAGTGGTTAGGATTCTAGGCTTTCATTGCCGAGGGCCCAGGTTCAATCCCTAGTCGGGGAACTAAGATCCCAGAAGTTGTGCAGTGCTGCCCAAAAAAAAAAAATTATAATGATCATACATCACTAATTGTTTCCCAATAGTGTTCACATCCACAAGTTCTTTGGCCTGGGAATTACCTTCCCATTTTACAGAGGGGGAAACCAGGGCCCAGAGAGTTGGAGCACAAAACCCAATGTCACAGAGCAGGCTTTCTGCTCCAGGCTGTCTAGTCTCTTCATACTTAGTGATTCCATGCCCCATATCTTCCCTCACAAACTCCTCCCTCTCCTTAAAGGGGATATAGAAGACTTCCTGATCCTTCAGCTTCCCCAAATAGCTCTCTCCCACTTTTAACCTCTGTCACTACCCCAACACATACATACTCTTGACTGTGAACTCCACAATGGAGGGACTGTGTTTGTCCATGTGTACCCACGTGGTGGGGGGAGGGACAGCAAGGGATGTCTTTGGTCAGCCTTCAGCCTCCCTTCTCCAATGCCTCCATGTTTGATCAGACCCAGATCCAGGAGTTCAAAGAGATAAATATGGGGAGACGGGAGACTGAAGTATGGCCCAGTGCCTGGTACACTATTGATGCTTAATAAATTTACTGGGTTTAAACCTTGCAGGGATACAAGAGCCTGGTTCGTCTCTCTCCTAGTCCGGTGTCTCAGCCTGGGCCCCCTCTGAACTCTGGCACATTCCAGCCTCCTTCGGGGAGAAAGAACATCCCTTCCTGCCCAGGGCCTAGCGAGACATGCAGACCAAGACACCCTCCCTTCTCTCTCCCTCCCTAGGCTCCAGCTGCTGCTGGCCCTCCAAGAAAGGAGAAGCCCTGAGCTGGGCTATTTTGGTATCTGGGGTGGGCACCCACAGGGCTAAGGTTACAGTGGTATGTTAAGGGCTCCCTGGGGCAGGACTATATAACTCCAGAGGGAGTGCTCCAGACTGACTCTCTGCTCCTTTCCAGCCAGAGCCACTGCCTTGCCCCCGGAAGACCTAAGACATGGTGAGTGAGAATCCCCCAGCCCAAGCTCAGATCTCTCAGACCTCAGGGCAGCCTCACCCTTTGGAAGAAAGGAGCTGATTCCAAGTCTGGCAAGAGGGAAAAAGATGAATCTTCCCTTTCTTGGTATCATTAACGGGGAATATATAGAATGATACCCTAAAGGACCCAACCAAGGATAATCTGCCCAGACACTCCACTCGAAGGAGCCCAGTCCCTCTCAAAAGCACACTCCTCCACCTTTCTAAATCCCCTAGAACCAGCCAGGCCAGGAGTCTCACTCCCATTTTATAAATGAGAAAGTAGAGGTTTAGACAAGGTGAATGAGTGGATCAGGGACACAGAGCAAGTCTAGGATTCAGAGGAGCCAGGCTCAGGGCACTGAGAAGGCAAGAAACATTTCACTTGTTGGGTAGGGTGAAAGGATGGGCACTTGAGGACTTCAGATAGAAATTTGACGATCCAACTGAAACAAGTCCCCTCAGCAAAAAGTCATAAGGAAGGAGAAGCCTAGAGTCAGAAGAGTTGCTTTAGAAGAATGAACTCTAAGAGTTCATTGCCTCCAGAGGAGTAAGGATGGGTTCACGAATGCCTCTGCCCAACCCTCATCCTTCAGGCACCCAAGAAGGCCAAGAGAAGGGCAGCGGCAGAGGGCGGAAGCTCCAATGTCTTCTCCATGTTTGATCAGACCCAAATCCAGGAGTTCAAGGAGGTAAGTGTGGGGAGAAGGGAGACTGAAGGCTGACCAAAGGCACCCCTTGCTGCCCCTCCCCCCACCCCTCCCTGGAATGTGCACCTGTTTGGGGGAAGGAGAAGGGCTTAGATTCCTTACTCCCCTCCTTGCTTGGAGTGTAAGAGGACCTTTGGCTGGCGACCAGAATCTCAGAATCTGATCTGCCTGCAGTAAGGATGCTGAAACTTGGCCACGGGAGACATAATCTCTCCTTGCCTCTGCCCTCCACAGGCCTTCACAGTAATTGACCAGAACCGGGATGGCATTATTGACAAGGAAGACCTGCGGGACACTTTTGCAGCCATGGGTGAGCTGCCTCCTCTACCTGTAAAGATTCAAGGCTGCAGAGTCCTGGGCGTTCAGCAGCTGTGGGTCCCAGTCCTGCCAGGTCCACCTTGGGACTCAGTCTATCCAGGATAAAAAATGGATGGGATAAAAAAAAAATGGATGGGATGATCTGAATTTATAGGAAGCATTATTCTCTGGCCGCAAGACTCCACTCCAGCCCCTGCTTCCCCAACCCTGTTCTAGGGCGTCTCAATGTGAAGAATGAGGAGCTAGACGCCATGATGAAGGAAGCCAGTGGGCCCATCAACTTCACTGTCTTCCTGAACATGTTTGGGGAGAAGCTCAAAGGTGAATGAAGTATGATGTGTCCTTGGTCCAACCCCTCAGCTGCCTCTCCTCAGAACTTTCAGGGACTGACCCTTTAGCAACCCTTCAGCCACATGTGCCCTCTGACCTCCCCCCCAGGTGCCGACCCTGAGGATGTGATCACTGGAGCCTTCAAGGTCTTAGACCCTGAGGGGAAAGGCACCATCAAGAAGCAATTGTAAGTGACACACTCCAGCTGCTCCCACACAGAAAGCCCCTTTCAATTCCCACCAAGAGTTAGGCACTGCCAGGGATAAGGGTGGCTCAGACAGTAAAGAATCTGCCTGCAATGCAGGAGACCTGGGTTTGATCCCTGGGTTGAGAAGAACTCCTGGAGGAGGGCATAGTACCCCATTGCAGTATTCTTGCCTAGAGAATCCCTTGAGAAGCTCTTGAGGGGAACCTGGCAGGCTACAGTCCATGGGGTCGCAAAGAGTCGGACGTGACTGATCGACCAAGCCTCGCATAGCACAGGGATAAGGGAAAAGTCAGGACTGTGGAAACGGGCGATGGAACACAGGAAGAAGGGCAAAAGGGGAGGCTAGAGTGTTTGGGAGACCAATGAGGAATCCAGAATGACCCGGGTTTTCAAGACGAGACTGGGAATGGCAGGGGGATGAGGTGGGAGGGCGTGGAAAGGAATCCCGAAGTCCAATCTCAAACCTTCCGTATATCACCTCTCTCCAGCCTGGAGGAGCTGCTGACCACGCAGTGTGACCGCTTCTCCCAGGAAGAGGTGAGTGGAGGAGGGGTCTGGGAGAAGCGGAGGGATGGGAGAAGGGGAACGTAAGGAACCAGTTGGCGATACCCGGCCTGGTTTCCGCAGATGAGGAACATGTGGGCTGCCTTCCCCCCCGACGTGGGCGGCAACGTAGACTACAAGAACATCTGCTACGTCATTACGCATGGCGACGCCAAGGACCAGGAGTAGAGCGGACCCTTTTCGGCCTCTGCTAGTCAGCACCTTCCTGCCAGTTCGACCTCCCCAGCCAGACTCCTAATAAATCGAAAGGGTCTCGTTTCTTATCCGCGGCGCCTTCAGTGCGTTTGTGCGAGTGGGACTCAGGTGGGAGGCTGGGCAGAAACACCGGCTGGCACGAAACGGGTGCCCAGCAAATGAATGAATAAATAGTGGCCCGGAGGCCTGGGTGGAGCGGTTCCGCCCGCTACGCCCGCCACTTATTCCCGCTGGGAAAGAGAAGATTTGCATGGCCTCAGAGAAACTCAGTTTTTATTGAAGTCGCGATTGGGAGAAGTGGGGAGGGGATGGAGGTGTTCAGGGTTGGGAGAGGAGGTCGCGCTCCTGAAGTGAGCTGGGGCGGAGCCAAAGGCGGGGCTACAAATTCCAGGATTGGGAGATCCTGAGAGCCCGCCCCTTAGTAGGGCGGGCCTTACAGGCTGGGGCTCCGGGATTAGGCGCCTGGCAGTCTGAGGGTCAGGGATTGGACAAGAGACGAACCGAAGGCAGAGGCAAGGTAAAGAAAACCCCGATGGGGGCCTCAGAGGGCGTCCGACTGCTCGCCTTGAGCCTGGCTCAGCTGCATCTGGGCCTGCATCTTCTCCAACATCTCTTGCATGCGGCGCAGCTGTGCGGGGCAAGATTGCAGGCACTGAGTCCGGGCGAGGCCAGAGAGGGACTCCGAAGAGGACTTGGGGGTTTTGATCTGGGGGAAAGCTCACCTCTTCGTCTTTCTCGCGGATCAACTTCTCCGTATCGGCCAGAGGCAGCATGGGCAGCGGGATCTCTGTAGCGCTCTGACGGGAAAGCTTACTAGGGGTTGGGAGAGAAGGAAAGGAATCAGAGGCGAGGGCCTTGGTTGAGTCACCGCCGCAAGACAGGATCTGGAGTTCGTTTGGAGTTTAGGAGGCGGGGCCATATCCATAGGTTAGGGCTGTAAGCAAAGGGGATGGGGAAAGAAAGGCTCTGGGAGAGAAGGTGAAGGTCGAGGTCATGGAGAGTGAGGGCGGGGCCTTGGAAGCACCTAACTGCCCGCGCTGGCTCTCACCTACGGCTGGCTCGATCCCGCGCCCCAGGCCGGGCCAGGCTCTGCAGGCAGCGGGCCCGGTAGCCCTCGTAGAGCAGGTCGTGTGTCACCTCCTTCAGGTCCTGCAGGTGTGTCTGCACGAGCATCCGTCGCAGGTTCAGGAAGTCACAGTGATGTGGGTTCTCCACTGGGGGGCGGACCCGCGAGCGTCAGGGAACTTGGATCGGGTCGGCTGCCCAAGGACCCATCTTTGGGCTCCTACGACCCCTGGGACCAGAACTTTCCCCAACTTCACATGTTGGGTACGGTTGACTGGGAGGAGGTCTGGGCTCCCTTCTGGCCTCAGAACTCGTACCCAGCCTTACTCACCCTCTACAGTGCCCCAGGAGTAGTGACGTCCCCTCACCGGTCGGGGCCCGCCGTCCCGCACTACTTCGCAGGAACCGACGACAGCAAAAGGGATGCTTTCCTAGAGGGGAGGAGTCAGCGATCTCCATCCTCTCGCCGCCCCGTGGACAGAAACCTTTCTCAGCTCCCACCTCCACATCCGCCTCCCCTGGCTTCTCAGTCCCGTCCTGCTTTGCCTCTGTAACCTTCATCTCTGCATCCTGCCTCTTGAAGTCTTCATCCTCATCAGAGTCACATTCGGGGAACTGGTAGATATTGATCTCTTCCTCCTTCAACTGTTCCCGGATCTTGGAGGAGACAGATGCAGACAGAAACACAAAGGCTGTGAGTCACAAAGACATTGCCTGACCAGAGACAGTGAGATCTAGATACAGACACGGGATGAAAGAGACAGAGAGGAAGGCGTGAAAAACATAGATGGTGAGAGATGGGCATCCAGGAAGACTGAAAACAAAATCTCAGACATGAGAGACAGAGACATAGATGATGAAAAACTGAGACCTTACCCTAAGAGGAAAGCCTAATGTTTGGGAAGTTTTGAAGATAAGCAGACACCAAAAGACCAGGACAGAGAGATATAAGTGGAAACAGTGGGAGAGGGCACTGAAGAAGTGGGGAGATGGGGGCATGGTCAGCATCCTGGGGCCAGACAGATAACATGGGTCATTATGTCCACACTCCTGCCCTCAGACAGATCTTAGCCAAGCATCCAGTCCAGGGATTTTATTCTGACCCTCCAGAGATGTGGCTTCCAGAGGCAGCTTATGACCCACCTATCTCAAAAACTTTCTTCCAGTCTAGCCTGACATGTCACACTCCAAAAAGGCTACCCCAAGATCAAAGAAGTCAAAACTGAGTTCAGCTTTCGTCTTGACTTTTGGCTTCATGTGCAGGCCAAAGGTCAGAGGCCACCACACATACCTTCTCTTTTTTTTTTTCACACATACCTTCTGTTTGAGGGCCTGTGTTTCCTTCGGCATCAGGGCATCTGCTTTGCCAATGACTGGGATGATGTTGACCTTCTCGTGCACCGCCCGGAGAAAGGCCACATCTAGGGGACGGAGCCTGCACCCAGAAATTGGTCAGGGCTCAGTTTCAGGGTACAGAGACCCGCCCCGCCCCCCCCCCCCCCCCCCCGCCGGCTCTCCCCAAATGTCCCAGGGTGTCCCACAGACCCCCGGCCAAAGGGTGAGATGAAGTAGAGGCAGCAATGGACACGGGAATCCTGGATGTTCTTCCGGTTCAGGCCACTCTCATCCCGAAGATACTGCTCAAACTGCTCCTCGATGAAGCGCACCACAGGCAGCCAGCTGGGGGTGTGGGGAGAGCAGTCAGAGATCCGGATCGCAGGGGAAGGAAGGGGGCAAGGCTAGCCGGGACAGTGGGGGTGAGAAGCAGGGTCTTTGGCTCCAACCAAAGATGTCAGAAGAAACTGGCAGGCGAGATGTTGGGAAGCACAAGGCGTTTTGGGCCCCAAGATCACCGGAAACAGCTCCTGCTTTTGCGGGGGCGTGGGTAGGGCAGGGCAGACCAGCCCTGAATCCGACCCCTTGGTCTCCACAGAGTAGCCACATTGGGAAGCTGAGCCCTGGGCTCTCCCCCATTCCTCACCAGTCTGAACAGTCCACTGAGTCCCCAAAGCCAGGTGTGTCCACCACAGTCAGCTTCACCTTAATACCCCCCTCCTCGATCTCCACGCCCCGGCGCTCGATGGTCAGCGTTTGCGTCAAGCGAGCTATGAGGATGGGGAGAGGTCAGGGAGCTGGCGAGGGGTCTGAAGCAGGACTAATTTCCTTTCTCAGACTCACAGTTGCTCCCCCCCCCCCCCCCCATTTTTCAGGGGAAGAGACTGAGTCTCGGAGGAAAGCAGTGAGTTGCCTGCGTTCCCCAGAATGTCATGGGAGACCCAGAAGGAAAGGAAGGGTGTGCAGTCTGGGGACATGAAAGGTGAGGAGTCAGAGGGCTTGGGCAGTGTGGTGGGGAGAGGGGCGTCTTACCACTGGCTTCTGGTATTTGCCGATCCTCATAGAGGTTGGTGAGAAATAGGCTGTTGATGAGGGTAGATTTTCCCAGGCCTGACTCCCCTGTGGACAGGTCAAGCCCAGCTGGTCAGGTAAGTGGACAGCCAAGGTCTCTTGAGGACCCCCTACCAGGCCCCTCTCCAAAACCCTCAGACCTGCCACCATGAGTGTGAAGTCAAACCCCTTCTTGACAGACTTGCGATGCAGCTGGTTGGGGAGGGCGGCAAACCCCACATACTCCTTGTCCTGTTGGTGAGGGTGGACGATATGAGGCTGCTGGGGGCGGCAGGCAGGGTCCCCCAGTATGACCTGATCTCAGAGGCTAGGAGAAGTCAGCTGACTGTGGGTTGACCTGGGCTGGGCTACCCTAAGGGCTGGGGATGGAGAGATGCCTGAATTCCTGGGCGTGAGGACTCACCATGGCCCCGATAGCTGTTGCTGCACCTGATGGCTCTCCCCACTTCCTCTGGTGGGGCAGGAAGTTGAGGGCGGCAAACAAGGGGGCGGGCACTATAGGAGATGAGATGCTCCAACTGGCCCGAAGAAGTGGGGAAAACCAAGATTGAGAACAGCTGGTTCTCGATTCCTGGGTCCCTTTGCCCATCACCCCAATAGGAAGCCAGTAATCCCTCTGTTCTCTGTACACCTTTATTCCAAGCCCCACTGTGGCCCCATCACCCTGATGGAAGGTATGGTTTAAGCAGAGAGGAAGGAAGTGGGTTGGTCTCTCTAGCAAGTGAGGTGAAGACTTGGATAAAGATAGTTTAAAAAAGTTTCAGCCTGATGCTCTGTGATGACCTCGAGGGGTGGGATGGGGGTGGGGTAGGAAGAAGGCTCAAAAGAGAGGGGATATATACATACTTATGACTGATTCATGCTGTGGTATGGCAGAAACCAACACACCATTGTAAAACAATTATCTTCTAATTAAAAAATAATAAAATTTCAAACAATTTCCAACGGTCTGAGTAGACCAAAAGCAATAACAAGATTGAGGGTGGGAGGGACCATCAATTTTCCTCCCCAGCTCATGCACTGGATTGGTTTTTTTTGTTTTTTGTTTTTTTTGCACTGGATTCTTAAAAAAGGACTTCAGGTCTTTATACTACTGCCAGAGAGCCTGCCTTCAGAATCCTAGCCAAGGCACTCCTCTGCTCAAAACCCTTCACGGACTTCCCAGTGATCCTAGAATCAAGTCTGAGAGTCCTGGCCAAAGCCTCCTGCATTTGACCTCATCACCTCCTCTTTGATTCGCCCTTGGCTCTGTCTACAATTTTGTTTATTTTATTTTTGCCTGTGCTGGGTCTTCATTGCTGCAAGGACTTTTCTCTAGTTTCAGTGAGCAAGGACTTCTCTCTAGTTGGGATGTACAGGCTTCTCATTGTGGTGGCTCCTCTTGTTGCAAAGCACAGGCTCTAGGGGCAAGGGCTTCAGTAGTTGCAGCTCCTGGGCTCTAGAGCAGTCTCAGTAGTGGTACACAGACTTAGTTATGTGGGATCTTAGCATGTGGGATCTTCCCAGATCAGGGATGGAACCCATGTCTCCTGCATTGACAGGTGGATTCTTTACCACTGAGTCACCAGGATACCACCCTTGGCTCTGTCTCTATTGGACTTTTCCTTCTTCTGCACCTGGTGAACTCTATCTTTCAAGAGTTTG
Organism: Muntiacus reevesi; assembly: GCF_963930625.1. Taxonomy (NCBI): domain Eukaryota; kingdom Metazoa; phylum Chordata; class Mammalia; order Artiodactyla; family Cervidae; genus Muntiacus; species Muntiacus reevesi. Next base: position 204,827,490 of record NC_089250.1, read on the forward strand.
ATTCAAAGAGTTCTTCTTCCTCCTTTATGAAATCTTCCCCACCCACAAAAGGTAGAGTCATTTTCCATCCTCTGAACTCCCCAGCACCTTTCATAGCCCCTCCAATGCCCACCTTTGCTTACCTGGCTGTCTCTTCTACTCCTGGCTGAAATTTCTGAGGGCAGGAACTATGTCTTCCTAATGTTTACATCCCTGGTGCCAGGGCCTGGCACCAAGAAGGTGCCAATTAATAATATACCAGATGAATGAATGCATGAAAGAGTGAGTGATTGAAGTTAGTTAGGGAAAAGGCAGGGAGGCTGCAGAATGTGTAAAAGGAGCTTGTCTTTGGAGTCAGAAAGAACTTCCCAGACCTCAGTTCTACCACTTGCTGTGTGATCTTGGGCAAGTCATTTGCCCTCTCTGAACTCCATTTTTTTTTCAGAGTAAGATGAAATGTACACACTTAGACTTTTTATCAGGAATCAGAGTGGTTTTGGATGACACAGGCTTTGGAGCTAATCATTTATGTATACAACATACCATGTATACATACATATTAATATATATGTACACATATTGTTGTTGTTTAGTCGCTAAGTTGTGCCTGATTTGTTTGCAACTCCATGGACTGTAGCCCGCCAGGCTCCCCTGTCCATGAAATTTGCCAGGTAAGAATACTGGAGCGGGTTGCCATTTCCTTCTCCAGGGGATCGTCCTGACCCAGGGATCGAACCTGCATCTCCTGCTTGGCACGCACATACACACACACATATACATCCCAACTTTAGAATTGATGAACTGAATGACCTCTGTGAACCTTAATATGACCTATAAAGCATTGTTTGGTCTGTGTGTGTGTGTGTTAGTTACTCATTCGTGTCTGACTCTGCAATCCCATGGGCTATAGCCTGCCAGGCTCCTCTGTTCATGAGATTTTCCTGACAAGAATACTGGAATGGGTAGCCATTCCCTTCTCCAGGAGATCTTCCCAACCCAGGGATAGAACTCACGTCTCCTGCATTGAAGGCAGATTCTTTACTATCTGAGCCACCAGGGAAGCCCATTGCTTGGTCTAGATCCTGCCTATTGCTCCAACCCCATTTTCATCCTTCAATCCTTGTGGTTCTATTTATCATTTCCCCTTTAGACCCTGTTGTGTCCCCCCGCCCGCCTTCATGTGTTGGAGCCCTAACCCCCATATGACTATATTTGGAAGTAGGACCTTTAAGGAGGTAATTAAGGTTAAATGAGGTCAGGAGGGTAGGGCTCTGTTATAAGAAGAGACACCAGCAATCTCTGCACATGCACAGAGAGAAGGCCATGTGAAGACATAGTGAGAAGGTGGCTGTCTGCAACCCAAGAAAAGAGGCCGCACCAGAAACCGCCTCTGCTGGCATTTTGATCTTGGACTTCTAGTCTCCAGAATTATGAGAAAGTAAATATCTGTTGTTTAAGACTTCTAGTCTGTGGTTCTCTGTTATGCCAGCCTGAGTTAATACAGCCTCACAGCACCCTCCTTTCCCCTTATCCTAAGGCAACCACTCTAATGTGCACAATGTGTAATTTTGGGGGGTTCGTATATATTTTGAAAAATATGTAGTACATGGTACACAAATGTTTACAGAAATAGTTGTATGTGTTTACATATGTGTTATATATATGCTATGTATGTAATGGGCTTCCCTGGTGGCTCAGAAGGTAAAGAATCTGCCTGCAATGCAGGAGACCCGGGTTCAATCCCTGGGTTGGGAAGATCCCCTGGAGAAGGGAACAGCTACCCACTCCAGTATTCTGGTCTGGAGAATTCCATAGACAGAGGAGCCTGGCAGGCTACAGTCCATGGGACCACAAAGAGTTGGACACGACTGAGTGACTTCCACTATGTATGTAACAGTACACAAATGTTTACACAAATAGTAGTGTAGTAGTGAAAGACATTCAGTCCTGTCCAACTCTTTGCGACCCCATGGACTATACAGTTTGTGGAATTCTCCAGGCTAGAATACTGGAGTGGATAGCCTTCCTCTTCTCCAGGGGATCTTCCCAACCCAGGAATCAAACCCAGGTCTCCCGCATTGCAGACTGATTCTTTACCAGTTGAGCCACAAATAGTTATATGTGTTAATGTATGTTTCTACTTATTAATTTATTCAATTAGCATTATCTTTTAAGATTCATCCATGCTGCCATCTTATCCTTGTTTCAACCTCATTTTTATTATATATGTATATTTCAAATTATTAATTTTTGGCTGTGCTGGGTCTTAGTTTCTGCACGCAGTCTTCCTCTAGTTGCAGCGAGTGGGGGCTACTCTCTAGTTGCTGAGCACAGGCTCTAGAGCACAGGCTTCAGCAGTTGTGGCACATGGGCTTAGTTGCCCCATAGCATGTGGGCTCTTCCCAGACCAGGGATCAAACACATACATGTCTTTGGCAGGCAGATTCAAAACCACTGGACCACCAGGGAAGTCCTTCAACCTCATTTTTAGTACTCCCTTTCTGTAACCCTGGGAAAACCACCCCTCTGGGCCTTACTTTTCTCATCTATCATATGGGATTGCATGCTCCTGCCACACTGAATCCACAGAAGTTGTTCAAGTTTCCTATGCTTACAAAAACATATAGGGATTAAGAACTGTGTGACCTTGGGTATCTCACTTTAACCTTCCTGTGACTTCGTTTCTGTATCTGTTAAATGATTCATTAATAATTTCACCTCATAGGGCCATGATGAGGATTATATATCTGATACACATAAAACTCTTAGCAGTGCCTGACCTAAAAGATGAGCTTGAATGCTAGCTCTTGCTATGACATGAGCTGAGAGGTGTGAATGCCAATAGCTCCAACCTAGAGACTGCTCTTCTGGGTCAGTTGCTGAGAATCCAGACGGAGTGAATCAGTCAGGGTTGCTGCCCTCTGGGGAGACGGAGACAGCCGCAAGTGTGACATACAGCACTGGTGCTAAAAATGTAGTGTAATAAGGAGATAAACAGAGTCCTCTGAGAAGCCGAGGGACGGGATAATTACACCCTTTCGCTGCACCACAACCCTTCCTTCTGCACTTCTCATCAGGCTAAGCAGCCCTACCATTTTAGTTAAAACTCTGAACGCCTCCCTCCCTTGCCCTCTGCAAATATATCCAGTTGGTTTCCAAGTCCTTTCTACTGATGAGAAAAAGCAGCCCTTCCTGCCTACATCCCTCACCATTTTGCCCCTGCCCTGGTTTCAGACTCAGATCAGGCTCTTCCCTGAATTACTCAACAACCTTCAAGAAAATAACATGGACACACCTGTCAGAATGGCTATCATCAAAAAGACCACAAATAACAAATGTTGGCAAGGATGTAGAGAAAAGAGAACCCTCGTACACTCTCGGTGGGAATGTAAATTGGTGTAGCCAATGTGGAAAACAGTATGGAGGTTCTGTAAACAACTAAAAATAGAATCACCATGTGATCCAACACCACCACTCATGTATGAATCTGAAGAAAATAAAAGCACTAATTCAAACAGATACATGCACACCAATGTCCAAAATATGGAAGCGATAATAGCCAAAATGTGGTAGCAACCGGTGCCCATCAACAGATGAATGGATAAATATGTGGTGTTACACACACACACACACACACAATGGAATACTACCTACTCAGTCATAAAAAAGAATACAATGTTGCCATTTGCAACAACACGGATGGACTTGGAGAGTTATTATGCTTAGTGAAATAAGTCAGACAAAGACAAATACTATATATTATCACTTACATATGGAATCTAAAAAATAAAGCAAGCTAATGAATATAACAAAACAGACTCACAGATCTAGGGAATAAACTGGTGGTTACCAGTAGGGAGTTGTGGGGGGAGAAGGGCAAGATAGGGCTGAGAGATGAAAAGATACAACCTCCTATGTGTAAAATAAATAAACTACAAGGATATATTGTACAGCACAAGACATAGAGCCAATATTTTATAATAACTATAAATGTAGTATAATCTTTAAAAATTATGAATCACTATGTCATATACCTGAAGCTTATATAATATTGTAAATCAACTATACCTCAACAAAAAAAGAAAACAAGAGAAAAATGACATGTATATTCATTTATTTATTGTACAATCAATACATATTCTCATGGAAAAATGCACAACTGCAAATGGTTAGAAAAACATACATCTAATATCATTACTGATATAACCTCATTTTGATTTTCATCCTTCTGGATTTTCTCATATGCCTACGCATATTAATAAATATATATTCACAAAACTAAGATCATACTATAATTTTAGAAGCCTGTTTTTATCATTTAATATGTCCTGTAAGTCTATAATCATAAACACACATCTACATTATCATTTTTTAATAATTTTATTTCATTATTATTTATATACACTTATATTTCATTTGTATTTATTTATTTATTTGGCTGTGCCGGGTCTTAATTGCGGCATGAGGGATAGAAGCTGGGCCCCGTGCATTGGGAGTGTGGCGTCTCAGCCTACATTATCGTTTTCATAGCTGCTTAGTATTTAGGTTGATGGGCTTAGTATTTAGGTGGCACTAGTAAAGAACCCCGGAGAAGACAATGGCACCCCACTCCAGTACTCTTGCCTAGAAAATCCCATGGACGGAGAAGCCTGGTGGGCTGCAGTCCATGGGGTCGCTACGAGTCGGACACGACTGAAGTGATTTAGCAGCAGCAGCAGCAGTAAAGGACCCGCCTGCCAATGCAGAAGACGTAAGACATGCAGATTCGATCCCTGGGTTGGGAAGATACCTTGGAGGAGGAAATGGAGTGAAAGTGTTTGGGCTACGGTCCATAGGGTTGCAAAGAGTAGGACATGACTGAAGCGAAACACACACACACACACACACACACACTCACGTTTAGGTTGACTCCCACTCACACACACACACACACACACACACACACACACACGCACATTTAGGTTGACTCCCACTCTTCCCTGAGATAAACAACACTGAGCTGGGATGACTATGTGGTGCTATCGTTGAGCACTTGTCCAAACCATTTCCTTGGGCCTCATTTCTATTAGGGGAATTACTGAGTCAAAGGAAGCCACATATTTAAGGCATTTGTGCATATTAACAAACGCCCTCAAAAAAGGTTGGTGGCTTGGCTAAGTTCAGAAATGACATGAATTAGTAGTGACACAATATTTCATTTACATGCTTATTAATTCCAACAAATTATGCTTAGTCATTCCTGGGATAATGACTTTATAATGATAAAATTTGGGGCCCCAAGTTTCTATGGGGCAGTGAATGGTAGACAGCAGTCTTTCCATTTCATAATCACCTGGATTACTTCTTTTTCATCTCACCATCATATCTTCATAACCACCTATGGCCCTACCAGACACCCCTGGAAGGGCTTTTGTATTTTTAATTTATTTTTTAAATTTTATTTATTTGGCTATGCAGGTGTTAGTTGTGGGAACTCTTAGTTGCAGCATATGGGATCTAGTTCCCTGACCAGGGAATGAACCCAGGCCCCCCACACTGGGAGTGCAGAGTCTTAGCCACTAGACCACCAGGGAAGTCCCTTCTGTATTTTCAGACATGAATTCAGATTCAGACCCAATAACTCCAGGTTTCGTCTTCTCAAAGTTACCCTTTCTACAAGTGACTATGGCATGAAGGCTGACCAGCCTTTGGGGGGTTCCCTCCAAGAGGGGCTGGCTCTTTGCCATTTTGGAACCCTCTTACCTCAGTTTCCCAGCAATGTGCCTTGTACATGTTGGACCCCCAGGAAATGTTTGTGAAATCAATCATTAACTTACCATCTTATCTGCAGCTTCCACTACTTTCCTATTATGTAAACTTATGACACATTAATCAGAGCTATTATTTATTTTCCTCTTTTGAGGATTGATCGTAATCATGGAGGATATATATTTATATATATAATTACATTATTATACATATTTATAATTATACATATTTAATATACATAATTACAGTCTATATAGGGATTCCCTGGTGGCTCAGACGGTAAAGTATCTGCAGAATTTGCCTGCAATGCAGGAGGCCCAGGTTTGATCCCTGGTTTGGGAAGATCCCCTGGAGAAGGGAATGACTTCCCACTCCACTATTCTTACCTGGAGAATTCCATGGACAGAGGAACCTGGCAGGCTACAGTCCATGGGATTGCAGAGTTGGACACAACTGAGTGACTAACACTTTCATTTTTTCATATATATATGTATGTATTTGCCTGCTCCAAGTCTTAGCTGCAGCATGAAGGATCTTCAATCTTCATTGCACATCAGGGATCTTTTAGTTACAGCATGTGGGATCTAGCTTCCCAACCAGGAATTGAATCCGTGTCCTCTGCATTGGGAGCTCAGAGTCTTAGCCATCAGATGACCAGGAAAGTCCCCTTAATCATCTTTGGATCCCCAAGCTTCTAGCGCATAGTAGGTTTTCCATTAGTTTGTGAGCGACTGTGCCTGGAGTTCTTCATTCAGGGTCCCTTTCAGCCAGGCTCTGGACTTCGCTGAAATCTTAGCTGATTGAAAGGATCAGCTTGAAAACACCACATTCTTCCTTGGTTACTTCAGCCCAAAGAGTCACAACTGATATTTTTTTTACTGAGTACTTTACACATATTATTCTCAACCATTCAAATTAGGTAGTATCTCCATTTTACAGTTCAAAAAACAGAAGTAACTTCCCAAGGTTAAAGGGAGTAAATGACAAGATCAGGAATAAAACTCTGCATGAATGACCTTAAAGATAATGTCCGCAGCCACTAAACTCTACAGGTTTCTCTCTGTACTACATTCCTATCATATCTTTGTTCATTAGGTCAGTGTAGACTCTGTCCACAACATCTGTATGTCTCCATGTTCTAGATGTGAGAAATTGGGCCATAAAGAAGGCTGAGGACCAAAGAATTAATGCGTTCAAACTGCAGTACTGGAAAAGACTTTTGAGAGTTTCTTGGACAGCAAGGAGATCAAACTAGTCAATCCTAAAGGAAATCAACCCTGAATATTCATTGGAAGGATTGATGCTGAAATTTAAGCTCCAATACTTTGGCCCCCTGATGCAAAGGGCTGACTCATAGGAAAAGACCCTGATGCTGGGAAAGATTGAGGGCAGGAGGAGAAGCGGGTAACAGAGCATAAGACGGTCAGATAGTATCACCAACTCAATGAACAGGACTTTGAGCAAACTCTGGGAGACAGTGAAGGACAGGGAAGCTTGTCATGGGGTCACAGAGTTGGACATGACTTAAGCAACTAAACAACAACAAACATTCGTGCTCATTCCCACAAATTAGACCTCTTCCTGGTTTCCCATACTATAATATCTTGGATTAGCCCACATAACTCTCATGCCCTTACAGTTCTTATTTATCATGAAATGTGTGCTTGCCCCTTTAAAATGGTAGCACCCCAAGACAACTTATATGTGTTTTATCTCTTTATCAAACTGTTGGCATAGTACTGAGGCACTAATAAGTGTTGATTAATATACAAATCTTAATTAACCCTCTCCATCATCAGATGAGCGGCAGAGGCACCCCACCTGCTCCCCAAAGGCAAACATGCCCAGAGGAGATACTGGGGATCACACCCCTGGGACCACTGAAACAGCCCCAACCAGGGCCGCACGAAGCTGAGAAACAAGGTTTAATGTTTTAGCTTCTCCCTCGGCTCCTTTTGTAGCGGTGTAGACCTGTCCCTAGTCTTCCGTGGCCTCTTTTCTTTGCGTCTGTCTTTGTCTCTGCCAGTTTCACTCATTGTTCCTCTGCCTCCGGGCTTGTTTCTCGCCAGGTGCCCTGCCCAGTTCCTCCGACTCTGCTTCAGCGACTTGATATCTCTCTTATCTGTTTCTACATGTCTTTGTTTCAGGAGGCCAATCTTTTGCTCCTGTGTGTTTGGTCCGCTGCAGTCTCTCGGTCTCTCTGCCTTTGCATTCTCTCTGACTGGGGGCTCTTAGGGTTACGACTCTGTGAGTCTCCCAATCCAAGTCTAAGTCCATGGGCCTGCCTCTACCCAGCATTTATCTGGCGTCTGCCACTAGCTCCCGATCCTGCCTCGGTCTCCCCCAGCCCAGCCCAGCCCAGCCCAGCCCAGCCCCCACCCCCGGCCCTCGGCCTCGCCGACCAGCCCGGCTTTGTTTCCTGCGTCTCGGCGCCCCGCCCCCGCCCCGTCTGGGGTCTCCGCCGCCCTCTGCCGCCCTTTGTCTGCCTAGGTCTTTCCCCCACCCCTTTCCCTGGGTCTATCTTTGGCTGTCTCTTTGTTTCTCCAGGCTGGGGTGGCTGGAGCTGTCTGCCACCTCCGGAGGTCGGCGCGGGTGGCCGGACACAGCGACAATTAGGAAGAGTCTTCGGCTCTCCGCATCCAGCTCCAGCCCAGGAAGCACACGGTTAATACCACCGAGTTCGGGCAATTGGACTCGGCTCAGAGTAGCCCTCTCCGCGGCACGCGGCCGCCCGCCGGCCACCGAGCTCCAGAGGACACGGGCGGCCCCCACAGGCGTGCAGCTCCTCCAGGGTCCTAGAGCGGCCCGGTGCCGCCCGGCGCTTCCGCTTCCCGTCCCCGCCCCCAGCGGCCGCCCCCGGGACGCCCGGGTCCGAGCCCCCTCCCGGTTTGGCGCCGAGCCCGATCCCCGAGCCACTGGTGGCACGGGCGCCGGAGCCCCGCGGAGGAGCTCCGGAGGGCCCCGGACTGGCGGAAGCGGCGGCTGAAAAGGCGGCGGCAGCGGCGGGAGGGGAAGGGGGCGTCTGCGCGCCGGAAGGAGCAGCAGGTGCAGGGGCGGCCGGCCGCGCGGGTGGGGGTCACCGGAGCCGCGCCCCGTACCTCGGACACCGGAATGCTGTCCGGTGCCCGTGCCGGCCGGCAGAGGGCAGCGGCAGGGCGCCGCCGTCTGCACATGGCTGTGTGACCGTGAAATTGTGTCTGTCTCCTTGCTCAGGGCGGCGTGCCGGCGATGGAGCGCGCGGTGGGGCCCTGGGGTCCGGATCTCCCTGGCTCAGAGGAGAGAGAGCAGCTGAGAGGCGCCCGCACAGGTGAGGGCCGAAGCGGTGCACCTCCATGGGCAGGTAATGGCCGGGTGGGGCCCCCGGTTCTGGGCTTTGCCTAGCCCAGATCCAGAAAAATAGGACGTGAACTGTGATTCCAGGGAGGGGGAGGGAACCAGTGTTTCTGAGCACCTACTAAGCGACACCCCTTGAGAGGCGTCATTTCAAGGACTCTTTCCCCGTCCCCTGCAGTCATCATCATCTCGCTGCTTCAGTCCTACTTCAGGCCTCGTTCAGTCTCATCCTGGCAAATGCAGCGGCCTCCCCTCAGCCCTTTTCTCTCCAGTGTGGCACTCACTGTGCAAGCCACACTGATCTGAGTCTGGTCTAATCTTGTCTCCCTCCACAAAAATCTTCCCTAGTTCCCTTCTGCTACTAATTAAAAGTGTTAGTCTAGCGTTCAATTCACATCTTCCATGCTTCATCTAGTCCCAACATCCCTTTTCCAGCTTTATCACACATTCCTTTCCATGGTTTACTTTTTTTCTCTGCTGTGAAAGCCTAGCCCTCTCTCTAATGTCCCCTCTCTCTTGTGACAGCACAGTTCATTCTGAGCCTGCAATTATAATTATTTATGTTTTATCTCTCCTACCAACGCTAAGTATCCTGAGGGACAGCTGTGTGTCTGGCTCCTCTCAGGTACATACAAGATAATTGAAGAAATAAACTACAGATTGGGCTAATAAAAGAAAAAAATTAATTAGTAAATACTAGGCTTTCCAAATAGAATATAAGGTAGGGCTTAACAGCAGGCTTGGGAATCAGACCCGAGTTAGAAACTTGGCTTTGTGACTTTATAACCTTGAGCGAGTGACTTAAAATTCTCAGAGACTCCATGTCTGTAAAATGGGGACAGTTAACGGTATTACCTCATAGGATTGTTTGCAAGGATTCAGTAACGCTTACTTAAGTGATTGGCACATATGAAAGGAATGGTAAAAGGAGGTTACTGTTACTGAGAGGCACAAACAATATAAGGGTTTCGGAAATTCAGAGGAGAGAGATCTTTGTGACGACATATTATCAAGGATGCCTTTCTGGGGAGGTTGCTATTGAAGATAGTCTGTTAATCGCTCTGTCATGTCCGACTCTGCAATCCCATGGACCCACCAGGCTCCTCTGTCTGTGGAATTCTCCAGGCCAGAATACTGGAGTGGGTGATCATTCCCTTTTCCAGGGGGTCTTCCTGACCCAGGGATCGAACCTGTTTCTCCCACATTGCAGGCTGATTCTTTACCGTCTGAGCCTCGGCGGGAAGGCTGAGCCAAAAGGCAGGGTCTACCGCTCCTTTTTCTTTCCCCAGGTCTAGGGAGTGAGCATGTGGAGATTTCTCAGCCAGATGAGTTTGAACATGCCCCACAGGAGGATGACTTGGAGTTCAAGGAAGAGGAAGATTTGGCCCCAGGTCATGAAGTAGGAAATGCCTCTCTCAAACCTGAAGGCATTCAGACCTGGGATGACCTGTGGGTCCAGAGGGAGGGACCTGGAAAACCTCAGGCTCGGGACAGAGGCCCTCGGCTCCTAGTCTCAGAACCACGCTGGGGCCAGGCTAGTGATCGGGCTGCTGTATGTGGCGAGTGTGGCAAGAGCTTTCGGCAGATGTCAGATCTGGTGAAACACCAGCGAACCCACACCGGGGAGAAGCCCTACAAGTGCGGGGTCTGTGGCAAGGGCTTTGGGGACAGCTCTGCCCGGATCAAGCACCAGCGAACTCATAGTGGCGAAAAGCCCTACAGGGCCCGGGCGCCAGCCCAGGGGCCCCCAAAGATTCCTCGGTCCAGGATCCCGGCTGGTGAGCGCCCCACTATCTGCGGTGAATGTGGCAAGAGCTTCCGGCAGAGTTCGGACCTGGTGAAACACCAGCGGACACACACGGGCGAGAAGCCGTACAAGTGTGGCATCTGTGGCAAGGGCTTTGGCGACAGTTCTGCCCGCATAAAGCACCAGCGGACGCACCGAGGGGAGCAGCCCCCCCGGCCCGTGGTGCCCCGGCGGCAGCCATCTCGAGCCGCCACGGTGGCCGCACAGGGACCTAAGGCCCAGGAGAAGCCATACATCTGCACCGATTGTGGCAAAAGGTTTGTGCTCAGCTGCAGCCTCCTAAGCCACCAGCGCAGTCACCTGGGGCCCAAGCCCTTTGGCTGCGATGTGTGTGGAAAGGAGTTTGCCCGGGGCTCAGATCTGGTGAAGCACCTGCGAGTGCACACGGGAGAGAAGCCCTACCTCTGCCCCGAGTGTGGCAAGGGCTTCGCTGACAGCTCTGCGCGGGTCAAGCACCTCCGCACCCACAGTGGCGAAAGGCCTCACGCCTGTCCCGAGTGTGACCGTACCTTCAGCCTCAGCTCCACCCTCCTCCGCCACCGCCTCACTCACATGGAGCCCCAGGACTTCAGCTTCCCAGGCTACCCGCTGGCCCCCCTGATCCCCAGCCCGCCCCCCAGCTCCAGCCCACCCCCACCTCCTCTAGGCACCAGCCCCCCGCTGACGCCTCGAAGCCCTTCACACTCAGGGGATGGCCCCTTTGGCCTGCCTGGCTTGGAGCCGGAGCCCGGGGGCCCACAACCTGGAGAGCCGCCACCACCACTGGCGGGTGACAAGCCCCACAAGTGCCCTGAGTGTGGCAAGGGCTTCCGCCGGAGCTCGGACCTGGTGAAACACCATCGCGTACACACGGGGGAGAAACCCTACCTCTGCCCAGAATGCGGCAAAGGTTTTGCCGACAGCTCAGCCCGTGTCAAGCACCTCCGCACCCATCGTGGGGAACGGGCTAGGCCGCCACCACCATCCACTCTCCTGAGGCCACATAACCCTCCTGGCCCAGCACCCACTGCCCCTCGATCACGAGTCCGGGCTCAGCCATCTGGACCCAGCCAGCCCCACGTGTGCGGCTTCTGCGGGAAGGAGTTTCCCCGGAGCTCAGACCTGGTCAAACACAGGCGCACACACACTGGGGAGAAGCCATACAAGTGTGCGGAGTGTGGCAAGGGCTTTGGTGACAGTTCTGCCCGTATCAAGCACCAGCGTGGGCACCTGATCCTGAGGCCCTTTGGGACAGGAGATGGTCGGGCAAGGCCCCTCAAAGAGGAGCCATCAACGGGACTGGAATGATGGGGTCCAGGGAGGGTGGAGGCCCAAGAGACCAAAGGGAGGGTATCTGCTGCTTAAGCAGAGAAGAAAGGGCCCGGGGAGGTGGTGGGAGGGAGAAGGAAGGGAAGAAACCAAGGGGAGAAAGGAGTGAATAGATAGAAATAGAGATTTGGAAACAAATGATCTTGGAGCTCAGGAAACTGTCCTGGCTGGGCTGGGTCAGGACCTTGCCAGTGTGGTTTATACCCCTAGCTTCTAGAACACTGCCTAGAATACAATAGGCAATAAATACTTGTTGATAAACTAGCCTTAGCCTGAGGGCCCTTAAAGAATTCTAAATTCCTACTGCCTGTAAATTGACCCCTCCCAACCTTGCCTCCCCCCACCCCCACCCAGACCAGCATTCTGAACCAGATTTGTTAGACCTAGGAGCAATGAGACTTCTGAGGTTAAGGGTGAGAGTGTGAGGCAGGGCCATCTTGACCATCCTCCTGATGGGAGAGTACTGTTGGTAGGCAGGCAGTACCCAGCCTCGGGTCACTGGACATGGTTGGAGCCAGGAAGAGGACACTTGGAGTGAGTCCAGACCCAACTGCCCTGACCTCCTGGACACAACAGAATAGGTGAGAGATAGCGCAATGAGCGCTCATTTGCTCTGCGCCCCAAGCCCAGGTCCTGGTGGACGGCAGCAGACACCTTGGCTGGGAGAAGGGCATTACAGGAGTGAGGAATGGCCAGGGAAGCACCAAGGCCTGACAGCCACATCTCCCTATGTCTTCTCGCCAATAAACTGCTTCTTATCTGAGGCTTGGACTGGTGTGTGCGTGTGTGTGCATCGAGGGGTGAGAAAGATGCTGAAGGGTCACCACAGACAAAACCCACAAGCCATGTGTAAACCTGCCGTCTTTGAGCCCGTCAAAGAAGTTGGGTCGTCAAAGCTGCTTTTTAGCTCTGGCAACAGGTTAAAAAACGGCCACCAGGTCTGTCAGCTGATGCCCTAGACCTGAGTGCTGGCTGCCCACAGGCGCCACCTACGCCACAGGATCTAGCGCGACCCTTAAAAGGAAAAACGCGACGCCACGGGTGGGAGCGTGAGGGGTTGGTGTTAGGCAAGCGCTGTTGCTATGGCGACAAGTACCCGGGAGAAAAGTGGCCAACCGGTCTGGTAGCGGCGCAGAAGACCCAGACGCTGATGCTCTGCCTTCAGGGAAACCCCGCCTCCCTACGACCCCTTTTTATTTGTCGAGAAACGGGTCATTAGGCTGCATAGCCCAAAGGCGATGTCTCTATCCCCTGGAAAAGGCAACCATATTTCCCAGCCTTCCGTGCGTCGTTAGATGCTGGACTCTTAATTCCCAGCTTTTTCCAAGGAGGGCGCCAGTAGGGAGGAAGGGGGGAAGAGGAACTGACCTGGTTGGCCAGGGACCAAAAAGACTAGGGCGGTTCACCGAACTAAGAAACGAAGTACAAGACTGCTCTGCAACTTCGCTGGCTTGGCATTTCAGTTAATCTGCGTGCGGGAACGGTCCCTGGGTAGAAGCTCTCGCGACATTAACCATTGGCCGGGCTTCCCTAGAAACCAATGAAAGCTTGATGCAGCGCGGTTCCTCCCAGCCTTCCCACCCCTACCAAGTTGTTATACAGACTCGAAATCCCAGTGTTTTGACTTCAGCCGCGGGATTCTTTGCGGCTTCTGTCCTTAGATGCACACACCCCTCAAAGACCTTAATGGAGGCCTTTGGGAAGATCGTTTCTGCTGGTTTCCGTGTCTCCCCACCCGACCAGGTCGGCTTCCAAGCTACTCTGCAGTGAACTTTGTAAAAATCTGACCACATCACTCCCCTATTAAAAACCCTACCGTATAGCAGCATGTCCTGTCTGTAAAACTTAACTCCTTAGTTGGCATTCAAGACCTTCCACTTGTGTGGTTTCAGCTCTGTGCCTCTTAAACGTTTTGTTTTCCTAACTTGGAATGTTCCCCACCCCCTATCCAAATACCTTAAGTGTTACTTCCTCCCAGAAGCCTTCCCTAAACTTCCAGCCTGGGTTAGTACCCTCTTCCTCTGAGCCCTTAACACATCAAGAGCTTCTTTAGAATAAAGAGACATTCAACAACAGCACTACCTACTGCGTGCTGGGTATTGAACATAGAAAGATGAACAAGATAAAATTTCTGCCCTCAGTTTCTATGCAGAAGATAGACATTGAACAAATATTTTCAAGTGTGGTAGGAAGTTTGCAGGTAGGAGAGAATCCTATATGATCCAATGCCTCTTCAAAGAAGTGGCAATTATGTTAAGGCGTTAAGAATGATGTTAAGACGTAAAGAATGATGTGGAATATGCTAAGAAAGGAGGAGTTGGGAGATGGGATGGCGGATGGTGTGTTCTCTGTACCAAGTCCTTGGGGATTCAGAAGCTCAAGTAAACTTCTACTGAGGCTGAAGGCAAATAGTGAAATGCAGAATAGTGAAAAGAAAGAGAAAGACTTTTCCAAATTCAACTTTCTACTGCCTAATTCTAAAAGGGGCCTGGCACACGATAGCCCTCCCTCAATACTTTGGTGAATGATGTCCTTGAACATGATGTGCTCTTCACGAGAGTTCACAGTCTCACGAACTGCTACCTGTTTGTCCATCTGGCAACCCCCACTCATCTTTGAAGGTCCTTTATCTCTTCAGTGAGGCCTGCACCCAATATCCACTCCCTTCCAGGGAGTGATTCACTCACCCCACTATTTTCCTGCCAGAACACCTATTATTTCCTTTCATATGTATATTATATATAAAATATTATCTAGGCTTCTCTGGTGGCTCAGACAGTAAAGAATCTGCCTACAATGCAGGGGACCTCGGTTCGATCCCTGGGTTGGGAAGATCCCCCTGGAGAATATATTGGGTTTTAAAACTTTTTATTTTTGGGTGTGCTGGTCTTTGTTGCTGCGCAGGCCACTCTCTAGTTGCGGTGCGGAGGTTTCTCATTTCAGTGGCTTCTCTCGTTGTGCAGCACAGGCTGTAGTCACACAGGCTCTAGTAGTTGCAGCTCCCAGGCTCTAGAGCACAGGCTCAGTGGTTGTGGCACTCAGGCTTAGTTGCTCCATGGCATGTGGGATCTTCTCCAATTAGGGATCGAACCCATGTCTCCTGCATTGGCAGGGGGATTCTTTATCACTTAACCCCCAGGGAAGCCCTACATCTGTATTTTAAAATCATTATATTCTTTACTAGAGTAAGATTCTCAGGAACTAGCATGGATTCCAGATAGATACTTGTTCATGATCCTCCTTCTGCAAGTGTCTGTTCCCAAGTCCTCCCACGGTAGGAGGACCTTCCAGCGGGGACTTTCACCGCTCCCTGCTGAGTCTCCTCACTGATTCTCTGAATCAGGGGGAAGCACATCTGGCCTTTTGCTAGATTTCCAGCCATAATCTGACCCCTGCCTGCCTCTTTTCCAACTCCCACATGATATTCCTCTTCATTTGGCTCCAGTCACACAAGTCTTCTCTCTTTCCCTCAGACATGCCAACTTTAATCTCACTATAAAGTTTCTGTAGTTCTCTCTAGAACATTCTTCCTCTAGATTTTCAAATGATTAACTCTTTCTCACCATTCAAGTTTCATTTCATGTGTTATTTCCTAAGAGATGCCTTCCCTGCTCACATTAAAGAAGTCCCCAACCATAGCCACCCTCTGTTGCACCATCTGGTCCTATTTCCTTCTGATACTTATCCTTAGTTGAAAGTACCTTATTTACTTGGTGACATTTTGTACACCCTGAGAAGTGCCACAGTAGTCAAGGTTTTCGACTCTTTTGTTCACGACTGCATCTCCAATGTCTAAAATGGTGTCAGGCACACAGTAGGGCTCAATAAATATTTGATGAGAGAATGAACACAAGTGGTTTGGGGGATCCTGATTGTATGATACTCATTTACCTTCTTTTCACAGCTCTGAGGAGGAGCAAAACTTTGACCAGATGTAATCCCAACATCCAAATTATGCTCTGGGTTCTGCAGACTGAGTATCAGGCTTCACTCCTGGCTCTGCTACTATTTTCCTCATGTAACCTCAGTTCTGAGAGATAATTTGGTGAAACAGAAACAATATGAGCTTTGGAATTTGTTACTTAAGAGCTATGTGACTTTGAGCAAATTACTTAAGCTCTCTAAGCTTTTAGTTCCCTCATTTGTCAAAGGAAGATAATATTATTGATCCCCACAGGGTTGTTGTAAGGACACTAGGGATTGTAAGCACTTACTGAATGTTATTTCTCTTTTCTTTCATCATTTCTGAATCCACATTGCCCCATTCATAAAATGCGAGAATTAGGTTATCTTTTTCAAGTGGGAAATACAAGAAGTGGGAAAATACAGATCTTTATATATGAACTATCTTAATTTTTAAATGTTGGGAATTAAAATTTGTAAAACCTCTCAAGCTTTTTTTGAAGTTTACTTTTAAACCTGAGGGCCAAAATACTTCTGTGGCCTGGATCTGGTCTGTGTGCTATAAATTTCCACCTAGGCTACTGGGCTGTCAGAGATGCTATGACAACACTTACTGTGGAACTTAGGTAAATCAGTTTACCTCCTTGAACTTCAGTTAGCTCATCTGTGAAATGGACCCACCTTTGTGAGGAGATCAGGGGTGTAAAAGGCTTAGCATAACGATGGCGCCCAAGAGGCGCACCACACAATAAATGGCAGCGATAACTTGGGTGCCTGTTGGTAAGTATGTTCTAAAGGGGCAAGGTATCCCAGAGACCAGGAAACCCGAAGGCAATGCCGGGAAAGCAGAAAAGATGGAAGAAGAGGCAAAAAGAGGGAAGGAGAGAGGTAAGGAGGCAACAGGGTCCGCCCTCCAGGCGGGGCGCCAGCGAGAGGCCCAGGCAGGGGCGGGAGCGCACGTGGCCTATTTCGGGCGGAGCAGACGCGCTTGGCCGCCACGGAGACCTCCGAGCCGGCCACAGGAAACGAGCTTTGAAGGTAGGTCACAACTAGACTGCGAGGACGTTGAACACCGAGTAGGCCGGCCTGGGGCCTTTGGGAGTTAGGGGATAGCTGAAGGCGCTGGGTGTGGGCTTGCCACCCTCCCAGGGCAGTTTGGGCCGGACGCCTGGGTCCTCTGGCCTCTCCCCCTCGGGGGCGGAGTTATGTGTTCTGAACCAATGGCCGGTTGCCTCTGAGGCCCCGCCCACGCCCCGCCCCCGGAGTCGCGGCGTCGCAGAGTGCCCAACCGCCCGGCGCCCTGGCCTGGGGCAGCGCGAGCGCCCGAACCTGCGGCTGGTGAGTGCGCACCCCCCAGGGTCTCCGCCCCGATCCCGCCTCCAGCCCGTGCCCTAGAGCTCCGGGCCGCTGACCCAGGCTCCTGGGAGTGACTCAGCGCGGGGAGGGTGGCGTCTCACCGGGGCTGGAGATTCGAAGTGTTCAGGGCCTTGAATGCCAGGATGAGTAGCGTGAACGAGTCTTTCGAGCTGGTCCCGGGACAAGGCTGGGGCCTAGGGCCGGGCTGGGATACAGGGAAGAGGGTCAGACACAGATCTGGGCACGGGAGGAGAAGCCACGGCTGCATCGCCTTGTGTGGGCCAGAGCCCTGGTCGGGAAGGGGGGCGGGTCCTGAGCTGACTCAGCTCCCTGCCCCAGGACACCAAGATGCCCGGTGAACAGCAGACGGAGGAGGAGGAGGAGGAAGAGATGCAAGAGGAGATGGTGCTGCTGGTGAAGGGTGAGGAGGAAGAGGGTGAAGAGAAGTATGAAGTGGTGAAACTCAAGATCCCTATGGACAACAAGGAGGTACGTGTCCCACACCATGGGGGTCCCATCGGCCCTAAATCTGGTGCAGGTCCAGCCTCCCTCAGTCAGAAGCCAGGGATCCTCCCCCTACTTTCCCTGGACTCTCAGGCTTAGAATCTCAGAGTTGGCCACCCATCCTTCTGTCCCACTGTCCATGCTGCCACAATACAGATGTCACGCCTACTGTGCCAGGCTCTGTGCTGGGTGCTGGAGAGTAAATGCCCTCCTCGGTTTCTCGTGGAACTTGATGTATAGCAGGGTTAGACTGACAAGGGTGTGGAAGGTTTAAAGAGGGGAGTTTTAAGCAGATCAAAGTATGAGTTAGATTTCCCCTTTCGGGACCCTAGCTGCCACTAGGTATATTTCTATTTCCCAGAACTCTACAAGACTCCCACCCCAAGCCACAGCAGCCCTTGTGTCCTTATGCAGGGTTTCTGGGCCCGGGTTCCCTGATTTCTTCCTGCACAGTGGCCAGTTCCCAGGAAAAGAAAGTTCTGCTGCCCCCTAGTGGGTGTGGTGGGGCCTGGGGGAGGGGGCTGGCTTCTGTGGCCTCCTCTTCCAGTCAAAATAACTATTTAGGGAATTCCCTGGCGGTTCAGTGGTTAGGACTCCATGCTTTCACTGCCTTGGCCCGTTTAGTTCTGTTTTTCTCAGGCCTCCTTGGCCCATCCTCCTAGCTCAGCCTGCCTCTTCCGGCCCTGTGAATCCCCTGGTCTCCTTTGGCCTGTAGGTTAAGAAAAAGACTCCAGAGTTAGGGTGAACTTCCAACTCCATCAGTTACTTACCAGCTGTGTGAGCTTTGGCAAGTTTAACCTCTTTGTGCCTCAGTTTCCTCATTGGTAAAAGTGAAATCATAATAGCACCTACTTCTTGGGATTGGAAGGATTACATGAGTTAATACTTGTAAAGAGTTAGAGCTGTGTCTGGCACACAATAAACATTCTGTGATATTTGTTGCTATTATTATTCATTCTTCCTCCTAAAGTTCAGGACTTTGGGCTAGGTCATCCTTCTGGAGATGTTTCAACTCATTTTTATCAAGGCCTCAATAAGGCTGAATCCTGGGGCTGGATGTGAACAGGGAAACCAACATGGAGGCCTAGACAGAGGAGCGAAGGCAAATAACTCAAGGCAGTAGGAAACGTTTCAGGGAAATAACTTTGACATGGGCCTTGTAAACTTAGTGGGAATATGGCAAATAGAGGAGGAGGAAGGGCATTCCAGGATGAGGACACAGCAAGTGCTCAGAAAAGATAAGGCCAGAGAAGCAGATGGACCAGAGAGTAAAAGGTGTTTGCGTATAGTCAGCCTATAGATTTGTACCTACTGTGTTAGGTTATGCAGTGCCATGAGACGCTTCAAATCAGAGAAGAGGCATGATCACATTTCATTTTTAGAAGAATCGTTGGCTGTTATGGGGAGACCAGGTCAGGTAAGGCTGATAGCCTGCTCTAAGGTAGTGGCAGCAGTGGTGGGAAGATGGAAAGGAGATATTTGGGAACATTGTTTGGAGTGGTTGGAGCTAAGGATGGGAAGGGTGGGGGTAGGCATGGCTAGTCATGAAAGGGCGGTAGGGCTACACTCTGAATGGTGTCACTTAGTGGTTAAAAGCATCAGCTCAAATCCTGACGACCACATTTACCAGCTTTGCCTTAACAGCTTTCTCAACTATAAAATGAGATAATGAAAGTAAGATCCTTGAAATCCAGAGTAAATATCACGTGGGTGACTGGATTTGGAGGAGAGTAGAAATATGAGTTACACACACACATCCCACAAAGATTTAGCACGGTGCCCACAAAATAGCTCATCAACTTGCTGTGTGGTCTCCTTGAGTCTGGGTTCTTATGAAATAGTGGTCTCCGAAGCTCAGTGTCCACATTCTGTAAGTCTCAGCTCTCACGTGGCCAGTCATTGTCCAGGACAGGCCCTAATTATGGTGCACACAGGGATTAGAGTAGTCTCTCACCTCCTATCAAAATCCAAACTATCTTTAATGAATAGAAAGATTTTCCCAGAGGGCTCTATGTGCATCCAATTCTGTCTTTTCCTGCTTAAAATCGAACCTTGAGTGGTTTTGTTCCCCTAAGCTCCCATGCCTGGCATTCCAAGCTCTTCATCCTTCAACCTCATGGCTTCATATCTAGTTGGTCAGCATCCTTCCCATGCCCCAGTTTCAAGTACACCTGACCTTGAAGACTTTGCCCGTGTGGTCTTTTAGCCTGTAAAATGCTCTTTACTTTTCCCATCTGCTTTCTCTGGGAGAGTAGTGTGCCTCTCTTCTAGATCAGTTTTCATTTTTAACATGCATACATTCCACTTGGAGATCTTGCTAAAGTGAAGATTCTGATTCAGTAGGTTTGGAGTGGGATTTGAGATTCTGCATTTCTAACAAGTTGCCAGTGATGCTGCTGGTCTATGGACCACCCTTCTTGTCGCAATGAGTGAGGGAGGTCAGGATTGTATTTTATACTCTGTACTCCAAAGAAGGGAGATTCGGACAGCTAAAAGGATCCAGGGGAGGGAGACAAGCTGTGGAGGTGACCTCAAACTTGTCAGTGAGATAGGATTGCATCATGGCTGAGAGAAAAGCCGTTTTGGACAATGACAGCCTTCCAGTGTAAACCCTGGCCCTGCTGATGGATCAGCTGTAGGGCCTTGATGGTCACTTAATTCTGAGTCTTCTATCCTTATTTTAAAATAGAGCTAATACAACCTAACCCAAAGGGTTGTGAGAATTTAAAACAAGAACATGGGTGAAAAGTATTTATTGCAGTTCCTGGCACATAGTGAGTGCTTAGTAAATGGCAGTTATTTATTAATTAGAAAAGTAATGGTTGAAGAAGAAACTGGAACATTTGCTCTTTTTTAAACTTAAGCAGAAAGGCAAAAATCACTAACTTTAAATACTTGGATTATCATATTATTAAACTATATTGTATCCCCCTAGTGCTCTCATGTTAAGAGTGCAGATACCCATTATTCTAATTTTAAAATCTGACAGTCGTGGAATTGAAAAGACATGTAAGTCTGGTATTTGCCAAACTTCATTCACGTGTCTATTGCTCACCTGTTGTGCTCATTTATTTAGTTGCCTTCTTCAAATAGATTCACGTTGTTTTGATAAATAAATTTACCTTCATCTGAACAATAATGCTGATAAAACTGTGGGTTTCATGAGATCTGTTGTTTTTCTAATAACCATGAAGATAAATACATGATGATCATGATGATAAAAGTAAGCCTACATAATACTTAGAAGCCTCTTGCATTCTGTGATGTGCATACTTCAAGTTGGGAAATACTTGATGTTACCTAGCCTACCTTGCCCTCCTTGGTTCAGTGAGGCAGGGGGAGGGAGGGATTTGCCTGGGGTCTTAATGAGCTAGACTCAACCCCTCACCAAGATTCTTCCTGGGGCACCCAAGGCCTCTCCTCCTGGAGTTGGAGACTCCAAGGGTACTTGTGTGAAGAATTTCTTTTTCCCAAATTAGTGAATCCAGGGTTAAGAAAGTCCTCAGGCTGGTCAGTCACCTAAAAGAAGGGTGCCAAAGAAAAAAAAAAGGGCCAGAAAAATATAGATATAATGAGAAAAATTCTTTCCACGATATAAACCTCATAGTTGTTAAAACCAGGGCAAGACTGGAAAGTGTGACCTTGAATTCAGACTGTGCCAAATTGCTGTGGGGAGTTTCTCAATTTAAAGTATCAAGTTGTATTTTAACCTTGAATCCCTCTTGGAGAGTGCCAGGCACTTGGAATCCAGCCGCTGGCACATCTTGGCACTCTGAGTGCAGGGAAGCAGTGTAGCCTACTGATGAAGGATGAGAACTCTATACAATCAGTCCTGACTCCCATGGGCTATATCAATTTAATCTCTCTCAGTTCAGTTTTCTCAGTTTCCAAAAGATAATGCCTGATCCTGGGGGTAGGGGTGGGGGAAGAGGGGTGACAGGAAGATTTAATACAATAATGTATTGTACATAACAACACTGTCAAATCTTACACTCTAATGTTATTATCACTAATATCATTGTATAAACTGTTGTAGCCAGGGTTGCCTTGGTTGGTGACTAATATTTCAAACTGCTTTGTTTCCACATTTCTGAAAAAGTGAAAGTGAAAGCTGCTCAGTCATGTCCGACTCTTTGCGACCCCTTGGACTATATACAGTCCATGGAATTCTCCAGGCCAGAATACTGGAGTGGGTAGCCTTTCCCTTCTCCAGGGGATCTTCCCAACCCAGGGATGGAACCCAGGTCTCCCACATGGCAGGCAGTTTCTTGACCAGCTGTCCCACGTTTCTGAGATGGTTACCAAAAAGCTGCTGTCTTTTTAAAATTAATTAATTAATTATTTTGGCTGTGCCAGTTCTTAGTTGTGGGCTGTAGGATCTAGTTCCCTGACTAGGGATTGAACCTGGGTCCCCTGCTTTGGGAGCATGGAGGCTTAGCCACTGGACCACCAGGGGAGTCCCCCAAAGCTACTGTCTTTAACAAAGGATCTTGAAGGCCCTGAAGCTGCTGTCAACAACTTCAGAAAAAGGCCTTACTACTCCCTAGTTGTCACCTCTCTTAAGCTGTTTCTTTATCTATAAAAGAATAATGATAACTACTTAGAGAAGTAGAGAAGAAGAATATGGTAGAGAAGGAATATGGGGAGACAGAAGCTAACGCTGTGTTATCCTTAATACATGCCTGGTTTTTCACTTGGTCATGAATTAATATTCTATTTACTTAGTCCATGAAAGTGAAAGTGAAGTACCCCATGGACTGTAGCATACCAGGCTTCTCTGTCCATGGGATTTTCCAGGCAAGAGTACTGGAGTGGGCTGCCATTTTCTTCTCCAGGGTATCTTCCCAACCCAGGGATCAAACCCGTGTTCCCACATTGCAGACAGGCACTTTACCATCTGAGCCACAGCGAAGCCCTGCTTAGTCCATAGTAGAGATTCAACATCATTTTTGCTAGGATGAGCCTTCTCTTTTCTATGAAGGAAGCAGTGTGTCCTCAGTACTCCTCTTTACTGTTAGTGCAAACTGTTTTCCCTTCATCTGCCTCTTATAAAGCATTTCTTTTTCTGATTTTATCTCTAGAGACCCAGACCTCATGAAACCGACTTATTCTCCAATTTTTTTCATTTCAGGCCTCAGAGTATTTGGGTTTCATGCTTGCTGCCTTTTGTGCAGCTTTAAAAAATGATAGGTGCTTGCTCTTAAAAGTTTATTAAAGAGTCTGAACTTGATTGTAGCCTGGCTGTAAGACACCATGCTCTCCTGGGTCTCTGACCTCACTGGCTGCTCAGTCTCCTTTGCTGGCTGCTTTGCATCTTGCCTCCCAGTTCTCTCTAGTCCCTGAACTCTTCCAGTCTCAAGGCTTTAAAAATCCCCCGCAGGCTGATGTCTTCCCAATGTACATCTCCAGCCTGGGCCTCTCTCCTGAGCTCCAGATGTGTCCAGGACAACTGTGGATAGGATCAGAAACAGACCACAGGTACCAACTCTTTGTTCCCCCACAACACGCCCCCCCTCCCTCCACCATTCTGTAGATGACAACACTGCCTTTGCAGTTGTCAAGCTCAAAATCCTTGGAGTCATCTTGACGCCTCTCTCTCATGTCTAATCTATCATCAGGTTGGCTGTCTCCAATTGCAGAATATATCCAGAAGCAGACCACTTCTCACCACTTTCACTTTCCACCTCTGTCACCTGGGTCCAAGCCATTGTCTTCTCTGGCCTGCAGTACAGGGGCCTTCTCGGTGGGTTTCTGCCCCTTCCCTCCTTCATTCTGTGGAACCTTTTAAAATATGAATCTTATCTGTCCCTCATTGCTCAGAACCTTCCGACATCTCCTCTACTGGTTCCTCATCAGATTCTCATTCAAGGATCTATGCTAAAATAACGCGCCTTAAGGACCACTTCATGGATTACTCCTCCCCGACAGCGTTCTGCCCTAGGCACTTTTTCTTGCCATTCCTGGAACGAAAAACTCCTGCCTCAGGGCCTTGTTTTCCCCTTTTGCCTTCTGGAAGCTGCTCTTTCACCTCCTTTAGGTAAAGGCTCAGATGACAACAGTGAGGTTTCTTAACCCTATTTAAGTTTGCACCATCCCCCTAGCACCAGCACCCCTTTTATCCATTCTTCCTGAAATTATGAATTAAAAAAAAAATGTAATGCTGAATCCCCAGTTCCTAGAACAGAGTCTGGCACATTACGCGCTCAATAAATTTTGGCTGAATTAATAAAGAATAGCTGGAACGACACCAGGCATTGTGATATGTGCGTTAATTATCTCATTAGACGCACACAACAGGACTGAGCGGTGCACCCCTTGGCCTTAACTACTATACAAACGGGGGACGGGGAGGCTGCAGCTGGCGGAGCCCCAGGTCTCCGGCTCCCGGGTCTCTCCGTCAGGGCTGACCTGTCCCCCTCTCCCCGCAGGTCCCGAGCGAGGCGCCAGCGCCGTCGGCGGACCCGGCGCGCCCACACGCGTGCCGGGACTGCGGCCGCGCCTTTGCACGCCGCTCCACACTGGCCAAGCACGTCCGCATACACACGGGCGAGCGGCCCTTTGCGTGCACCGAGTGCGGCCGGCGCTTCTCGCAGAAGTCGGCGCTGACCAAACACAGCCGCACCCACACGGGCGAACGGCCTTACGAGTGCCCGGAGTGCGACAAGCGCTTCTCCGCCGCCTCGAATCTGCGGCAGCACCGGCGGCGCCACACGGGCGAGAAGCCGTACGCATGCGCACAATGCGGCCGCCGCTTCGCGCAGAGCTCCAACTACGCACAGCATCTCCGCGTGCACACGGGCGAGAAGCCGTACGCGTGCCCGGACTGCGGACGCGCCTTCGGCGGCAGTTCATGCCTGGCGCGCCACCGACGCACGCACACAGGCGAGCGGCCGTACGCCTGCGCCGACTGCGGCACGCGCTTCGCCCAGAGCTCGGCGCTGGCCAAGCACCGGCGCGTGCACACGGGCGAGAAGCCGCACCGCTGCCCCGTGTGCGGCCGCGGCTTCGGCCACCGCTCCAACTTGGCGGAGCATGCGCGCACGCACACCGGCGAGCGGCCCTATCCCTGCTCCGAGTGCGGCCGGCGCTTCCGCCTCAGCTCGCACTTCATCCGCCACCGTCGCGCGCATATGCGGCGCCGTCTCTATATCTGCGCCGGCTGCGGCCGAGACTTCAAGCTACCAGCTGGAGCCACTGCCACCGAGCGCTGCCCAGATTGTGAGGGCAGCTGAGCCGCCGTTTCTTTTCTCCGCGGGGTGCGAGCCTCCAGCTGGGGAGGGGCACTCTGGGATTCCAACCTGGGGCTGCGTTAACCTGGACAACTCCCCGCCCCACCACCAGCGTCTTGAATAGGATGGGACTGGCAGGTCTGGCTGCCCTGGAACTGGGAGGCAGGATTCCCCTACCGGGATCCCTGGAAACGTGCCCACTTCCCCCTCATTACATCCCCTCGGCCCATGTTAGACTGAATAAAAGTATTATATCCTCACCCCATCCGTGCCTGTGAATGAGGTGGGCGGGGAGAGGCGGGCAGTTGGGGGTCTCCCTAGGCTTAGTTGAATTAAGTGAATCGGCATGGATTCAAGTGGGGCTATAAGCCCAAAAGGGTTCCAGGAACTGGGTTTGTGGGTGTGGAGTCATTCTACACTTGCTCCTTGGCTATGTCTTCATGAACTCAGATCTAGAAGGGTTCATAAATTTGTCACATCCGTGATCAACGGGTAATGCATTTTGCAGAACTTTGGTGAGTGGGCATGAACCTCATGCAGCTCAGTCTAGCAGAGAAGCAATAGTGGCAGCTTTGTGTGCAGGTGTATGCTCAGTCATGTCTCTTTGTCAGTGGTAGCCCACCAGGCCCCTCTGGCTATGTAATTTCCCAGGAAGAGTACTGGAGCAGGTTGCTATTTTCTTCGGAATCTTCCCAACCCAGTAATTGAACTCAGGTCTCTTGACTTTCCTGCATTGGCAGGCGGATTCTTTACCGCTGCACCACCTGAGTTTAAAGGCCTTCAGTGCTACATTATTACTAGCTCATTTTCATCCTCAAAGCATTCCAAAGTTAGGTAACTCACTTTACCTCTATTTCTGCAGATAAGCAGATAGGTACTGACAGCCAGTCAGTAGTCCCTTAGGGGACTGACAGCAGGCCTTGTCACTGGGACAATGATGGTGGAGCTATTGGATAGGAGAGGTCCTCAGTGCAGTCTTGGAGTTTAGACAAGCTCTTCTCAGAGGCGACATTTTTTTTTTTGGTGTGCCCTGGAAGGATCTTAGTTCCCTGACCAGGGATTGAACCTGCACCCCCCTCCATTGGAAGAAGCGTGGAGTCTTAACCACTGGACTGCCAGGGAAACTCCCTCAGAGGTGACATTTGAGCTGGTCTTAAAGTCAAGAGAGTTGGAGTTGGGGAGGTATGAAGAGAGCCCCGGAACCTGCATGGCAGACTTGTTAGAGCTTGCAGGCGTCCCTGGGGGTGGAATGTAGAGACAAGAAGCAAGGAGGTTGGCAGGAGACAGACCACTAAGGACATTGAAAGCCAGGTGAACGGTTCAGAGGCCACACAGAAACCTTGAGGGATTAGAGGGGAGGGAGGGATCTGACATATTATGGAACTAGAATTCATAGGAGTTAAAGTGGACCTGGGACACGGGAGAGTTGGGCTGATTTCACTTCTTAGCTTGGGGGACTGCAGGCAGTGTCACTGAGATGGGGACACAGGATGAGGAGCAGGAGGGGTTAGGTGCAGCCATTGTTGCAGCCCAGTCTGGACACAAAAATTTGGAGGCATCAGGGAGGTGACAGAAGTAACAGCTCAGGGGGGTCAGGTCTGGAAGCTATGGCACCACATCCAGAGAGGGTACTCAAGAACTTGAATCTGTGAATGAACAGCCAGAGGTAGAAAGAAAACCGAAAGTGTCTGGGAAATCTAGAGGAAAGTGTTTCCCAGAGGAAATTTAGCTGTCAGATGCTGCGCTGGTGACCACTGTGTGTGTATGAATTCAGGGAAAGCAAAGAGAACAGTTTCAGTTGAGGTGTGTGCATGCTCAGTCGTGTTGTGTCTGACTCTTTGCGACCCCATGAACTGTAGCCCGCCAGGCTCCTCTCTTTGTGGAATGCTCCGGGCAAGAATACTGGAGTGGATTGCCATTTCCTCCTCCACAGGATCTTCCTGACCCAGGGATTGAACTCGCGCCTCCTCTATCACAGGTGGATTCTTTACCCCTGAGCCAACAGGGAAGCCCCTCCAGGGAAGGGGTGGGGGTGAAAGCCAACCTTGAGTGGGTTAGGGCAGAAATGAGAGAATAAGGAAGCAGAGTGGGTGGCTTGGCTGTGAAAATCATGATGGAAGTAGCTGGAGTTTTGTTATTTTGCCTTATCAATAGGGAAGAGGCTTGATGATGCTTTATGGGCTGGTGGGAAGGGCTAATGGAAAGGAAGAGACCTTAATTATATAGAGGAGAGAGGAGATAATTGATCAAGGAGACAGGATGAAATAAGAGATCAATAAGATAAAGCTCTTGCTATCACTAATGGGAAGGTTTGGAACTTAAAGCAGTTCCAACCTGATGGATTCTCTTACCAGGGAAGTAAGAGAGGTCACTGGTTAAGAGGGAGTGAGGTCGTTAATAAGAGGACTGAGGCCAGTAAAGTGGAAGGCTTCATTTCACTGATGGAAACAGGGTGAAGGAGGCAGGCCACAGGTATCTCTGAAAAGGAAGTGATGTGCCTGAGGTCACACAACGTGTGAATCATACATTCCCAACAATACCTTTAGATAGAAGTGGAACAAACAAATTTGCCTTGGGAAGGAAGGCCGTGACGGGTTGGGGGGTGGGATGGCAAGTGTTAGGTATTCCAAGGTCCAAAAGAAAATAAGCCTTGTTCTGCTCCACACCAGACAGACCTGACCCTGATCTGTGTTGGGGGCCAAGGGAGAGGGGCAGAGGGCTCTCACAGCTCTGGGGTCTGATGGACAAGAATGGGGCCTGGGACTCAGGCCCAGGCTGGCCTTAACATATTTCCTGCCCTGGGCTCCTGAAAGTTTTGAGTTGAAAAGCAAACTGATAACAACTGCAAACTTAACAACTACCTACTATGCACCAGACACTATCCTAAACACTCTACATTTTTTTTTTTTTTTTGACTGAGTGGCATGTGGGATCTTAGTTTCACGACCAGGGATCAAACCCAGGCCCCTTGCATTGGAAGTGTGGGGTCTTAACCATTGGACCACCCGGGAAGTCCAGCACTCTATAATATAATAGCTTACTTAAACCTTACAACCCTACTAAGCAGATACCATTATTTTCATTTTAGATGAGGAAATGGAGGTACAGAAAGACAAAAATATAATGCACATCATGTTGCATGCTAAGTTGCTTCAGTTGCGTCCAACTCTTTGCAACCCTATGGACTGTAGCCCATCAGGCTCCTCTGTCCATGGGATTTTCCAGATAAGAATATTGGAGTGGGTTGCCATGCCCTCCTCCAGGGGATCTTCCCCACCCAGGGATCAAAGCTGTGTGTCTTATGTCTCCTGCATCGGAAGGCGGGTTCTTTACCACTAACACTACCTGAGAAGCCCCATAATGAACATCATCTAGTACCAAAGATGGCATCTGAGCCCAGATAGCCTGGCTCCAGAATCTGGGCTCCTATCCAACACTACATAAAGCCTCTGATCTTATTTAGAGAAGGGGAAGGGACTTAACATGAGATCAGACAGGGAACTTTCTAGAAATCAGATCTCTGCTCTGCAGGTGGGAGGTACAATAGAAAAACTTGGGAGTTGGGCTTACAGGCATTCTGGGTCCCCCTCTCCAGCATGGACTGAGACAGAGCCTCTCTGGCTGCCCCATGAAGAGTCTAGAAGCTGGTAACCGAAAGTTTTATTGAGGGAGAAAAAAACAGGAGGCTATCTTCTGGAGGTTCTGGGGCCTTAGACCTCAAGAAGTGTAGCCCCCAGGTCCATGATCTCTTAGGAAAGAACTAGAATGAGGTACCTTGGCCAGGCACCCTCTGCTCCTCAGAGGCCATGCTGAGCTGCAGGTTCTGTGCCCATGTTTCTAGGTTGAGACCTGACCTGTAGACTCAGAGGCAGGGTCTGTAGGCCCCACGGCCTGGTTTTCAGAGGTGGCCCCGTGGGGCAAGTCTGTATACTTGCAGGCAGAGCCACGGGATAGATGCGCTGGGTAGCGTCGCCGGTTGATATCCATCTTGGAGAGCACTGCTTGGGGCAGGTCTACATGGCAGCGGGCTGCCAATGCTACCAGGTAGATGAGGACATCACTGAGCTCCTCTTGAAGGGCTGCTCGTTCCCTGGGGGACCAGGCTTGGGGCCCAGGCTCCTCATCGGGCTTCCACTGACTGGGGACAGAACACATAAGACAGGCACACACACATAGATGCTAGCGAGGACAGTGGGTTCCACCTCTCTTAGGAGCAGCCCACACCTTGAAGCAGTGAACGCCCACTTCCTAGGAAGTTTCTTCCAGGACAAGTCAACTCATCTGGGCCCTGGACTCCTTATGGTGGGGAGGAGACCTCATCAGATGATTCATCCAGCCCTCTGTGTCCCTACCTAAGCCAAGGAGAGGACATTTCACTTTTTGGGACCCAGTCCTACCTGCCAACCCCCAGCCACTTCTACCCCAGACTAAACCTTAGACTTGGACCACTGCAAAATCTGCTAATTCATCTTCTCTTCTTACCCTACCATCTTTTAAAAGAACAAATTACATTTCATCCCTCCCCTGCTTAAAACTCCCCCAACTGGACTTCTCTGGTGGTCCAGTGGTTAAGAATCCACCTGCCAGTGCAGGGGACATGGGTTCAATCCCTGGTCCGGGAAGATTCCACATGCCATAGGGGAAGCTAAGCCCGTGTGCCACAACTTCTGAGCCCATGCACTGCAATTAGTGAAGCTCGAGTGCCCTAGAGTCCCTGCTCTGCAACAAGAGAAGCCACTACACCTAGAGAGTAGACCCTACTCACTGCAACTAGAGAAAGCTCACATGCAGCAACAAAGACCCAGCACAGCCAAAAATAAAAACGACACTCCTCCAACTGTGCTTGGAATAAAACCCAAACTCCTACCATGCCCTCCAGGTTCTGCATGAAATGACTCCTGTCTCTGCCAATGTCATTATCCACCATGCTCCCTCTCACCCCCCCTTAAAGTCACTCATTCTAGCCTCTTCTGTCTTGCAAACAGGCCAAACTGTCACAGGGCCTTTGCACTTACTGCTCCCTCAACCTTGAATGCTCTTCCTCCATCCATGCTTCCCATCAGGTCTCAGCTCAAATGTTACCTTCTTAGAACAGCCTTCTCCCTCTTTTTCTTCCCTCTCCTTCTTTCTCAACACCTCGTGTTATTTGCCTCCTAGAACTTGTCACAGTTCCATATCTTTTAAAGTTAGTTCACTTATTTATTGTCAGTCTCTTTGCACTGTGAGGGTATCCATCTTGTTCAAGGCCATATCTTGACTCTAGATGACCTAGCACCCAGCCGGTGCTCATGGACTTGTAATGAATGAATGGATTGCCCTCCCACACATCTGTGCCCTCATTTCTCCATGCCCCTGAGACTACCCTGGTTTGATCCTCATCACCTTTTGCCTCATCTACACCAGTCTCCTCACTGATCTCCCCTGACACAATTCTCCTAGGGGATCAAATCCACTCGGCAGGTACAGTGATCTTTCTAAAACTCAAATCGGGTCAGGTGTTCTGTCCAGAACTCCATTACTTCCCAGCCAAATCCTACCATTCTGTGTTCCTATCCTACCCATCTCTTCCGCAGCCACAAGAGATATATGTATTGAGTACTTAATGTGTCAGGTACTTGGGACACACCAGAGAACAAGACAGATACAAAATCCTTGCCCTTTGTCAAGAAACTTACACTAAAGGAATCTTACATAATCGCTTAAATCCTACATTCTCACTGAATTTAACTTGCCCTTTTCCATCTCACTACCTGTGCAAATGTGGTTCCCCCTCTCTGGAATGCCTTCTATAGAAGACCAGCCTTTCTACCCCAGAGGCAGAGGTAAAGGAAGGTTCCCACCACCCCTCCTCAGACCTGGGTCTGCCTTGCTGTTTTTACACCTTTCTCCCCCAGGAGACTGGGAGCCCCTAGAGGGCAGCAGACCCATAAGTCATCTCTCTGAATGCCCAGCAACCAGGTACAGAAGAGCCTGGTAGTGAGGAGCAGAAACTGGATCCATGGATATTTGATGGTCAAATGAATCCTCCCCTCCCCTCCCCTCCTCAATACAGACTCTTCCAGAAAGCCTGTCATCTACTCACAAGAGCTCTGCCAGCTCCCCCACTTCCCCCACCAAGGCCAGGAGGAGGTTCCGAGGCTGATGGAATTGCTCCCAATCTCGTTCAGCAGCGAACTCAGCATGGAGACGGCGGCTGGAATGGGAGAAAGGGGTAGAAGTCCAGGTCCCAAGGTTAGGGGATGGGGGAGGAGATGCAAGGCCCTGGCAGGTACTCAGTGAGATGCAATGGGAGCATGCAAGTCAGAGAGGATTCTCCAACTAATTCTTTGGATGGCCTAAACAAGTCATCTCTTTTTTAGAGAATTTGGTTTTCTCATCTGTAAAATGGGTGCATCCTTACAGACCCGAAACTATCGAAATCTAATAATACCCCCATTTTCATTATTTCACTTCTTGTTGCTGCTTCTGCAGTTTTCCTCCACCCGGAATAACCCTGTCTCTGCATATCTAAATCCTACTGATTTTACAGAAAGCAGCCCCAGGACACTTCCCCCAAGAAGCCCTCCTGGATTTCCTCCAGAAAGAAATGTCTTCGACGTCTCAACACTACATCTGCTCCCATCCTACCTCCCGCTCCTGGAGGACTGAGGCAGGGCAGAAGCATCACTGTACTCTGGTATGTCCCCTGCCTCTCATGTGTATAGTTAAGCCCATTTTGCAGAGGAGAAGGTTAGAAGTTTCGCCTGGGGTCAACCCCCCGAACTAGAACCTGAGCACAGCTACTAGCCTTTTTTCCCGAACACGTGGAGGGACCCTCCCCGAAAGGAGGGAGTAAGGGCAATCTCCCCAGCTCAGGCTGGGCAAAGACGGCTTACATGTCCTCGAGCGTTGGTTCCGAGCTGAAGCTGAAAGAGCCAGGAGCAGTAGCGTTCTCTCCTCTGGCACCTCCACGCGTCTCTTCACTCGCGGACATGCCGCCCACCCAGCTGCAGCCCGGATGGTCCGGGAGAACCAGGAGTCAAGCTCGGAGCCCCCGCCTCCACAGCCCCTGACCAATCACAGGCGTTTGTGATTGCTTCACAGGGGCGGAGCCAAAGGAAAGACCAATTATTTATGTGGAGTTCGCTAAATCCCTCCCCTTACCCGGACTGGACCAACCTGAGAGGACTTCAAGCAGGCGTTCCTTGGCTTCCGCCCCTGAATTCTTGAATCTTGACCGAGAACCTTAAAGATATAGGTACCAGATTGGACCAGGGGAAGAGACAAAGGGCAGAGGGTGGAGAGCGCAGGCGCGTCACTTTCCCTTTGGGACGCCAGATGGCGCCAAAGCGAAATGACAAAGCGGGGAGCCTCGTGGCGAACCCCAGAAATGAATGGTTTAAAATAGAGAGGGGAGTTTGTTAAAACGATACAAGAATGTCTCCAGGGTAAAACTGAGCCTGAGGAATGAACTAGAACTAGGGTTTTTGTTCAGTCCGTCAGTCGTGACCGACTCTGCGACCCCCTAGACTTCCCCATGCCAGGCTTCCCTGTCCTTCACTATCTCTCGGAGTTTGCTCAAACTCGTGTCCATTGAGGACTTCTCTATAACCTAAAAAGTAAAGAATCTGCCTGCAATGCCGGAGACGAGGGTTTGATCCTTGGGTCGGGAAGATACTTTGGAGAAGGGAATGGCAATCCACTCCAGTATTCTTGTCTGGAGAATCCCATGGACAGAAGCCTGGTGGGCTGCAGCCTGTGGGGTCGCAAAGAGTTGGACACGGCTGAGCCACTAAAATACACACACACACTTCCACTGAGTCGATGATGCCATGCAACCATATCATCCTCTAGGGGAACTAGGGAAGCTGTTTCAATTTTACATATTTAATCCTCACAGCTATTCATTCAGTCCTCAAATCAGCCCTCTGAGGTAGTTAATATTATAATCATCATCTCCATTGTACAGACACAGAAACTGAGGGATTGTGTAATTTAACAATACAGTTAGTAAAGTCGTAACCAGGTTACAAATTTAGGCAGTTTGGCTTCTGAATCTGGATTAACTCCTACACTATATTGTCTCAAATGGTGGTAAGTGCTATGGTACATAGCAAGATAGAAAGGATCTGGATCCTTGATAATACTGCTGAACCACTTATTTTTAAACAGGTTACAGAGATGCCCTGATTTAAAACTCTGGTTATATAAGATAATAAATCCCTTTATTGGTCAAACCACTTTTAGGGTTTTGTTTTTGTTACTTGTCTTTGAGAAATTGGACATTTAACCTGAGTAATTATTAATAAATCAAGGGGAATAGGGGACTTCCCTGGTGGTCCAGTGGCTAAGACTCTGCACACCCAATGCAGGGGGCCCAGGTTCCATCCCTGGTTAGGGAAGTAGATCCCACATGCTGCAATTAAATATCCCAAATGCCTCAATTAAATATCCCAAATGCTGCAATGACAGTCAAAGATCCTGCATGTTGCAACTAAGTCCCGGCACAGCCAAATAAATATTTTTTAAAAAACGTTAAAGGAAAATCAAGGGGAATAGAGTACTAGGTAGAGAGAACACCAGTGCTTAAAGCAGGGAAGGCTTGGCATGTTCTAAATGCAAAAAGAGTTCCAGTGTGGCAGGAATGCAGTGAACAAACAAGCAGGAGAATGGTGGGATGTGGTGTTGGAGAACTAAAAAGAGGTGAGATCAGATCAATCAACCATCGATTTTATTTCATATTTTATTTTATTTCGGATTTTAAATATGTGGGAGACTTTTGACGGATTTTAGGCAGTGGAGCCATATGATCATAGTTTGTATTTCTGAACCCTCTTACTGCTGTATTAAGAATGAGCTGGAGGAGGGACTTGTCTGGCGGTGCTGTGGATAAGAAGATAAGGAGGTGTCCATCTGCCAATGCAGGAGACACGAGGCCGATCCCTGATCCAGGAAGATTCCACATGTCGGGTAACAACTAAGCCAGTGCACCACGACTGCTGAGTCTGTGCTGCAACTGCTGAAGCCCACATGCCCTGGAGACCACGCCGCACAACAAGAGGAGCCACCGCAGTGAGAAGCTCTCATTCGGCAACTAGGGAGTAGCCCCCACTCGCCACAACTAGAGGAAGCCCTCACAAAGATTCAGTGCAGCCAAAAATAAATAAACAAATACTTTTAAAAAGAATGAACCAGAAGAGGGCAAGAGTAAGAAGCAGGGAGATGAGGTACTGCAGTTTTCCAGCAAGAAATGTTGGTGAGTTGGCCTGGGCTGATGGTGGGTGAAGATGAAAAGAAGTAGATGCATATCCTAGAGACAGACCTATAGACTTTGTTGGTTTTGAGCTAGTGAGATGGGAGAAAGGTAGGATCAAGCATGGCTTGCAGGTTTTGAGTGTTGAGCAGCTTGGTGGATGGATGGTGACTAATACTGGGATGAGGAAGATGAGGTGCAGGATTGAACACAAGAGGCATCAGAAGTGTGGTTTAAGACAAAGCAAGGTGAAGACCCATATCAAGTTGGCAGGTGGATTTATGAGCCTAAGGGTTAGAGGCAAGATCAGGGCTAGAGATTCAGATTTGGTAGTCTCTGTCATTAAATACTACTTGAAGTTAGGGAATTCAAGAAGAATAACTAGTACAAGAATCTAGGTAGGTAAGACTAAGATTTGGGATACTCCGACGTTTAGCAGTTGAGCCAAAGAGAAGAAAAGGGCTTCCATGGTGACACATTGGTAAAGAGTCGTCCACTTGCCAAATCGGGAGACAAAGGATTGATTCCTGGGTTGGGAAGATCTCCTGGAAGAGGAAATAGCAACCCGCTCCAATATCCTTGCCTGGGAAATCTCATGGACAGAGGAGCCTGGCGGGCTACAGTCCATGGGGTTGCACAGTCAGACATAACCAAGCGACTTAACAACAAGAGAAGAGAAGGTGAGGTAGGAGGAAAATTGACAAAGTGTGAAGTTAAGGACACTAAGAGGAAAGTGTTCCAGAGTGAGTGGACATATGATGCGGCTGAGCACCTGGGTAAAATGAGAGCACAGAATTTGCTACTGGATTAGGCAACATGGAATTTAGATATAGGAGGTGGGAGGAAGAGGGAGTCCTGGGTAACTCCTAGGTTTCTGGCTTGAGTAAATAGATAAATAGTTTTGTTATTTGCTGAAATGAGGACATAGAAGACCTAGAAGTTGTGGTAGGAGGGAAGATACTGAATTTACTTTGGGACAGATTGAGTCTGAGATCTAGGCAAAACATCCAGGCAATGTCCAGCAGGTAGGTGGATATACAGGTCTGAAGTTTGAAGCATTGAGCTGCCCTATGGATTTGGGTACTGAAAGTTTCAGGAGCCAAGTACCACCCCTAGCACCTTCCTTGGTGTTTACTAAGCTTCTCCAGTTGTGTGTGTGTTCAATCGCATCTGACTTTACTGCCCCATGGACTGTAACCTGCCAGGCTCCTCTGCCCATGGAATTCTCCAGGCAAGAATACTAGAGTGGACTGCCATTTCCTACTCAGGGAATCTTCCCTGACCCCAAGGTCGAACCCACATCTCTTGTGTCTCCTCCACTAGCAGGTGGATTCTTTATCACTAGTGCCTCCTGGGAAGCCAAGGTTCTCTAGACCAGAAGACAAACTCTTACTGGAATATAAAACACCACTTGGAGAGCAACTTTCTCAAGAGTCCTCTGCATCGCAGATTTTTTAAGAGTCAGGTTTTCAGGACTTCTAGAGTTTACAAATGGTCCTTGGAGACTGATCTGAAGGAGGAAGAACTCTCCCTGAGACTGCCTCTGCCCATCACCCACCCCCACCCCAGGAGGTTCCCTGGCAGAGCTGTAAAGCTCTTCCAAAGCATCCTGCAGGGACATCCAAGTTCTTTGCTCCCACGACATCATCCTCTAAAGACCAATCGGGACTTCTCTAGCAGTTCAGTGGTTAAGACTGCTTCCACTGCAGGGGGCCTGGGTTCACCCCTGGTTAGGAAATTAAGACATGTGTGCTGGGCAGCGCAGTTAAAACAAACAAAGGTGTTTCTCCATTGCCAGCTAATAAATGTGTAATGACAGAGTGGACAGAACTTTTTGCTGGAACAGGCAAACATGTAAATGCACACATACACCCTTGAACCACTCAAGAGTTTGGCCACCTTCCCCACTAGAGCCAAACAGGTGCAACTGGTTTCAGTAAGGCTCTTTGGGGAACCTTGGAGTGGAAGTGGCTGCAGCAGCTGGAGAACAAAGCAGCAGAGACCTGCAAACTGCAAAGGTGGTGTCAGGGTAGGGGAACCTGGGTCAGTCAGAGCTCCCAGAGACAACAGAGAGAGATGGGAAACTAGGACTCAGGTGATTGATTGGGAACCTACCTGCCAATGGCCTTGAGAAGACCGTTTCTCATCTTTGAGCCTTGATTTCCCTATCTATATAATGGGGATCTGGCCCAGGTGGCCTCCAAGGACACTTCATATGTGTGCTAGGAGGACCAGGACAATATGTATTTTGTCCATGGCTGGGTCCCAATAATCTACTTCAGTTCTGTTTTCTTTTCTTTTTTTGCCTCGCTAAGCAGTTTGTGGTATCTTAGTTCCCTAACCAGGGAACCTGGGCCCTTGGCAATAAAAACTTGGAGAGTCCTAACCACTGGATTGCCAGGGAATTCCCAGTGCTGTTCTTATTGGAAGTAGATCTGTAGGCCTTATTGGTTTTGAACTTGGGGATGGAAGAAAGGGTGCTGCTATAATTAAAATGTGCTTCCCAGTTGGTACAGTGGTAAAGAATCTGCCTGCAGTGCAAGAGACATGGGTTCAATCCCTGGGTCAAGAAGATCCCATGAAGGAGGAAATGGCAACCTGCTCCGGTATTGCCTGGAGAATCTCATGGACAGAGGATTCTTGCAGGTTATAGTCCATGGGGTTGCAAAGGGTCAGACACAACTGAGTGATTGAGCATGCACACATATAAATTTTTCAGGGGTAGTCATAACAGAGCCTTTTTCAGAAACTCCAGCCTAGCCTTGTCAGGCCAGAGAGTCCCCAACATCCTTAGAAGTCCTTCGCCAATCTATTTATCTGGCCATATCCCCCTACACACAGGCTGAAATCCACTCTCCCTGCCTTTGCTCACCCACTCCCCTTCTTCTGGAATGCCCATCCCCATTCTCTGCATATCCAAATCCAAATTCCACCCATCCTGTAGAGCCCTGCTTCAAAGCCTCCTCTAGGAAGCCTTCCGAAACTTCCTCCAAAAGGACAGAATTTGGTTTTATATAGTACTTCTTTCACTCTTACTGCCATGGCACTTACCACTTCTTACTTTAATTTGGGGGAGATTGATGACCCTGTTCTAGATCCACCCTCAGTCCAGTCTCCTAGAGAACAAAAGCAGTGTCAGGTTGTTTCCCAGGACCTGGTACTTGAATTATCTATACATACTAATTTAGAGGAGGGTATCTCATGGGATCCTCTCCATGACTTGCCTGCCATAGGTGAGTATGGCTATGTCTATTTTACAAATGAGGAAACTGAGACCCAGAGAGGTCTGGAGACTCATCTGAGATCATCCAGAAGGGCAGAGGCTGAAGCTCCCCAGAATTCCCCAGTGCTCTTCAGCAAGGAGTAAAAGGAGGCAGCTCACATGTGCCTGAGTATCTGCTGAGGTCACCTGGCACTCAGCAGGTGTGAGTGCTGTCCTTCTGTCCTTCTTTCTGTCCCTCTTCATCTTCCTCTCTCTCTACTTTCGATTTCCTCTCCTTTTTCTTTCCTTTCTTTGGCTCCCTTTTTCTTCCTCTTTCTTTCTCTCCATCACCTTTTAAGAAACACTTTTTTTTTGCTTTTTCTTTATTATTATTTGGCTGTGCTGGGTCTTCATTGCTACCCTCAGGCTTTCTCCAGTTGCAGTGATCGGGGGTTATTTGCTAGTTGCAGCGTGCAGGCGTCTCATTGCTGTGGTTTCTCTAGTTGTGGAGCACCGGCTCTA
The DNA here is from genome assembly GCF_963930625.1 of Muntiacus reevesi. Classification (NCBI taxonomy): domain Eukaryota; kingdom Metazoa; phylum Chordata; class Mammalia; order Artiodactyla; family Cervidae; genus Muntiacus; species Muntiacus reevesi. Next base: position 204,865,613 of record NC_089250.1, read on the forward strand.
GGGTATGCAGGCTCAGTAGTTGTGTCCCATGGGCTTAGTTGCTCTGTGGCATGTGAAATCTTCCCAGATCAGGGATCGAACCCATGTCCCCTGCATTGGCAGGAGGATTCTTAACCACTGGACCACCAGGGACATCCTCCTTCACCTTTGTTACACCTCTGTTTATACCTGTGATTCTGTTCTGATTTCCACCCCAGGCCTGTCACCTCCCATTACCTGTTACTTCCACTTTGCTGCCCAGGCCCTCTTCAAGGAGTAGTTGGATGCCTACCTCACTTCCAACCCCCTAACCCTTCCTAGGTTAACTAAGAGGACCCAGGCCAGGGAAGCATCCAATTGTTTTCCGGCCCTTTTCTACTGTCCAGTCCAAGCAAGAAAATAAACCAGTTAGAGAGTTGTGTTCATTGATAAGCAGAACCAAGGCCCAAATTTCTTATCCAAAGCCTTGTCTTGAGAGATTGGTGGTACCCATTTCCACCACTAGGAGACACCTAGAGCAAGGAAAGTGTGAAAACAGACGGTGCTGGAGTCCCTGGTGTGTCTCACTCACTCACTCATTGATTCAGTATATCCTGAGCATTAACTGTGGGCCAGACTCTATTACAGGTGCTGGGGATATAGAACATCCTCTGCCATCTTGGAGCTTACACACTTGCAGAAAGGGACAATTAAAAAGTAAACTAAGAAGGAACTTTCCTGATAATCCAGTGGATGAGACTCCGAACTCCAAATGCAGGGGCCCTAAGTTTGATCCCTGGTTGGGTAACCAGATCCCACATACCTCAAACTAAGACCTGGCATGGCCAAATAAAAAACAAAATATCTAAGAAGCCAAGAAAGGGCTTCCCTGATGACTCAGCCATAAAGAATCCGCCTGCAATGCAGGAGACCTGGTTTTGATCCCTGGGTCAGGAAGATCCCCTGAAAGAAGGTATGGCACTCCAGTATTCTTCCTGGGAGAATCCCATGGACTGAGGAGTCTGGTGGGCTACAATCCATTGGGTCGCAGAGTTGGACATGACTGAAGCAACCGAGCACGCAGACACGCTAAAGCTAATAAATAGCATGATGAGTTGGAGAGTTGCCAGGTGTTGGCTGAGGTCAGAGAGGGCTTTTATGAAGAGGTTTTATTCTAGCTGAGCTAGGACTGAGAGTCAGCCAGTTGGATAGACAGATGGAGAATAAAGGATCTCGATTTGTTTGAAGCACCATAGAAAGGCTAATGGGCTAGAGTTCAGTGAGAAAGGCAGTGAGTGTGCCGTGAGATGAAGTGCCTTGAGATGAAGCAGGGGTTTTGTGGAAAGTAATTTGAGAGCTTTGAGCTCTGAGAAAACCTGATTGAATTTATCTATTTATTGTTAGATTACATTTTATTTTTGGCTAGAGTGGATAACTGCCTCATTTTTTTAAAATTTGCTAATTTTCTATGTTGTTGTTGCTGGCGTTTAGTTGCTCAGTTGAGCCTGACTCTTTTGCGACCCCATGGACTGCAGCCTGACAGGCGCCTCTGTCCATGGGACTCTCCAGGCAACAGTACTGGAGTGAGATGCCATGTCCTTCTCCAGGCGATCTTCCCAAGTCAGGGATTGAACCTGTGTTGCCTGCATTGCAGATGGATTCTTTACTGCTGAGCCACTGGAGAAGCCCCAATTTCCTATTAATTGTCAATAATTCTTTTTACATCTTCCGATTACCTTCCAATACAATTTTTCACACAATTAAACATATCAACACTCTATCAATTCAATTTTCCTATTCCTAGAAGCCTTCCAAGCTTCTGCTCCAGCATGAGCTGGTTCTTCTCTGTGCCTGGTGGACAGCTCTTAGCTGGAGAGCTCCCTTCACCTTTCAGCTGTGCTGGATTGTATTTCCTGGACCCTGTGTTTTTCCTCTTTCTCCGTTTGCTCCTTTGTTTTGCTGGAGCACATCTTCCAGCAGTTTCTTGAGAAAGAGTGAATGTGATGAAAACACTTCAATACCTTGCATGTCTTAAAAATATCCTTAGGCTATTTGTTTGGAAAAAAAAAAAAAGTTGCTATAGAATTACAGAGAAAATCACTTACCCTCAGAATTTTGGAAGTACTTTCTCATTGTCTTTTAGCTTCCAGTTCACTGCTGAGAAGTCTGATACCAGACCTTTGTGATCTCCTCTCCTCCTGGAAGCTTTAGGAGCTCACCATGATTGGAAGCAAGGACTTTAGCACCAGGTTGTTTAGTTAGTAGACTGCCAGTGCAACCTTGACCAAATTTCTCAATCTCCTTGCACCTCAGCTTCCTCATTTGCAAAATGGGGTTGTTGGAAGTTTACAGAAGTTAAACAGTGCCTGGCAAAGAGTATTATATAAGCATTTGCTATTGTTTTTATTATGGTCTTTTAATCCATGGTATTTTCACAATAGTTAATAATAAAATGAATGTAGGCCTTTTTCCACTCCCTGTGCGGGGAACCCAAAAGGCATGTTAACAGACACAACTTTTAAATTTCAGAAAACTTTCTTGTATAATTCTTTGTTTTCTTCCTTTTATATGCTTTATTACCTCTTTCTGGAACTCTCATATGTTAAACATCCTGGCCCATCTCTGATTTTCCTGTTTCCCCCCTTCATTGTGCATCTTTTTGTTTTGTTCTCCTTTCTGATAAATGTCAGCTTTACCTTCTAAATCTTCTACTGAGGACTTCCCTGATGGTCCATTGGTTAAGACTCCAAGCTTCCAATCCCTGATGGGGGAACTAAGATCCCTTATGTCTTATGGTGCAAATAAATGACAACAAAAGCTTCTGAATTTGAAGATTTTTAGCTGTATTTTTATATTCTAAGTGCTTTGCTCTCTTATTATCTTTCAATGGTTGCTTTTTCTTCTTTTATTCCTGCTTTTTTTTCTTTTGCTCCCTGTATAGTCTTTTTAAAGAGTCTTTTTTTTTTTTTTTTTTGCTTCTTTGCTTTGACTTCTTTCCAGTTGGAACTTGCCTCAAATGTCTGGTGATCCTTGACTGCTCCTATTTGACAATGAGGCATTAAAAAGAATGTTTTTAAGTGAAGCTTTCCAACTGGGAGGCTTCCTGGTACAGGGATTTTCACTGGGGGCTCCCTAAATGTTTGTATTTACAGGATTTTTTCCCCCTGAGCAGATGTATTTTCTCCAGAGATGTACCTTCCACCTGTGCCAGGCAGGGGCAATATAAGCTTCCCAGTGTTTCTAATAGCTTAGCTGAGAGAGTGGGCTGGACAATCTCATTTTTGTCTTTATTCTTGCTTTTCGTGAGGCTCCCTGTCTTCTGCTCTGCTAATTGCCCCTGACTTTATAGTATTTTTTAAATTCACATTTTCCAGAGACCAAACTGCCCTTTACCTACAGAGATGAGAGGCGTCATGTGGCTGTATGACACGGTACGGGGAGAAGTTTGAGAACTGTGAAGATCTAATTATCCTATGCATAAAGTTTTAACCAGTATCTTTGACCCCATCTTCCTTGGTGTATTTGGAACCTATCTCTTTGCTTCTTGTTAAGTGTTCCCCAACTCTGAAGGCATTTTTTTAGGGGGCAACACCTTGCAACTTTTGAACTGTGGTGTTGGAGAAGACTGTTGAGTCCCTTGAACTGCAAGGAGATCAAACCAATCAATCCTAAAGGAAATCAGTGCTGAATATTCATTGGATGGACTGAAGCTGAAACCGAAGTTCCAATACTTTGGCTACCTGATATGAAGAACAGACTCATTGGAAAAGACCCTGATGCTAGGAAACATTGAAGGCGGGAGAAGGGGACGACAGAGGATGAGATGGTTGGATGGCATCACCGACTCGATGGACAGGAGTTTGAGCAAGCTCTGGGAGTTGGTGATGGACAGGGAAGCCTGGCATGCGGCAGTCCATGGAGTTGCAAAGAGTCAGACATGACTGAGCAGTTGAACTTAACACCTCACGGCATGTGGGGTCTAATTTCCCCAACCAGGAATGGAACCCATGCCCCTGCAGTGGACGTTTGGAGTCTAACCATTGGACCACCAGGAAAGTCCCTCTGAAAGCATTTTTACTTTGGCCTCCTTTGTTCTAAGTTAATTACCCCTCTTACACCCACTTTCCATCTTCCAAGAATGGCTGACACCTTTCCTTTGCCATTTCTTCTCCCACCCTCTAGGCCTTGGGATTTATGACTGTTCATGATCCTTTGCTGTCAACACCAAATGTTATCAGTTGGTTCATTTTATAAAACTGTAAAAGGTGAATAATTCCAAAGATACAAACATTCGCCAGAAGAATTTTCAACAAAATTATTTCACTAGAAATCGCTTTATTGATGAAATCACCAGGAATTTTCAACACAAGATTTAACATCTTAATGTCCACCAAGGCCTGGGCTCTGGGGTTTGGTCTGCCTCTCCCAGTCCTTGAAGGGGTTTAGAGAGAGACGTCATTAACAGAGACCAAGTAAGGTGGTTGAAGGTCCTCCTTTCCCAGTCATTGGACAAGCTGCTCAATTCTTGTCCAGAGTAGGAAAGAGCCAGTGTTTCAGAGTAATCTAATAATTTGACATTGCATTTAAATCTCTCATAACAATTTCAATTTATCAACAGTATTGGTCCAAACTTATTTCTGATCTAAGTGTTTTTCATTTTGCATTTTTGGTGTAATTTTAATAAATAATCTCACTCCCTGTGCAGAAATCAATTAACCCCGTGCCAAGAAAAATACCTCAAACCTGAGTAATCTCCTCTTGCTCTTGGAAAGAGGAAATAGGGGGTTTTCTGCTTTTTCCACTCAAGAGATGACCAAATATACACCCCCGACCCCCCGAAGTCCAAAATGTTACTTCTGGCCTTGGAATGTGCAGCTTTTGATGGGCTGATTCAAATTACCTAGGAAGAGCAGCTGGAACTACTATGCAGGCAGCCTTCTTTGGAAATTTCTTCCTAAAATCAACTCTAGCGAATGGTCCATGCTTGTGTACAAAGGCTGTACAGTCCAAACAACTTCTGCTGTTCCATTTCACAAGCTAGGCTCAGAGGAGGCACTGGAGTTCTCAGGAGCAAGGGGAGTAGCAGTGGTCCCACGAGGCAGGACCTCAATAACGCGAGGCTTGTCAATGATCCGGGCTGTCCGGTTTCCCTTTTCCACAATACCGACGATCCACGCTTGATGACCCTCTCCATATTTTGAAGATTTGATTTCTGAACAAAAGCGAGCTGCCTGTTCTCTTGGCAGACAAATCAGTAGCCCCCCAGAAGTTTCTGCTGAGGTTCCTTGCAGGAGACCGAAGCGCCCACTGGCCTTGCTGATGGCAGCCATCTTGGCAATGATGGGCAGGTTATGAATGACAAAGGAGACCTCATTTCTTTGTTGTTTTGCAAGGTTCTGAGAGTGACCCAGAATGCCAAAGCCGGTGATATCTGTGGCTGCGTGGGCATTAAACGTGTGCATCAGTCCGGCAGCAATTCTATTGAGTGTAGCCATGTTGAACATGGCTTCCTGATAACCCAGCTCTACCTCTTCTCTGGAGACCACCATCTTTATCTTATTCCATCGTTCAGGATTATCCAGCCACTGGTGGGCATTGACGGCAACTTGGGTTCCTAAGGGTTTGGTTAACACGAGCACATCCCCAACAACGGCGCTGTCAGGCAGGATGAATTCATTTGGTTGACACACCACAGTGGCAACTCCACCGATGATAATCCAAGGGTTTACCACCGTTTGCCCACCAGTCACTGCAGTCCCTCCTTCCTCGGCAGCATCCCGAAAACCTTTAATCATGAGTGGTGTTATCTTTTCTCGCTCCTCCTCAGGCATACTCTGGCTGACGCTGAGTAGCATCAACATGTTGTCACACTCAGTAACGCCCATGGCGTAGAGGTCACTCAGCACGTTGGCGCACGCGATGCGCCCCATCATGTAGGGATCTTCCACCAGGGGGTAAAAGAAGTCGGTGGTCTGGACCAGGGACAGGCCCCCGTGTCTCAGGGGTATGACACAGGAGTCCATCCCAATGCCCAGGGTGGGGAAGGGAGGGCTGAGTTCCGCCCTCACGGGCAGACCGGCTTCCTGGGCCGTCTCTTCAAGGCCTCCGACCAGGCCCCGGCCCGGCGCGGGCAGCACCTCCGGTCGCGTCAGTCCCGCCAGGAGTTTGAGCAGCGTCTCCTGGGGGACCTTGCAGCCTCAGCCCTTCATGCCAGAGAAGCCGGTGAGACGCCAGCTCGGGCTGAGACCCAACGCCTGGGGTTCGAAAGGCCGGTAGTTCGAGAAGCCCCGGCCTAGAGGCAAGCACACCGGGCCCAAGGAGCCTTCCCCTGCCGCCACTGCCGCCATAGCCTCTCCGCCCGCGCCAGTCGCCGCGACTTCCGCCATTACGCCGGCCCGGCAAGGAGGGGGGAAAGAGGATGGAGGAGGAGAGGTCCCTTTTACTTTCCACTCCAGTTAGTAAGGCGTAACGACATTACCGCAGAGACTCTCTCTGGCACGACTCGCGCAGCCCAACTGCCGCCACACCACGCGCTCCAGGACGTCCTGAGGGAGAAGCCGCTGGCCTCTCCCTATTTATCTCGCTGGTGATTGACAGCCGTAGCAGCCAATGACGGCTTCGCCACCGAGGGGCGGGCTTCCTTTGGTCTAAAAGAAATACTACAAATCAACCACCAGCTTGCGAAATTGATCTCGGCAAGATTACTGAGCAAATGCTTTGGTTCACTTCCCTTGATGTAATTTAAATGATCTCTTAGGAGTGGTTGGCGGAGCTCTGATTCCCTAGAGGCAGTTTACCAAGTCCAGCATTTTCAAAGACAAGGGCAGATCGGTCACTTGGTCAACCTCAAGCCGGTCAGATTTGTCCAAGGGTCACTTGGTTGCGCACATGATCAATCCAGGGTAGAAAAATAGCCCAGGGGAAAAATCGGAAAGAATATTGGAGAGTTAGATATTAAGTTACTACCACTATGTAAGCAAACTGCAGCATCAACATAATGAAATGTTAAACGAGGACTTAGTCGGACACGACTGAACAACTAAGCACAGTGACTGAACAAGGACTTTAAAGCGTTTTGAAGGTGAAGGTGAAGTCGCCAACCCAGGGATTGAACCCGGGTCTCCAGCATTGGAGGCAGATGCTTTACCGTCTGAGCTACCAGGGAAGTCTTTTTAGGATTCTTAAATCCAGACACCTGCTAGGGTTTTGGTGCTATTTCCACCACTAAGCCTGTGCCAGTCACTTCCTCTCTCTTGGCATCAGCTGACTCATCTGAACAGTAAAGTAGCTTTACCTAGGGTTCCTCTAGTCTAAATTTTTTTTATATCCCTTTAGGTTAACATATATGAGAGTGTGTGGTGTATTCATGAAGGAAAGCTTGTCAATATCCGTTAAAATGATAGCTGCACTAAATACCTTTGACCCAGCCATTCCATTCTAGGACTTTATCTTTTAGATATACTCACCTATGTGAGTGGGAAATGATAGTTGTTTATTGCTGTGCTATAAACATACCTGAACAACTTAAATGTTTATCAATTATGATTAAAGTAAATTGTGATACATTTATATGATGGACTATAAGACAGCCATAAAAAAGAATGAGAAAGCATTGATATGATTATGCTGACAATAGTTACAGTTCTAATAGGCAGGATCCTAAATGCTCTACATATATTAACTAATTTAGTTATCATAAAGTTAGGATTCCTTCCAGATTTTTTTTCTTTTTTTTCTTTTCTTCCTTCCAGATTTTAAAGATAAGTAATATAAGACACAGAGAGATTAAATGACCTAATCAAAATCACCACCAATTTAGCATGAAGCTGGATATGAATCCAGGCAATCTGCTCCAGAGATCACCAAATTATATTGCCTATAATGTTTAAGAGAAACAAACAGACTTCAGAGAAGTATGTATAGAATGCTACAAGTTGTTGTAAAAGGGGGAAATATATGCAAAAAAATACTTCTGGAAGGATGATCACCAGAAACTGGTAATTTTGATTATCTCTGGGGAGACAATAAGATGATTAGGGGACAGAGATTTTTTCATTGTATTGTCTTTTTTATCTTTTTGTGTTAGAACTTAAAAATAAAATTTAACATTTGAATGTAATACTTAAAAGTAAATGCCTATGGGAGTATAAATTGGTGCAAACATTTTGAAAAAGAGTCTGACCTTAACTGATAAAGTCGGACATATGCAAACCCATGTGATTCCACCCAAGGACATGCCCTAGAGAAAAATGCTGCCCTTGTGCCGCAGATGATGTATACAAGAATGACTGTAAGAGGTCTGGAGAGGATTGTACAACGATGTGAATGTACTTAACACTACTGAACTTAAAAGTACTTCAGATGAAAGAAAGTAGTTAAGATGATAATTTTATGTTATGCGTGTGTGTGGTGTTTTGGTTTGTTTGCTTTTTTCTGGCTGAGCTGAGAGGTATGTGGGATCTTAGTTCCCTGACCAGGGACCGAATGAATCCCCTACAATGGAAGCACAGTGTCCTAACCACTGGATCACAGTCACAAATATAAAAAAAAATAGTAGATACTTATAGATTTTATAGTCCACCGTTACATTTGGTTTTTATTACTGCATAGTACAGTATGAAGTCCTGGAGTGAATTGGAAGGAACCAGAATGTTAGATTTAGTCTGAGCTGTCATTTTGGCTCTCCTAACAGCCTTAGCTGAGTTGTCTAATAGGTGGCTGTGTGGCCTAATGGATAAGGTGTCTGACTTCGGATCAGAAGATTGCAGGTTCAAGTCCTGCCACAGTCCCAAGGGGATGGGTTGCTTTTTGAGGGCTTCCTGGGTGGCTCAAGCGGTAAAGAATCCACCTGCAATGCAGGAGCCACAGGAAATGCAGGTTCAATCCCTGGGTTACCTCCTGGAGAAGGAAATGGTAACCCACACCAGTATTCTTGCCTGGAGAATCCCAAGGACAGAGGAGCCTGGTGGCCTACAGTCCACGGAATCACAAAGAATCATACATGAATGAAGTGACTTAGCACAGCACAAATCGTCTAACCTCCAGGAGCCTCAGTTTCACTGTTTAAAAGATAATAATACATATCAAATAGGAATGCTAAGAGAATTAAAATTTTTTAATGTGTGTAAAGTTCCTGGCTGATGGTAAACTCAAAATAAATGATAGAACTTTTATCATATAGTACTGATATTGTGGTTGTAGGTACTGAAGTTTAAATTCACAAATCTTGTAACATCTTCCAGAGTTTTTTATAAAAATAAATTCATGCATCTTTCAAAGGAAAAAGAAGAGCTGTAACAGAAAAACACGGAAATGATCCAAGTTCTTATTAACCTAAGAGTGCACAAATAAGCTGTGGTGTAACCATACAATGGAATATTATTTATCTTTAAAAATGAGGTATAGGCATCATCAATATGAATAATCTCAAAAACAGAATATTGAGAAGAAGAAGCAAGTTATAGAAGAAAACATAAACTAGGCTACCATTTATAAGCAAGCAATAATATTTTATTATTAATAAATATTAATATTTTATTAATAACAAGCAATAATATTGTTGAGATGCATACTTGATAAAGACTCTTAAAAGGTAAAAGAGTGAATGATTAAAAAAAGAATGAATGATTAACAAAGGAGTTATTAAAAGATTAGCATAAGAATTACTTCTGGGCAAGGATAAATGAAAGAACTTTTGGGCTATGTTAAATTCTGTTCCTTGGACTGAGTAGTAGTTACATAGATTTTCTTTAAATCATGCACATATATTTATTTTCCCAAGCTTTTTTGTAAATAAGCTATATATTTCAACATTTTCAAAAGAAGAAAATAGGCTATATTTCAGAATTTAAAAAAATGAGATACTGAAAAAGCAATAGATGTGGAAGCAAAGGACCTCTGGGTTTTATCTAATCTCTGGGTTTGCCCTCAATGAGTTGTCTGGCCTTGAGGAAGTTACATAACCTCTCTACACCTTAGTTTTAATTTCTGTTAAATAAGTATCATCTTCTCTGCTTCAGACCACATGAAAATCTCAACTACGAAAAGTTCTTTGCAAAATGTTCAGCGTATTGTTCATGTGAAGGACTCTCATCATTGAGTGAAAAACAAAAACAGTCTATGATGTCTGTAGTAACTTCATCTGGGTTAAAAACTGATTCGATTAGGTGGCCCTGGTTATATGTTCTCTAAGTTCTCTGGACTTTTCCTTCCCAGTATCTGGTGTAATTTGTACTTCTTTATTCGTGTGGTTACACCATGACTATCTATCTGTTCCACTGATCTGTAAGCTCCACAGAGCAGGGGCTGCTCAGTTTCACCCACCCTACCATTTATATGGCAAAAACATTCTTTGAATGAATACTTTATTTTATACAATACAGTTTGCTGAGCACACGAGTCATATGATGTGTGCTAAGTCACTTCAGTCATGTCTGATTTTTTGTGATCTCATGGACTGTAGCCCACCAGGCTCCTATGTCCATGGGGTTCTCCAGGCAAGAATACTGGAGTGGGTTACCGTTTCCTCCTCCAGGGGATCTTCCTGACCCAGGGATCAAATCTGCATCTCCTGCATTGCAGGCAGATTCTTTACTGCTTGAGTCACCAAGGGAGTCCCCTGCGTCATATGATAGTGCTGAGCATTTTGCGTTTATTTATCTCCTCATTTCATCCTCAGAGCAGCCCCAGGAAATCGGCATTCTTACCTCCATTTTACAGATGCAGAAACTGAGGTCCCTGATAGGTTAGGAGAGTCTTGCACAGGGTCACCAGCTAGGAATCAGCCTGGTGAGAATTGCAAATCCAAGTCTGTCCAGCCTGAAGGCTGGTGCCCTACCCCTCATTTTGGCGGGCCCTTTGAAAATACTAGTAACCCTCACCACACCCCTCAAGAAAACAGGGCTCTTTCTTTTTATAGGTACTTAAGGTAATTTTTTAAAAAATATTTATTAATTTGGCTGTGCCGGGTCTTAGCTGTGGCATGTGGGATCTTAGTTCCCCAACCAGGGATTGAACCTGGGCCCCCTGCCTTGGGAGCACAGGGGTCTCAGCCACTGGACCAACAGGGACGTCCCAAGGTAATTTTTTAAAATTTAGTTTTAGTTGGAGTATAATTGCTTTAAAAGTTGTGTTAGTTTCTGCTGTACAACAAGAATCAGCAGTAAGTATGAATATATCTGGGCTTCCCAGGTGGCGCTAGTGGTAAAGAACACACCTGCCAATGCAGTGGATGAAAGAGACAGGAGTTCAACCTCTGGGTCCGAAAGATCCCCTGGAGGAGGGCATGGCAACCCACTCCAGTATTCTTGCCTGGAGAATCCCATGGACAGAGGAGCCTGGCGGGCTACAGCCCATGGGGTCACAAAGAGTAAGACACGACCGAAGCAGCTTAGCACAGCACAGCACATACATATATCCACTCCCTCTGGAGTCTCCCTCCCACTCCTTCCTCTATTATCACCTGTCTAGGTCATCACAGAGCACTCAGCTGAATTCCCTGTGTTATACGGCAGCTTCCCACTAGCTATCTATTTTAAACATGATAGAGTATGTATGTCAACATTACTCTCTCCATTTGTCCCACCCTCTCCTCCCTCACCCCCAGGGACTCTTTTGGGGGGAAGTTTGTATCCATATTACTTCCTGTCACTTCTATCTGGGAGCAATGTTCACTGGGGCCAGTGCAAAGAAAGTCATGAGTTTTCCTTGGCCAGAGAACAACCACCTGGGCCAGAACAAGTTCTCGTGCCTTTGTGCCAACAGTCCACCTGGGTGGATCCTTGTGATTGCATCATGAACTTTCGAAAGCATCCTTTTTATCTTTTTCTTGTTTTTTCACTGAGAGATTCATTAAACTATATTTGCCATTCAGGTCAAAGACCGCAAGGTAGAAACCTGGAGGTGGAGGTGGGAGAGCAGACAAAAGAGAAGAAAGAGGGATTTTAAAGAATAAGATAATCTGAGAACCACCCCATCATTTTAAAGAAAAATAGAGGTATATGGTTGATTTACAATATGATATTGGTTTCAGGTATACAGAATAGAGCTTCAAAACTTACAGATTTATTCCACTTAATGTTATTATCAAATATTGGTTATATTTCTCCAGAGCTGTACAGTACCTCCTGTAGCTTACTTATTTTATACATAGCATCAGTAGTTTGTACCTCAATCCCTTACCCTTGTCTGTCACCTCTCACTCCCCCCATTTGTTTTTCATATGCAATAAAAGCCTTGGGGCTGGGGCTACTTATAGTTGTTTCCAGTTATAATCATTCAGAGTCATAACACTACACTTTAGGGTTCAGTGCACTCTTCATTTCATTTATTTTATTGAGTTGGCAAAAAAGTTTGCTTGGATATTTCTGTACCATCTTATGGAAAAGCCCAAATGAATTTTTGGCCAACTCAATATATACATATTTTTTGGCCCTGCCGAGCAGCATGCAGGATCTTTGTACCTTGACCAGGGATTGAACCCATGCCGCTTGCACTGGAAGTACAGAGTCTTAACCACTGGACCACGAAGGAATTTCCTCTATACACTTGGAAAATTTTGTTGTTGTGGGAAGATAGAGATTCTGTACAGTTTCCGTTCACTAAAACACTTCAGCAGGCTCTTTCCATTACATTTTTTTCCTGTTACATGATCACTGTCTTGTCATTGTCACTGTAGGTGGCCGTGTGGCCTAATGGATAAGGCGTCTGACTTCGGATCAGAAGATTGCAGGTTCGAGTCCTGTCACGGTCAGAAGAACAGATTGCTTTTTGAGGGCTTCCCGGGTGGCTCAAGCAGTAAAGAATTCGCTTGCAATGCAGGAGCCACAGGAAATGCACGTTTGATACCTGGATCATGAAAATCCCCCGGAGGAGGAAATGGCAGCCCACTCTAGTATTCTTGCCTGGATAATCCCATGGGCAGGGAAGCCTGATGGGCTACAGTCCACGGGGTCGCAGACTCAGACACGACTGAAGCGACCTGGCATGCACATCATTGTAGAAAAGTCACGAATTGCAACTTAGTAAGGAGGAAAAAACTTTTAAAAAGCACTTGAAATCCTTTCCCCCAGAGAGAGTGTTAATGACCCCTTAGTGGAGCACCGCTAAGTTTTTCTTCCTGTGCTACGGGGAGAGCCACCACTTCACACCGAGCCCTAGGGGGCGCCCAGTCATTCCCTCCAGGCTGTGTGGAGAAGCATACTGTGTATTTGGTGCTTTACATAAACTTACAAAAAAAAAAAAAAGATGGAGAACTACCCTAGCGGTCCAATGGTTAAGATTCTGCGCTTCCACTGCAGCGGGGACGGGTTTGAGTCCTGGTGGGGGAACTAAAATCCTTCATGCCTCTTGGCCAAAAGGAAAAAAAAAAAAAAAAAAATCTTGAACTGAATGAAAATACAACATATCAACTTAAACTTTTAATAATTATTTTATTATTTTTATTGTTATTTTACTTATTTTTATTTTTTGGCTGTACCTTGCAGCATGTGGCTGTACCGTACTCCAAATCAGGAAAGGAGTACATCAAGGCTGTATGTCGTCACCCTGTTTACTTAACTTATATGCAGAATGGTGGTGGTTTAGTCGCTAAGTCATGTCTGACTCTTGTGACCCCATGGACTGTAGCCTGCCAGGCTCCTCTTTCCATGGGATTCTCCAGGCAAGAATACTGGAGTGGGTTGCCATTTCTTTCTCCAGGGGATCTTCCCTACCTAGGAATTGAACCTGGGTCTCCTGTACTACAGGCAGATTCTTTATCAACTGAGCTATGAGGGAAGCCCTATATGCAGAATACATCATGGGAAATGTTGGGCTGGATGAAACACAAGCTGGAATCAAGATTGCTGGGAGGAATATCCATAACCTCAGATATGCAGATGACACCACCCGCATGGCAGAAGGTGAAGAGGAACTAAAGAGCCTCTTATTGAAAGTGAAAGAGGTGAGTGAAAAAGTTGGCTTAAAACTCAACATTCAGAAAACAAAGATCATGGCATCTGGTCCCATCACTTCATGGCAAATAGATGGGAGAACAATGGAAACAGTGAGGGAGGGGGGTTCAGGATGGGGAACACATGTAAATCCATGGCTGATTCATGTCATTGTATGGCAAAAACCACTACAATATTGTAAAGTAATCAACCTCCAACTAATAAAGATAAATGAAAAAAAAAAAAAACAATAGAAAGTGAGAGAGTTTATTTTGGGGAGCTCCAAAATCACTGCAGATGGTGACTGCAGCCATGAAATTAAAAGACGCTTACTCCTTGGAAGAAAAGCTATGACTAACCTAGACAGCATATTAAAAAGCAGAGACATTACTTTGCCAATAAAAGCCTATCTAGTCAAAGCTATGGTTTTTCTAGTAGTCACATATGAATGTGAGAGTTGGACTATAAAGAAAGCTGCTCGCCAAAGAACTGATGCTTTTGAACTGTGGTGTTGGAGAAAACTCTTCAGAGTCCCTTGGACTGCAAGGAGACCCAACCAGTCCATCCTAAAGGAAATTGGTCTGGAATATTCATTGGAAGGACTGATGCTGAAGCTGGAACTCCAATACTTTGGCCATCTGATGCGAAGAACTGACTCATTTGAAAAGACCCTGATGCTGGGAAAGATTAAAGGCAGTAGGAGATGGGGATGACAGAGGGTGAGATGGTTGGATGACATCACTGACTCAATGGACATGAGTTTGAGTAAGCTCTGGGAGTTGGTGATGGACAGGGAAGCCTGGTGTGCTGCAATCCATGGGATTGCAATGAGTCGGACATGACTGAACAACTGAACTAAACTGAACTAACAAATGATTACTCTTATCTATTGTTCTCTCTCTCTCCATTAGCATGTCAACAGCCTAATGGCAGGGATTGCTGTTCACTGCTATATCTCTAAGAGCCAGTGCACAAAGGAGGTCTTCTAAAAATATTTGTGAGTGAACCTGGGGGAGTCTCAAGCATCTATTACATGCCAGATATTTTCCAACCACTCTTTTATTTCTTGCTAGAAATAAATAGGGTGATCCTCTTTTAATTTTTTTAATTTTTAATTTAAACTGGGGCTTCCCTGGTGGTCCAGGGGTTAAGACTCTGTGCCCCCATTGTAGGGGTCTTGGGTTTGATCCCTGGTCAGGGAACTAAGATTTCACATGCCACAGTTCAGTTAAGCCGCTCAGTCGTGTCCGACTGACTCCTTGTGGCTTAGCTGGTAAAGAATCCGCCTGCAATGAAGACCTGGGTTTTATCCCTGGGTGGGGAAGATCCCCTGGAGAAGGGAAGGGCTAACCGCTCTAGTATTCTGGCCTGGAGAATTCCATGGACTGTATAGTCCATGGGGTCACAAAGAGTCAGACACAACTGAGCGCCTTTCACTTTCTTTCAGGTTGCTCATAGCTTTTCTTTCAAGGGGCAAGCATCTTTTAATTTCAAGGCTACAGTCACCATCCACAAGTGATTCTGGAACCCCAGAAAATAAAATCTGTCACTGTTCCCGTTGTTTCCCCATCTATTTGCCATGAAGTGATGGGACCAGATGCCATGATCTTTGTTTTCTGAATGTTGAGTTTTAAGCCAACTTTTTCACTCACCTTTTTCACTTTCAATAAGAGGCTCTTTAGTTCCTCTTCACCTTCTGCCATGCGGGTGGTGTCATCTGCATATCTGAGGTTATTGATATTCCTCCCGGCAATCTTGATTCCAGCTTGTGCTTCATCCAGCCTGGCATTTCGCATGATGCGCTATGCATATAAGTTAAATAAGTGGAGTGACAATATACAGCCTTGATATACTCCTTTCCTGATTTGGAACCAGTCTGTTGTTCCTTGTCCAGTTCTATCTCTAATTTGTTAGTTAGGGATAGATATTAAGAAGAAAAAGTAAAATCTGGAGAGAGGCGGGTAGGGAGTCTGGTATGTGAGCATGTGTGATTGTGGCCAGGGAAGGTGACCTTGAAGTGAAGATCTGAATGAAAAAAGGAATAAGAATGCAGACGCCTGGGGGAGAGTGTTTCAGGAAGAGAGAATGGCAATTGCAAAGGCCCTGGGGCAGGAAGGAGTGCACCTGGGGTGTTGGAACAACAAGGAAGCCAGAGTGCCCACTCATAGTGAGTGGGGAGAGTTAGAGGATATGAAGTCAGACAGACGGGCACAGCGTAACAAGCACAGGACATAGGGTTTCACAGGCCTTTGTAGGGTTGATATAACCTAACTTTTAAGCTTTTAATCTTCAGTCAAATCCCAAAGGTTCAAAATTTTTCCCATTGGCTTGAGCCCCCTGCTCTGGCCTGACACCCAGGTCAGGGTCCTCATTACTGGTCCCTGATTTGGACTTGACCCTGGCCATGTTCAATCCTAGTTCCCAATTCTCACCTCACCTGAACTTGCACCGTGGGACATCTAGCAAGAGCCCCTGCCTCAGAAAATTTGAGAAATGACACCCACAGCCACATAGCGATCACACTCTTAACCACCTGCCATCATCCCAAATGGCAGGAAGCTTCATCTCTGTATCTGGGGCAAACGTGAGAAGCCCTAGTGAGGCAACGCTTGCTGCAAGAAAAAGAGAGAAGCAAGGAGAGAAAGAGGCTGGGCGTGATAATGGTACTCAGGGAAGCGAGGGTTCTGGAATAAAGATAGAAATCAGGAGAGCGGCTTTGAAGATGGTGAGAGAGGAAGTCATGTGATCATCTAGGGGCACAGAATTCCAAACAGAGAAACCCCTAGAGCAAAGGCCCTGAGCCAGAGCAAGTCTGATATGGGCGGAAGAGCAGGAGGCCTTTGTGAGAGGTGATAAGTGGGTGAGAGAAGAGAAGAGCCGGAAGGGGTGACGTCAGAGGGGCAATGAAGAGCCTGACATGCAGAGACTGTGGGCCACCATGAAGCCTTTGGCTTTGGCTCTGGGTGAAACAGGAGATGTTGGAAACTTTAGACTAGAGGCCTGACATGACGACTCTGGCTGAGCTGGGGGCAGATGGATTTGGGAGGTAGAAGCAGAAGGACAGTGAGGAAGCTTCTACAAAAACGCAGGGAAGAGACGATGGTGGTTTGCACTCGTGGCTACACTGAAGATGGTGGGAGGTGGTCGGAGTCAGAACATTTTTTTGAAAGTAGAACCAACAGATTTGCTGATGACTTGGGTGCGGGATCTGCTGGGTGGAGGATCTTTGGGCTTTTTTCTCCTAGTAGCAAGAGGAAGCCACAAAGTTGGTTTCGAGCAGGGGGTTGACAAGGTTGCCTTTGTGTTTTTGAAAGATCACTCTGCTGCTAGGTCAAAGATAGCCTGGAAGGGAAGAATGCAGCAGAGGACAGTGAGGGATGGTGATAGCTTGGATTAGGAGGAAGTAGGTGGAGGGTTAAGCAAAACAGCACAGCTCTTCCTGCCTATGGGCCTTTGCACGAGCTGCTCTCAATCACCCCAAAACTGCCTATGGTTGACAAATGCTATTATCTTCAAGACTCAGGGAGTCCCTCCCACAGTGATTTCCTCTGTTCTAGCATTTATCATGCTAGGTTTTCTCTGACATCTGTGAGCTTCTCACAACGGGGATCACACCTCAGTAAGCTCTAAGAGCCCAAGGCCCAGCGCGAGGTCTGGTGCAGAGAAGGCCTTAAAGAGCATTTGTTGAATGAATAAACAAAAAGAATGTGAAGGAGGAAATAGATCAACACCGTGCTATTCGGAGCTCACCAAAGCACTGCGAATCTTTTATTATTGTTGTGGCTGTTTTCTGATTATGAAAGTAATATGTGCTGCTTATAAAAAATGTTACAGATATCAATCACATCATGTACGATCCCCCAAACCTCATCCTCTATACTCTAGAAACAAGACATCTCTAGTACTTAGAAATAACTATGTAGAGTTCAGGAAACATTCTCCCCCCTATTTGTATATAGATACACTAAAAAACAAAACGTTTAAGAGGCAGAGAGAAATGGAGAGAGAGAAGCTGAGAAAGACAGATTTCCTGCCTAGCAGACAAACAGATGTGACACACACTGTTTTGTGACTTGTTTTTTTCTACTCGCATTATCATGACAATCTTTCTTTGCTAAAAATCTACCATTTTTTGGTAAAAGGCTGAACAATATTCTATAAAATGGATTTGTTTAAGCGATATAAGCAAATTCTTATTCATGTTGGATATTTAACTTATTTTCTACTCTTTTTTTAATGTAAAGGTTTCTTTGGATATCCTTGTTGTATTTATTTTGAGACATCAGCTTTTTTTTTTCTTGGCTGGGCTATGTCTTCATAGTGGCATGAGGGTATTTCTCTACTTGCAGCTCTTGGGTTTAATCACCTCATGCCATGCCATGGTAATCTTATTTTCCCCACCAGGCAGCAAACCCAAGTGCCCTGCACTGACCACCAGGGAAGTCTCCCTTGAGACACAAGATTTTAGACGCAGATTTGAAACATGTGTTCCTCCTGTGGTGGTTTTAGGACTTGAGTTTGGGTCTTATGTGACTATTAGATATAACTGAGGATGTTCAGCCAGGAAGAGACTAAGGGCTGATATGAGCTGTGTTCACATTTCTCAAAAGGCTTCCAAGTGGGAAAATGAATAGACTAGTTCCAAGCATTTCCCTGGGCTTGCCCGGTGGATCAGCAGTAAAGAATCCACCTGCAAGTCAGGAGCCCCAGAAGAAGTGCTTCGATTCCTGGGTCAGAAAGACCCCCCGGAGGTAGGTGATAGCTTATGGTGAAAGGTCAGATTTGTGATCTCCAAAGAAGAAGATTTAACTTCAGGACGAGGGACCAGGCTTGATCACTCAAGAGCTTTTGTATAGCAGAGTTTTATTGAAGTATAAAAAGGGACAGAGAAAGTTTCTGACACAGACATCAGAAGGGGGATGGAGAGTGCACCCCTCACTAGTGTTAGCAAGGGAGCTATATACTTTTAAATTGGTTATTACAATAAATCGAAAGAATGTCTGGAGGTTGTAAAGACCTTACTAGCCCCACCCCCACAGTTCACACTTCAAGGTGGCAGGGTTAGCCAGGAGGGCTTCAGGAAGGAGACGCTGTCCTCAAGCAGGGTACGCTGTTGCTATATAACCCTTAGTACCGAGTTTAAACTGAGTTGCTTGTTGTGTAATCATCAGTGCTGGGCTTAAAGAAAAAAAACGTTTTATGTGACTAAGACTAAGGAATGTAGAGAAAAAAATAATGTTTGTCCTTTCCTCCTCCTTGAGAATTCCAGACCCCTATCTCTGCTTCGAGAGAGCCCCAGACCCCTTTCTCCTCCTCGGGGACCCCGGACTTCTTATCAATCTACCTAGGAATTGACTCTCTCATTCCCCGCTTTTCTTTTAGGAGAATTGTGTTGCCAAGGGAAAGGGGTGTTGTTTTCATTCCATGACTACTTCCTGCTGTTGAGGGGTGTGGTCCCTAAATTGTTGGGGCAACATATCCCCTTAATCCTCATACTGAGGGTCTCTGATCCAGGGGCCCCAAGTAATAGTTGGAGGAGGTTGTGGCACTCGTAGGAGCCTGGACAACCATTTGTAACTTAAAAGCTTTCAAATGGTTAGAAACAAATCCAGTTATACAGTTATCCAGTTATACAGATCCAGGGAGCAAACAGTAAAAACAGAACAATTACGATTATTACGATTAAGATAGTTTTCCACCATGGGGAGCTAGTTAACATTTCCCAAAGTGAGGTGCCTGAGGCTTCAGGAGAATTCATAGCCTGAATCATCTTGTTCATGTCTTTAGTAAAGTGAGTAACATTAGTGCTCATATTGGGTATTAATAATGGCACAAGTTCCTCCTTGTGCAGCCATTGGCATATCTAAGGCCAATCTGTTTTGTAAAACCACCTTTCTAATTTGTATTTGTTCATCATTAAGGGCTAAAACTTAGTCAGAGCACCCACTTGTAGCATAGCATCTTATCTGTAGTTCCCAGAGAGGGAAGGAATATTGCAGCCAGATAATCACACCAGTGAAATACTTACCTTGCCCACTGAGTTTTAACGTGTGGCTGATTAGTGAGGCTTCTCCAGAAGCTCTGAAAATATGAAGCCAAGAGTGAAAGCTAGACCTACGGTGCATCTCCCTATCCAACCAGGGGGAGGCCCTGCCCTTAGTTAAGAGCCCTATACCCAGTAGGTCCTGTTTGGAGCAAGCCAGTATGACTTGAGGGATCCAGTCCCTGTCAGTGCCTGGCCAGGCAAAAGGAGGACCTGAACTTGGATCGGAAAACATAGGAATGATCACATTGCATATTTCTTGAGGCAAAAATCCCAATTATTTCTAATCATTGTAATTAAGTTGTTGGCTAACTTCTGGGGATGGCTTTATTTGTTTCCAGCATATGGGAGCATTAATTAGTAGACGTCACATTTTAGGAGTTAGCCATATGACCTCATCCCATATTTGATAAACATCAGGTAGAAAACCACCAGATCTAGACCCATTTATCTTCTTATGTGCAGCAAAATAGTCATTAAACCAAGTTAAAACATAATCAAAATTAAAAGTTACATTATGCCCATAGTTACATCAGTCCATCTTAGGATTGTTAGATGTCATCAGATCAAGAAGAGGAGACATATGTGATTGTTGTTGGTGAAGGTATTCTCAGAATTGAAGGAAGTCCTCTCCTTGAAGTGGAGAAACTCACCATGGGAAGTCTTCAATTGATGAAGAGGGGAGTGCTCCGCAGACCCAGCAATTATGTGGCATAAGAATGAGCCCAGGACAGGAAGACGTTGTCTTGAGGGTCACATGGCAGACTCAGGACTTTTGGAGTCAGCAGAAGCAAGCCCACATAGATTCTCAGGCCCATCTCGGTTTCTGGCTCAAACACTGTCTTGTTTGCCTCAAAGGCTGGGTCAGGAGTTAACCTCCTGGTAATGTCTGTTGAAAAGCTAAAAGCTGAGTTACACAGTTAATTTTAAGACTTCAGGATCTATGACAATATCTGTGCACAAAAACAGTCTGTCATAGAGACAGTCCTTTCTTTGCAGGGGGCGGGCAGTTCAAGCCCTCATTAAAGCTATGGTTAGAACAGTTGTAAAGCAGCTGTAAAGTGGTAATGCAGCTGTCCTGTGTTTCCTGAGTTATCTTACATGGGTGTTTTTTAATAATGTCATTAGCCTTTTCAACTTTTTCTGAAGATTGGGATCTCCAGAAACAGTGTGAGGATGGTTCTATTCCTAGAGCTTTTGAGAACCCTTGAGTTACAGTAGCTTTAAAGGTGGAGCATTGTTACTCTGAGTTTTAGAATTTAAGATCCCACTTACATCATGAGAAGTCAATACAGTAAGATTTTGCCCATTAGTAAACTTATGAGCTTTAGGCATTTAGTAACAATTACACTTAAACAATGTGACCATAGCCTTTATTTTCAGTAACAAACAAACTCTGATCCTGTGGGCAAGCTCAAAGTTGGAGCCTGCAAGAGAGCAATTTGAAGAGCCTTATCCCATGGATGGAGGAGCCTGGTAGACTACAGTCCATGGGGTCGCAAAGAGTCGGACGCGACTGAGAGACTTCACTCACTCACTCACTCACTCACTCAAAAGCCTTTTGAGTAACTAAAGACAGAACTAGCCTGTTGGTTTGGGCCTGCTGAGTCTGTTATAAGTTTATATGAAGGCCAGGCAAGTTCCCCATAACCTGGAATCCAAAAATGGCAATAGCCTGTAATGCCCAAGAATCCTTTCAATTGTCTTAAAGTCATAGGTAGACTCTAGAAAGCATCCTTCAAATCAATGACTGAAAAATATTTGGCTCATCCAGATAGCCCCATTACGGTAGTGGATCGTGAAGAAAGCAGACTTTAGTGAGCAGAAAGTTGCCCCAGTGTCCAAAAGAAAAGACTAATTGGCCCTCCACAGTTATTCATACCCGGGGTTCCTCAGGTGTTACTAGGACAGGAGCTTGTGTGGGGACCCCCGGGCACCTTCGGTCCAATTGTTGTCTTGAGAGTCTGACCCCTGGGGCCTACACCTCGGAGGGCAGTCTCTTCTCCAGTAAGGTCCTTTGCAGACAGGACATGGAGCCGGGGCGACTTAGATGCCTGAGGGCAATCCCACTCGAGATGCCCCTTGTTTCCACAGTAATAGCAAGCCTGTCCCTTTTCACCTGGGATCCTCTGGGCGTTTTTCCTGAGGATGTTCCAGAGCAGATCTAACAGCCATTGTTGGGGCTTCTGTCTTTTGCCTGGTTCTCTTTTTCCTTCTATTTTCCTCCTTCTGCACTTTGAAGATCGACATTAGTAAACTTGTGGAGAGCCTCCCGTAGTCTATACTAGGAGTTTATCAGGAGTTTCCTTCTTTCTCTGTTCTGTGTCAGCAAACTTAGCATAGTTTAAAGTCTTAGCATGTGCTCACTTGAGTCCTTCAAGAATTATCTGACAAAGTGGCTCTGGTATAGGAACTACTTGGTATCTCTCTGCCCCTGTCTCATGTTCAAGCCATTCATCTCCAAAAGTAGTACCTTCTCTCAGAACTAGAGCTCTAGAGTCAGGAGTCAGCGTCTGTCCCAAGACATACATTACATCTTTCCAAGTAAGGTCATAAAGTAAAGTTAGCCCCATAAAGGCTTCTGTGTATTTTTCTGGATTCTCTAGATAGTCTTGACCGCAGTTGGTACTGTGAATTTCTACTGAGACTGAGCAAGCCCTCCTGGAAGAGTGCCCTGATTCTCAGCCTGTTCAGTTGGGATCCCCTGATTCAGGGGTGAAGGAAGAGGACAGGAAGGAGCTGCTGACAGTTTCACACCCAAATCTGCACCCTTAGGACATAAGTCTGACATGTCTCTCAGAGAGAGAAACAGCAACACATACGTCACTTCTACCCATTTCTCTTGTTTTCAACCAAACCGGTCTAGTTGTATAACAGTAATAATTGAGATCCTTCAACAGGTCAGCATTCCCCATCTTCTAAAGGATACTGTGGTCATTCAGTATCACAGAAGATCAGGAGTGTTTTTTTTAAACTCTGGGGATCAAATTTTCCCAGTTTTTAAAAATACATTTGAAAGAAGTGGTTCTGGACCTGTCAGCTCCCATCTGTAAGAGAGAAAAAAGTGGCATTCACAGCCGTGGCTTTCTTCCACTGGAAGTGTCCTTCCCTGCTCTAGATGGAGGTGTAGACATACTTTCCACCGCAGCTTTCTTTCCCTGGTCGGACTTAGTCTGTTCCTTACTGACGCAGGCATCTTACTCGTCCCTCCTGGCTCTACCACTGAGGCGGGGTGGAGATGCACTGGGGATAGGTCTGATGGCATCCCAGATTGACTTAGTTCCATACCGCCAAGACCTTTATTTGATTTCCACTTTTCTTCCGATGCCACCCAGAATGTAGCAGAGTAGCTTTCCCGGAATGTTTCCCAAGCTAGTACTACTAGGGGGAAGCATCCATCGTACGTGTGCCCATGTACATTCCTGAGTACAGTCCTGACCGCAGCAGAAATGGCGAGTTATAAAGGGACGCACAACAACCAAGATGTCCCTTCTGCGTGTCGCCATGCCAGCACATGTGACAGCAGAAGAGGTGGTGGAGGGTTGGCCAGCGAGGAAAAAATGACTTTTGTCCTCAAGCTACTAGGGCCAAGCCTTCCAGTTCATTTCCACAGATTACACAGAAAGAAATATCTAAGGAATTGAGATAAAAGCAATCAGAGAGTCTCCTCTGGCCCATTAAGACCAAGCGCTACCAAAGGAAGAAGCCCATTGCATTTCCAATCTGACCAGATCCTGTAATTCCTGATCTGTGTCCTCAAAAACCACATGGTCACCAGCATTTATCCATATAGATAGGAGACACAGCCGTGACAGACTCACTTTCAGGTTGCTGGCCCCTGAGGCAGGTAGCCGAGGGAGTAACCTCTAGCCTGAGAGGTGTTCCTGGAGCTCGAGCTCCACCTAGTTTCCGAACATGCTGCTGGGGCTAGAATTCCGTGCCCCTAGTAACTTTCTAGCAAGGCTTGCCTAGTCTAGCAAGGCTAAGTGCTTCCATACATGGGGTCTAAGTAAAAGTACATAGTAACAGCATGGATCACAAGTCCCTTGAAAGTCTATGATCTGACAAATTAGGTTAGTAGTTCTAATTCCCTACGCAATTACAAAATGGTCAAAGAGACCAGGAAAAGATGAGCAAGAAAGAAAAATTCAGTCCACGCACTTTGCCCATCTCTGGCCGCTCCCCTAGCAGGGACCTTGGGTGTCTCTTGGCCTTGACAGATCGGTATAAATCCCCAACAAAGCTCCCTTTTTTGGGACTGCCTTCAGTCACTATGAGGCACCATGAAACCACAGAGCAGGGCTCATCACTTGCTTCGCGCAGGGCATGTCATTCATTTACACAAGCACACTATAGAGTTAGTAAAGTAAAGCAGAAAGTGTGCATACTGAGAAAGCAGAGAGGCTAGAGCTCTGCACGTTCTTACCTTGTCCTGAAGATACCAGACGAGCTCCCAAGATGACAACTTGCGGTGAATGGTGTTGGATTTGTGATCTCCGAAGAAGAAGATTTAATTTCACGACCAGGGACCAGGGCTGATCTCTCAAGAGCTTTTGTATAGCAGGGTTTTATTAAAGTATAAAAAGGGACAGAAAAAGCTTCTGACATAGACATCAGAAGGGGGACGGAGAGTGTCCCCCTCGCTAATGTTAGCAAGGGAGTTATATACTTTTTAAATAAAGAAGCAAAAGGCAAAGGAGAAAAGGAAAGATATACCCATTTGAATGCAGAGTTAAAGAATGTGGCTCAGAGGTTAAAGCGTCTGCCTCCAATGCGGGAGACCCGGGCTCGATCCCTGGGTCGGGAAGATCCCCTGGAGAAGGAAGTGTTAACCCACTCCAGTATTCTTGCCTGGAAAATCCCATGGATGGAGGAGCCTGGTAGGCTACAATCCATGGGGTCACAAAAAGTCGGACACGACTGGTGGCTTCACAAGGAGAGATAAGAAAGCCTTCCTCAGTGATCAATGCAAAGAAATAGAAGAAAGCAATAGAATGGGAAAGACAAGAGATCGCTTCAAGAAAATTAAAGGGAACATTTCATGCAAAGATGGGCACAATAAAGGACAGAAATGGTATGGACTTAACAGAAGCAGAAGATATTAAGAGGTGGCAATAATACACAGAGAACTATGCAAAAAAGATCTTCACGACCCAGATAATCATGATGGTGTGATCACTCACCTAGAGCCAGGCATCCTGGAATGGGAAGTCAAGTGGGCCTTAGGAAGCATCACTACGAACAAAGCTAGTGGAGGTGATGGAATTCCAGATGAGCTATTTCAAATCCTAAAAGATGACGCTGTGAGAGTGCTGCACTCAATATGCCAGCAAATTTGGAAAACTCAGCAGTGGCCACAGGATTGGAAAAGGTCAGTTTTCATTTCAATCCCAAAGAAAGGCAATGCCAAAGAATGCTCAGACTACTGCACAATTGCACTCATCTCACACACTAGCCAAGTAATGCTCAAAATTCTCCAAGCCAGGCTTCAACAGTATGTGAACCGTGAACTTCCAGATGTTCAAGCTGGATTTAGAAAAGGCAGAGGAGCCAGAGATCAAGTTGCCAACATCTGCTGGATGATAGAAAAAGCAAGAGAGTTCCAGAAAAACATCTACTTCTGTTTTATTGATTATGCCAAAGCCTTTGACTGTATGAGTCACAACAAACTGTGGAAAATTCTTAAATGAAAGGGAATACCAGACCACTTGATCTGCCTCCTGAGAAATCTGTATGCAGGTCGGGAAGCAACAGTTAGAACCAGATATGGAACAATAGACTGGTTCCAAATTGGAAAAGAACATTGAGGCTGTATATTGTCACCCCACTCATTTAACTTATATGCAGAGTACATCATGTGAGATGTTGGGCTGGATGAAGCACAAACTGGAGTCAAGATTGCCAGGAGAAATATCAATAACCTCAGATATGCAGATGACACCACCCTTATGGCAGAAACTGAAGAAGAACTAAAGTGATGAAAGTGAAAGAGAAGAGTGAAAAAGCTGGCTTAAAACTCAACATTCAAAAAACGAAGAACATGGCATCTGGTCCCATCACTTCATGCCAAATAGATGGGGAAACAATGGAAACAGTGACAGACTTTATTTTCTGGGGCTCCAAAATCACTTGTGGATGGTGACTGCAGCCATGAAATGAAAAGACACTTGCTCCTTGGAAGAAAAGCTATGACCAACCTAGACAGCATATTGAAAAGCAGAGACATTACTTTGTCAGCAAAGGTCCATCTAGTCAAAGCTATGGTTTTTGCAGTAGTTATGTATGGATGTGAGAGTTGGACTATAAAGAAAGCTGAGCGCCAAAGAATTAATGCTTTTGAACTGTGGGGTTGGAGAAGACTCTTGAGAGTCCCCTGGTCAGCAAGGAGATCCAGCCAGTCCATCCTAAAGGAAATCAGTCCTGAATATTCATTGCAACGACTGATGCTGAAGCTGAAGCTCCAATACTTTGGCCACCTGATCAGAAGAACCAACTCATTGGAAAAGACCCTGATGCTGAGAAAGATTGAAGGTGGGAGGAGATGGGGATGACCGAGGATGAGGTGGTTGGATGGCATCACCAACACAATCGACATGAGTTTGAGTAAACTCTGAGAGTTGGTGATGGACAGGGAGGCCTGGCCTGCTGTGGTTCATGGGGTTGCAAAGAGTCAGACGTGACTGAGCGACTGAACTGCACTGAACTGACAATATATCAAAAGAATGTCACAAGGTTGTAAAGATCTTAACTAGACCCACCCCCACAATTTACATTTTAAGATAACAGGAACCCCAAAAAAGAAAAGATAACAGGATTAGCCAGAAGGTTTCCCAGGAAGGAGAAACTGTCCTCAAGCAGATACACTGTTGTTATATAATCCTTGGTACAGGGTTTTAAGAGTTGTTTGTTGTGTAATCATCAGTTCCCAGCTTAAAGAAAAAAACTTTTATGTGACTTTAAGTTTTATGTGACTAAGACTAAGGAATGTGGAGGAAAAAAGATGTTTGCCCTTTCCTCTTCCTTGAGAATTCCAGACCCCTATCTCCATTTCGAGAACCCCAGACCCCTTTCTCCTCCCTGGGGACCCCAGACTTATCAACCTGCCTAGGAATTTACTCTCTCAAAGGCATGGCAACCCACTCCAGTATTCTTGCCTGGAGAATCCCATGGATAGAGAAGCCTGACAGATTGTAGTCCATTGGGTTGCAGAGAGCCAGACATGACTGAAGCGACTTAGAACACAGGAATGCATGCACAAGCATTTCCCCAAGGCAGAACCAAGTCTAAAGCATGGGAGACATCCCTGACATTCCATTGGCTGGTACACTGCAATTCCAATGCATGGGGCACAGGTTCAGTCCCTGATTGGGAAGTGGAGATCCCAATGCCATGCAGCCAAAAAAAAAAAAAAAAAAGTTTGAAGAATAGAAGTTACAGGAAGGCACATTGGCATGTAATACAAGAAAGCATTTTCCTAAAGGCAGCAGTGCTGGAGACACAGTGAATCTCTTTGAGAAGTCATGTGTGTCCCATCTCTGGAGGTATGTGAGTGGCCCCTGGCTGAAGATTTGGTGGAAATTAAAATATGGCAGATTTATGTGAAGTGAGGGAAGCTTGGATTGGGTAATTCAGGAGTTCTTTCAAATCAGTTTTCTTATTACACTTCTAGCAGAAGTGAAAGTGAAGTCATTCAGTCGTGTCCGACTCTTTGTGACCCCATGGACTGTAGCTTACAGGCTCCTCCATCCATGGGATTTTCCAGGCCCGAGTACTGGAGTGGGTTGCCATTTCCTCGTGGAGAAGCTGGCATGAAGCCTTCGAGATCACCTTGGGAAGATTCTGACACATGGTGATGGGGAATGCACATTTCAGGCAAAAGGGATGGGCCGATGAGAGACTGAGGAAGAAAGAGTAGGACATGAAGCTAAAGAAGTTTCAGCCGTTATGTCATAAGATTGAAATTTACCCCAAATAACAAAGAACTTTTGGCACTTCTGCCTTGACCTAGCCTCACAACTTCTATTTGATTACCACTGCCCCTCCCAGGGATTGAGGATGAGATGGCCAGATGCAGGTTTATAGGCTGGTTTATATTTTGAATGTGACCCTGTTCCCTTGGCCTCAGCTGATTACTGTAGACTAGGCATTGGCACTGTAGCTGGCCCAGTCAGCTTCTCCCTTTCTAGAGTGTGGACATTTAGAGATTTCGGGCCCCATGGTCTTTTCATTTGGGATGAGGTTGTCAATAATGGGCAAACTTGGGACTTCCCTGGTGGTCCAGTGGCTAAGACTCTGCACTCCCAAGGCAGGGGGCCTGGGTTCGATTCCTGGTCATGTAACTATATCCCACAAGTTGCAACTAAAAGTTTGCATGCCACAACTAAAGATCCTGCATGCCACAACTAGGACCAGGTCAGCCAGATAAATAAATATTTAAAAAATAATAAAGGGCAACCATTTTTGAGCTTTGTTGAGAAAGATGGTAGAGAAAGGTGGTCTGCAGAGAGGAAGTGAAGGATGGGGGGAGATGGGGTGTGTGCTCTAGCCACCTGGAAGACTAAGTTGTTTTGAGGTCCCCCTGAGGACTCTGTGATATCCTTTAAACAGATTTATTCTTTTAATTTTAGCCAGTTCAAATGAACTCCTGGTACTTGCCACAATGTGAGATTTGGCCAATACTTTCTTTCGTAGGGAGTCAACCAAGGCTTTGAAGGGAGTTATCCATAGTTCTTGAAGGAGTTTCGGGAATATTCATCTGGAGGAGGGGTGGCAGAGAGGGTGAGGACAGTCGGATAGGTGATGAGACCTGAGAGGAGGCCTCCCTGATCACTTAGATATCCCCTCAAACACTTCATATGGTGCAAACACTTGTACAATAACCAGTCTTCCAGATTCTGTTTTTCTGTTTGACCCATTTTCTCTTCCTTTCTTTCTTCCCTCCCTCCTTTCTTTCTTTTTGACAATACAGCATGGCTTGTGGGACCGTAGTTCCCTGACCAGGGATCGAACCCCAACCCACAGCAGTGAAAGCACAGAGTCGTAACCACTGAACCACCAGGGAATTTTCCCTGACCTGTTTTCTAGGTGGACTCAAGCCTTCTAATCAGAAGATGGGAAATGTTTTCTTTTTTCCCATGGAGGTAGGGAGTCACTTTCTTTGCTGTAACAAATCAAACAGGGTGATGTTACTGATATCCTCAGTATACATGACTCAGGCCAAATTTGGGTTGTGGCCACTTTGGAAGTTCAAGAATGACTGGGAATGCCCAGAGAACTTTCGAGGTAACCCTACAGAAAACCTTTTCAGGAGAGAGTAGAGAGGTTTCCTGAAGGTGAGGGAGACTCATGAACTTGACCCAGGAATGAAGTTGCCAGAGGGGAGTTGAGATCTTTCCTATACACAGTGGGAAACAGATAGATACACCATCTAAGTGTATATATATATATATATCTGGCTCAGCCCCCTGAGCATAACTTAGGGTTCAAGAACAAGAGAAGTTGAGAAAGGAGACTAAGTGAAACCTCAAAGAGCTGCTTCACCAGCTGAACGCACTGGAGCCCAAGCAGTGGAGCCTGGGGACACTTCTACCATGATGTAAACTCGGAGTAGAGACAGATTTTCTCCCAATTCTATCACCCCCCTGGAGTCAACTTTGGCATTTGAAGGACTTGGGGCTAATTGCCTCAGGTCTAAGCTCTAGAAACCAAGGTAGGAAGCCTGGAGCAGCTCACACACCAGGGACTGGTACCTGAGGCCTTCTGAAATAGCACAGAAGACTGGCAGGAAGCTGGAGGTCTAGTACTAGCAGGTGGGGGTCAGAAAGCAACAGCATGGGAGGATAAAGAGGAATATGATCCTATTTGAACTCACAGAGTGCCGGGAGCCGTTGTGGGAGATCCCACCCATGACGAGGTCATGAGGAAAAACCTGACATGTAAGGCCGTTCAGGATACAAGGGACCCTCCAGGTTGGCCCTGGCCTCTACCCCACCCTGTATCCTCCCCCCTTTTCTGCTGTTGTTCTTGTTTGCCCTGTTGCAGATTCTTGTGTTGCCTGCCGAGAGCTCTCCTGCTCCTCCTTCACTGAATAAAGACCAACTTAAAACCCTAATTAATAAATCTCCTAGATGCTGGTACCCTATGAAGGGGCCAGGGATGGAAGAAATGCTTCAGTTCAAACCCTTTTGCTGGCATTCTGGCTTGTTTGATAAATGTGTGCTCCCATTGCAACAGATTAGCTGGTGACTTCTTACAGGTAGTTAACTTTTAAACTGAGAGTCTGTTTTGTGCTATACCTGCTATTTTTGCAATCCTTTGCATTTCTGTTCCATAATAATGTAATCCTATCTAGTTCCCACAGAGATGACACCTAATAGAAAGAAAAGAGACTAACCACAAAAAAGACAGGGTTGGCTATTGAAGTTGCTTAAAGTTACACCAGGTGCAAGCCATAAATTGTCAACAGACCTGAAAGCCAAAAGATATTATACATAGAGATTAACCATTAAAAAGGCCCTAATAGGCACAGAGTCCTTTGGGGGGTGAGGAACTCCTATCAGAGAACACAAAAAATATTGTTTTAAAAGTGGTTATTGGATCAACGTTTGACTGATGTTAATGTGCTGAGGTTGTGCAATGAAAACTATTGTTAATATAGTTGGAGATCTAGAAAAATAAGAGTTTAGCCCTAGTGTAAAAAGAATAAGATAATTGTTAATTTTAACCAGGAGTGCTAAACAGGGGCTGCCTCACCGGAGCCACAGAATCTTTGTGTGCTAAACTTTTTAGATAAATTTAGCTGAGAACTTCTGCAAAAAGACTGACTTTTATGTTAACAGGATTGTATTTCGATTATGTTGCAACCTACTGTATCATGAGAACTGCCACTTTTCTGTTTTCTGCTAAGCTCAAGGCCAGAAGATAATGTACAAAAAATCTATGGGAAAAGACTCTTATAAACAAAAAATATACAGAGAACACCTGGTTTCGTGAAGGACAAGCTGATATAATGCTAAACTAAGTCTGTATGCTTATCTCTCCCTTAGAAATGTACCAACTTAGGGTATAAAGGCTATGGTGAAAAATAAAGCAACTGCCAGACTCTGCTGCACATCCCAGTCTGGTCTCTTTCTCTCTCTCTCTCTCTCTCTCACTTGCCGATGCCGTTCATCCTGAGGGTTCCCTTGGATCCTGCTGGAGCTGGACCCCAACAACAGAGGTTGGGTCCTGTCCTCTGAGCTACAGTCAGAAGGAGGAACCAAGGCCCAGAGAGGTAAAGAGATTGATCGGCACAACATGGCAAGACAGTAAGGCCCCCAGCTGAGTCCCAGATCACCGGCCCTGAACTATGTGCGTTTTTGGCCACAAAAATCAATCCCCGCCCCCCAAAATCGACGCTACATCTAGAGATTGGGAATGGAGCCACTGATGTGAGGTTACCCAGGGACCATGAGGGTCCATGGATTGCAGGTGAATGCCCAAGGGGTGCCATCTTTAGGGGATCCCCACCTGTGGTATGTTCCACTCAGCCCTCCCTCCAGGTAGACAGAAAACCCAGGTTGAGTTTCTAGAACTTTAGAATGCATGGTCCACTTAGCCGTGACATCATAAGGGCCTTGGAAGAGGGTGATGGACTTAGTAAACTCCTCTCCCCTGACGCTCTGTCTCCTTCTCTGGGGAGTTCCACCTTCTAACCTCCTGGCAGCTGGGAAGAAGAGAAAGGAAACTTGTGGTGACCCAGATATTTGTGTCAGAACCATTCTGACCAAAGCAGCTTGTGTCAAGACACCCAGGAGGAAGTAGTGGGTGGGGAGCCCACGGCTGGGAAATAGCAGTTGTTGGCAGCCGGTGGCATTTACACCAGCAGATGTGCTGTGTGAATCTAAAAAGGGAACTCTGCCCTGATTTGCCCTGGGTTTAGAGGCAGTTGGGCCTGGTGGATGGTGGGTGTGGCAGGGAGGCCTCAGCCCCTTCCTGTTGCCAGCTACATCAACCAGAGACCCGCTGGACCCTGCACACTGGAGTCTCCCTCCTGCCACAACCTTGCTTAGTCAATATTTTATTCCTTCAAGAGCCATAGGAAAGGGACTTCTCTTCTGGTCCAGTGGGTGATAGTCTGTTCTCCCAATGCAGGGGGGCTGGGTTCGATCCCTGGTCAGGGAACCATTATTAGATCCTGCATGCTGCAACTAAGGCTCAGAATAGCCAAATAAATAAATAAACTTTAAGAAAAAAAAATGAGTCATAGGAAAGAAAAGGCTCAGTGTGAGAGTCCGAGTGGACTGGGACATGAGAGGCCATTAGGAGTGGACGCCACCTTCCACATTATCCCTGTGCTTGGCTCATGGAGCTCATATTTCTATCTCTCATGACACATATTTCTCTGCATGTTTGCACTGCCCTCTCCTCACTCATAACTGGCCAATCCTCTCTCTGTTCCCCAGTTCACATTCTGGCAGAAGCCAATGGATTGCTTACCTGCCACCAGCGTATTGTTTTGTATTATACAGCCATTAAGTAAATTCCTGGTTCTAGGAACTCAGCCTTTTTAAACTCCTTCAACCTCTTCCTTTAGGATGATACAGATTTTTGCTTCTTAAGAGCCTAGATCCTGGAAAGCAAAAGCCTCTTAACTATCCTTAGAGAAAAGGGTAGCCCCAAGCATTCATTCATTCAGTAAATACTTACTGATTCAATATTTATTCACTCTGCTCCAAGTACTGTTTTAGGTACTGGGCACACAGCAGTGAGGGGTTCCCAGGCGGCACTAGTGGTAAAAAACCTGCCTCCCAAGGCAGAAGACATGAGGGTTCGATCCCTGGGTCTAGAAGATATCTTGGAGGAGGGCATGGCAATGCACTTCGATATTGCCTGGAGAATCCCCCAAGGACAGAGGAGGCTGGTAGGCTACAGCCCATAGGGTTGCAAAGAGTTGGACATGACTGAGCGACTAAGCACAGAACAACACAGGGAAGATGTACAATCAACTGGATGACTAAGGAAACTAGGTCGTAGAAGTAGTTTGTTAGTGCTAAGGAACAAGAACCTCAAGGAGATGAGGGAAGGAGCCTGCAAGAGAACAAGTGTCTGGAGGTGAAAGGTGATCAAGGAGTCAGGAGAGCAGAGAGGCTGAAAATGAGTGAACATGAGGAGGGTAAGCTCAAACAGATGATGAGATGTCTGATGGATTAAAGCTGCATGGGCAATGGTGAGAACTTTGGCTGGTATTCTGAGTGAAATGAAAAGACGTTGGAGGGTTTTGAGCAAGAGAGTGACGTGATCTTTTATTTTTCTTTCTTTATTTTTGGCTGAGTCATGTGCTACGTGGGAACCCAGTTCCTCAACCAGGGATCAAACCCGTGTCCTCTGCAGTGGAAGCCTGGAGTCTTAACCACTGGACCACCAGGGAAGTCGACATATTTTCAAAGGACCCTTCTGGCTATAGCAGAGGCAAGGTTGGAAGCAGGACCAGTTAGTTAGGGGACTGCCACAAAATCTAGGTACAAGGAGCTTCTGCGTTGTTGGACAGGTGGAGGTGCTGGGAGAGGGTGATGCCTGGAGAGGACAAGGAAGCTCTTTCCTCACACCCTGCCCTGTCCATCTTTTCCTTCTGGCTCTTTCTGAATTATCAGTTCAGTCAGTCACTCAGTTGTGTCCGACTCTTTGTGACCCCATGGACTGCAGCATGCCAGACCTCCCTGTCCATCACCAACTCCTGGAGCTTGCTCAAACTCATGTCCATTGAATCAGTGATGCCTTCCAACCATCTCATCCTCTGTCATCCCCTTTTCCTCCTGCCTTCAGTCTTTACCAGCATCAGGATCTTTTCCAAAGAGTCAATTTTTCTCATCAGGTGGCCAAAGTATTGGAGTTCCAGCTTCAAACTCAGTCCTTCCAATGAACATTCAGGACTGATTTCCTTTAGGATGGACTGGTTGGATCTCCTTGCAGTCCAAGGGATTCTCAAGAGTCTTCTCCACACACCACAGTTCAAAAGCATCAATTCTTCGGTGAGCAGCTTTCTTTATAGTCCAACTCTCACATCTATACATGACTACTGGAAAAACCATAGCTTTGACTAGATGGACCTTTGCTGACTTTTAATATGTTGTCTCTGGGGTCGCACAGAGTCTCTGCTTTTTAATATGCTGTCTAGGTTGGTCATAGCTTTTCCTCCAAGGAGCAAGCGCCTTTTAATTTCATGGCTGCAGTCACCATCCACAAGTGATTTTGGAGCCCCAGAAAATAAAGTCTGTCACTGTTTCTATTGTTTCCCCATCTATTTGCCATGAAGTGATGGGACCAGACACCATGATCTTCATTTTTTGAATGCTGAGTTTTAAGCCAACTTTTTCCACTCTCTTTCACTTTCATCAAGAGGCTCTTTAGTTCTTTGCTTTCTGCCATAAGGGTGGTGTCAGCTACGTATTATTGAGGTTATTGATATTTCTCCTGGCAATCTTGATTCCAGCTTGTACTTTATTCAGACCAACATTTCTCATGATGTACTCTGCATATAAGTTAAAAAAGCAGGATGACAATATACAGCCTTGATGTACTCCTTTTCCAATTTGGAACCAGTCTGTTGCTCCATATCTGGTTCTAACTGTTGCCTCCTGATGGGCATACAGATTTCTCAGGAGGCAGGTCAGGTGGTCTGGTATTCCCATCTCTTTAAGAATTTTCCACAGTTTGTTGTGACTCACACGGTTAAAGGCTTTGGCATAGTCAATAAAGCAGAAGTAGATGTTTTTCTGGAATTCTCTTGCCTTTTGATCCATTGGATGTTGGCAATTTGCTCTCTGGTTCCTCTGCCTTTTCTAAATCCAGCCTGAACATCTGGCAGTTCACGGTTCACATACTGTTGAAGGCTGGCTTGGAGAATTTTGAGCGTTACTTTGCTAGCATGTGCAGATGCTGCTGCTGCTGCTAAGTCACTTCAGTCGTGTCCGACTCTGTGCGACCCCAGAGACGGCAGCCCACCAGGCTCCCCCGTCCCTGGGAGTCTCCAGGCAAGAACTCTGGAGTGGGTTGCCATTTCCTTCTCCAATGCATGAAAGGGAAAAGTGAAAGTGAAGACGCTCAGTTGTGTCTGACTTGTAGCGACCCCATGAACTGCAGCCCACCAGGCTCCTCGGTCCATGGGATCTTCCAGGCAAGAGTACTGGAGTGGATTGCCATTGCCTTCTCTGTGCTCTTATGCAAGATGAGTGCATTTGTGTGGTAGTTTGAACATTCTTCGGCATTGCCTTTCTTTGGAATTGGAATGAAACCTGACCTTTTCCAATCCTGTGGCCACTGCTGAGTTTTCCAAATTTGCTGGCATATTGAGTGTGGCACTTTCACAGCATCATCCTTTAGGATTTGAAATAGCTCAACTAGAATTTCATCACCTCCACTAGGTTTGTTCGTAGTGATGCTTCCTAAGGCCCACTTGACTTTGCATTTCAGGATGTCTGGCTCTAGGTGAGTGATCACACCACCATGGTTATCTGGGTCATGAAGATCTTTTTTGTATAGTTCTGGGTATTCTTGCCACCTCTTCTTAATATCTTCTGCTTCTGTTAGTTCCATACCATTTCTGTCCTTTGATATGCCAATCTTTGCATGAAATGTTCCCTTGGTATCTCTAATTTTCTTGAAGAGATCTCTAGTTTTTCCCATTGTACTGTTTTCCTCTATTTCTTTGCATTGATCACTGAGGAAAGCTTTCTTATCTCTCCTTGCTATTCTTTGGAACTCTGCATTCAAATGGGTATATTTTTCCTTTTCTTCTTTGCCTTTCACTTCTCTTCTTTTCTCAGCTATTTGAAAGGTCTCCTCAGATGACCATTTTGCCTTTCTTTTTGAATAAATAAATACTTTAAAAACACCTAGACATTACAATGGAAACAATGTTGTCCACCATTCCTGTTCTACAGTATTAAGTTGCAAACCACACCAGTTGCCCGCTGACAGTGCAGGGAATTCCGGAAGAAAAACAGGTGGAGCTTTCTGTGTTTGGGATGTAGATAATTCAGACGCGTGTCTAAGGAAGAGTGTCAGTGACCCCAGATGCTTGCATCTTCTCATACGTAGAAAAGTAGTAAAATCATTAATTTAAGATCTCTGGCTTGGTGATTAGATTAGTAATCTTTTACCAAGATGTATGGGCTTCCCAGGTGGTGCTAGTGGTAAAGAATCCACCTGCCAATGCAGGAGACTAAGAGACTGGAGTTCAATCCCTGGAACTGGAAGATCCCTTAGAGTAGGAAATGGCAACCCACTCCAGTATTCTTGCCTGGAAGTTTCCATGGCCAGAGAAGCCTGGTAGGCTACAGTCCATGGGGTGGCAAAGAGTTGGACAAAGCTGAGTGACTGAGCACACATATACCAAGATGTATGCTTGACGACATGTACTTCCCAGCCCCAGAGACATATATCCTGGCTTCTCACTTCCCACTTGAGAGCAATTCCTCAGAGCTATCTGAGAGGCCAGTTCCTGGGTATAATTCTCAATAAGGTCTCAGATAAAACTGAAATTTGATGCTTTTATGGTGTGCATTTCTTTTTGCAGGGTGGGGGGGGGCTTCCCTTGTGGCTCAGCTGGTAAAGAATCTGCCTACAGTGCAGGAGACCTGCGTTCGATCCCTGGGTTGGGAAGATCCCCTGGAGAAGGGAAAGGCTACCCACTCCAGTATTCTGGCCTGGAGAATTCCATAGACTGTATAGTCCATGGGGTCGAAAAGAAACGGACATAACTGAGAGACTTTCACTTTTCTTTTTTTTTTCAGTTGACAAGACCATCAAGAAAAAAAAAAATTGAGATATTGACAAGTAAAGAAAAGGAGAATTGGTAGAATTGCCATAACTCCTCTGAAAGACAATTTATTATTACATATTATTATGTATTGTTTTTGAAGATGTATATGCCTTGTGACTTTAATTCTTATGGATATATCATAAGGAAATTTATAAAGAATATACAAAAAGACATATACCAGAATTTTTATTGAAGCATTGCAACTTAATATCTATCAGAAAAAGAAGACTAAAAAAAAAAAAGAAAGAAAAGGAAGACTATATGTGAGCATATCCAAATAATGAAATACTATATAGCTGTCAAAATGAATAGACCAGAGCTATACATATCTGGGCTTTCCAGGTGATGCTAGTGGTAAAGAATCCGCCTGCTAATGCAGGAGACATGAGATGTGGGTTCAATCCCTGGGTTGGGAAGATCTCCTGGAGGAGGGCCATAGCAACCCACTCCAGTATTCTTGCCTAGAGAATCCCGTAGACAGAGGAGTCTGGCAAGCTACAGTCCATAGGGTCACAAAGAGTTGGACACGGCTGAAGTGACTTAGCACACATACATGCATTCATATCTGCTTTGATTGGGCTCACAGACACCGAGTTAACAAAGCAAAGTACAGAACATTTTATACAGTTTGGAAATTATTTTATGTCAATTAAAAATCATAAATATCACAAAATATATATTGTGATATTTATACATACTAAAATATAAAAGCATCACTACCTTCAAACAATTATAATTATTGCTTTGAAGAGAGGACATTGGGGAGATTACAGTATTATTTGTACTGATACACTTACCAAAAAATATAGACTAATCTGATGCAAAAAAAAAAATTCTATGCACAAAATAATGATGACTTGAACCGTGGAATGATCAATGATGAAGGTACAAAAGAACATAATATAGGGAATTCCCTGCTAGTTTAGTGGTTAAGACTCCACATTTCCAGTGCAAAAGCATGGGTTTGATCCCTGGTTGGGGAAGATCCCACATGCTGCAAGGTGTGGCCAAAAAAAAAAAAACAAAACATGATACAAAGTCCTGTTTGCTTTCTTGGGTGGAGCAAGAGAAAATTCTCTCATCATTTTCAGATGAACCTACAGAAAAATAAGAATGAAAATCATTTTACCCTAGAGAGGGCACAGAGGCTTGAGGCATCCAAGCCACTGATTCAGTCTTAGTTTCATGGATTTTGTGTAACCCGGAACTTCCCAATCTGAGATCTCACTTGTCACTCCTCTGTGAGGTCATAAGTTTGAGCTCATTTCCATGGTCCTGTATGGGACAATTCTTAAGTGGAACAACCATGCCATCCTGGAGAGAGCTGCATCTGTTGAGTCCAATCTATCCAGGGCCATCTTTGCCCTGGGCTTGTCCTCAGGTCGCATCCGCCATCACCATGCCAACAGGATCTGTTTCACACTGTTCATGTGATGCAGCCAAGATGACATAACAGAAACCGACTGCTGAAGCTGCTTCCTTAGAAGGAGGTGCAAGTATGACCAACACTATGTGAGTTTCATCCATTTTTCTCTAGATACTTGGTCTGTTTGAACACTGAGGAGACATTTGTAGCTTCCTGAAGCTACAACGTACAAGCAAGCCCCCCACATTCTGGGAAGTCAGAGGCCCAGTGGAGGAGAGAGCAAGTGATTCTTTTTTTTTCAAACTGAAAACCAGAATGTGATAAATATACAAAGGAGTATACCCACCTGCTGAAACATACACATAAACTATAATCCAAACAGTGGAGACTTTGAGATTGTTTCCTGAATTCCTTTCATCCCAGGTGCTCTATTCATTGCTACTGATACACTTAAAGTTTCTATAAACTTAAGCCCTAGCATCTAAAATTTGAAGCTGGTGTAAAGCAAGGATTCCCAACCTCTGAGATCTAAAATGCCCAATAAACTGAGATGGCACTGATATAATAAAAATAGAAATAAAGTGCACAATAAATGTAATGCTCTTGAATCATTCTAAACCATCACCATCCCCCTGACTCCCTGTCCAAGAAAATGTTGTCTTCCATAAAACCAGTCTCTGGTGCCAAAAAGTTTGGGGACCGCTGGACTGTATAGGAAATTCACACTGGAGATGGCTAATTTGACTATTAATTCTGGGTTAGATGTTCCATGGGTCTCCCTCGTGGCTCATTGGTAAAGAATCCAACTGCCAACACAGGAGACATAGGTTCCATTCCTGGTTTGGGAAGATCCCCTGGAGGAGGGTATGGCAACCCACTCCAGTATCCTTGCCTAGAGAATCCCATGGACAGAGGAACCTGGTGAACCTCAATTCATGGGGTCGCAAAGAGTCAGTTGGACATGACTGAGCAACTAAACAACAACAGATGCTCCGTGGTGAGAGGAGA
The DNA here is from genome assembly GCF_963930625.1 of Muntiacus reevesi. NCBI lineage: Eukaryota > Metazoa > Chordata > Mammalia > Artiodactyla > Cervidae > Muntiacus > Muntiacus reevesi. Next base: position 204,904,720 of record NC_089250.1, read on the forward strand.
ATTATAATTTTTCCAAACAGATAAAATCTGTATGCATTTAACTACTAGAATAATTTTTTTGTCACGAAGAATGTACAATTCCAAATGGTTTTGTCGCTTTTTAGTTGCTAAGTCACATCCAACTCTTTGCGACCCCATGAACTGTAGCACGCCAGGCTTCCCTGTCTTCTACTTTCTCCTGGAGTTTGCTTAAACACGTGCTCATTGAGTCCGTGATGCCCATGATTATTCTAGAGATTTTATTCTGTTACTGTATATACTTCTGTGATGTTTGAATTTTAAAACGTGCATTCTTTTTGTAATTAAAAAATGAAAGAATTTGGTTAGCTGTAAATTGGAACTGCTGTACAGAGAATTGACGAAATCAGTCTGATTTACCTGATTTTAACTGAATTTGAAAAGGATTATTTAACATCATCTCATTACCAAGAGCTAGCTTGTCACATTGTAACTTCTTGGTAGTAGATTACAGGTAATCTGCCTGCAAAAGCTTTCCCCAGGAGACATTCCTGGTTAGGACTGGGACTCCATGCTTCCAATACAGGGGGTGCAGTTTCAATCCCACTTCGTGTGGTGCAGCCAAAAAAGCAAAAAAGGCTTCCTCAAGGCAATAATACTGGAAGTGATCTTACTGGTTGAGCAAGATCTCCTCACAACAGGAAGATAATCTGAAGTTTAGCAGCATTGCTTTCCCATAAACAAATACACTTCCTCTATTCGGTTGTGTTTTTAATATATATACATATATTTAATTACCCAAGTTGGGGTTTCCCTGGTGGCTCAGTGGTAAAGCATCTGTCTGCCAATGCAAGATGACACGGGTTCAATCCCTGATCTGGGAAGATCCTACATGCCTCAGAGGAACTCAGCCCATGCGCCAAACTCCTGAGCCTGTTTTCCAGAGCCCAAAAGTCACAACTACCGAGCTAGGTGCTCTAAGCCTGTGCTCCGCAACAAGAGAAGCCACTGTAATGAGAAGCCTGAGTACCACAACTAGAGAGTAGGTCCCTCTCACCGCAACTAGAGAAAAGTCCTCACAGCGACGAAGACCCAGTGCAGCCCAAAATAAATGAGTAAATAAAATTAAAGCTACCCAAGTTTTACATCTTTATTGTTTAAAAAAAATGTTTCTTCCAGAAATATGTAATCTGTGTTCTGCCGAGGTAGCCGCTCTGGAGTTTGGTTGTGTCCTTTCAGATCATTGTTTTTTCTACACAGTCATGATTTCAACTTCCATTTTCCTCCCTTCCTTTTTCTTTAGATATAAATCACACACCATTCACCATTCTCTCATATATTCCCAAAGCTGTGCAATCATGACCACTAATTTCAGAACATTTCGTGATTCTAAAAATATCTCTATACCCAATAGCAATCTCTCCCCTTCTCCAATCCCCGATCCTGGCAACCATCTGTCATCTGTTTTCTGTCCCTAGAGATTTGCCTGTTCTGGACATTTCACCTAAGTGCAATTATATAGTATCTGAACTTTTGTGCCTGACTTCTTTCACATAGCATGATTTTCAAGGCTTGTCCAAGTTGAAGCATGTACTAATATTTCATCCTTTTAAAAATATTTGTTTTTTTATGGAATTTACAAAGATGGTAATGATAACCCTATATGCAAAACAGAAAAAGAGACACAGATGTACAGAACAGACTTTTGAACTCTGTGGGAGAAGGCGAGGGTGGGATATTTCAAGAGAACAGCATCGAAACATGTATATTATCTAGGGTGAAACAGATCACCAACCCAGGTTGGATGCCAGAGACAAGTGCTCGGACATGGTGCACTGGGAAGACCCAGAGGGATCGGGTAGAGAGGGAGGTGGGAGCGGGGAGCGGGATGGGTAACACATGTAAATCCATGGCTAATTCATGTCAGTGTATGACAAAAACCACTACAATATTGTAAAGTAATTAGCCTCCAACTAATAAAAATAAATGAAAAAAAATTTTTTTTTAATATTTATTTTTTAAGCTCAACAATTTGTGTCTATTTATTTATTTAGCTGCCTTGGGTCTTCGCTCTGGCACGGGGGACCTTTTGTTGTTGTTGCAGCGCATGGACTATTTAGTCGTGATTCGCAGGCTCCAGAGCTTGCAGGCTCAGTAGTTGTGGATTGGACTTAGTTGCTCTGAGGCAAGTGGGATCTTAGTCCCCAGACCAGGAATTAAACTTGGGTCCTTTGCATTGCAAGGAGGATTCTTAATCACTGGACCTCAAGAGAAGTCCCTAATTTTTTTAAATTTATTTTTTATCTTATTCATTTATTTTTTTAGCCACATTGCATGACATACAGGATCCTTGTTCTCCGATCAGGGATTGAACCCAAGCCCTCTACAGTGGACGCACAGAATGTCAACCACTGGACCACCGGGGAGGTACCCACTTCATTCTTTTAAAAAAAATGTTTTTTAACACCCAAAACGCTTTGTATTGGGGTATAGACGGTTAACAGTGTTCTGATAGTTTCAGGTGAACAGCAAAGGGACTCAGCCATACATACACATGTATCCATTCTCTGCCAAACCCCCTCCCATCTAGGCTGGCACATAAGCTTGAGCAGAGTTCCATGTGCTATACAATAAGTCTTTGTTGGTTATCCATTTCAAAGATAGCAGTATGTTCTTGACCCTTCCGAAGTCCTTAACTATCCCTTGAGTTGCCCCTGGGTGACAACATGAGTTCCTTTTCTGAGTCTGTGAGTCTCTTTCTGTTTTGTCAGTTAAGTTTATTTGTATCATTTCTTTTTAGATACCACATGTAGGGGATGTCACAGCATTCTTTTTTTATGACAGTAATATTCCGTTGTACAAATAGACCACATTTTGCTTACCCATTCATCGGTTAGTAGACGTTTGCATTGTTGCCAATTTTGGGTTAATATGAATAATGTTGATTTGAGCATTCCTGTATAAGTTTTTTGCAAACACGTGTTTTCAGTTTTTTTGGATCTAGACCTAGGACTTGCTAGGTCACAGGGAAACTGTATTTAACTTTTCTGAGGAACTGTCAAACTGTTTTCCACAGTAGTTTAAATTTCCACTGCTAAAGTAGAAGGGCTCCAATGTCTCCACATTCTCACGAACCCTTAGTTCTTTTCTTTCTTTCATTTTTAGTCTAGCCATCCTTGTGGGTGTGAGGTGGTATCTTTTAGTGTTGATGTGCATTTCTCTAGTGACTAATAATGTTGAACATTCTCATGTGCTGAGTGGCCCTTTTATATACTGTCTTTGGAGAAATGTCTCTTAAAATTCTTTGTCCACTTAAAAAACTGGGCTGTCTTTTTATCATTGAGCTATAAGAGTTCTTCACTTATTCTGTTTTGTTCTTCCCTTTTTCAGCCATACCTCACGGCATGTGACATCTTAGTCCTCAAAACAAAAATTAAATCCACTCCCCCTGCAGTAGAAGCTTGGAATGCTAGTCACTGAACTGCCTGGGACGTCTCACCCGAGTTCTTTATATATTCTGGATACAAGTCCTGTACCAGATGATTTACAAATCATATATCTCCCATTCTGTGGAAATTAGTTTTTTGTTATTATTTTTTAGACTCAAAATGAGTGATTAAATACACTGTTCTCTAATTTGCTTCTTTTTTTTTTTCTTCAACAGTGAGTATATCACGGGCATCTTTCAATGTCAAGGGAAGGCTGTCTCATCCTTTTTCCCCCACCCCCATCTTATTTTTTTCTTTCCTTCTTTTTTGCGGCTACATAGCATTCCATGACGGTTGTACCACAGTTCATCTGACCAGTCTTCCCCTGAGCTTTAACAAATCTTAAGTTCTTGTGTTGGTGAAGGACTGAGACGCCGCAGCTGTTGGGCAGCACGACCGTGCTGTCTTCCCCAGGACAATAAAATAATGCAAGAGGCACAGGAAGTGTCTAACCTGCTGAACACACTTCCTCTCTGAAGCCCATGATGCGGTTTCACAACCTCCCTAGGCACAACCCTCTCTCCCCCGGACTCTGTCACCAGCCTGGCGCCTCTGTGAGAAAGTTCCAGTGCAAGACGCCCTGGGGCTTTATCATTTCCCTCTTTCACCCAGTCCGGGTTGCTGGTAAATCCCAAGAGCCCTCTGAGACTATACCTGGGCTGGCTCCCTCCAGCCGGCTTGAAAGATGAATTCTTGCATCATCGTGATGAGGTTGCTGCTGTCTGGGCCTTTTCTGTTTGGTAGGCAAGGGAGATGGGGAGGGGAGGGGCATGTCTCTGTGCTGAGGGAAACAGCAGGACTTTGTAGAACAGAGTAAATGAGCAGCTGATTTAAGGGTGGCATGGGCCATAGGCAATGCGGGGGCCAGGGGAATCGTGGAGAGAGGGGAAGGAAAACAAAGAAAGTCGGACAAACAGACTATGGGCAGGATCCGAAGATATTTTCAGGCAAAAGAGGGAGAAAAAGGTCACAGCAGTGAGAGATGGGGGAGGGGCCCTTAAAAAGGGGATGTGCCTGCGTGCTAAGTCGCTTCAGTTGTGTCCAACTTTGTGTGACGCTTGGAGAAAGAAATGGCAACCCACTCCAGTGCTCTTGCCTGGAAAATCCCATGGACAGAGGAGACTGGTGAGTTACAGTCCATGGGGTCCCAAGGAGCTGGGACTTCACTTTTTCACTTTTGTGCGACCCTATGGACTGTAGCCCGCCAGGCTCCTCTGTCCACGGGATTCTCCAGGCAAGAATACTGGAGTGGGTTGCTATGCTTTTGGGGGGAATGGTTAATGCATACATGGATCTGGCCTAAGATCTGGTTCTATGCATGTTTCTACCTCTGATTGTCATCTTGGAAGAGTCCCTTCCCTCTTTCTGGGGCTCAGTTTCTTCATCTGAATAAACGAGGCCAGCACCTCTGACATCTTAAGATGTGTGGAATAAGCCCAAGCCCAAGGAAAGCAGGGCTGATAAAGGACAGTTTGGGGTCTTTCAGATGACGCCAAGGATCACTGAGGGTGGGGAGGTGATAGCGGAATTTGAGATCTAATGGTTAGCAGAGACTGGTCCATGGGGGTGGGGGAAGTTAGGGAGCGTTACCTGAGCAAGGAGGCAGCCTCACAGAATCAGGGGATCTCCAGCTTTCACAGGGAGGAAGCCTGAGGCTAATGATCTGAGTTTTCAGGGTGACTGGGCCCCATGTCCCAGGGAGAAGTGGGTGTGTGAGGAGATGCAAGCCCTTGCAGCAGCCCCATCGCCACCGGGGGCCCCTTCAGATTGCTCCTGTCTTAGGCACCACCGTCTTCTCATCCTTCCTTTGCTGAGAGGCCAGTCAGAAGTTGTGTGTCCTTTAGAGTTCTGGGTAGTAGGAATCGCTGCTTCCATATGTCCTGCAGTCCAGGCCCCCAGGAGAGGTCTAGGAGGGCAGTTTCTAGTCCTCCCTAGGTGTGGGAGGCCTGACCACACTGGGGGCGTGTGGTTGGTGGCCAATCAGCGCCCACCACTGTGGGGGCTTATGAGGTGAGGAGGAGTTCCTGGTCGGAAGTGGCTGACCTTCTTCTGGTCTCTCTCAGCCCCAGCCTGGAGCTACAACCTGGATGTTCGACATGTGCAAAACTTCTCCTTCCCACTCGCCGGGAGGCATTTTGGGTACCGTGTTTTGCAAGTTGGAAGCAGGTGAGCTGTTGCCACAGGCCCTCCCTGCCCTGACCAGGACCTTCCTGTTTCGAGGAGTCTGTGATGGGATCAACAAGGCCATCCAATTGTAGGATGAGAATCATCCATCGTTAAAGCGCCCCGGGACTTCCCTGGTGGTCCAATGGTTAGGACCCCAGGCTTCCACTTCAAGGGGCAGAGTTCAATCCCTGGTTGGGGAACTAAGATCCCACATGACAGTGTGAAAAATGAAAAAAAAAAAAAAAAAAAAAAAGCCCTATAAGTGCCTAAATAGGAGGGAATACATATGACAACCCCTAAAATGCTTTGCCACACTTTCTCGATTCCAGACTCTCTCCCAAACTAGACAGTGAACTCCCTCAAGGCAGAGATTTTGTTTCTCTCTCAAATCCCCTCTCCATCCCTAGTACATAGTACATAGCAGGTAAGCCATATATGACTTTTGAATTGATTGTTGATTGAATGAAACCACAATGTCACATGCTGGCAGATCATTCTCTGGGCCTGTTTTTCTGTACTGTCAATGGAAAAGATCCTTAACTTTCTAGAATTCTGGCATATTGGATTATTTTTCTGGGATCCAATAAGGAAGAGATGGGAGCTTAGCATCCACCCAGATAGGGAGTGACTGAAGTGCTTCCAGAAACCTTTTGGGAGATCTGAACCCCCTTAATAGGTCAGAGTGGTTGGGTAAAGATCTGGGCAACTCCATCTCACGGGTGGAATTTCATATCAGGGTTGTCGTGGGAGCTCCAAGTGAAGGGAACAGCAAGGGAAACCTGTATCAATGCCAGCCAGAAACTGGAGAATGTCTGCAAGTCACACTGAGTGAGTAACTGGTTTGGGAGGAATGTGCTCAGGAAATCGAGGCTGGCCCCATCACACCTGCGTTGCTTAAGTTTCTCCAGGTGAATCTTCTGGTGCCCACAGGTTCCAACTATACCTCCAAGTACTTGGGAATGACCTTGGCGACAGACCCCACAAGTGGCAACGTTCTGGTAAGATTTTTGTATAGTGTGATGTCAGCACCTATGAAGCTTTTGTTAGGAAAGGGAGACAAAAGAAAGAAAAAAGTGAATTAAAGATCCTATACAGATGAATGAAGAAAATGTGGTACATATATACAGTGGAATATTGGTGTTGTTTAGTCTGTAAGTCGTGTCTGACTCTTTGCAGCCCCATGGACTGTAGCCCACCAGGCTCCTCTGTCCATGGGATTCTCCAGGCAAGAACACTGGAGTGGGTTGCCGTGCCCTCCTCCAGGGGATCTTCCTGATCCAGGAAACAAACCCAAGTCTCCTGCATTGTAGGTGGATTCTTTACCATTGAGCCACTGGGGAAACCCTACAATGGAGTATTACTTAGCCATAAGAAGGGACGAAATTGAGTCATTTGTAAAGATGTGGATGGATCTAGAGTTTGCATGCAGGGTGAAGTAAATCAGAAAGAGAAAAACAAATATCATATATTAACATATGTATGTAGAATCTAGAGAAGTGATATAGATGAACGCATCTGCAGGTCAGAAATAGAGACTCAGACAGAGAGAATGGATGTGTGGACACAATTGGAGAGGGGAGGGTGGACGAATTGGGAGATTAGAATGGACACATATACACTGTCGTGTGTAGAACTATAGCTAGTGGGAAACTTTTGTATAGCACAGGAGTTAAGCTCAGTGCTCTGTGATAACCTAGAGAGGTGAGATGAGGGGAGTGGGAGGAGGTTCAAGAGGTCCATGTACACATATAGCTGATTCCCTTTGTTGTACAGAAGAAATTAACACAACACTGTAAAGCAAATATTTGTGAAGTCACTCAGTCGTATCCGACTCTTTGCGACCCCGTGGACTATAGCCTACCAGGCTCCTCCCTCCATGGGATTCTCCAGGCAAGAATACTGGAGTGGTTTCCCATTTCCTTCTCCAGGGGGTCTTCCCGACCCAGAGATCGAACCCAGGTCTCCCACATTGCAGGCAGATGCTTTAACCTCTGAGCCACCAGGGAAGCTCAAAATATTCTTCCATTAAAAAAAAAAAGATCCTACGCAAGATTAAAGGCACCAGAGAGATTTGGATTCAGTTAGCATTTATTGAGACCCAACTATCAGCTCTTTTTAAGACCTTAGCTACGTCAGTTTTTTTTTCCCAAATATGAAATGTCATTGACCATTCATACACAAGATGCCTTATGGTGGTACACAACTTTAACGTTTTATTTATTTATTTATTTTTATTTTTTCATATTTCCTCTGTGCTCACACATACATAACCTCCCTCATTATCAACGTCACTCACCAGAGTGGTACTTTTTTTGTTAAACCAAAGATGAACCTACATGGATGGACACATCATAATCACCTGAAGTCCATAGTTTACCTTCGGGTTCACTGTTGGTGTTATACACTCTTTGAGTTTGGAGAAACATATAATGATATATATCCATATAGTATCAGAGTATATTCAATACCCTAAAAATTCTATGTCTGTGTGTTAGTCGCCCAGTTGTGTCTGATCTTAGTGACCCCATGGACTGCGCCTCTGTCTGTGGGATTTCCCAGGCAAGAACGCTGGAGTGGGTTGCCATTTCCTTCTCCAAATTTTAACGTTTAAATAGTCTTACATTGACTTAATGGTTTATTAGAAAAAATATACAAGTCCCTCAAATTCATGATTTCTTGGATTGCATTGCTTAGGATGAGGCTAAAGTTTTAAAAACTAAATTTTAAACAACAAAGTCCTGTTTTTTTTGTTATGTTTTTAATTTTGTTGAAGTCTAGCTGATTTACAATGTTGTGTGAATTTGTGCTGTATAACATAGTGACTCAGTTATACATGCTTTTTCATATTCTTTTCCATTATGGCTTATGACAAGACATTGGATATGGTTCCCTGTGCTATACAGTAGGACCTTGCTGTTTATCCTATGTATAATATACATTATATAGGATAACTATATATAATAGTTTGCATTTGCTAATCCCAGACTCTCAATGCTTTCCTCCCCATCTCTTCTCTCCCAACAATGTCCTATTATATAACACAAGAAACTATATTCAATATCTTGTCACAAGCCATAATGGAAAAGAATATGAAAAAGAATGTATATATATATATTTATGTAACTGAATCACTTTGCTGTACTCTAGAAACTAACCCAACATTGTAAATCAACTGCACTTCAATTTTAAAAAAAATAAATTTTAATTAAATGAAATACTAAATAAATAATAGTATGTATGATATGATATGCCCATATGGCAGAAATTGTGAATTCATACACAAATGCGTTTGAGAAACCCTGCGTTATCTCTTCCAATCCTTAGAACAGAGGTGAGATAGGGATCTGTATACACATTTTACACAGGAAGAAACAGGACAGAAGAGGTTAAAAGACTTTATCAAGATCACACAGTTTTAAAGAGACAGAGCCAGGATTTGAATCAAATTGCTATCTGAGCTGGAGTCCATTGTTCTTCACAATTCATCTCAGCAGTATCCTTCTGACCCAGATGTACGAGAGACAGAAGGTTAAGTGAGTGAAGTAAAGGGCTGGCTGAAAAGTTCCTTTGGGTTTGGTATGGAAAAACCAAAACAAACATTTTGGCCAACCTAATATTTATCCAGTATTTAACTGGAGTTTAGTTACTTAGCTATGATTACACGCCAGGCACTGTACTGGGTTCTGATGGGGGAAAGGGGAATGAGATACAAAGATGGCTATGACACGAGCCAGACCTTTCAAGAATTACAGTCTGGCAGGAAAGATAGTCGTCAAAAAGGAAGCAGCATTGAAGATTCTAGAAATAGAGAGTCATTTGATTTGGTGTAAACACAGAATGTGTCATTGGGAATAGAAGCAGATAGGCCTGGAAATGTACACCAGTACCCACTGTAAACAACATGAATGCCAAACTAAGGAGTTAAGATTTCATCCTGGAGGCAGCGAGCATCCATTGGCATATAGCATTGGTAGTAAGGATGAAGAGACTGATACAAGAGACCTGGAGGCTGAACTACCTTGCCTTGGTAACCAGTTGGATATAAGAAATGACAGTTGAGGGATAATGACGCTAAAGGGCAACGTAGATTTGTTATTTCTGTTTGATGGCCCAAGAAGCTTGCAGCAAGATGAATTTCAGAAGATTATGGACGTCATGAAAGACGTGATGGTTTTTGTTCTTGGTTGAAGATGCACCAAATATGCACAGCAAGAGGAAGCCCCAACCCGTTTTATTTTTAAATAATTTAATTAATTCATTATTATTATTATTTTTGCTGTGCTGAGTCTTCATTACTGAGTGGGCTACTCTCCAATTATAGCGTGCAGGCTTTTCACTGCAGCACCTTTTCTTATTGCGGAGTACAGGCTCTAGGGCACGTGGCCTTCAGTAGTTTCGGCTCCTGGGCTCTAGAGCACAGGCTCAATATTGTGGCACATGGCTTAGTTACTCTGAGGCAAGTGAGGTCTCCCCGGATCAGGGATCGAACTCGTGTCTCCTGCATTGGCTAGCGGATTCTTTACCACCCGGAGCCAGCAGGGAAGCCCACCTCAACCTTTTTGAAACTCTTTGCTCCCTTCAGGCCTGTGATCCTGGACTGTCTCGAACATGTGACCAGAACATCTATCTAAGTGGTCTGTGTTACCTCATCCACCAGAATCTGAGGGGTCCGGTGCTGCAAGGGCACCCTGGTTATCAGGGTAAGGAGTGGGGGGCCCAGCGGGGAGCAATACCTCCAAGTGGTTGCCCTTTCATGGGAACGAGCATGGGCAGGCCAACCCCTGGAGACCATTTACCAAATCCCTCCGTGTCTGACCTCTGTAGAATGTATAAAGGGCAACGTAGACTTGGTATTTCTGTTTGATGGCTCAAGGAGCTTGCAGCAAGATGAATTTGAGAAAATTGTGGACTTCATGAAGGATGTAATGAAGAAACTCAGCAACTCTTCCTACCAGGTAAATATAGTAGTTAGGATTCCTGGTGGTAGGCAATAGCTACCTAAAGGCATAAGGGGAAAATCTAGTATTAATACAATGTGTCTCTGTAACCTAAGGGCATGATTATTACTGGACCTTTGCTTCCAGAATTCTCCCTAATTCCTATTTCTGTTTCATTTTGGCTCTTGCTTCCCTCTTCTCTTTCTTTCTGTTTCTCTCTGTAGACTGGCTCTCAGCTTCTTTGGATCACGCGGGCTGGTGGAAAGTGCCCAAGGTCACATGTTCAAGTTACAGGAGGGCTGTTGGGTTTTTTTTTATTTTTTTAATAATCTTCTCAAGCAACCCCTCCCTCTGTAAATTTCAGTTTCACACAGGAAAGATTTTGACCAGGCTTGCCTCAGTCCAGTGGCCAACTTTGGCCCAGCTAGTTGTATCCAGTTTAGCAGGGTCATATTCATACTTAGCAGAAATACGACTGCTAGGAACTATCTCTGTTGGTGAGGTGGGCAAATCCAGCGAACCGGAGCCCAGCAGACAGCATTCTATAAGGGATTCAAAATGTATTTATTTCTGTGTTTGCTTATATACAACCTCATTTTCTTCTTTTTTGTTTAAATACAGCCTCATTTTCAAAAGAACAATTTGAGGCAGGGATGTGGAGTTGGGTTGCCCAGGTCTTGGATAAGAAGTTGAGATTACAGCAGATAAGTGGGAAGGGCTGTGTTAAGAGTTTCATGTCTTCCTTCTTTTTTCTAGTTTGCAGCCGTTCAGTTTTCTACAGATTTCAAAACAGAATTTACTTTCTTGGATTACATTAGACAGAAGGACCCTGACTCTCTGTTGGCCAGAGTCAAACACATGCGTCTGTTGACCAACACCTTTGGTGCCATCAACTATGTCGCGTGAGTTTCCTTTTAGGAAAGATCCCATCTATTGGTTGTTCTGCGTATTACTAGCTTCTTCAGGTTGCAAGGTGTAGGAACTCAACTGGTAGATCCAACAAGGAAACAGGTTATTGTAAGAATTCAAGCGGAGCAATTTTAGTACAGGTCCTTTTATTTATTTTTAGTTGAATGATAATTGCTTTACAATGTCGTGTTGGTTTCTGCCATACAGCAGCGTGAATCAGCCATAAGTATACATACGTCCCCTCCCTCTTGAACCTCACTCCCACCTTCCACCCCATCCCACCTCTCTAGGTCCTCACAGAGCACTGGCCTGAGCTCCCTGAGTTATACAACAACTTCCTAGTAGCTATTTGTTTTATATATAGTAATGTATATATTTCAATGTCCCTCTCACAATCTTTTTTTACCAAAAAAAATTTATTTATTTACTTATTTTTGGCCGTGTCGGGTCTTAGTTGTTGCATGTGGGATCTAGTTCCCTGACCAGGGATCAAACCTGGGCCCCCTGCACTGGGAGCTCAGAGTCTAGGCCACCTGACCACCAGGGAAGTCTCTCATTGGTGATTTTGGACAGAGGAGAGATAATCTGACTTATGTTTTTAAAAGGATCCCTCCAGCTGCAGAGTTGTGATCAGACTGTGGAAGGGGCAAGGGTGGAAGCAGGGAGGCCAGTTTGCAGGCTCTCGAACAATCCAGAAGAGAGATGATGGTGGCTTAAACCAGGGTGGGAATCCTTGAACAGGATGCATGATAGGCCGTGTCCAGGTGGATGGAAGCTGGGGAAACATTTACATCCAAGATAGAACCAGAGATATTGGCAGCAAGTGGTTTTGACCCGGCCCACCCATCAGGTTCTCCTGTCTTTGGCAGCTTCCAAGTGTTAATAGCTCTCCCATTCTCCCCTCGTATCACTTCACCTCACACTGTGGCCTCTCCAGGTGACTTTCCACTTCTGTGCCTAAAGCAGATCATGCCCTAAGTCAGGGATGGTGGGATGGCCACTCTTGGATAAATTGTCCATCTTTGGTTAGCTGTGGGGTGAGGAGAGGAGGATGGTTCAGATAGAGTGGCTGTCCCAGGGGAAGTTGTGGGCAGCCTATCTTGCTTCAGAAGGAGGCTGTGGGCAGGGCAGGAATTTGTAGCCTGGACCTGTCCAGAATTTAGTCCTCCCCTCTTTCTCTTCTGTCACATGACTGAGCACCTACTCTGAGTCAGGAGCCAGAGATACAGCAGCAAAACAAACATGACTCTTTCCTCGAGGAGGTCATGCTCTGTGGGAGAAATTGATGTGGAAACAAGTCTCTTTGATTGCCTAGGAAACTTGCTGTTGCAGAGATGTACAGGCAGCCTGGTGATGGTCGGGGATGCAGAGGTGGTGTTGAATGAGCTTTCTCCAGAAGAGGGCCTTTCCAGTGTTCTTTGGCTGTGGAACCCATCCTTCCACTGGAATCTCACCTAGAACACCAGCATATCTAACTGATTAAAGGGTAGTTGCCATGTGGTTGAAATGGGGAGTAGGAAGCCCAGAGTTTCACTTCACTGCCCACAGTCTCTGGGACAACCTTGTGGCTACATAGAATTCTGTTGAAGACCACTGGTCCAGGAGGAGAGATATGGCAACCTGGGCTGAGGAAGGAGGCTCAGAAGAGAGCTTTTGAGAGCTGGAAATAGCTGCTTGGGGATTGTGAAGAGGGATTTGTCACCATCAGCAGGGCAGTAACTTAATGAACACGGTGAGGTGGAGCCTCAGAGGATTTGGGGGGAAGTCTCTTACATCCCCCTCTTCCTTGGTACAGGAAAGAAGTGTTCCGGCTAGATCTGGGGGCCCGGCCAGATGCCACCAAAGTGCTTATCATCATCACTGATGGGGAAGCCACCGACGAACACAACATTGATGCAGCCAAAGATATCATCCGCTACATCATTGGGGTATGGGCCCCAGGTCCCTGCTACTTCTTAGGACCTGTCTTCCGTCTCCTATTCTTAAACCCCACTCCTTTTCTCCCTGGGGCCAGGGTCTTGTGAAAATAGTAGAAAATTGTTCTGCAAGTCTGGAGATGCCAGCTATACACTCTTCATTCTTCCAGATTGGAAAGAATTTTCAGACCAAGGAAAGTCAGGAGGCACTCCATCAGTTTGCCTCCAAACCCGCGGAGGAGTTTGTAAAGATCCTGGACACATTTGAGAAGCTGAAAGATCTATTCACCGAACTGCAAAAAAAGATCTATGTCATTGAGGGTGAGTGGCAGACCCTGGGAGAGAGGGTTTGGGGGTTCTATAGAGAACCTCACCTAGGACGTCAGATTTGAGACATGTGGAATAATAATCACGGGCACTCACAGAGCATGCATCACTGTGCTAAGAGTTCTCTGGATAAAAGACCTCAGGTAGGAACTTAGGGAAGGGTGATATAGGAAGTTCTGTCTTCCTCTTGAAGCTCAGCCTGGTCCAGGACAAGGCTCCGAGCTGACCTGTGTCTTACTGGTGTCAGCTGTGTCCTATAGAATGACTATAATTTTTTCCATCACTCAGCTCCCTCACTGTCTTTTATCCTGGGCTTCAAATTATTTGAGATGTTGCAAGCAGGGAGGGGCTGTGGGCAAGGAGCCCACAGGCCCTCTTTCTTGGCCCAGAATAAGAGAAGGTTTGGTTGTAGTTGTCAGACAGAGCACTGCCTATGGGAGAGTATTTCCCCAAGTGACCTAGTCTGCTAAAAGATACATGATTCCCCCAGGAAGCCTCTTCACTTAGGACACAGCCTTGGTGCTCACATCATGTGAAGAGGCAATGTGTTATATAAAATGGGACCAAGCAGAATTCACTCTGCATGTACTATGTAACCTCAGGCAGGTCACTTTCCGTCTCTGAGGCTCGTTGCTCTGTCAAATGGGGATAGTAATAGCTATCTCAGAAGGTGGTAAGGTTTAACCACTGTATTCTTTTCCTAGGGCTACTGCACCAAAAATGAGGGGGCTTAAAGCAAGAGAAATGTTTTGTCTTGCAGTTCTGGAGCCTAGAAATCAATACTCATGAGCTTGACAGGGCCGTACTCCTTGGGATGGTTTTGGAGAGAATCGTTCCCTGCCTCTTTTTTTTTTTTTTAAGTTAAATAATTAATTAATTTGGCTGTGCTGGGTCTTAGTTGAGGCACACAGTATCTCTGATCTTCATTGGGGCACACAGGATATTTAGTTGCAGCATGTGGGATCTAGTTCCCTGACCAGGGGTCGAACCCAGTCCCCTTGCATTGGGAGTGTGGAGTCTTAGCCACTAGTCCCTCCCCATCTCTTCTAACTTCCGGTGTTTGCTAACATTCCTTGGCATTCCTTGACTTGTCGCTGCATCATTCTAGTTGCCTGGCTGTCTTCTCCCTGTGTATCTACCCGTTATCTTTTCTCCATGTCTGTCCTTCTGTGTCCAAATTGCCCCTCTAATAAGGACACCAGTCATATTGGATCAGGGCCCACCCTAATGACCTTGTTTTAACACATCACAAGCTAAAGCCTGTGGCTGGCAATTTGTTATGTAAGGGAATATTGAAACACTCCTGTCAATAATGTCTGAGTAACAGAAGACATATAACTATGTCTCTGGTCAGTAAGTTGTTAACTTGATTACCTCTGTAAAGACCCTGTTTTCAAGTATGTTCACATTCTGAGGTACTAGGGGTTAAGACTTCAATATATTTTCTTTAAGGCACACAGTTCAAGCCTAATGACTATTTAGAAAGTGCTCGGTAGCTTGTAGGCTCTAAGTAAGTCATAGCTCTTATCCTCTATCATCCCTGCCCTTACTCATCCTTCAGATCATAGTTTAAATACCATCCTCTCTGATACTTTCTCATTGATCCCTAGTCTGGAATCCCGTGTGCTGCTTTAACCACTGTATGTTTGTTCCCCATCACACCCGTGTGATATACATTGTATTAGAACTCTCTATTAGGACTTCTCTGGGGGGTCCAGTGGTTAAGACCTCGAGCTTCCACTGCAGGAGGCATAAGTTTGATGTCTGGTCAGGGAAGTTCAAGCTTGTTAATTCTAGCCATGATGGCTCAGTGGTAAAGAATCTGCCTGCCAATACAGGAGACAGGTTTGATCCCTGGTCTGGGAAGATCCCACATACCACGGAGCCTATGCTCCACAACTATTGAACCAGTGCTCCAGAGCCTGGCAGCCACAAGTACTGAAACCTAAGCACCCAAGAGCCCAAGCTTTGCAACAGTGAGAAGCATCACAACTAGAGAAAGCCTGCACAGCAATGAAGACCCAGCACAGCCAAAAATAAATAAATACATTAAAAAAAAAAAAAAAAGAATACATTGGAAAATCACTGGAGAAAGTACATCGGCCATACTTCAATTAAAAAACAAACAAATAGCAACTTCCTTGGGGGTCCAGTGACTTAAACTCTGTGCTTTGAATGCAGGGAGCCCAGGTTTAATCAGGGAATATGCTGCAGCTAAGAGTTTGCATGCCACAGCTAAGACCCGGCACAGCCAAATAAATAAATAAAACTTTAAAACAAACAAAAACTTGGACTGAAAAAAATTGAAAAAGAGAAAGAACTCTCTAGTAGCAGAAATAGCTCAGTTGGGAGAGCAGTAGACTGAAGAGAAAGAACTCTCTATTAGATGTCTGTCTCCCACACTGTACTGAGATGTCTATCTCAGCAAGCATTGTGCCTGCTTTTCTACCATTGTATTCCTGGCACCAGATATTTAGTGACTGTAAATATTTCTTCAGTGAATGAACATATCTTCATAATAATGGCTATGGTTCTTGAAAACTTACAGGTCACAGGCCCTTTATCTATATCACTGAATCCATTCTTCTTAGTATCCTTGCCAGGCTGGTGGTATTATTTTCATTTTATTGATTAATGCTGGCAGCAACCATGGAGCAGGCACTGTGAATCAGACTCTCAGGGATAGTGTTAACGTAGAACTCATGTTCAGGTTGAATAAAGAAAAGGGGCTTTCCTGGTGGTCCAGTGGTTGAAAGTCCTCCTGCCAACGCAGGGGACATGCATTTGATCCCTTATCCAGTAGGATCCCACAGGCGCTGCACCCATGGAGTCCAAGCATTCTAGAGCCTGTGCTCTGTAACAGAAGAGGCCACTGTAATGAGAAGCCCATTCGTGGCAACTAGAGAAAGCCCTTAAGACCCAGCACAGCTGAAACCAAATAAATACAAAGAAAGGTAGTAAGATGGGAAAACAATGGAAACAGTGAGAGACTTTATTTTGTGGGGTGCTCCAAAATCACTACAGATGGTGACTTCAGCCATGAAATTAAAAGACGCTTGCTCCTTGGAAGAAAAGCTATGGCCAACCTGCTGCTGCTGCTGCTGCTGCTAAGTCTCTTCAGTCGTGTCTGACTCTGTGCGACCCCATAGATGGGAGCCCACCAGGTTCCCCCATCCCTGGAATTCTCCCAGCAAGAACACTGGAGTGGGTTGCCATTTCCTTCTTCAACCTAGATAGCATATTAAAAAGCAGAGACATTACTTTGCCTACAAAGATCCGTCTAGTCAAAGCTATGGTTTTTGCAGTAGTCAGGTATGGATGTGAGAGTTGGACTATAAAGAAAGCTGAGTGCTGAAGAGTTGATGCTTTTGAATTGTGATGTTGGAGAAGACTCTTGAGAGTCCCTTGAACTGCAAGGAGATCCAACCAGTCCATCCTAAGGGAAATCAGTCCTGGATATTCATTGGAAGGACTGATGCTGAAGCTGAAACTCCAATACTTTGGCCACCTGATGTGAAGAACCAACTCATTTGAAAAGACCCTGGTGCTGGGAAAGATTTAAGGGCAGGAGGAGAAGGGGGCAACAGAGGATGAGATGGTTGGATGGCATCACCATCTCGATGGACACAAGTTTGAGCAAGCTCCAGGAGTTGGTGATGGACAGGGAAGCCCGGCCTGCTATAGTCCATGAGGTCACAAAGAGTCAGACACGACTGAGCAACTGGATTGAAACAGTATGCTTCAAGATTGTGACAGATACTGTAAAGGAAATGAATAAAGAGATAATACAGGTTCAGCCAGAAGGAGCCACATTAAGGAAGCTTTTTAAGGAAGGCCTTTCTGAGATACAGATTTTTTTTTTTTGTGGCCACACCAACCGGCTTGTGAGATCTCAGTTCCTCGACCAGAGATTGGACTCAGGTCACAGAGTGAAAGCCTGGAATCCTAACCACTAAGCCACCAGGGAACTCCCATGAGATGCTTTCTATTTTTTTTTTAATTGAGATAAAATTCACTCAGAGATGACTTTTGAGCTGAGACATGAAAGATAAGAATCAGACAGTTATGGGAGGAGAGTGGACAAAGAGGATTATAGTCAGAGACAAGGTCAAGTGCAAAGGCCCAGAGATGGGGCAGAGATGGACATGGAGGAACAGGGGAAAAGGTTGGAGTCATAAATGTGGGGAGTAAGGGAGAGAGAAGGTTGGAGAGGAAGGGAGGGCATCCCAATTCCTCATAACGAGTTTGAATTTTAGTCTTCAGACCAATGCGAAGTTGTGAAGGGCTTTAAAAAAGTGAAAGATGGGATCTGATACACATTTTTCAGAAAAAAGAATTAACTTGCTCTGTGGAAAAAGATATAGAAAGAGGAAAAAATGAAGTCAAAGGGGCTTCCCTGGCAGTCCAGTAGTGAGGACTCTGTGCTTCCACTGCAGGGGATGTGGATTCGATGCCTAGTCAGGGAACTAAGATCCCACGTGCCTTGCTGCTGCTACTAAGTCGCTTCAGTCGTGTCCGACTCTGTGCAACCC
Source organism: Muntiacus reevesi (assembly GCF_963930625.1). Taxonomy (NCBI): domain Eukaryota; kingdom Metazoa; phylum Chordata; class Mammalia; order Artiodactyla; family Cervidae; genus Muntiacus; species Muntiacus reevesi. The sequence continues at coordinate 204,922,953 of NC_089250.1, forward strand.
CATAGACGGCAGCCCACCAGGCTCCGCCGTCCCTGGGATTCTCCAGTCAAGAACACTGGAGTGGCTTGCCATGTCCTTCTCCAATGCATGAAAGTGAAAAGTGAAATTGAAGTCACTCAGTCATGTCCAACTCAGTGACCCCATGGACTGCACCCTACCAGGCTCCTCTGTCCATGGGATTTTCCAGGCAAGAGTACCGGAGTGGGGTGCCATTGCCTCCTCCACCACGTGCCTTGAGGCACAGTCAAAAAGAAATTAAACAGAACAGAAGGAAAAGGGAAGAATCAAGGTTGATTCCTGGCTTTTAGCATGAGTCACTAGGTGGACAAGAGTGGCATTCATTGAAGAGGCGAAGCCTGAGGAGAAACAGAAATCAAGAGCTGCTTTTTAGATGTGCTGAGTTGGATAACAGAATATCCACATTTGGATCCCATGGAGACTCAGGGGAGACTCAGGGCATAAGTGGCTTCTCCGTCTGACTCTTAAGTCCATGTTCTTGGGAATTCCCTGGTGGTCCAGTGTTTAGGACATGGTGCCCTCCCTGCTAGGGCCCCAGGTTCGATCCCTGGTAGGGGAACTAAAATCCCATAAACTGTGTGACACAGCCCCCCAAAAAGTTCGTGCTCTTTCTACCTTGCCTATGGGTAGATGCTGTGTATTTTTTTTTCTCAGTCCTTTCATGAGCATCACTGCTCATTGAGATTCAGCCCATTCTCCCTACTTCATCCCTCAGGCACAAGCAAACAGGACCTGACGTCCTTCAACATGGAGCTGTCCTCCAGCGGGATCAGCGCAGACCTCAGCGAGGTGAGTGATGGGCCTAAGGCAACCAGCAGAGGAAAGTGGCGAGAATGAAGCTGATCCTGCTCGTCTCCCGCTCTTGGCAGGGCCATGGCGTTGTGGGGGCCGTTGGAGCAAAGGACTGGGCTGGGGGCTTTCTCGACCTGAAGGCAGACCTGGAGAGCAGTACATTTGTTGGGAATGAACCACTGACAGTAGAATCGAGGGCAGGATATTTGGGTAAGTACTTCTTTTTTTCTGCTGGGTTCTTTCAGGTTTGGGGAACCAGAAAATCACTCACATTGACTTTCAAAATCATAATGAAAGCAATGAAGCAACAGTATGAAGAAGTTCAGTTTAAATATGGTCCTAATAGTCTTAATTTTTAACAACCCCTTGTGTGTGTGTGCATGTTCAGTTGCTCATCATGTCTGACTCTTTGACCCCATGGACTGCAGCCCACCAGGCTGCTCTGTCCATGGGATTTTTCAGGCAAGAATACCAAAGTGGTTTGCCACTTCCTCCTCCAGGGGATCTTCCTGACCCAAAGATGGGATCTGAGTCTCCTGCATTGGCGGGCCGATCCTTTACCCCTGAACTACCAGGGAAGCCCCAAATATGGTCATAACAGTCTTTAGTTTTTCCTTAATAACCTCTCACCTAGGTATTATTCACATTTTTATTTTCTGTATCTTATGATGCTTTGACATCTTGTGGCCTCGCTAGTCCTGGAGAGACTGGCTCCTCCCAGGGCTAGTTAATTTCTACAGGGAGAAAACTGCTTGCCTGGGAGGAGGCCTTCCATAGGCCAACCAGCCAATCCAGAGCCTGCTTTCTGATCAGTCCTTTATCTAACTTTCATGCACCGGGCTAGTATCCGCCCTGACCTAAATCATCCCTGGCCCAGGTACTAACCAACTGAAGACCTTCGCTATAGCTCAGAGCCTACCATTGTTATTCAAACCACCCAGTCTTGTGTGTGTGTGTGTGTGTGTGTATGTTAGTCACTCAGTCGTGTATGACTCTGTGACCCCATGGACTATAGCCTGCCAGGTTCTCTGTCCATGGAATTCTCCAGGCAAGAATACTAGAGTGGGTTGCCACTTCCTCCTATAGGGGATCTTCCTGACCCAGGGATCAAATCCAAAGTCTCCTGCATTGCGGCAGATTCTTTACCTTCTGAGCCACCAGGGAGGCCAGATCTCTCTGTTGTCATTCAGTCATACCTATGCATTAAATCCTGAGTACGTTTTACTGTAGTGGCTTCTCTTTTTGCAGAGCATGGGCTCTAGAGCACTCAGGCTGAGTAGTTGTGGTGCACGGGCTTTGCTGCCCCATGGCATGTAGGATCTTCTCTGACCAGGGATTGAACTCACGTAGCCTGCATTGGCAGGTGGATTCTTAACCACTGGACCACGAGGAAAGTCCCTGAGTACAGTTTAAAACAATCTACCTCACTAATAGGAGGACCAGCCCCTCCTCTGCAAGGTTTCTTCTTCTAGAATGGTCCAGGAACTCCAGGATTGATTGAATCTCAAGAGTTCACCAGATGCCAAGCACAGAGGAAATGCATCTGGTCAACCCACAACTGTTGTTGCTTCTTTCTGCCTCGTGATGTCTTGTCCTGCACAGTCCTGGGGATGCTGTTCATCCAAGGTGATGCCAGTCTCAGGAACAGAGGGGTCTTGCCCTTGCACTCAGGGTTATAACCCTTCTAGTTCATGTTCAACCAGTCTCAAGGCATAAACTGACTTCAAGAGCCCTGGGATAGGACTGCTTACAGGTTCTACCTCCTCATAGATCTAGAACCAACACCTTCCTCCCTTCCTCACCTGTGACCCTTGCCTAGGGGTGGGCTCAGAACACAAAGACTATTATTATTTAACTCTCAGAACACAAAGATCTTGTTAAATACTTTCCATGGGAAAATTGGTGCTATTCATAACGCATCTACCCTTCTAAGGGGGACTGCCCCCAGTGATTTTTTTCCTTTTTTTTTTTTGACAAGTATTTGTGACAAGTATTCTTTTGGGGGAAGGCTTCCCCAGTGGCTCAGTGGTAAAGAATCTGTTTGCAATGTAGGAGCTACAGGAGACGCCGGTTCGATCCCTGGTTCAGGAGATCCCCTGGAGGAGGGCATGGCAACCCACTCCAGTATTCTTGCCTGGGGAATCCCATGGACAGAGGAGCCTGGTGGGCTACAGTCCATGGGGTTTCAAAGAGTCAGACACGACTAAAGCGACTTAGCACGCACACATTCTTTTTCTGTGCGAGTATCATGCGCCAGACACTGTTCTAAGCGTGTGACACCTATTAACTTCTTTGACCTAATTTTATCTTCCCAGCAACCCTGTAAGTAGGTATTTTTATCATCTCTATTTTACAGATGAATAAATTGATCCCAGGAGACTTTATTTATTTATTTTCTTTTTTTTTTAGACTAGTCAAGTGCAGTAGTGAGAAGGGGGAAGAGTAGAACGAGGAGTTTGATCTGTAACTGACTGTGAACAATCAATTGAGATAACTCACTACCTTCAGACCAGCCTATTTATTTCTTTATTTTGGCTGCGCTGAGTCTTCACTACAGCCTGAGGGCTTTTTCAAACTGTAGTGCCTGGACTCTAGAGGACGTAAGCTCACTAGTTGCAGCAAATGGGTGGAGGTGCCTCTCAGCACTTGGGATCTTAGTTCCCCGCACAGGGGTTGAACCCACATCCTCTGCCCTGAAAGGCGGATTCTTAACCACTGGACCACCAGGAAAGTCTCAAGCCCAGGGGACTTTAAATAACTTGTCCAGGGTCACAGAACTAGTAGGGGGAACCCAGGGTCTATGGTTGGTAACCACTTCACTTACCCTACAGCACCTACACTGCTGCCTTCAAAGAGGTTTTTTGTGCTTCAGTATCCAGCTGGCTCTCCACAGTTGCGGGTTCCATGTTTATGATCCAAGGTTGGTTGAAGCCACAGATTTGAAAGTCGGGGATATTAAGGGCCAATCAGAGGACTCTGAGCGTCTGTGAATTTTGGTATTAGGGCAAGTCCCAGAACCAATCCACTGTGGATTCCTAGGGACAACTGTACTATAAAATAGTTGGCAAGGTGGCTCCTTATATAAGAAGAAATAATGCCAAAGTTGAATCTCTAGTTAGGCACCCACCCCACAGCACACACACCCCCCCACACACATAGATGTTTGTGTGTGTGTTTGTATATATGTAGAAGTAAATATATTCTTGATTGCCTGCTATGCTACTGTCCTTCAGATCTTAGTTTATATTTCACTAGCATGGTGCCAAGCATCTTACATCCATGATGTTATTTAATCCTCAAAACTATCCCATAAGATTGGTACTGCCTCATTTTTTTTCTAATGAGAAAACTGAGGTTCAGACACAGGAAGTAATTTACTCAAGATTACACAGCCAGGAAGAAGTAACACTTGGATTAAAACCTAGTCTCGCTAATTTCAGAGATCAAGCTCTTAATCCCCTGTGCTTCAGGAATATACATGAAGAAACCAGGAGAGTGGTTCGGCCTCTTCACCGTTCCTCTCCTGGGCTATAGAATCTCAGACATCTCTTTGTCTCACTCACTTTGAACTGCTCTAAGCAAAGAAGGTCATGCAGGGAAGAGATAATCTGAGAGATCGGGAATGACATATGCACATTACTGTATATAAAATAGAAGTACATACAGTATATAGCCCAGGGAACTCTACTGAATACTCTATAATTGCCTACATGGGGAAAGAATCTAAAAAAGAGTGGATATATGTATATGAATCAGTTTGCTATATACATGAAACTAACACAATATTATAAATCAACTATACTCCAACATAAGTTAATTTTTAAAAATAAGCAAAAATAAGCAAAGAAGGTCAAGTTGGGCTAGTGAGCCATCTTCAGAGCATTCTGATAAGCTGTCTCTTGGCTCTCACACAATCTCTAATCTGATTTCCTGCAGCATTTGCTCCAGCATTTTGTCAGAGTAGGAACAGAGGGCAGGAAACCTCGCCACAGAAGCTGTGAAGTATGAAGATAACCTTCGTGATATCTTGAAGCAGGAAATGTTTTCATGTCGCTTGCTTTTTTTTTTTTTCTTGAGGTATAGTTGACTTACAATAATATATTAGTTTCGGTATACAAGATAGTGATTCAAATTTTTATTGATTACACTCCATTTATGGTTATTATGAAATATTGACTATATTCTCTGTGCTGTACAATCACTACTCTTTGTGCTTGCCGTTCAGTCACTCAGTCGTGGCCGACTCTTTGGGACCGCATGGACTGCAGCATGCCAAACTTCCAGGGCCTTCACCATCTCCAGGAGTTTGCTCAGACTCCTGTCCTTTGAATCAGAGATGCCATCCAACCATCTCATTCTCTGTTACTCCAACTCTTTAAGTTTACATTTCAGTATTTTTATTAGGCTATGTCTCCAGGCTGATTGATCTGTATAATCTTTTCATTTCAATCTTTTCTATTAAATTTTTATTTAAAAATTTTCAAACTTTTAAGAAAAGTTAACAGTACAGTGAACACCCATACACTTTTCACCTTAATTTATCAGTTAACATTTGCCACTTTTGATTTATCTCTCTTTACATATATACACATATATATGCAAAGAATAATATACACATATGTATATTATTTTAGCAGTCAGCATTCTCCAGAGAAACAAAGCCAACAAGATATATCTAGGTCTGTATCTTTATATAATTCTTTTTGTCTCTTTTCGTATCTATCTATCTATCTATAAAGAGATTGGTTTTAAGAAGCTGGAGACTTCCCTGGTGGTCCAGTGGTTAAGAATCTGCTTGCCAGTGTGGTAGACACAGGTTCTATCCTGGGTTCAGGAAGATTCCACATGCTGTGGGGCAGCTAAGCCCATGCACCACAACTACTGAAGCCCACGTTCTAGAGCCTGTGCCTGTAACAGAGAAGTTACCACAGTGAGAAACCCTTGCACCACAACAAAAGAGTAGCAGCCACTTGCTGCAACTAGAGATAAGCCCAAGGGAAGTGATGAAGACCCAGCTCAGCCAAAAATAAATAAATAATTTTTCCTTAAAAAAAAAAAAGAAAGAAAGAAATTGGGTCATGCAATGTGAGAGCTGCCAAGTCTGAAATCCATAGGGCAGGCTGGCAGTCTTGAGGCCTCTCTTGCCTGGTTTTTAACCTTCGTGCAAACTTTGCTTTCTTCTTACTAATATATCCCATTTTATTTCATTCTTTAAAAAGAAGGTCATCTCCTTTACAAACCCTCTGGTGAATTGAGTCTCGGGGAGATGTTTACCCCGTAGCACGTGGCTGCTTTGTCTGTGCATACATGCTATCCACAGTTTGAGAAATACAGTCTTGGACCATGGCGCCAGGATTTGTACCCCTCGGAGCACATGGCTGCTCTTCTCAGGAGAAGGTCTGCCGACTATCTCAGTGCATCTTTGCCGCTAACCCAGCTTCCCAGGATCTCCACCACCTTTTCCCCTGGGGTTTTACCTTCTTTCAGCAGCCCTTGTCTTTCTGACTCCAAGCCCCTCGCTCTCTCTCTCCTCAGGTTACACGGTGACCTGGCTGCCCTCCCGAGGGACCATGTCATTGCTGGCCACCGGAGCCCCCAGATACCAGCATGTGGGGCGGGTGCTGCTGTTCCAACAGCCAAAGGGAGGAGGACCCTGGAGCCAGATCCAGGAAATAGACGGGAGCCAGGTGAGCGTGGCTGCAGTGGCTTCAGGCGATGAGGGGCTGGCGTGATACTAGTTATGCTCACTGTCATCTTCCGAATCTCATTCACCCGTTGTGTGCTGGCTCTGTGCCAAGTACTGTCACATTAGTTCCCCACAAAGCCTCTGGGGTGTTTTGTCATCCCCTCTTGCCAATTTAGGGGCTTCCCTGGTGGCTGATCATCCAGTCCCATCACTTCATGGCAAATAGATGGGGAAACAATGGAAACAGCGAGAGACTTTTTTTGGGGGGAATGGGAGCTCCAAAATCACTGCAGATGGTGACTTCAGCCATGAAATTAAAAGACGCTTGCTCCTTGGAAGAAAAGCTGTGACCAAACTACACAGATATTAAAAAGTAGAGACATTACTTTGCCAACAAATGTCCGTCTAGTCAAAGCTATGATTTTTACAGTAGTCATGTATGGATGTGAGAGTTGGACTATAAAGAAAGCTGAGCACCGAAGAATTGATGCTTTTGAACTGTGGTATTGGAGAAAACTCTTGAGAGTCCCTTGGACTGCAAGGAGATCCAGCCAGTCCATCCTAAAGGAAATCAGCCTGAACATTCGTTGGAAGGACTGATGCTGAAGCTGAAACTCCAATACTTTGGCACCTGATGCAAAGAACCGATTCATTGGAAAAGACCCTGATGCTGGGAAAGATTGAAGGCAGGAGGAGAAGGGGACGACAGAGGATGAGATGGTTGGATGGCATTACCGACTCGATGGACATGAATTTGAGTGAGCTCTGGGAGTTGGTGATGGACAGGGAAGCCTGGCATGCTGCAGTCCATGGGGTGGCAGAGTCGGACACGACTGAGCAACTGAACTGAACTGAACTGGTGGCCCAGATGGTAAAGAATCTGCCTGCAATTCAGGAGACCCAGGTTCAATCCCTGAGTCGGGAAGATCCCTTGAAGAAGGTAATGGCTACCCACTCCAGTATCCTTGCCTGGGAAATCCCAGGACAGCAGAGCCTGGCAAACTACAGTTCATGGGGTGGCAAAGAGTCGGACACTACTGAGTGGATAACACTTTCACTTTCTTGTCAATTTAAGAACCCAATTTGGTACAGGGGATTAGAATCTGCCTGTCAGTGCGGGGGGACATGGGTTCGATCCCTGGTCTGGGAAGATCCCACATGCCATGGAGCAACTAAGCCCATAGGCTACAACTAAACAAACAAACAAAAAGAACCCCACTTGTCTAAATTCATATGGACTCTAAGTTGGATTGCTACTTGGCCTCCTTCATCAATTGAAATTGATCAGAGGCCAGACAAGAAACTCAGGCATGGCTTTATTGGGGTCCTTGATGCAGCAGGGCAGATCAAGAACAACAGGTTCCCTTGTGGGCTTGCTCCTCGAGAGGAGGCATACTTGTTCCTTCTATGAGGTTAGGGTAGGGATGCATCCAGAGGTCAGGCTGAAGGGGTGGCTTAGGTGGTTTGCCCACTCCTTAGGCGGTGTTGGGTGCAGGGGGCATGTGCAATCCCCTGCTTTTGCTCCCAACCCCCTGTTTTTGCTCCAGGCTCTTCAAAAGCCACAGTTAGGTGTTTTTGTCTCTTTGAATCATTTGTCCAGAATTTGACCTCACTGCGGGTGTATACACAGTTAGTTTTAGTCTCACACAGTGTCTTTGTATTTTGTTATTCAAAATACAAAGAGATGTGTCCAGGTGCAAGCATTGCAACACTGCAAAACAGGGTGCCGCAGGTCCCAGCTTGTCTCAGGATCCTTTATTTGAGGGCCTGGAGTAGGATGGATGTGGTGCAGCTGATGAGGAAGGAGGTGTGTGGCTCTGGATTTCTTCCTCAAATGTCTTCCTCTCCTTGCAGGTTGGCTCTTATTTTGGTGGCGAGCTGTGTGGCGTTGACATGGACAGAGATGGGGAGACAGAGCTGTTGCTGATTGCAGCTCCCCTGTACTATGGGGAGCAGAGAGGAGGCCGCGTGTTTATCTACCAGAAAAAACAGGTGGGGACCAGAACACTAAGCAAAGAATGTGAGAGAAAGAGACTCCCAGGCTTTCTCGGGTCTCGATTATTCTGAAAGTTCCCTGTCTGACCCTGTGTTAATCAGACTTTTAGAACAATGACAAACAATAGCTAGTATGCAGGGGTGGCTACAATGTGTGCCAGGCCCAGTGCCAAACTTTTTATATGTAGGCTACCTCGTTTGAGTCTCATAATCAGTTTCTGGGACACTATTAGCTTTATGAACGGACTTGTTGCAGCTCAGCAAAGTTGGGCAACTTTCCAAAGGCACAGTCACACTTACAGCAGAGGTGGTGAGTTCCCTGGTGGTCCAGTAGTTAGACCTCTGCCAGATTAAAAAGGGGGAGCTGGAACTTGAACTCAGGTTGATGTGAAGGCACTGTTCCAGTTCTGGAAAGGACCACACCCAGTATTTCTGTAGTGTTCTTCCTGTCCAGTGGAGATGGAAATGGCACCCCACTGCAGTATTCTTGCCTGGAGAATCCCATGGACAGAGGAGCCTGGTGGGCTACGTTCCATCGGGTTGCAAAGGATTGGACACGACTGAAGCGACTTAGCATGCACACACACTCCAGATCCAGTGCCTCACCCTGTGAAAGCTTGCTGAGTGACTGAGGCGGAACCTGTCGCCTTGCTCCTTCCCAGCTGGAGTTCCAAATGGTCTCAGAGCTGCAGGGGGAGACCGGCTACCCCCTTGGGCGATTTGGAGCCGCCATCGCTGCCCTGACAGACATCAATGGGGATGAGCTGACGGACGTGGCTGTAGGAGCCCCTCTGGAGGAGCAGGGGGCCGTGTACATCTTCAATGGGCAGCAAGGGGGGCTGAGCCCCCGGCCCAGTCAGGTGAGGATCCCGACCTGCCAATCAAAACCCATTCCCAGGCCCCTGGAAACCTTCAAACCCCGATCCTGCTCCCCAGTCCTGCTCTTCCCGCCCTTCTGCCCATCCTCTCCGCTAGCTTAGCATGAATTTCTCTCTTGGCTTCAGCGGATAGAAGGGACCCAGATGTTCTCAGGAATTCAATGGTTTGGACGCTCTATCCACGGGGTGAAGGACCTCGGCGGGGATGGCCTGGCAGATGTGGCTGTGGGGGCTGAGGGCCAGGTGGTCGTGCTCAGGTAAGACAGGACTCCAGAGTCCTACTGCGGATAGTTGCAGCTCTCATCTGTTGAGCAGTTGCAGTGTAGTAGGCGTCATGCTAAATGCTTGTCGCCATCAGCGCATTTGGTCGTCAGCCCAAGCCTGTGAGCCTGGTTCTCCTGTTCTTGTCTGGTTCTTCTTGTCTTACTCCAGATTATCACAGCTACTGTTCAGTGACAGATTGGGGTTTGAACCCACGTCTGTCTGACACCGGCTTCCCTGGTGGCTCAGTGGTAAAGAATGCGCTTGCCAACACAGGAGACGCGGGTTTGATCCCTGGGTCGGGAAGAGCCCCTGGAGAAGGAAATGGCAACCCACTCCAGTATTCTTGCCTGGAAAATCCCATGGACAGAGAGAGGAGCCTGGTGGGCTGCAGTCCATGGATTCTCAAAGAATTGGATACAACTTAGTAACTAAACAACAATTGTCTGACACTAAAACCTCCTACTGAAGCTTGTGGTGGCTTTAGAACCTGGTTCAAAGTCATTTGGGTTCAAGTCGAAGATAGTTCTTGACTTCTTGGGTCATCTTATCCCAGCCACTTAGCTTCTCAGGACCTCAAGGTTTTAGTCATCTTTGAAATGGGGATGGCATTTCCTGCCTGACACCTGTTTTAGAGTCACTGGAAGCCTCATGTAATGTCATATAGTGAATAGATATTTATTTATTGAGCACCTACTGTCTTCAGTACTGAAACAGGCATTGACTGGAGAGTGTATGGGGGGGGGCATATAATAAAAAATGAAAACAAATAGATAATTACAATTGTGATAAGTGCCACTAGGGACATGAACAGGGTTCTGTGAGAGAGAATAGCAAGGGAGAACTACTATAGTTGGGTGGCCAAGAAAGGCCTGTTTGGGGATCTGGGACTTGAAAGAAAGAAGCAGGCTTGCAGAAATCTGGGATAAGAGCTTTTTATGTCAAAAGCCCAGGAGGTGCCAAGGCTATAACGAAGGCAAAAGTATGACATGTCGAGATTTCCCTGGTGGTCCAGTGGTTAAGAATCCAAGTTTCCACTTCAAGGGATACAGTTTTGATCCCTGGTTGGGGAACTAAGATCCCGTGTGCCTTGAGGCCACAAGGTAAAAATAAATAAATATGTTGGGCCAAGATATTTTAAAAAATACTAAAAAAAAAAAAAGTATGATACGTATAAGGCACTGAAAGAGGGTCAGTGTGGTAGGTGGTAAAACTGGAGAGGCAGGTGACACAGACAGTGAAAAGTTTGGATTTTATTCTGAATATTAGGGAGCATCCTTGCAAGATTACTTGGCATTGAAGTAGTACAATATCTTAGTTTCCCAACTAGGGATCAAACCCGGGCCCTTGGCAGGGAAAGCTTGGAGCCCTAACCACTGAGCCACCAGGGATTTCCCTGACCTCTCTGTAAAAACTCACTCTTCTGTATGGAAAATATGTTGGAAGGCTGGTAGGATGAATTATTATGGGGAGCCCTAATGAATGGTCTTTATTATTATTGTTGCAAAGAGACAGTGGCACCGAGGTCTGCTGTAGGGAAGGGAAGCCCTCTGGACTCTGCTGGAGCCCCAGGTCTGATTGGGGGTGGCAGTTGAGGCTGAGGGAGAGTGTTGGTTGTCTCCTGCCCTCAGCTCCCGGCCTGTGGTGGACATCATCACAAGCATGTCCTTCTCCCCGGCTGAGATCCCAGTGCATGAAGTCGAGTGTTCCTATTCCACCAGCAGCCGGAAGAAGGAAGGCGTTAACATCACCGTTTGTTTCCAGGTCAGGTCTCTCATCTCCACCTTCCAAGGTCAGTGCTGTCCTCCGGGTGGCCCCAAATCCCAGCCCCTGGCCGCAGGATCCGCACCACTCACCTCTGGCCTTTCCACCCTGCCCAGGGCGTCTGGTTGCCAACCTCACTTACACTCTGCAGCTGGACGGCCATCGGACCCGAAGCCGGGGGTTGTTCCCAGGAGGGAAACACGAACTCACTAGGAACACAGCTGTCACCTCCGTCAAGTCCTGCTTTATGTTCTGGTTCCACTTTCCGGTAAGGAGCCAGCAAGGCTTCTCGGGGCAGGGGACGGGTGGACGAGCTGACCGCAGCGGAAGGCAGCCCCGGTGCCAGGCTCAGCTCCTTCATTGTCCAGCGAGGGTCACAGGTCACCTGGATCTCCCAGTCCTACCATTTCCTCTCTGTACCACAGTAGTAACAATACCTTCAACATGCTTTCTTAGAGTCCTTAATCCATGTCCACAGGCATTTTTGACATGACTACAATTGTAAAGTAGTTACCATTTTTCCCGTACTCTTTTCACATATTGTATATCAATTTGCAGTCTAGCTTTCAGATTTATTGATTTTAGGGGGAGCCACACTGAGTAGCATGTGGGAATCTTAGTTCCCCAATCAATCAGGGATCGGACTCTCACCCCCAGCATTGGAAGCTCAGAGTCTTAACCACTGGACCACCAGAGAAATCCCCAGATTATTTTTAATGGCTAGAGAATATGTAGTCCTATGGAATATTCAGGCATGGTGGTGTGTCACTATTTTCCAGGTATACATGGTCATTTACTATTAGCATCCATCCCCAAAAGAATTTTTTTAAGTTATTGTTAGTTTAAATAACTGCCAAAATATCCAAATTCAGTTTGCTGCCAACCATCCTGTGTGAAATAGGATTGATACTAAATTTTATCCTGGTCTCTTAAGAATCTCATAAGAGACTGAGTATAAAATTGGTGTGTAAGTTTGTTTTTAATTTTTTATTAAGGGAAATTTTGGACATACAAAAGCAGAAAAAGTAGTTCAATGAAATTCCAAATATCCATCTCCTGGTTTCAACAATTATCAGCTCACAAACTTACTTTATTCAGAGCCTCTCTGTCCCATACCACAAATCCCCACCATAGAATTTAGACATTTTAAACAGAAATTTACCAAAGAAGAGGCATTGTGACATCATGGAAAGACTTTAGACTTGGGAGTTGGAAGGGTCTGGGTTCACTCCCTAGTTCTGGTCCTTAGGGAAATTGTGTTACCTTTTTATACCTCATTTTCCTTGTGTTTAATTTGAGGGTAATGACACTTACCTCTTCGAGTTGGGGAAAACGTTACATAAGTACAATCTGAATGTCTCCGAAGTGTCAGGCACTGGTATTAATAATAGCATAAAAGACCAAGATTCTGGACTTCCCTCGTGGTCCAGTGGTTAAGAATCCCTCTTGCAGACATATACCCTGAGGAAACCAAAATTGCAACAGACACATGTATCCTATTGTTCATTGCAGCACTATTTACAATAGCTAGAACATGGAAGCAACCTAGATGTTCATCGACAGATGAATGGATAAAGAAGTTGTGGTACACATACACAATGGAATATTACTCAGCCATAAAAAGGAACACATTTGAGTCAGTTCTGATGAGGTGGATGAACCTAGAACCTATTATACAGAGTGAAGTGAGCCAGAAAGAGAAAGATAAATATCATATTATAACACATATATACAGAATCTAGAAAAATGGTACTGAAGAATTTATTTACAGGGCAGCAATGGAGAAACAGACATAGAAAATAGACTTATGGACATGGGGAGAGGGGAGGAGAGGGTGAGATGTATGGAAAGAGTAACATGGAAACTTACATTACCATATGTAAAATAGATAGCCAACAGGAGTTTGCTATATGGCTCAGAAAACTCACAGAGGCTCTGTATTAGCCTAGAGGAGAGGGATGGGGTGGGAGATGGGAGGGAGGTTCAAAAGGGAGGGGGTATATGTATACCTATGGCTGATTCATGTTGAGGTTTGACAGAAAACAACAAAATTCTGTAAAGCAATTATCATTCAATAAACAATTAAAAAATAATAATAGAAATAAAGTGCACAATTAAATAAATTAAGAAAAAAATCCCCCTTGCAATGCAGGGGACACAGATTCAATCCTTGGTCGGGAAACTAAGATCCCACATGCCACAAGTAAAGATCCTGGGTGCTACGACTAAGACCCAAGGTGGCCAAATTAATTAATTTCTTAAAAAGACTAAGACCCACTCCTATTCTCAAGGACCTAAGATATTCTGGTGATTCCAGAGTATTTTTTCTTTGTGCACACTTTGGTAGTTGTTGCCTAGAGGAGTCTGACAAAGATCTGGGGGCTTCTGTTAGGACTCAGGGAGGAGAAGTGCTGTGGTTGATGGCTGATATCCACCTTGGCACTGGGGCTGAGGGATGAACACTGGCAGAAAAGCAAGTCGGGCATTTCACAAACACCCAGTGTGTAGTAGACTTATTCCCACGACTGGTAAGCTCTCAGACAAGTAGCTGCTGGAATTCCATCATTTATGAAGTATGGACAATGTGTGTCTTTCACTGGAAGTGTGGTAAAGGTTAAACTCATGACAAGGGGTGTATTCTTTTTGCCCTCAGTTATGCATTCAAGATCTCATCTCTCCCATCAACGTCTCCCTAAGTTACTCTCTCTGGGAGGAAGAAGGGACACCGAGGGACCCAAGGGCGGTAAGAACAGATCAGTTGGGGGAAATGATAGTCAACAGGGGAGAATAGAAATTCAATTTGGCAGGATTGTATTATATTGGATTCAAGCAGTAGAAATGAAATATGCTTACTTAAGCAAGAAGGAGTCTATGGGAGTTTTGTACTTAAAAGACATTTGGAAACCTGGGGTTGGCAAGATGGGGGACCAGAGTGGGTAGAGGCTCTCTAGAGGAAGAAATAATGGATGAACTGCCCAGGGCATGGCCCCTTCTGTGAATCTTCTCCCAGCCCCTCAGCGCATCAGCTTCAGACTTCATTAGGCTTCACTTGCTCAGTCATATCTGACTCTGCGACGCTATGGACTATATAACCTGCCAAGCTCCTCTGTCCATGGGATTTCCCAGGCCAGGATATTGAAGTGGGTTGCCATTTCCTCTTCCAGGGGATCTTCGCGGCCCAGGGATTGAACCTACGTCTCTTGCATTGGCAGGCAGATTCTTTACCCCTGGGCCACCTGGGAAGCCCCATTAGGCTTCTAAGGGGAGGCAAATTTCTGAAAGATGCAAATTCCAGGGAGAGACCACCAAAAGGCCTAGGACCATCCCTTATCTGTGGAAGAACAGGGCACCTTGATCAGCCTTGCCCAAGGGTACTCCTCTGAGGTCAGGTAGTTCCCGCAGAGCCTCACTGGGGTGCCCTTGTTATGGAAAAGAAGAGGAAAACCGTCTCTACCCTGGTCTACATGACCACATGCTCCCCGCCCAGCGCCAAAAACCTGATTTCTTCTTCTGAAATCCTTGACACTCAGCTGCTGATTTAGCTTCTGTTGGAAGCGAGCAGGGTCTGATGGAAGGAACCTGGGCCTGGAAGCCTGAAGATGAGGATGTTTTTTTTTTTTAAGGAATATTCTTGGTGGTTACAGACCCAGCCAAAGCTATTTATTTTTTTATTTATGGCTGTGCTGGGTCTTGGCCACTGCACAGGCTTCGCTCCAATTGCAGCAAGTGGGGCCTACTCTCTAGCTGTGGTGCCCAGGCTTCTCTTTGCAGTGGCTTCTCTTGCCGCAGAGCATGGGCTCCAGGCCGCGGGCGCACAGGCCTCCGCAGTTGCAGCTTCCAAGCTCTAGACCACAGGCTCAATATTTGTGGCTTAGTTGCTCCGAAGCCTGGGGGATCTTCCCGGACCAGGAATCGAACCCCTGTCTCCTGCACCGGCAAGCAGATTTTTCACCACTTAGCCACCAGCCAAGACCCCTGGATTTTTTTTTCCTCTGGCACAAGCAGGTTCTGTCTTACTCCGGGACTGTCTCTTCTCTGAAATGAGTCCCAGCATTGTGAGGCCCCTTCAGAGCCAGAGCATGGTGACTGCTAAGCATGGTGACTCTTTTTTGTGGCTTTTGCCAGTGCCCCACACCCCAACCTGCCATTCAGTCAGGGTGTATAGGGAAAACCAGCAGTTTCTCCCACTGGTACTAATTTAAAAAAAAAAAAAAGCAAACTGTGGGGTGGCAACTCGGGGTTAAAAAGAGACCTGAGGTCACAGTTGTCGAAAAGGCTTCCTGGGGGAACTGTCATTGGTTCTGGACCTCACAGAATGAATGGACTTTGTGGGGAGGAGAGGCATGGCTTTAATTCTGGAGACAACGGGAAGGTGGGTTTAGCTTCTGTCAGGACAACTGACCAAGGCAGAGGCCCTCGAGGTGCCTTTGGGGACCTCCTGTGGTTTCTGGTGGGCGGTGGGAATAATCTGCGTGTGAATGTTGAGGGTAGGCTAAAGCCCTCAGCAGAGACTGCCAGGACCCAGGCTTTAAGGAAGAGTCAGAGTCTGCTTGGCAGGTGGCTCGGAAGTCGAGGAGGCTGGAGTCTTCTCTAGAACATACAGTTGACCACCCATAAAATGTCTCTGTGACCCCATTACCCTCCACTGCCTAATATGAATTGCAAGGCCAGGGGCAATCTGGACCCTGCATCTGGACACCTCCTGACAGGTGGCACCCCAGCCTGTCTGAGCACCTCTCTGCTCCTTACACCTCACACCGGCAGTCTCTCTTGCCTTGGTCTCGGTGTAAATTGTTCTTTCTTCCTCTCTCTCCATCCTCTTCACCTGGCTCCCTCCTCATCATCCTTTATATTTTGGTTGTGATGCCATCCCTTCAGGAAGCTTCCCTGATCTCCAAGCATGGGAGGGTCCCCTTCTACACCCTCTAAACGCATCCTATACTTGTCCCACCCTCACACTTGAGGGTGCCTGGCCGTTTCTCTCACCAGATTGAGAGGAAGGGCAGGGTGTCTGTTTTGTTCTCTGGTTTGGGGGGGTCTGGGGGCTTCCCAGGTGGCGCTGGTGGTAAAGAACCCACCTGCCAAGGCAGGAGACATAAGAGACTCGGGTTTGATCCCTGGGTCTGGAAGATCCCCTGAAGGACGAAATAGCAACACACTCCAGTATTCTTGCCTGGAGAATCCCATGGACAGAGGAGCTTGGAGGGCTACGGTTCACAGGGTCAAAGAGAGTCGGACATGTCTGAAGCGACTGAGCACGCATGCATGGGAGTCTGATCCAGAGCAGAAATCCTAGAAACATTGGAAAAACTGGCCTTGATCTGATAAGAGCTGGAGAGCTATTCTAGAAGGAAAGTGGGACTCCAGGAAGAGCTATTCCCTAGCAGAAGAGCCTAGATGCTATGCAGCCGGGTGTTCCTGTGAGCAGAGATGTTGGGCTGGGGGAAACTAGGGGAGTACATGGTCAAGGCTCAGATCTCCTGGCCAAGATGGGAAGTGGACACACATGCTGAGCCTCCCTCAAGGAGCTGCTTTCAGAGGCGGGTGGCACAGACGGCCTCGGGCTGAGTTGGGAGGTTGGGGCCCACAGTGGGAAGGCTTTGGCTCCTGGGAGGGACACAACCACAGCCCCCTGAGCTGAGCCCCGGCTCTGAGCCGCTCCAGCTCTCCTCCGTCCGTTCTGCTGCCTCAACCACCCTCTCCTGTGTCCCCCTCCTCCATGCTCAGCAGGGCAGGGACATCCCGCCCATCCTGAAACCCTCACCACACTCGGAGACCAAGGAGGTAAGAGGGGCAGGGGGGCAGACAGAGAGGTGGGGGGCCAGCCCTCCTGGGTGTGGGGACCTGAGCCTCCAGGTCCTTTCTTCTTGGCCTTTCAGATTCCTTTTGAGAAGAACTGCGGAGAGGACAAGACTTGTGAGGCAGACCTGAAGCTGACCTTCTCCGACATGGGGTCTGTAAGGCTTCCCACCCCCGGGCCCTCCTGTTTCACTCAATGTTTTCCCAAGGCAGCTCCTGGCTATAGAAGGAACACAGGGTGCATTTCCCTGGTGGTCCAGTGGTTAAGAGTCCACCTTGCAATACAGGGGATGCGGGTTCAATCCCTGGTCAGGGAACTAAAATCCCATGTGCCTCAGGGCAACTAAGCCCGCGTGCCACAACCAAGAAACGATGCAGCCAAAAATAAATAAATAAATATATAAGTATTTTTTAAAAGAAAAGAAATAAATAGTATTTGTATGAAGTGACAATCAGAAGACCTCCATGGACACTGACTCTTATTTGTCATCTGGGCCTTAGATTCCTCCTCTGAGAAATGCTAGTTCAGTGCAGCCCTCCTATCAGGAATAGAGGAGATAGCCAAACTTAAAGCCTGTGCATAGGAGCTTATTTTGCTGTTTTTTTTTTTTTTCTGACCTACCGGATCCCTCAGTTCTGAAAGCCTCCACCTCTGATCCTGTTTCTTTCATGGACTCCCATAACTTTGCCCTGATTTCCCCGCAGATCCAAAATCCTGCGTCTAACCCCCTCTGCCAGTCTCTCTGTGAGGTTGACACTGAGGAACACAGCAGAGGATGCTTACTGGGTCCAGGTCACCCTGACCTTCCCCCAGGGACTCTCATTCCGCAAAGTGGAGATGCTCAAGGTGAGTGAGAGGGCAGGGCCTGCCCACAGACCAGGTGCCAGGCTAGTCCTGCAGCATCTGCAGCCTCCTGGAGCCCCAGGTGGCCAGGACAGCCTGAAGATGTGGCTGGAAGTCTTCAGGCCACGTCTGGGTTCTCAGCCTGATGGCCACCCATGAGCTGTGAGATACAAGATTCATGCTCTGTGAGCATCAGATTTGCCAACAAGAAGTGAAGCTGGTTCATGTCAATGTATGGCAAAAATCACTACAATTAAAAAAAAAAAAGAGGTGAAGCTGGGGATGTCAGGGGATTAGAGAGAAGGTCGCATGAGATGGAGAGTGTGACAGAGGCTTAAGGACCTGGGGACCAAAAAGATGTTCACAGATTCAGGGAGATGGAGCCACCTTCCTCCTAAATGTGACCAACATGTTTTCGAGGAATGGCCTGGGTTTGTTTTTTTTCACTCCAGTTTTATTGAGATATAATTGACAGAAAGCCCTGTATAAGTGGAAGGTGTACAACAAGAAAAAAGTACACTCACCGTTCATGCAACCATCCCCACTATCTATCTGAAAAACTTTTCCATCAGCTCAAAAAAAAGTTCTGTACCCACAAGCAATAAATCCCATTCCCCACTCTTTGCCACTGGTAAACTTTAATCTGTTTTCTGTCTCAATGAATTGGCCATCTCTAGATATTTTATTTACCTTGAATCATACAGTATTTGTCCTTTTGTGTTTTATATCACTTAGCATAATGCTCTTCACCTTTGCCTAATGTTTTTGAGGTTCATCCCTGGGATAGCGTATGAATTTCATTCCTGTTTAAGGCTAATATTTTATCACGAGGATATAGAACATTTTGCTGATCTGTTCATCTGTGGATGGACCCTTGAATTATTCTTATACAGCGACATTCACTGCTTCTTTTTGAAAATCTTTGTTTATTTTTTTTTAATAGCGGATTGGGTCTTTGTTGGTGCGCACAGGTTTTTCTCTAGTTGAGGCGAGCAGACACTCCTCTTTGTGGCAGCGCTCAGGCTTCTCATTGCAGTGGCTTCTTTTGTTGCAGAGCACGGGCTCTAGGGCGTGCAGGCTTCAGTAGTGGCAGTGCACCGGTTTAGTTTCTCCTCCACATGTGGAATCTTCCTGGACCAGCGTTGGAACCTGTGTCCCTGCACTGGAAGGCAGGTTCTTAACCACTGGACCACGATGGAAGTTCTGAATGCTTCCTTAAGGGACACGTAGTAGAGTGATTAAGAACTTGAGACCTGGAGTTAAACAGACCTGTTTTCAAGTTCCTACCAGATTCCTGCCAAGGTTACCTAGTTATGAGACTGTGGGAAAGTCACTCGACGTGCTGAACCCTTATTTCCTGTCTAACTTTCTTTCCAATCTAAGCTGAAATCTGTCCCTTCCAAAATAGTCATGAAGACAAAGGGTTTTGTTCTGTTTAGCTCCAGGATCAAGTACATTTTGGAAATGGTTGCTGAATGTGTGGATGTAGCAACATTTTAAGTCTCCTGTGATTGTACCTCAATTCACGGAACCATTCCCATCTTTGGCTTGTTCGATTGCTTCCAGTTTTTCCCTAGGATAAATAGTATTACAGTGGACATCATTTTTCTAAGTACTTTTAAAAAAAATTTTCCTGTGCCTTTATTTTTTTCCCCCAAACTTTAAACTTTTTTTTTTAATATATTGGGGTATAGCCAATGAACATTATGGTAGTTTCAGGTGAATAGTGAAGGGACTCAGCTAGATTTATGAACTCAGAAGATTTATGAACATCTTTTTTAAATTTTTATTTATTTTTTTGGCTGCACTGGGCCTTCATTGCTGTGTGTGGACTTCCTCTAGTTGCGGCAGACAGGGGCTACTCTCTAGTTGTGGTGCTCAGGCTTCTCATTGAGGTGACTTCTCTTGTTATGGAGTCCGGGCTCTAGGGCACACAGGCTTCAGTAGCTGAGACACGTGGGCTCTAGAGCGCCAGCTCAGTAGTTGCGACGCATAGGCTTCATTTCCCCTCCGCAAACGGGATCTTCCCGGACCAGGGATTGAACCCATGTCTCCAGCATTGGCAGGAGGATTCTTAAATGCTGGACCACCAGGGAAGTCACTGCAGCGAACATCTTTGTACTGAATCCCTGATTCTTTGGCCCCACCATTCTCTACATGTGCCCTGGCAGGGAGGAGGTGGGCCCTGAGAGGTTAGTGGCCTCTGGGGAACCCTTAGCCTTGCCCACTAAAAAGCTCCTTCTCTCTCGTCTCACCCCCAGCCCCACAGCCATGTACCTGTGGGCTGCGAGGAACTTCCTGAGGAGATCATGCTCCAGAGCAGGGCCCTCTCCTGCAACGTGAGCTCGCCCATCTTTGGAGCAGACAGTGTGGTGAGTGCCTCTGGTCCCCAGGAGCCCAGGGGCCGGGGACTGTAAGCTCAGGAGGGGAGGGGAAGGTGATTGACACGGCCGGGTGTACCCCACCCCTTATCCCCAAGAGAGTGTGTGCAGAGGTGTCGTGTGTTGTGTTTGAGAGGCTGGACTTTGGAATCAGAGAAACCCAGGGTTGGGTCATAAGTACTGTGACCATACACACACCACTTAATCACTTGGAACCTCGGTATCCCCATCTCTACAGTGGGGATGAAGCACCCAGCCCAGGGAGGTTCCCATGACTATGGCAGTGGGGGCGCGGGGCTGTGAGGGGCCAAGGCAGTCCCCTGAGGTGCAGGCCCCCTCCTTCTTCATACCCCTCTCCTCTCCTGCCAGGTTGATATCCAGGTGATGTTTCATACGCTGCAGAAAGACTCTTGGGGGGATTTTATCGAGCTGGAGGCCAATGTGAGCTGGTGAGCAGACCCCCACCCACGTCTCCACCCGCCCTTGGCCTCAGACTGTCTCATGGTCCGGGCCAAGCCGTCTCCTAACACTGCCCTCTGTCCTGCCCCCTGCAGCAACAACGAGGACTTAAGCCTCCTGGAGGACAACTCGGTCACTGCCAGCATCCCCGTCATGTACCCCATCAACATCCTCACCAAGGAGTGAGTCCTGAGCAGCCACCCCGCCTTCTCCTCCCGCCTCAGCCTCCCCACCCAGGGCCCCAGCCTTCCTCCCAGGGCCGCCCCTCCCTCCACCTCCTAGAGGCCCAGGGGTGATGAGAACTGATTCCAGCCACAACCCCAGCAGATTTCAGCACTCAGTAGAGCGAAGGCCCTCGGAGAGTTCTGAGTCAGATGGAAACTTTCTGACCTGGTGTCACCTTCTGCACCAGCTGCGATGCACAGCTGGGGACTTTCCCAGGAGCTTTTGATACCTCGTGGGGCAGCCGTTTGCCTCTGTCCCATTTAGTTATGAACCACAAAGCCCAGAGAAGGGAGGAACTTGCCCAGAGTGGACAACTAGGAAGTACTGACCCCAGGATCTGAACTTGAGTCTGTCTGACTTCAAACCCCAGCCAAGCTCTTTACTACCTCCAGCTGTGCTAGATTCCCTCTTCCCCGGGGCCAGCAGAGCTAGAAGAGATAGAAAAGTTTTCACCGTGACCCTTGCCCACAGAGACTTTATGGTCAGGTAGGAGAGCCCAAACTCGTGTACACGCAGAGTAAGTGAGTGTCAGAATGTGGTGGTAAGAAGGACCCATGGGGCTCACTTGTTGAATTTTCTCATTTACCGAAAAGGGGAGGAAGCCAGAAAAGGGAAGTGGCATTTTTAAGTCATCTGAGTGAGATAAGGACGAGGATGGTGTCTGAGCTGGTGTCCCTGGTGCTTTTGAACATAAATGTCACACACAATGATGTTGTCTGAGGCATGATATGGAATTAGAGTCAGGAAAGATGCTGTGGATTGGAGGAGACTTGGAAGGAAGGGTTGGTGGGGAACAGGGGCTTGAACTAGGGTCTGGAGGATGGGGGTGGAAGTGGTTCAGATATGGGCCAAGAAGGAAGGCATTCGTGGTCATCAGAGAGACAAGTGTAGTGGACAACATGGAGGCAGTAAACAGTGGGGCCGACCCGGGGAGCAAGGAGTGGGCAGGCCCAGAGGTGGCAGGTATGAGCGGGGAGCAGTCAGCAGGCAGACCGGGAAACAAGCAGGTCTGGCCACAGGGGAACACTGGACCTGACTCATTGTAGGCACCAGGGAACCATTGATGGATTCAGAGGAGATGCATGACAAGATTAGGAAGGTCATTAGAAGGATGGAATGGGGAGTGGTCCAGAGGCGGGTGTAGTTCTCTAGGAGATGAGCAGTGGGGTCCAGAGGACAATGGAGGCCCCAACGAAGTGGCGTCTAGTGTGGAGAACACAGCTCCAAAGGCCATCCCTCTGTGATCCAGCCCTGGTCCCCCCACTGCAGGACTCTGAGTAAGACTGACCCCTTCCGTGAGCCTGAATTTCCACAGATCAACAGCAGAGCAGCGTCGGGATGATGTGAGACCGAGCCTGCGTCATTTCTAGAACAGTGGAGGGCAACTCCAAGGCTTCCCCTGGCCCCGGAGTCCCCGCGTGACTGGTTTGCTGTCTTCTCCACCATCTCCAGCTGCTCCTCTCTCTCCACAGCCAGGAAAACTCCACGCTGTATATCAGTTTTACCCCCGAGAGTCCCAAGACCCAGTATGTCAAGCACATCTACCAGGTATGAACCTCAATGTGAAAGAGTCCTTAGAGGTGCCAGGTGCAGCCCCATCCTAAGAACTAAGTATGCAGCAGAGACCAGCTAGATCCTGTCCCTAAAGGACCCCAGTCCTCCACCTTCTGTGATCCTATCCTAAAACACTCCCAGTGACAGCATACTCATTGGCTCCTTTCCACCCCTGGATAAATTATTACTGGAATCACAGAACTCTAGAACCCAAGTACCTTGAGAAAGAACCTAGTTTTTTGAGTTTTGTTTTTATATTAAAAAAAATTTTTTATATGGACCATTTTTAGTCTTTATTGAATTTGTGACAATATGGCTTCTGTTTTTTATGCTTTGGCTTTTTGGCCCTGAGGCATGTGGGATCTTAACTCCCTGACCTGGGATCAACCCGCACCCCTTACATTGGAAGGCAAAGTCCTAACCACTGAACCACCAGGGAAGTCACTGGTTTGTGGCTTTTGTATTTGTTTTACTGAAGTATGATTGATATGGGCTTCCCAGGTGGCACTAGTGGTAAAGAACCCCCCTGACAATGCAGGAGACATAAAAGATACAGGTTAGATCCCTGGGTTGGGAAGATCCCCTGGAGGAGGGCACAGCAACCCACTCCAGTATTCTTGCCTGGAGAATCCCCATGGACAGAGGAGCCTGGCAGCCTACAGTCCATAGGGTCCAAAACTTAGCACGCACTCATGCATAATTGATTTACAATGTTGTATTGCTTTTTTGGTTTTTTGAAATAGAAAATTCACATTTATTTTAAGATTTGATTATGTAGACATTTGATCTGCTAATTGTGTTCTCAGTTAGGTACAGAATCTGATTCATGTCTTTCAGAGAGAATCTGGGTTTTTGTTTGTTTGATTGTTTTTGTTTTTGCCTCAAGGCACTGCTTATAGGATCTCAGTTCCCCAACCAGGGATTGAACTTGGGCCACAGCAGTGAAAGCCTGGAATCCTAAACACTAAGCCACCTGGGAAGTCCCAGGAAATGTTTCTCTCTCTTTTTTTTTTTTTCTAAACAAAGTATAGGTCATTTATTTCCCTTCTAACCCTGGGCTCAGTACACAGATGACTTCTCTTCACCCTTTGGGTTGACAGTTTTCTCCAGGTTGCTGTTGATAATATGGTAAAGCTCAGCATAGAAGGCCCTCAGGTCCAGCACCATGGCCCTGAGCTCCCCATAGACTGCCTCATCTCTTTTGTGCACCAGGGCCCAGTAATCCATTACATGGGTCTCCTTAGAGGCCTTGGCCACAGCATACCCACGTTTCTGAGAAGTACTTGGAAATAGTTGCCTGGAAGGCTCCCACTTTGGTGTTGACTGTATTTACCCTCTCCACCACCTTTTCCTGGATTGCCACCCCAAAGTCATTTCCATCCTCAATTTTGGGGATCAGATGCTGGATCCATGTGATCACCAGAATGCATTTTTCTTTGAGAGTCCAGACTTCTGGCTTAACCAGGGCAAGCAAGACCAGAACCTTCTCATTCCCAGGGAGAAAGCCGCACTTAGGGACTTCGTTCTTCTCCTGCTTATCTGTTTGCATCTCATCATCCTTGGGTGGGAGTTCTGGAATGGGGATGTCCAGTGGGGCCCGGAGAGAATTCAGGTCAGTCACATTGAAAGAGTCCTCTTGCAAGAGCTGGTTAAGATATATGATTTTCTGAGGCAAGAATCTGTAGAGGAATTCCTCAGCCTCCTGGAAAAGATTTTGCTGAAGACATCCACCTGTTTGCAGACTTCCCCGCTCAGGTGCACCCCACAAGGCTTGGCCATGCTGCTCCAGTTGCTGCTAGATCTCCGGTCCCAGAAATGTTTCTTAAATAAATGCAGTGCACTTGCCAGAATGTCCTTGCCGACCTGCATTGTGCAAATAATTTTTGCATCTGTCCATGTTAAACATCCTTCCTCTTTCACTCATTCAGAAAATAACTTCTTGCGAGGCTGGTTACGTGCTGGGTACTGTGTCATGGCTGTAGGGAAGTGCACGTGAAATGATCTCTGGCTCCTGCCCTCATGCAGCTCACAGTCTAGGGGGGATACCACACATACAAGCAGATGGTTTACCATCTTGCTGGGGAACAAGAGTGCTGTCAGGGAGTCAGCCAGACCTTTAGAGATGTCTGAGCAGTATCTTGCAGGATGGGCAAGGGTTAGCCACATGGAGGAAGCAGAGAAGCACACAGAACCCAGGCTCTAAGGGTGTAATTGACCATGGCCCGCTGCCTAATGAAGAGGGGGTTATTGGGCTCCAGCCAAGGAGGGTTGGATCTGGGTGGCAATTGGGGTGGCATTCAGGGCTCTGCAGTCCCTTGTCCTCTGTACCAGGTGAGGATCCAGCCTACTAACTATGACAACGTGCCCCAACTGGAGGCCTTGTTTAGGATACCACAGCTGCACTGTGAGGGGCTCATCACCCACGAGTGGAATATACAGATGGTGAGTCAGCCCAGAGGAGGGGAGGGCGCCCAGATCTGGGAGGGGGAGCTCCTGACGGGGAACGAGGGGCGACAGATGGGTAGGGATGGGAGTGAGACTGATTGAAGCTGCCAAGAACCATGAGGGGAGAACTGGGAGACAAGGTGGTATCTGAGAGGTAGGGAGGAATAACGGGTCTGGGCTCAAGGGGCTGGCATCCTCTCAGCTCTGGACTAACTGAAGACCCTGCCTTGTCCTTCTCAGGAGCCTCCAGTCAACTGCACCCCCCAAAATCTGGAGAGTCCATCGGATGTGGCTGAGGTACCGGCCATGACCTCAGCAACTGGGGCAGGGACTGAGCAGGGGGCAGGGGGGTAGAGACCTCCCTGACCCTCTACTTTCCTTCTTCCTGTCAGCCTTGCTCGTTTGGAGCCGAGTTCCGCTGCCCAGTCGACTTCAGACAGGAGATCCTTGTCCAAGTGATCGGGAAGGTGGAGCTGAGGGGGAAGATCGAGGTAGCAAGCACCCGCTGACCTCAGACCCCAAATGGTTGGGGGGATGGGCTCAAGAGTTGGGGGTGGGTTCTCCCAGCATACCTGCCTTTTTTTGTTCTGTCTTGAGGAAATGTCCCCAACATTTACACAGTTGCAGATGAAAGAGGACCAAGATTTGTTTAAAATTTGCAGGACTGTTTTCATGGGCCGATGGATGGTTCTCAGGGCTTCCCTGGTGGTTCAGATGGTAAAGAATCTGCCTGCGATGTAGGAGACCCAGGTTCAACCCCTGGGTCGGGAAGATCTCCTGGAGGAGGGCATGGCAACCCACTCCAGTGTTCTCGCCTGGAAAATTCTATGGACAGAGGAGCCTGGCGGGCTACAGTCCATGGGGTCTCAAAGAGTCGGGCACGACTGAGTGACTATCACTCACTCACTCACAGATGGTTCTTACAAGTTCTGTGTAGGAAAAACCTCCTCCCCACAGTAACGAGTGGCACGTTAGGACACTCCAGGAGAGAATGGAGTAGAGACAGCGCGCCCACCAGGACCCTTCCGCTGCCTCTGCCCCTTGAGTTGCGCTGGGGGGCAGAGGTCAGGGGGTCCTGAGTCCTCCTTCCCTCTGGCCTGATGTCTGCCCCTCCTGCACCCCTGCCTCCCACAGGCCTCCTCCACGTTGAGCCTCTGCAGCTCCCTCTCCATTTCCTTCAACAGCAGCAAGCACTTTCACCTCTATGGCAGCAACGCCTCCATGGCCCAGGTATCTCTGCCTCCTCAGAAGACCCGGGAACAGGGGAGAGCAGAGGGGCAGGAGGAGCCCCAGGGCAGAGCTAGGAGAGCAGAAGCTGGGAGTGTGGGAAGCCATGGAGGAGAAAGTTGGGGCTTTAGCGCCGTAAGAAGCTCCTCTCAGCCAGAGGCACGGGCCTTGGCGCAGTTCCCCACCACCGCTGGGGCAGACAGACCAACCATAAGGTCAGGATGAGTTTGATGGCAGCTCAGCCAAGGGGCCCCCCACCCCGCAGACAGGGCATGAAGGGAAGGCACCCGGGCAGAGAGAGTAGCACGTGCAGGGCCCAGCTTTGAGAGAGCAGGCAAGGCGGGTTTAAGAGCAGGAGGCTCAGGGACTTCGCTGACAGTCCAGTGGTTAACACTCTGCACAGCCGATGCAGGGGGCGCGGGTTCGACCCAGGTCTAGGAACTGAAGAGTCCACAGGCTGGGCTGCGTGGCCAAAATGAAGGAAAAATAAAAATAAGAGCAGAGAGCTCAGAGCCGAAGGGAAGGGATAGCTGAAAAAGTAAACAGAAGCCAGATTCCTGCAGGCTTCGAGCTGGGATTCTGGCATTTCATCCTGGGACTGAGCAAAGCCTTTTAAGGGGGGGCCCGAGGTGCAGGTTTACCGGTTCATTTCAGTGTGGTGGGAGATGTACTAGAGAGGGAGGGTCTGGGCCAGAGCCCCATGCTCTGCGTGACACAGTCCAGATGGGAAAAGCTAAGACCTAGGGTCTGAGGCCAGATTCATACATTGCGTCCAGGGTGGGAAGAGCTTCCTCCCCGCATTTCTGTCTCTCCTCTCCCACAGGTCGTCATGAAGGTGGACCTTGTATATGAGAAAGAGATGCTCTATCTCTACGTGCTGAGTGGAATTGGGGGGCTGTTGTTGCTGCTCCTGATTTTCATAGCTCTGTACAAGGTAAGAACTTCTGGGAAGAACAGGCACCCAACCAGGCTGTAGAAAGCAGAATTGAGTGGAGTCAGGGAGCAGAACACCAAGACGAGATGGTGTTAAAGCCAGAAGGGGCCTCAACCTACTCCTCCTTCTACAGATAAGCCCCCTGAGGCCCAAAGAGCAAGCAAGACTTGCCCCCATCCCTCAACAAGCACTGGCAAAGCCAGACCTGGGTACCCAGAGAGAAGAAGGAATTTCCCACGTACTGAGGGCCAGGCACTGGGATACAGAGGCGAGGCGCAGACCACACACATGGTCCATGCCTCTGAGATGCTCCCAGTCTCTACAGCAGACAGACACGAACGTGCTCTGCAGCCTGTAACACAGGAGCCTAACCTAGGCTGGGGAAGTCCAGGAAGGCCTCTCAAGAGAGGCGGCCTATGAGTTGGGACGTGAAGCATGAACAGAAGTTAGGGCTCTGCGGACTCTCTGTTCACTCCAGTGTTGTCTTCCTGCAGGTTGGTTTCTTCAAACGGAACCTGAAGGAGAAGATGGAGGCGAATGCAGATGCTTCCAGTGAAATCCCTGGAGAAGATGCTGGGCAGCTGGAGACGGAGAAAGAGTTCAAGGACCCAGGCTGCCTGGAGCCCCTCCAGATGAATGATGCCTGTCCAGAAGATGAGGACGGAAGTGGTGGAGATTGAGGTGCAGCCCATATGCAGAGGGCCCAGGACTGGACTTGGGGTGCCTGGTACCAGCCTACCTCTACCTGAATTTCGCTGTGTGTTCCTGGGCAAGTGACTGCCCCTCTGTAAGCCTCACTTTCCCTATCTTGAACATGGGCCCTTTCCTGCCTCCTGGGCAGGCTTGTGGTAAAGACCCACTTAGGGGTGCACCAGGAAAGCCACAGAGGTGAAGCCTTGTAATCATCACATGTCCTGGTTCCCACCGGCCCCTGTTAGTTTCCTCCCCTGGAAGAGAACATCTGATCTAAATTTGGAGCAATGGTCATCTCAGGACCTAGTAACAGTCCAGGCTGTCATACCCACCTGTGCCTGGACGTCCTCAGAGACCTTAGATCACACCCTCCTCCCCAGAACCTTGCCTTGCCTGCCCTAGAATCCTGTCAGCTTTTAATTCTCCTGCCAGAGCAAATCTCATCTGTGTCACTACCTTCTTCCTGCAAACCCCAGGGCCTTTGACTAACAACCAAATTCCTTAATATGCCTTCCAAAATCTGCAAAACTGGGCCCCTGTTTCCCTCCCAGACTCTTCTAGAAATGTCCCACCTTCCTTCCTGAGGTGACCAGCCTTTTCACTTGCACGGCTCCTTCCTGGTTTACTGCCTTCACCCAGCCTCTTCTCACTTCTCACTTCAGACTCTTCTCACGTTTCTCCTAACTCTCAGCCTTCAGTTCTCAGCTAACACATCACTTTCGCAGAGCAGCACCACCGCCCCCAGCCCCAGCTCAGTTGGGCTCCCAAGTTATACACGCTTGCACAGCCCGTACTTGTTCTGCATAGCACTGATCATATTTGTTAATTGTTAAATGATTTACTTCATATCTGTCTCTGAAGTTAAACGATGAACTCCATGAGGGTGAGGATCATAGCTGTCTTGTTCACCTCGGGACTCCTGGTGATATCGCAGAGCCGGATACATAGTAGGTGCTTGACATAGTTTTACTGCATTAGTGAGGGTACCCATGGGAAGACAGGAAAAAAGTTTGGGTGGGCCCCCTGGCAATCTCATCCATTGAGGCTCAGCCTTCCCTAGGCTCCTGCCTCCTCATTCCACAGCCCCCCACCCCAGGACCCCATCACATCCCACTGTGGCCCCCACTGTGAGAGTGTGAGCTTAAAGATGGAAACTATGTCCAATGACTTGGCTCCCAGTGCCAGCCACAATGCTTGTATGTATTTAGCAAATAAACGTGAAACTCTGGCCAATTTTGTGATGTTTTTTTACTGGTGTAACATTCCAGCCTGACTCAATTAAATGAACTTTTCCTCCTCAACCCTTCCACTAAGTGGGCCCAAAACAGTCAGATTTTTTTGGTTGTTGGTTTCTTTCCTTTCTTTTTCCTCCTTCCTCTTCCCCTTCTTCCTCTCCTTCCCCTTCTTTTTCGCCATGATGACCCTCAGAAACTGACTTGTGCCTGATATTGTGAGTTAATTGAAGAGAAGCAGCAAGAGGGACTTCCCTGGTGGTCCAGTGGCTAGGACTCTGCACTCCCAATGCAGGGGGCCTAGGCTCAATCCCTGATCAGGAAACCAGATCCCACATGCTGCAACTAAGGATCCTGTGTGCTGCAACTAAGACCTGGCACAGCCAAATAAATAAATAAGTATTTTTTAAAAAAGAAGAAGCAGTGAGAGAGGCATAGAAAATGAGGACAGGTTAGGGAGAGGCACTGAACGTTTATTAAGCTGTGACAAAAGACCTTCGTTGACATTACCCACCCCCCCCTCCCTCCCCCCACCTTTTTTTACTTGTTGCTTGGAGATTATTTTTCACTTGGTACAAGGCAAGGGTTATGGGACATCAGGAAGGCTCTTGTGTGGCTTGGAAGGTAAAGGGTGGGGTTCTCTCAACTTCCTTCTTGGTGTTTTTCTGTTTTCATATTAAAAGCCCAGCTGTCTCTGCGGGTTGCAGTCTGCTTAGTCTTGGAGAGGGGAGGGGAGAGGAGGGGTCTCTGATGAGCCTGTGCCTTGGAAGGAAGCCTGGTGGCTGCTGCTGGTCACTCAGGATTGGAAGCTGCAGTTGGTTTTGCCAGGCTGGCCACCAGGCTGCGACTTCCCCATGGCTTCCCAAGCCAGGTCACCGGTGATAATGCCAGTGGATCCTGGGCAGATTCCAAGTGCTCGATGGCCATGAGTGGGAGAGCAGGCTTCCCAAAAAAGAAGCTAGCTCACCAGTAGCCCAGGTTGGCTTTGGGGAAACAGGGGTGGTAGACAACCCCCCTTTTAAATTTTATTTATTAATTTATTATTTTGTCTGTATTGGGTCTTCGTTGCCGCACACCGGCCCTCTCTAGTTGCAGCAAATCAGGGCTACTCTTTCTTCCAGTGCACAGGCGTCTCATTTTGGTGGTTTCTTCTGTTGAGAAGCACAGAATCCAGGCACGCGAGCTTCAGTAGTTGTGGCACATGGGCTCAGGAGTTGCAGCTCACAGGCCCTAGAGCATGGGCTCAGCAGTTGCCGCACGTGGGCTTACTTGTTCTGAGGCATGCTGGATTTTCCTGGATCAAGAATTGAACCCATGTCCCCTGCGTTGGCAGGCAGATTCCTATCCACTGTACTACCAGGGAAATTGTTAAAAAAAAAAATTGTTTTAATTGAGGTATTGTCGATTTATGCCCACCACCCCCTCTTTTTAAAAAAGCAATCAATTGTAGGGCCTTGACCCTGAAGCCACTCTACCTTCAGAAGGAACAGAGGGGACTGGTCACTGCTGCCCTCTTGTGGTCAGTAGGATTCCAGGGGAATGTTGAGTACGGCCAGCTCCTGTCCAGACCTGGGAGGTGACAAGCAACATTTTGTTCCCCAAGCAGTGACCTTCGATGGTTCCTTTCTGTCTACAGCAGGGTAAGTGGGCATTCCTGAGCCGAACACACAAACCCCAGAACACTCTTTCAAAGCCTGCCAGCCTCTCCACTTCATCAATGTCCTTCTGGTCCAGCCCCCAAGGAACCATGGGGCTGGCTCCATCCAAAGCAAGACATAAAGAAGGAAGAAGTAAAAAAAAAAAAAAAAAAAAAAAGAAGGAAGAAGTGAGACTCATTTTCCCAAAGAGGGGAAAAAATGTTTTGACCAGGCATATCACAGGAGAATTCCCTGGTGGTTTTGTAGTTAGGACTCCACGTTCCCACTGCAAGGGGCACAGGTTCCATACCTGGTCAGGAACTAAGATCCTGTATGCCATGTGGCATGGCCAAAAAAATAATATTAAAATTAAATCTCATCATGCTTGTGCGTGCTCAGTCGCTTCAGTCGTGTCCAACTCTGCGACCCTGTGCCCTGAAGCCCGCCAGGCTCCTTGTCCATGGGGATTCTCCAGACAACTTGCCTGGAGTGGATGGCTATGCCCTCCTCCAGCGAAATCTCATCATATCAAGTTAAAAGAAAAAAAAGGAGTATCACAGAACTGCTAAAAGTATATGGAATGGTCTATAAGCCTTGTGAAGCAAGAGTCAAGTTCTATTCAGGATTTCCTGAGCACTCTGTCTCAGGCCCTGGGCTGAGTTTGAGGACATATAGTAATAAACCTAACAGACAAGTCCCTGCCCTCAAGAAACTTGACACCAGTGGGAAAACAGAGTGAAAAGTAGAAATGTGATTCTAGGTAGGGATAGGGCCATGAAAACAATGAAGCAATGTATGGGGTTAGGGGGTGAAGGAAAGGGCCCTTTTACATAGGTGATCGGGAAAATCTCTCTGAGGAGGCAATATGATGTGACATGAAGGAAAAAGTGGATGTTTTCATCCAAAGTGAAAGTATTAGTCATTCAGTTGTGTCTCTTTGCGACCTCATGGACTGCAGTACACCAGGCCTCCCTGTCCATCACCAACTCCCAGAGTTTACTCAAACTGACGTCCATTGAGTCGGTGATGCCATCCAACCATCTCATCCT
The DNA here is from genome assembly GCF_963930625.1 of Muntiacus reevesi. Classification (NCBI taxonomy): domain Eukaryota; kingdom Metazoa; phylum Chordata; class Mammalia; order Artiodactyla; family Cervidae; genus Muntiacus; species Muntiacus reevesi. The sequence goes on from NC_089250.1 coordinate 204,954,826, forward strand.
CTGTTGTCCCCTTTTCCTCCCGCTTTCAATCTTCCCCAGCATCAATCTTTTCCAGTGAGTCAGCTTTTTGCATCAGGTGGCCAAAGTATTGGAGTTTCAGCTTCAGCATCAGTCCTTCTAATGAATATTCAGGACTGATTTCCTTTAGGATGGACTGGTTGGATCTGCTTGCAGTCCAAGGGACTCTCAAAAGTCTTCTCCAACACCACAGTTCAAAAGCATCAATTCTTCAGCACTTAGCTTTTTTTGTAGTCCAACTCTCACATCCATACATGACTACTGGAAAAACCATAGCCTTGACTAGATGGAGGAGGAGAAAAGGACAAACTTTGTGTTTTTCTACATTGCTTTGTCTTAGTCACATAAAATGTTGTTTTCTTTAAGCACAGAGCCAATGATTACACAAGACAACTCATCTTAAACTACATAACAACAATGTATCCTGCTCTAGAACATGTTTCTCCTTCTAAGAACCTTCTGACTAAACCTGTTATCTTTAAAAGCATATTGTGGGAGTGGGTCTAGTAAGACTTTTCTATTGTTAGTTCTAAACTCGTTAATTTAAGATTTATGTTGTGGGAGTGGGTCTGTTAAAGTATATAAGGCCTTGATAAGACTAGTTGGGAGACACTCTCCCTCCCACTTCTGATGTCTATGTCAGAAGCTTTCTCTGTCGTTTTTCACTTTAATAAAACTCTGCTACACAAAAGCTCTTGAGTGATCAAGCCTGGTCCCTGATCCCAAAGCTAAATCTTCGGAGATCACAAATCTGACATCGTTCACTGTAAGCTATCATTCCATAATGGTTTGATTCAGTGACCCTAAGTGTATATGGATTAAATCTATTGGTTTTATTCAATTAGAAATTAAAATGGAGAAAAATTTAAAACATAAGAACACCCAAGTCCACATTCCATGCAAGCCATCAAAGTTATGATGTATGTTATCATATGTCAAGCAGCTTCTAGAAAACTGTTCCTTGTGGGAGTAAGAGAGTGAAAAAAGTAAATAACTTCTTAGTGTTATTAATGTTAGTTGCTTAGTCGTTTCCAACTCTTTGCGATCCCATGGACTGTAGCCCACCAGGGTCCTCTGTGCATGGAATTCTCTGGGCAAGAGTACTGGAGTGGGTTGCTATTTCCTCTTCCAGTGGATCTTCCCAACCAAGGGATCAAATCTGAGTCTCCTGCATTGTGGACATATTATTTACCAATTGAGCCACCAGGAAAGCCCTTAATATCCCTAGGAAGGGATGGAATCCAGGCTCTTCAGCTTCCTAGTTGTGTCATGTAGAGCAAATTCCTTATCCTCTCTGAGGTTCATTTCTTCATCTGCTAAATGGGAATAATAGCTCAGAGCTGCTCTGAGCATTAAGTAACATGTGCAAACTGCTTAGCACTATTCCTAGCACGTAAGCACAAATGGTGGTGGACAGAAGTGGTCAGTCTGTTGTGCAGGTGAAGTGAAGTGAAAGTCGCTCAGTCGTGTCTGACTCTTTGCAACCCTATGGACTGTGTCCATGGAATTCTCCAGGCCAGAAAACTGGAGTGAGTAGCCTTTCCCTTTTCCATGGGATCTTTCCAACCCAGAGATCGAACCCAGGTCTCCCACATTGCAGGAGGATTCTTTACCAGCTGAGCCACAAGGGAAGCAGGAGGGCATAGTAAAAGCGGCAGGCTGAGACTTCCCTGGTGGCACAGTGGATAAGAATCTGCCTGCCAACGCAGGGGACACTGGTTTGATCCCTAGTCCAGGAAGATTCCGCATGTCTCAACAAGAGAGGCCACCACAGTGAGAAAACTGAGCACCACAACAAGAGAAGCCCCACTCACTGTAGCAAGAGAAAAGCCCATGCAAACAGCAAACACCCAGTACAGCCATAAGTAAATAAATAAACAAAATGATCATCAAAAAAAAAAAAAAAAAAAAAAGCAACAGGTTGACCAAGAGTCAAGAGACTTGGTGCTGGAGACCTAGATTTTCCATTATCCCTTCTGCCTTGATGCTGGAGAACACATATGTCCTTTCCCGGGTTGGTCTGCTCCACCTGGCAACTGAAGGTACCCCAGGAGCTCTCATGAAGAGAGAGAGGGGTAAGAGCCAAGCATCTACATCTGCATCCTCATTTGAACTGATTTTAAATACCTAGACTACTGGCCATCCCCTGGCAGTCCAATGGTTAGGACTCAGTACTTTCACTGCCAAGGGCACAGATCAGTTCCTGGTTGGGGAACTAAGATCCAGCATGAATGACGTGACCAAAAAGAAAAGCACAAAAACAAAAAACCAAGGCTACCTTGTGGTGCTGCCGTTGAACACCACAGGCACTGTGCCCAGGCCTTCTAGCTTTCAAGCACCTACATTTTGGAGCCAAAGAAAAATCCACCTCCAAAATAAGGAGATTGAATTGTATAATTAAAATAAATACTGCAGTAAATGTCTACTAATGGGATATCATGTCAGATAGTCAAATGCAGTTCTGTTCAACATATATGAACTATATTAGATGTGAGAACTGGAGATTTTACTATCTGAAGTTGTGTGTAGTAGGGTGTCTGTACAGAAATATGCATACATTTTACAAAGGTCTTTAAGAAACTGAGATTTCCCTTGCAAAGTTCTGTCTCCAAAATCATCTAAACTTTGGAAACCACTAAACACACCAAACTGTACTGAACTACGTGTCTAGGGGCCCTTTCCAGAGTTTATAGATCACGAGAGGTTGGATTCAAATGTACTTAGAGAGGTTATTTGCTTTTGACAAGTTCTAAGGCGGCTGTGAAGATGGGTGTGGGGCCGAGGGTGATGTCAGGGTCCTGGGGCCCTAGAGGCCTCATGGAGCAATGACTCCCCACCTGCCTGTGAGGCTGAGCTGCTGGGGGCAGGTGGTGCCAGGCAGACATGTTCTGAATGTCTCCTTCACAGGGCACTGCCCAGCCTTCAGCACGAGTTCATCTCAAAATGTGTCCGGCAGCTGGGTAATTCCCTAAGGTGCAGCCTGACCTCCTCAACTAAGGTCATGAATGGCTACACTCCAGAATCCCCCAGACTGATGGCACCAACTCCCCATCATTTCCTGAGAAGTCGAGCGTTGGGAGGGCTGAGACTCAGATAGGAAAGCAAAGTAGGAGAAAGGTGGGGTGGTAACAAGGTGGTCCTAAAAAGGACCAGCCTGGTGGGAAGGTCTTAAAGCCTGAAGCTGTCTAACCTTCATACTGGATCCGGTATGTTCCCTCGTGGGTGGGGTTGGAACTGGAGACACTCCCTGTAGTTGACACATGGTCAGTGTGTGTACAGAAGGGTGGCTAGAGGTGCCAGCTAGGAGGGGGAGGGGATGGCCCAGCCGGGTGCTAGGAGCCCAGGAATGCTGGAATGCAGGCTCTAGGCCTGGATATGAGAATCAGGGTCTGTTTTCTGGCCCAAGGACAGACCCTCTGTGTTTGTGAAAAAAGTTGAGCGTTTTCTCACACTGACAGTGAACCCCCTTCGCATTTGTGCAGGATTCAAAGCACAGGACATGAACTTGAGCAGATACGGGCAAGTCATGTCTCCTGTGCTTTGGAGTATAGGATTCCAGTGAAACACTGAATATAGAAGGACTTCCCAGACAAGGCCTTATGGCTTCGTTGGCTGCTGTTATGACCTAGCGTCTCTCAATGCCCAGGGCACTACCCACATACATAATTTAAGGACAAGTCTCTTTTACCACATAAAGGTTTTTATTGAACTCAAATTCAGGGGCTCCAAAGCCTGAGGAAGACAAGAGGCAGGGATTTGCGCTCAGAAGCCAGGCCCCACTTTGGGCCCCCCTCCCCTCACCCCTTCCTGATTCAATGAGGGTCTCAGTAGCTACCAGTCTAAGCTACCCAATCTAATTAAGTAACCCAGCCCCCCCTCCCCCCACCCCCATCTAGCACTTTGCCAAGCCAGGCTTCCACCAAGGGGCATGCCGCTGCTGAGGCCAGCTCTCCGCTGACCTCTTTCTCCATCTCTCCCAGAGCCTCCGGCTGCCAGCTTGGCCTCCCTCCAACCCCTCTTCATAGCCCATTTCCCACAACTCTCCAGGGCATGTCACCTCCTCCACCCTGGCCCCCTCACCTCCTAGAATCTCTTTTCTCCTCCAGCGTCTGCACCAATCTCTCACAAGGTTGCTCTAGCTCCCTGTCTGCTTTTCTGCCCACCAGCTCCCCAACCCCGAAGGGGCCCCGGGTCAGCGCCGGCCGGCCGCATGGGTCCGCTGGTGGCGGATGAGGTCGGAGCTCTGAGAGAAGGCTTTCCCACAGTCATCGCACTTGTAGGGCCGCTCCCCGCTGTGGACCCGGTGATGCTGCAGCAGCGTGGAGGAGCGGCAGAAGCCCTTGCCACACACGGCGCACCTGTAGGGCCGCTCGCCCGTGTGCGAGCGCTGGTGCTGAATCAGCGTGGAGGAGCGATTGAAGGTCTTGCCGCAGTCGGGACAGCTGTAGGTGCGGCCTGGCAGGTGGGTGCGGGCGTGGATGGCGAGCACTGAGCTCTGGCCAAAGCGCTTGCCGCACTCGGGGCACTTAAAGGGCTTCTCGCGGGCATGGCTGCGGGCATGGGGGATAAGTGCCGAGCGCTGGGAGAAGCTCTTGCCACAGATGCCACAGCTGAAGGGCCTTTGCCCAGTGTGCACCCTCTGGTGACTACGCAGGGAGGAGTTCTGGCTGTAGCACTTGCCACACTCGGGGCAGCTGTAGGGCCGCTCGTGGCTGTGAGTGCGCTGGTGCCGCAAGAGGTAGGAGCTGTCGCCGAAGGCCTTGCCGCAGTGCGGGCACTTGTAGGGCTTCTGACCAGAGTGCGTGCGCTGGTGGCGAAGCAGGTAAGAGCTGTCAGCGAAGGCCTTGCCGCAACGGGGACACTTGTAGGGCCGCTCGCCCGTGTGGGTGCGCTGGTGTTTGATGAGGTCAGAGCTCTGGGAGAAGGCCTTGCTACAGACCTCACATTTATAGGGTTTTTCACCCGTGTGGATGCGCTGGTGCTGGATCAGGGTGGAGCCCCGTCCAAAGCTCTTCCCACAGATGCCACAGATGTTGGGCCTTGGGCCCTGCCCACCCCTGGCCCGGCCACCCCGGCGGCCTGGACCACGAAGGGTCCCCGTCAGGCCCAGGGGATTCTGGAGCATCTCAAACTGGGGTGGAGCCAGCAGGGCCCCTGTGGGCATCTCAAATGGGGGCCCCAGGGGCATGCCCCCTGCAGGCTGTTCCCCAAACCCCTGGGTGAAGGCGTCCAAGGGGTGGACTCCCAAGGGGATGCTCAAGGGATTCTTTTCTTCAGGATTCAGAAGCATTTCTGCACCTTCCTGGAATTTGGAACTTTCAGCTTCAAATTCAGGGCTTTGGGTTTTGAACTCCGGATTCTGGGGTTCATACCCTGGGCTCTGGGATTCATACCTGGGACTCTGAGATTCATATCCAGGGCTCCGGGGTTCATACCCAGGACTCTTGGGTTCATACCCAGGGCTCCGGGGTTCATATCCAGGGCTCTTGGGTTCATACCCAGGACTTTGGGGCTCATACCTAGGGCTCTGAGGTTCAAAATCGGGGCTCTGAGAATCTGATTCAGGGCTTCTGGGTGCAAATTCAGGACTTGGGGGCACAAACCCAGGGCTTCGGGACTCAAAACCTGGGCTTTCAGGCTCAAACCTGGGGCTTTGGGGTTCAAACTCTGGGCTCTGTGGCCCAAAACCAGGGCTCTGGGGTTCAAGCCCAAAAGATATCTCTTCGACCTCATAGTCCCCAGTGCCTTCTTGCTGAGAAATTTCCTCTTCCTCATTCTCACTCATGTTGCCTGCAGGATCAGAGAATTACAAAAAACCCAGATTGTGTGGGACCTGGAAGGTTACTGGGTCCCACCATTAATTGCCACAAACCTTTCCCTCCTCCTCAATCAGGGTCGCTGGCCCTTGGACAAGTGCTGAAATTCCCACCTCCCCCTCAGCAAACCCAGGCCACCGGGTCCCCGACCCCGCCTCCTCCAAGTCCCAGGTGTCCAAGCCCCCTGCTTTCTTCCCCTCCCACCCACTACAGCCCCTCTCCCGCTCCCAGGCACACTCCTCGGAGGGGCGCTCCCTCCCTCACCTTTGAGGGACCCTTCAGGGCTCCCCATTTCATCAGGACTTTGCATATCTCGGGGCTCGAGGCCCCACGGCGACGCCTCCCGTTCCATCCCCGCCGGCTCCCAGTGCGGCGGCGGGGGCGATGGTGGACGATCCTGCGACTCGGTCTGAGTGCCCCAAGACCCGAGCCCTCGCCGCCCGCCCGCTCAGCGCCGGCCAAGGGACCCGGCTGTCCAGCCCCGGCCCCTGAGGCCGGACGTCTTGACCTGGGCCTCTCCGGCCCGCCGGGCCCCTCCCCTACCCGCGGCCCCGCCCCCACCCACAAGGTCTCAGCTTGCCCTGGGGTCCTCGCAGGCCCCCAAGCGTCGTGGCCTCGGAGGTGAGGGGCTTCACGACTCGCCTTGCTGCCCCCGGATACCGCTCCCCACCCGAGACCCCGTCGTCTGGCCTCCCAGCCCCCGGCTGGGCTGCGGCTGGCCGACCCCCTCCCCTCCGCACAGGAAGTGTCCGTCCGCGGCCAGTTTCCCCCGCCGGCTAGCTTCACGGCCTCTCTAGGAGCGGCTGGAGGTGGAAACTCGTTGGCATTAACCCTGGGCAGGATGGCCCCGGCGTCGAGGTAGGGGGAAGACTGGGCGCCTTGGAGCCCGCGGGAGAGGCTAAGACAGTTTATGTGCCTATGTCGTAGGTCTCCGTCCGCCCGAGGGCCTATGTGTCCGTCTCCCGTGCCCTGCGTCCGTCAGTGCCTGTGGCCAAGGGCGAGGCAACAAGCGAGACCAAGGTCAGCGAGAAGGAGCGACGCTTCCCGGCGCCAGCGGGGGCGGTGTCTAGCTCCCCTCCCCTCCCGGGCCTTGGGGTCAGTTCTGGCCGCGCCTCGGAAACCTGGACAGACCTACCCCCTACCCTCACCCCCGACCTAGGCTCATCTAGGCTCCTGAGTCCGGGGCACCCCTCTTTGAACTACACTCCCCCATACGGGCGCTTCCACCCTCACTTCTGGTCGACCCCCCCCCTCCCCCGCACCTCGCTGCCTCTCCTAATCTCCACCCTTCCCCCGCTCTGGGAGGGCTAGGATCGTTGCCAAGGAAACAGCCCCGCCTCCAGTTTCCAGAGGCACCGCCCCTCCTTCCCAGGGAGCTCCGCGATTGGTTGGTGGAGCTCGTGCTCTCACCATCCCGCCTCTTCCCACTACACCAACTGCTAAGCGCTAAGGGTCGCCAGGGAACGCGAGGCCCCTTTCTGATTGGTTGCAGGGTTCGCAGGCCGGTTCCACCTCCTCCGTGCTCCAGAAGTGCCCCCGGGATGAGTGCGAGGGAGGTCCTGGCGTCTCTCGTCTTCTCTGACCTGTACTTTCAGGGCTTTTCCCGCCCTCATTTACCTTTCATTAGATTTTATCTTTCTGAAGAATGAAAGACAGGGATCTGAGGACAGACTCCCTTGGCTCCCCTCTCTCCCCTTCCCAGGAGTTCTCTTTTTCTCACAGGTTGCAGGTTCCCAAAGGGGCCAGTCCGGGGCAGAGGAGGTTGTTGGCGGGGGAGGGGGTAGGAAATCCTGCTGCAGAAAGAAGGTTGCTTCCTTTTCGGTTACCCTGCTTCTCCCCTCCACCTGCTCCGAAGCCTGAGTTTAACTCAGTCCCTTGGAGCCTTAGTCCCTGGTTCCTGGATTTTCTCACAGGGAGGCAAGAAGCCTATGAGGATTCCTTCAGGTGAGGGTAATAGAGTTTAGGAGGGGAAGTGGATAGAGAACCATCTGGCCTTTAAGGCAGTTAAGAATTTTCCACTCCTGTCTGACCTGTCTGACTTGGATAGAGGCTTCCAGAGAAAGGGAACCTGAGAAACATAGGTGCAGCTTTGAATCAAAGGAAAAGTGACCCTGGAAAGACAACTGAATAGAATCCAATTCTTGACCTTTTTCTACCCTTGCTGCTAAAACTATTGTTCTTGACAACTAATGAACCACATTCTCCCTTTGTGAATGATGCAAGAACCATAGATTGTTCTCCTGTTGCCTACTCAGACAAAGGAAGGAAGGAAACTGGTTGGGAGGAAAGATGACATCTTCCATTCTCCCAAAAAGAGATGAGAAGGAGAATTTGGAGAATTGCAAATGGGCAAAGCCTGGAGAGAAGCAATCTCAGTTCTCAGTAGAGGCTTACAATCACAGACAGACACCTTCCTACTAATAAAGCAGAAGTCCTTTTCTGCCCTCCAAAAGGGATCAGCTTCCAGCTCCATACCTCTCTCTCATCCCGATGTCTGTCCAAAAACCTTTGTGGAGAACAGCTCACCCAGCACTAGAGGGTCCGCGGGCAGAAGAGCCTACAAGTGCAGTGATTATGGGAAGAGTGGAACCTGGGGCACCTTCTGATCATCGCCAAAGTACACAAAGGACCTTCATGAGACACTTCTCTCTGACCTCCAACCTTCTTACCTACCAGGAAATTCACACCAGAGAGCAGCCATCCCCTGCAAAGTGTATAGTGAGCCCTCCAGCCCCAGCTCTGACGTGCACTCTGCCTGCACTCTTCATAGCACAGGCCTCAAGCCCCATGAGTAGCAGGAGTGGGGCCAGGGCTTCAGTCAGCTCTGGCACCAGTATTTCCACGTGGAAATTCAGTCTCGTTAGCACATGACCGACTGCCAGGCAACCTCCTCCAGCACCTGTCCTCTCTCATCAGTGGGCCTTCTAGAGGCAGCCAGCCTCTGCCTGCCACCCATCCATAGCATTGACAGGCTAGAAACACAGGGAAGCCTCTGATGAGGGTTCCAACTTGACCCTGAGTGTGTGTGTCCTGAGTTGGGCAACCATTTTATCCACAGAATCATCCCGTGGTGTGCAGCAGCACCGGGGCAGAGCCATTCAGTGGGCAGCCTCGGTTTATGGTGGCTTGGCCCACATTCAAGGTAGGATCTCGGTGTGAGAGGGGCTCCTCTGTGATCTGCTTCCTCCCTGCATGCAACGGACAAACCCTCTGAAAGGCCTTCTGGGGCCTCCCTGGTGGTGCAGTGGTTAGGAATCTGCCTGCCAATGCTGGGGGCATGGGTTCGAGCCCTGGTCCAGGAAGATCATGTGCTGAGGAGCAACTAAATCTGTGTGCCACAACTACTGCAGACCAGGTGCCCTAGAGCCCATGTTCTGCAACGAGAAGCAATGAGAAGCCTGCACACCACAGCAAAGAGTAGCCCCCACTTGCTGCAACTAGAGAAAGTCTCTGCATAGCAACAAGGCCCCAGTGCGGCCAAATATAAATAATAGTCAAAAGAAAAAGAAAAAAAAAACCTTAAAAAAATAAGTAAAAGTCCTTCTGTCAGATGCTACAAGCGATGCCCTGATATATTCAAGATTTAAGGTACCCAGGAAAAGACCAGTCATGGCACAGGCCCTTTTGGGAAGAACAAAGGAAATGGGAGTCTGTGTCTATGGCAAGGTCATTGGCTGGCCTGACACATTTGGAACACGCCCAGAGACCAACTCCCACACTTGTAAAGCTAAGAGCAGCCAGAAAAATAAGTTTTTCTGTTCAGTGCAGTTGTCCTCTCAAACTTTAGCAGGCATAAGATTCCATTCCTGGAAATAGATTCAACAGACTAGGGACAGAGCCCAGGGAGACAGCTGCTTTCTGAAAAGATAATGCATGTAATTCTGCAGCAGAAAGGCCTTACTTTGAAAAATACTAGTCTGGGGCAGATTTTAGCCTCTGAATCATAAATGTCTTTGCACATACTGTTCCTAGAAAGATACACATAAACATATATAAGCCCACCCCCACCCTGCCCAGACTTAGGGGGCCTTTGGAGCTCAAATCAATACACTTTGCATGACTTGGACACATTAGGGATAGGCCATGTGGATAGGGCTCAGATTTTCACTGGTACAGACAAGCATTTCTCCTGATGCATCAAAGAAGCCCTAGAAAAACCCTCTTCCTGGCTTAACTTGCTTTGCGGACTGAGCCTCAAAGACGTATGGTAGATCCCGGGTGGTTAGGTGGTTAAGAATCTGCCTGCCAATTCAGAAGACTAGGTTCAATCCCTGGTCTGGGAAGGATACACGTGCCTCGGATGCAACTAAGCCTGTGAGCCACAACTACTGAGCCTGCATGCTCTAGAGCCCATGGTCTGCAACAAGAAAAACTACTGAAATGAGAAGCCCATATACCACAGCTAGAGAGTAGCCCTCACTTGCTGCAACTACAGAAAGCCTATACACAGCAGTGAAGACCCAGTATAGCCAATAATTAAAGAGGAGCCCTATCTTTGGCAGGGAATTCATACCAAGGAGTGAGGAGCTAAGAAGGGGGCAAGACTGAGGCTTTAGGTGTTCCATGACACTCAAAAATTGATTAAGTGGAGGAAAGTTGGGTCAGGAGGGCAGGAAGCAGAGGAGTTGGATTTGGTTTGGGGAGCCCTAAGCAAGTCTTGAAAACTTCAAAGTACTCAACAGAAAGTAGTAATTACAATACTTTTAATTTGCAAGCTCAGGGCAGGGTCTAGATCTGGCTTTGAGGCTGAGCTGAGAACTGGTATTGCAGGCTGTGCGTTCCTCAGGCAGTGCTGAAGGGCAGAAGGATGGCTTCTTTAGGGGATTAAAAGGTAGATACTACTGCCAAGGTGTCTCTCCTCACTCCCACATCTCCCTTGTGACAGTTGGCAAATTCTCTAAGTGAACTTAAGGCTAAGAGAGATTTTGGTGGAGCCAGTTAGTTTGGAATCAAGTCAGTTCATCAATTTACCTAAACAGTGTCTTTCCCCCAAATATTCAACCTCTTCCTTCAGAAGTTCCTTTAGGTTGACAAATCTGGTTTCTTCCTAAGTTAGGCCAGACACAGGGTTGATCTGTCAGAAGGCAACCGAGGACATAAGTCCTTGCTAATCCTACTTGAGGCGAAAGGTTGTCCTGACCAGTGGCAGGAAAGTCTGTCTGTCCATGGCTGGCTGCTTCCATCACCTGGGCAACACTGGACTCTGACCACAAAGAAATGAGTGGTAGATGAATAATGGAGTCGCAGGGTGATGGGGGAGGGATTCTGTGCAGAGCTTGGGAATATAGACAAGCACAGTTCCCTCTGGCTACTGACCCCAAATGTTCCTGTTCTGGTCCCCCTTTGCTGGTGATGGAGATCCTAGAGAGTGAAGATGCAAGCTTTGATTTTGTTGGCCCTGGAACTCTCCTCTCACACTGGTTTTTCCCTTGCCTTGTTGGCTTTGTCACTCATCCTGTACCTGGGCTTCACTGACACTGGGTTGTTCTGTCCCTGTCTGGGAGATGCCTCCAGAACTCTGGCTGAGATGCTGGCAAGGAACTCAGGAGTGGTGTGGTAAAGACAGAAGGAAACCAAGAATCCTAGTGTCTCTCACCCTGTGTGAGATCTTGGGCAGGTTGCTCAATCTTTCCCAGTCTGTGTCCCCAACTGCAAAAGGATGGAAAGCCTAAGATCTCTTTCAGTTCAAAAATGTGATGAGGGACTTCCCTGGTGGTCCAGTGGTTAAGACTCTGAGCTTCCTGTGCAAGGGGCACAGGTTTGATCCCTGCTCAGGGAATAAAGATCCTACATGCCATAGAGCAAAAGATTAAATGAAATAAAGCCATTAAAAAAAATGTAATGAGGCCTTCCCAACTGAGCCTAAAGTGGCAAAGCCTAAGCCATAGGGCTCTTTCAAGGAGGCCCAAGAAGGAAACAAAGATCTGACATATCGCAGGGGCTCTTGGGTCCTTCTCCTTCAAAAACAGGACGTGCAGGGCAGCTGAGGGGTGCCGAGGTGGAGACACCACTTGTTTGGGGCAACAGATTCAGTCCTGGAACTTCCCTGGTGGTCCATTGGTTAAGAATCCACCTTCCAATGGAGAGGATGCAGGTTCAATCCCTGGCCTGGGAACAAAGATCCTACATACCACAGGGCAACTAAACCTGCACCGTACAACTACTGAGCTTGTGTGCCACTAGACCCAATGCAGCCAAATAAATAAATATTGAAAAGATTCAGTCCTAATTGCCTCTTCCAGATGATCTGTCCTCTCCAAGCAGATGCTTCCTTCCATAGGCAATTATGAGGGTGAATTAAGTTGATGGACAAGACAGAGCTTTGTAAACCATAAAATGCAATACGAGTCAAGATCTAACATAAAAGCCTGCTTTTACTTCTCTCCTGCTGCCCTTTCACAAATGTGCTCTCTACCTGAATCCCTGATTCAAGAACAACTGAATGCCATAGACTACAGTTTGTAAACTCAAATGACTACAGGAGGGGGTATCCCTGGTGGTGCAGTGGCTAAGACTCAGTGCTCCCAATGCAGTGGGCTCGGGTTCGATTCCTGGTTGGGGAACTAGATCCTGCATGCCGCAACCAAGACCAGCCAAATAAATAAAATAAATACATATTTTTATGTTAAAAATACATTAAAAAAAAAAATGGCTACAGGAGTCTAACAGGTCATGTAAATGAGTAGAAAATACCAAATGGAGAGGGCCTGCTTTGCCAGAGACAACCATGACCAGTGGCAGCTGACACTGGTCAGGAGGTGCTTAAGGAGTTGGCAGGTGGGCTGAACTGAAGAGTCTGGGCTCCATTCAAAGGGGCCTCTCAGCTCCTGTCAATTGTGGCTTTGTGGGAGCTCAGGTCAAGTCGCCAAATCTTTGGATTTTTTCAAGAGGCCAGAAACTTGGTTTTTTGTGTGAAATAGCCTGATTTTTACATCTTAACCAATAATTCATAACACTTAAAAATGCTGGCTGGTCTAAAAATACATGTATTGTAAAAGGCTGTTGGGAGACCAGATTCAGTACCTGGCCATCAGTTTTTAACTTCTGCATTCAAGTCAGTGGATAAAACAAAATTCTCCACCTCAGTCCTCTTATACCTAAGCTGAGAAACAGCCTTTCCCCATAGAGGAAGTCTAGTGGGGGTTCTTACCTCTGCCTGACTCAGCAAAGGGGGCTCTAGAGTCTGGGACCATAGGGGACAAGGTCTCAGCAGATGAAACTGGTGAAGGCCTAAGATAAAGTGGTCCTCACCCCCCACCCCCAGGTTCAGCGCCCTCTGGGAATTTTGTGACCTCCCCGGAGTTGCCTGAGTTTGAGGCCCCTGAGGCCATCTTGGGCCTCAGACAATGTCTACATCTTCATCCTTGGCCTTGTCACCCATGAAGCCATCACCCACACTCCTGGAATATCTCTGGGTAATGCTGGAAGCCCACGGGGGGGTCCAGGTCCCCTGGAGCAGAGGCCAGGGGCACAGGCAGCCCGGCGGCACCCCCGCCCCTGCGAACCCCCGCCCCTGGACGATGGACCCACTGGTGCTTGGCCATGGCTGACTTCTGGCCGAAACACCTGCCACACTGAGGACAGGCGTAGGGGCGCTCGCCGCTGTGGGTGCGCCGGTGGGCGGCCATCTCCGAGCTCTGCCGGAAGCAGCGCCCGCAGTCTGGGCACGCGTAGGGCTTCTCGCCGGTGTGGGTGCGCACGTGGCGCCGGAGGTCGGAGGCGTGGGCGAAGGCGCGGCCACAGTCCGGGCAGGGGAAGGGGGTCTCCCCGCTGTGGACCCGCTGGTGCTGGTAGAGGGCGGAGCTCTGGCTAAAGCAGCGGCCGCAGTCGGCGCAGCGGTAGGGCTTCTCGCCCGTGTGGACCCGGAGGTGGGTGGTGAGCGCCGAGCGCTGCGTGAAGGCCCGGCCGCAGTCCGGGCAGCGGTGGGGCCGTTCCCCACGGTGGATGGCCCGGTGCTTGCTCAGAGAGGACGCCTGGCTGAAGCCCTTGCCACAGTCCGGGCAGCCGAAGGGCTTCTCGCCCGTGTGGGTGTAGAGATGCTCCACCAAGGTGGAGCGCCAGGCGAAACTCTTCCCGCACACGTAGCAGCCATGCCGCCGATCGGCTCTGGGGACCGGGGGGTGGGCAGAGAGTGGCGGGCGACCCCGGCGAGGCACCTTCGGTGGCTGCTGGCAACCATAAGGAAAGCCAGCAGAGAGGGGTTTGAGAGCCGTCAGCTCGGGAAGCTGAGCATCCACAGAAAGGATCTTCCCCAGTGCCTCCCTCCCTCCTCGCTGTCCTTCTTCTGCCTGGCTTCTGGAACCTGCTGGGAGACAAGAGGAGAGCTCAGACCTCAGCTTATCCTGGTCCTTGATGCCCACACTCACTATGGGGACAGAGAAGCCTCTTAGATACAGCTCGGTACAGGCCAGGGAAGTTAGAAGTTACTTTACTCTCAGTCGCAGGGGACAGAAAGAAAAACTGTAGAGACAAAAAGAGAAGGAAGGCCAGGGGCACGGTACATTCTGGGGGCTGGGGAAGTGGGGGTCGGGGGTACGACAGTTAAGCTAGATCACAGAGCATGAGTGGATGTAAGTATGCAGCCCGCAGCAGGAACAGCACAGAGAAGCATGAAGGGGGCGGGCACTGCCAACTTTACAGGGGCTGGGCACAAGTGCAACAGGAGGACAGGATGAGCCAGAGGAACAAAACAGTACCAGCCAAGAGAGAGGAGGCTGCGACAAAAATATAACAAAAACAAAGTGAACACAGGAGGTGGTGGCCGAGCTAGAGAACAGGCAAACAGCAGGTGGGGTGATGTGGCGCTCAGAGGAACTTAAGAGACCAGCTAGAGGTCAGGGGCTCAGGTTCGGAGGAGCTGGAGAGTGGAGAGGCAGGGATGCCTGGGTCACACTCTCGGGCCCTTTCTAGGCTGAATCCCGAAGCTAGGCAGGGATCAGGCATAATAATAACCTTAGCTGGGAAAGCAATTCAGGCAGGAAACTGATGAGCAGGTAAGGAGTTGGCAGAGGGTAACATGATGGGTCGGACCCAGAGGAAGTCCCCAGGGGACAAAGTCCCCACTGCTTCACCTGTGTCTGCTTCTGTAAGACACTCTCCCATCTCAGGCGGCCCGGCATCTGGACCCCACAGTTCTGCCTCTTCCTCCACCCAGGAGATGAGGGCTGGCTTGGTGCCTCGGAAGCCTGGAGGGAAGGGGGAGAGAACGCAAAGCCCACGCTGCGGGGGAGGCCGCCGCCCACGGTCCCGGCTTCCTGGGGCCTCCCACTTCACGTGCAGGATCCAGAGGCTGGGCGGGGTGGACTGGGGTGTGAGCACAGGCGAGCAGGTGGGGCCTCACCGAGCGCGCCCAGGTGGCCATAGGTCTCCCGCATCACGTCCCGGTACAGGGCCCTCTGCGCGGGCTGCAGACACCCCCACTCCTCCGGGGAGAAGTACACGGCCACGTCCGCGAAGCTCACAGGCTCGGATGTCCCCCTCTGGGGCCCGACCTCGTTAGGTTCCCGCGCGGGGAGCGGGGCCGGGGGCGGCGCCATCGTAAATGCCACCCCGGCGGCGGGCCGGCGCCACCCCTACCCGCCGAGGTCCGCGGAGCCTCAGAGATCCAGAACGCTCCCCGGCCGGGGTCAAGAGTCGGGGCGCGGTCGGGAGGCCGGGAGAGCAGGAACGGCCCCTCGAGGGTCCACGGGGGCGGCTGAACACTGAGGGCAGGTGGCTGATGGTGCTCTCCTAAGAGATGGCGGCCACGCGGCCCCACGCATTTCGCTCCCGCGCCATCGTGCCCGGATGACGCCACCCGGCTGTCTCCAGGTGGCTTTGTCTTCGAGCCCTCAGCCAACATGGCCGCGGCGGCTACAAGCGCCCGGGAAGGCGCCGCCACCGGCCCGGGCGGGGTTGGGGCGGGGGGGGGGGGGGGGGGGCGGTGTTCTCCAGAACGCGGCTCCAGGCCTCGGAGGCGGCCGGGCTTCCCCACCGGGTCCCCGCGCCCGCCGCGCTGGAGGCCTCGCCGCGGCCGGGTTCAGGCTTGGAGCAGCGACCTCCAGCCCCGACCCTGGACCCGCTCCACGTGGTAATTTCAGACGTTAGGTTTCGTGGCTGGCCCATCGCTGGGTGACCGCACGCTTCCCCCAGTGTTGAGGGTAAAAGAATGGAGCGGGTGAAAGAAACTTGATCGAGCTATTGAAATTCTGGGAACTTCAGTTTCAGGAGATCGTGGGGACAGCCGGGGGAGGGTAGGATGAGGTCTGAGAAAGGTCGGAAGGACCCCCTTTCTGTAAGCTTACCCCCTCCCCACATACCCTTCAGGACGCCTCCCGAACATCCATTTAGCTTTTAGCTCAAGGCGAGTTCCTTGAATTCCTGGTCCCAGAACCACTTGCCACAGTGCCCTAGGATGGATGGCCCATGAACACTTAGGATTTTGAAGGCTGAAGCTGAACTCATCCTTTTTTTCCCTCTGCCTGCCGCCCCTGGTGCCTTGTCTTAGCAAATGGTACCAACTCTCTTCATTTTTACCTCCAAGCACTTTCTTTCACTGGACACATTTATTGACTGCCTACTCAGTGCTTCCCACACGCCTTCATAAATATACCCTGCCCTAAGAAGCCTTGATATTTTTCCTTTGGCCAGATAAATCAATCACTGCATTTTTTCACACTTCATGGACATGTGCTTCGCATTTGTTGGTCTGCGGGCTACTCTGGAGCTTTGGTCTGTTTCTCTCTTTCCTTCCAAAGGCATCCCTGAGACCTACTCTGGAGCTTTGGTCTGTTTCTCTCTTTCCTTCCAAAGGCATCCCTGAGACCTTCGCAGGCTCCTTGTATCTAGTGGTTGCTTCTCCCCAGGGAAGCTGGGCAAGTAAAGAACTGATCTCTGAACTTCCCTGGTGACCCAGTGGCTAAGACTCTGCACTTCCAGTGCAGGGGGACCCAGTTCGATCCCTGATCAGAGAACTAGATCCCACAGGCTGCAACTAAATTTGCACGCCACAACTAAAGATCCTGCTTGCTACCATGAAGATCAAAGATCCTGCATGCTGCAATTAAGACTCAGCACAACCAAATAATAATAATCATCATCATCTCAACAGAAGAAAAGGGGAAGACATAAACTTGGGAGGGGTCAGCCTGGCCAAAGAGAGAGGCTTGTTGGAGGGTGGCTAGTAGAGGACAAGGAATAAGGGCACAGAGTTGCCTAGGGACCCCACTCCTCCTCGCCTCTCAGGCCCCCTGAAAGACAAAAAAGACAATAGACAATTTCCATTAAGAATGAAGGTTTTTGGTCACCTGTCAGTGCCCATCCCCATCACACACAGACCTGTAAGAGAGTCCTAGGTAGTGCTGGAAACTTGCAGGGGGTTCTGGACCCTCCTGGAGAAGAACCTAGGGCAGAGTCTGCTCCCCTAGATGGCCCTTATGGTCCATGGCACCAGGCTGGTGGGTCTACTAGTGGCCTCTGGCTGCAGCACCTTCCACTGTGGGGACACTAGTGAGTCAGCAAATAGCTTGAGAAGTATGGCACTAGGTGAAGGGTCCTCTCCAGAGTGCACTGGGCCCGGACTCCCCTGGTGGTCCAGTGGTTGGGACTCCATGCTTCCACTACAGGGGATCCGGGTTCAATCCTTGGTCAGGGAACTAGATCCCACATGTTGCAACGAAGAGTTCACATGCCACAACTGAGACCTGGCGCGGTCAAATAAAATAAATATTTTTTAAAAAAGAAAAAAGAGTGCACTGGGCCAAGTTGAAGGTAAAGGTAAAGCATAATTGCATTCCAGATGGGGATGAAGGTAAATCCTCAGTGCCAGGTGTTGAAGCTGGGCACAGGCTGAGGGCCTGGGAAAACCCCGCCTACAGGAAGCCTTGGCCACAGGCTCAAAGACCACATCAGTTTCTCTGACTCCAGGGCCTCATGACAACTCCCAGATAGACTCCTTCTGCTGACCCCTTCCAAATGTATCACTTTTCTGAATGAGTGCTGGGAAACAGATTCAAAACTTACATTTTCCCCTGTGAACTCTCCAAGGCCTACTTATGTTCAGGCTGATAGAATCAAACTTCACGAAGACAGAAGCATTCAGTGGGTACCCAGGCCCTGGAAGCCCCCTTCTAGACTGTGTTGGTCAGTTGAGGGCTTGCAGGTCAGGGACATTCCCACCCACTCCAGGGTCAACAGAGGAGATACTCTCAACCAGAGGAGCAGCTGTTATAGGGACCAGGGACCTGAGAGACAGATAAACTGCCTCCATCCTAAACTTTTATTTTTTGGCCATGCTGTGGGACATGCCTTGGGAGCATGAAATCTTAACCACGGAACTGCCAGGGAAGTCTCAAACTGCCTCCCTTCTAAACTTGAATTCACACATGGCCACTGACCTTTGGATGATTCATAAAGTATGACCTAATCATGGGACCACTTGGATGCCTCAGAGCCAATTAAGTGAGAAAGAGAAGGTCAAGATTGCAATCTCCAGTGGGTGTCATAAATTCAGATCAGCAAAAACTAGTAATGTCAGTGGTAAAGAATATGCAGATGGTGTTTCTTACTCAACAAACGTTTTTCCCTTCCAGCTAGAACTGGGACATCGCTTCTACTTTTCATCTTTCTGGCTTTCTTTCAGACTTCCTACTCCTGGGAATCCTGAGCATCTGTACCCCACAGCTGGGTCTCCTGCTCCACCCATTTGATGAGGGCTGGTTTGGGGTCTGGCAAAATTGGGGATCCCTGGTGGCTCAGATGGTAAAGAAACTGCCAGAAATAATGTGGGATATGAGAGTTCAATCTCTGGGTCAAGAAGATGTCCTGGAGAAGGGAGTGGCAACCCATTCTGGTATTCTTGCCTGGAGAATTCCATGGACAGAGGAGCCTTGGTGAGGCTACAGTCCATGGGGTCACAACAGAGTCGGACACAATTGAGTGACTAACACTTTCACTTTTCACAAAACTGGGCAGAATGCTAATCATTCAATAAACATTTCTTAAGACTACCTATGTGGACTTCCCTGGTGGTCCAGTGGTTAAGAATCCACCTTGCAATGCAGGGGACTCAGGTTTAATCGTTGGTTGGAGAACTAAGGTCCCACAAGCCTTGAAGCAACTAAGCCCCCTGAGTCACAACCACTGAGCCTGTGAGCTACAACTGGAGTCTGTGTGATCCCTTTGCCAAAACTAAGACCCAGAGCACCCAAATAAAATAAACATTTAAAAGAGAGAGAGAGAGAGAGAGCACTGGGCCAAGTTGTAGGTAAAGGCAAACCATGATTTCACTCAGTGGCGTGGGGATGAAGGTGCAGCCTGAGGGCACCTTGGCATTCATTTAATGAAAATATATTGGGCACCTCGGGCTTCCATGGTGGCTCAGACAGTAAAGAATACACCTGCAAAGTGGGAGACCTGGGGTTCAATCCCTGGTTTGGGAAGATCCCCTGGAGGAGGGCACAGCACGTTGGTCCAGTATTCTTGCCTGGAGAATCTCCATGGACAGAGGAGCCTGTCAGGCTACAGTCTATGAGGTCACAAAAAGACACGACTGAGCGACTAAACACACAGCATACTGGGCACCTCATATATGCCAGGGATTGTTCTAGATGTTTTTTTTGTTGTTGTTGTTCTAGATGTTTTAAGAGAGATTCCAGATAGGAGCTTTGCTGGCAAAGGTGCAGACAGGACTTCTGGGCAGATTGTGCTCAGGGCTAGAGATGGACACAGAGCCGCAGTTTGGAGACTTCCAGTACAGGCCAGAAGAGCTCCAGAAGAAATTTCTTTACCCTCTTTCTTTCCTTCTTCTTCTTTTATAAATTTTTTGGGAGGATAGTTGATTGACAGTGTTGTGTTAGTTTCAGGTGTATGGCAAAGTGAATCAGTCACATATACGTTGATTCTTTTTTAGATTCTTTTCTTATATAGATCATTAGAGTATTGAGTAGAGTTCCCTATGCTCTATAGTAGGTCCCTATTAGTTATCTATTTTATTTATTTTTTAATTTTTATTTCTGTATTGGTTGTGTTGCATCTTTGTTGCTGTGAGGGCTTTTCCCAGTTTCAGTGAGTGGTGGTTACTCTAGTTGCAGTTCCAGGGTATCTCAGTGTGGTGGCCTCTCCTTGCAGAGAACAAGCTCTAGAGCGCGCAGGCTTCAGTAGTTGTGACACCTGCGCTTACTTGCTCCTTGGCACGTGGGATCTCCCCAGACCAGGACTGAACTCATGTCTCCTGCATTGGTAGGCAGATTCTTTACCACTGAGCCACCAGGGAAGCTCTAGTTATCTATTTAGTATATAGCAGTGTGTATGTGTCCCAATTCATCCCTCTCCCAAGAAACTTCTTGAAGATGGCAGTGAAGGGTGTGAGAGTTGGAGGGTAGTGTTTAACAGAGCAGAATAGCAAGAACAAAGACTCATTATGCTAGAAGCATGTCCAAAGAATGAAGATTCTGCTTGGCAGGAGCCAATGAGATGGCGTGCAGGTAGAGAAAGAGGAAGAGGTTAGAGTATTATGGGCCTTGAAGGCCGATATAGGTTCTCTAGTTTTTGCCCAAGTCTTGGGGAGCCAGCGCTGGTATCTGACAGTGGAGGGTAAGTCATTAATTTCAGTCAGGCTGATCTGGCGAGGATCCCAGGAACCAATTATCATGAGGCAGATGCGGGACGCTGGGCGTCACCGTACGCGCCCAGGTGGAGGTTTTTCTCACCGCTGACACCCCACTCCTCGGGGAAGAAATATAGGGCCACTTTCACGATGCCCACGGCCTTCTCCCACCTTCTTCCCGCCGGGTCTTCACCGACACCGCCGGGAGCCCAGATCGGGAGCCGGGGGTGGTTATACGGCCATCCACACTTCTCCCCGGAGAGACTCTAGCGACTCGGCCTCCGGTGCAGGGCGGGGGTGGGTCCCTCCGGGCCCAGGCGACCGGAAGTGGCTTGTGATGGGGCCCCTCTAGCACGGCGGGAAACGGCCCGTTATCCGAACTCATTGGTCCGTGGGCCGAGAAATGAAGGCGCCCTCAGAAGAGGCTGTGGCACTCTACCGTCCATTTTAGAGAAAGGCATTGATGATCTGGTTTATTCCCCCCTCGAGTTGTCTTCTCTTGCTGTTCTGCCGGTGGCCTTGCAAGGGCCTCTTGCCCATAGTTAAGATGGCCGCAGCTGCTTCGGCGTCCGCGCTCAGATCTGGCGGGTGAAAGGTGAGGCGGGTGCGCGGGCGCGCGGCAGAGAGGGATACTGGAGAGTGGCCACAGGGCCAGGAATCAGGGGCGGTCCGGACAAACGTCCTCTTCTCAATCCCCGAAAGAAGGCCCGTCCAGTGACTTGGTGTTTAAAAATTTTTTTTAGCAAACTAATTCATTTCTCAGATTTTTGTTTATTTTTCTTTTAGAAGGTTACACAAGAATATTTAGTGAATGTCCTCGGCCTCAGTCCCCGCCATGCCTCTACTAACGGTTTCTTAAATATTCCTACAGTGATTGTCTACGCCCTACAGAGATATCTATCGTATTTTCACGCATTTACTGGATCTTACTGAGGACACTGGGACGCATGCTTCTCAGTGCCTTAGAGTTCAGGCATTTTACAGAAGAGGAAACTGAAGCCCAGTTAAGACCCAAAGTCAGGCAGCCCGTTAGTGACTCTGGGTCTTCAGACTCCTAATACATCCAGCCTTTCCTCCTGGCTCTGCCTCCTTCAGACGTGTTCCAGAAATGCAACATAAACGCTTCGAATTTACGGCCCCTGCTGACATTGTGGAAATGAACTGAATTCTCAAGTTATTAAGTCAGGATTGAAGTAAAAAAAAGTTAGATTAAAAAAAAGTTTAAAAATGTGAGAGGAATTAAGGGATGACAGGACTCATTTGCTTTCAATGCTCCATCTCTGTGTGCTTCCAATTCCAAGCTCTCCTAACAGAACAGTGGCCAATTATACAAGAACTGCAGTTGGTTCTGTGATGTGATTAAGATATCAATAATATTAGCTTACCTTGATCAATCACTTACTATTAATACATGCCAGACTCTGTTCTAAGTGCATCTGCCTGTTAACTCATTTAATCCCTCAGAACACTTTAGAGATAAGTACCCTTCTGGATCAGTAGACCAAGGCCCAGGGGAATGACCTTACCCCAGGCCACACAGCTAGTGAGGGTTCTGACTCCAGAACCCATGACACGATGGGTTACTGAAGATACAATCTCAGCAACCAGAGAGAGGTGGGGTTTTAGGCTAGGTTACGAAGAAGCAGTTGGATCTGGGGTAGGGCAAGAATCAGGGACCTGGAAGTCAGAAAAAGTGCTTCAGGTCACCTATGCCATTCCACTGTTGTTCTGTAGTCACCAAGTCATGTCTGACTCTTTGCGATGCCAAGCACCTTAGCACACCAGGCTCCTCTATCCATGGGATTTCCCAGGCAAGAATAATGGAGTGGGTACACAATTCCATTCTGTTGTATTAAATGTAGAGAGAAGAAATTAAAATGATGGGCTCTAAATATTTTTTTTATTTAGACATCCTGGAATTCGAAGTCAAGTGAGCCTTAGGAAGCATCACTAAGAACAAAGCTAGTGGAGGTGATTGAATTCCAGTTGAGCTATTTCAAAGCCTAAAAGATGATGCTGTGAAAGTGCTGCCCTCAATATGCCAGCAAATTTGGAAAACTCAGCAGTGGCCACAGGACTGGAAAAGATCAGTTTTCATTACAATCCCAAAGAAAGGCAATGCCAAAGAATGTTCAAACTACTGCACAACTGCACTCATCTCATACACTAGCAAAATAATGTTCAAAATCCTCCAAGCTAGGCTTCAACAGTACGTGAGCTGTCAACATCCAGATGTTTAAGCTGCATTTAGAAAAGGCAGAGGAACCAGAGATCAAATTGCCAACATCTCTTGGATCATAGAAAAAGCAAGAGTTCCAGAAAAATATCTATTTCTGCTTTGTTGACTATGCCAAAGCCTTTGACTGTGTGGATCACACAAACTGTGAAAAGTTCTTAGAGATGGGAATACCAGACCACCTGACCTGCCTCTTGAGAAATCTGTATGCAGGTCAAGAAGCAACAGTTAGAACTGGACATGGAACAGACTGGTTCCAAATCAGGAAAGGAGTACATCAAGGCTGTATATTGTCACCCTGCTTATTTAACTTGTATGCAGAGTACATCATGAGAAACGCTGGACTGGATGAAGCACAAACTGGAATCAAGATTGCTGGGAGAAATATCAATAACCTCAGATATGCAGATGACACCACCCTTCTGGCAGAAAGCGAACAAGAACTAAAGAGATTCTTGATGAAAGTGAAAGAGGAGAGTGAAAAAAAATGGCTTAAAACTCAGCACTCAGAAAACTAAGATCATGGCATCTGATGATCCCATCACTTCATGGCAAATAGATGGGGAAACAGTGGAAACAGTGAGACTTTATTTTTGGGGGCTCCAAAATCACTGCAGATGGTGACTGCAGCCATGAAATTAAAAGATGCTTGCTCCTTGGAAGAAAAGCTATGACCAAACTAGACAGCATATTAACAAGCAGAGACATTGCTTTGCCAACAAAGGTCCATCTAGTCAAAGCTACAATAATCATGTATGGATGTGAGAGTTGGACCATAAAGAAAGCTGAGTGCCAAAGAATTGATGCTTTTGAACTGTGATGCTGGAGAAGACTCTTGAGAGTCCCTTGGACTGCAAGAATATCCAACCAGTCCATCCTAAAGGAAATCAGTCCTGAGTATTCATTGGAAGGACTGATGCTGAAGCTGAAACGCCAGTACTTTGTCCACCTGATGTGAAGAACTGATTCATTGGAAAAGACCCTGATGCTGGGAAAGATTGAAGGTGGGAGGAGAAGGGGCCAACAGAGGATGAGATGGTTGGATGGCATCACTGACTCCATGGACATGAGTTTGGGTAAACTCTGGGAGTTGGTGATAGACAGGGAAGCCTGGTGTGCTACAAAAGAGTCAGACACGACTGAGTGACTGAATTGAACGGAAATATTTTTTAATTAATTTATTTTTTAATTGAAGGATAATTGCTTTACAGAATTTTGTGGTTTTCTGTCAAACATCAACACGGACCCTAAATATTAAAAGTACGTAATAGAAAAAGTGAAAGTTGCTCAGTTGTGTCTGACTGTTTTCAACCTTGTGGACTGTGTAGTCCATGGAATTCTCCAGGCCAGAATATTGGAGTGGGTTGCCATTTCCTCCTCCAAGGGATCTCCCCAACCCAGGGATCGAACCCAGGTCTCCCTCATCGGAGGCAGATTCTTTACCAGCTGAGCCACAAGAGAAGCCCAAGAATACTGGAGTGGGTAGCCTAGCCCTTCTCCACGGGATCTTCCTGACTCAGGAATCGAACGAGGGTTTCCTGCATTGCAGGTGGATTCTGTACCAAAAGTACATAATAGGGTTATGTTTAGGGGTCAAGTCATGGGAAATGAGTATGTTGTTTGAGTACTTGGGAGTTGTGGTACATATTAAATGCCTAGTAGATATGTATTAACTGGATAAACGAGAAAGAGTAGACAGCACTTGCTCTGTGCCAAGTGCTGACCTGGGCAGTTCTGCTCGACACATTATGCCTGGTTCTGTCCCCTCCTTTTTGGTGGCTCCTCCTCTTTTCAGTTCTCCCCCTGCCCCCCATGACTCACCCCATCCAGTACTGGTCACCCCTGGACCTTCACACCCTCCCCCGGTGCTTGGGCTCCCTTGTTGCAGCTCTCCACGCTTGAAACCTCTGGGACTTACTTGTTCACAGCTCATGTTGGTCAGTTCACTGAACCATGCAGGTTCTATGACAGAAATCTCTCAGGAGTACCTTTCTTTCCAGTTCCAAGGTCAGCAGACAAGGGTAACTACCTGGAAGCAGATGCCCAGCAGATTTCTCATGTCTCATGCCCTGGCTCCTCTCATGGGTCACACTCCACACTGTTTGACAAAGACATATATATATATATATATATATATATATATATATATATATATATATATATATATATATAAATTTGGCTGTGCCACAGGGCACATGGGATCTTAGTCCCCTGACTGGGGATCAGTCCCTCAGCCCCTGCATTGGAAAGTTGGCGTCTTAACCACTGCACCACCAGGGAAGTCCAGACAAAGTGATTTTCTGACAGTTTCTGACAGCAGGAGCTCTGTTCCTACTCAGGGACTTTCTATGGCTCCTCAGTGCCTACAGGGTGAGCCTCAAGATCCCCCACTAGGATCTGTGATCCTCCCAGATAGGTCCCGCTTCTCGATTGCTTCTGGTATCCATTATTCTTTACTTTCAGTCTTTATGCTTCAATCAAGTGGAGCTGCTGCTCATTCCCTATACATGCCCATCCTGCTTAAAATCTTTCTCATCCTTTAAGGACAATTGGAAATACCTCCTCTAGGAAGACTTCCTTGATCCAGAAGACCTGCCCATGTCTCCTGGAGACATGGTCCTGCTCACATAATATTTTGTGTTGTGTTTGAATAACAATGACCTGCCTCTTGAGAAACCTGCATGCAGGTCAGGAAGCAACGGTTAGAACTGGACATGGAACAACAGACTGGTTCCAAATAGGAAAAGGAGTATGTCAAGGCTGTATATTGTCACCCTGATTATTTAACTTATATGCAGAGTACATCATGAGAAATTGGGGGCTGGAAGAAGAACAAGCTGGAATCAAGATTGCCAGGAGAAATATCAATAACCTCAGATATGCAGATGATACCACCCTTATGGCAGAAAGTGAAAAGCAACTAAAAAACCTTTTGATGAAAGTGAAAGAGGAGAGTGAAAATGTTGACTTAAAGCTCAACATTCAGAAAACTAAGATCATGGCATCTGGTCCCATCACTTCTTGGGAGATAGATGGGGAAACAGTGGAAACAGTGTCAAACTTTATTTTTGGGGGGCTCCAAAATCACTGTAGATGGTGACTGCAGCCATGAAATTAAAAGACGCTTACTCCTTGGAAGGAAAGATATGACCAACCTAGGTAACATATTAAAAAACAGAGACATTACTTTGTCCAACAAAGGTTCGTCTGGTCAAGGCTATGGTTTTTCCAGTGGTCATGTATGGATGTGAGAGTTGGACTGTGAAGAAAGCTGAGCACCGAAAAATTGATGCTTTTGAACTGTGGTGTTGGAGAAAACTCTTGGGAGTCCCTTGGATTGCACGGAAATCCAACCAGTCCATCTTAAAGGAGGTCAGTCCTGGTTGTTCATTGGAAGGACTGATGCTGAAGCTGAAACTCTAATACTTTGGCCACCTCATGCGAAGAGTTGACTCATTGGAAAAGACTCTGATGCTGGGGGGGATTGGGGGCAGGAGGAGAAGGGGACGACAGGATGAGGTGGCTGGATGGCATCACCAACTCGATGGACATAAGTTTGAGTGAACTCCGGGAGTTGGTGATGGACAGGGAGGCCTGGTGTGCTGCGATTCATGGGGTCGCATAAAGTTGGACACGACTGAGCGACTGAACTGAACTGAATAACAATAACCAATGTTTGTTAAACTCTAATGTACAAGGCATCATCCTGTATTATTTAACCATTGCATCAGTCTTATGAGATAGATGCTATTATTATCCAGGTTTTATAGATGAAGAAAGTAAGGCATAGAGAGGTGACTTGGAGCAAGAAGTGACTTGCCCAAGTTCACAGTTATAAAGCAGCTGAGTCAGGATCTGAAGGCAGACAGTCTGACTCCAGGGCCCATGCTTCTAACCTCCACTCCACACTGTGTCCATCTTTTATCCTTTTTAGGAAATAAGCCTCCATTACTACTTCCTCTGCCTGAAAAATCTCACTACAACCATTTCTTAAGTAATGCTATGGGAAGCACAACCACTCCTTTTCTTCCACCTGGCATATCACCAACCAGGATGGTGGTGCCTCTAGACTCCTCCATTAGAGCCCCAATCAATCTTTTGAATGTTGGACCTGAGTCATTGTGTCCCTGGAGCCCTGCACAAAATCCCACAGAGGCTTCAGATGGTTGCTGAATGAGGGAAATTAGTCTTCCTTATCATGGGATTCCTTTATCACCTGGCAGTGTCTCCAACAGATGTCATTCAATATGGTCACTGAATGTTGACCTTTTTTCTCTTTTAAGACCTTCTTTATTTAGATCAATTTTAAAGTCTTTATTGAATTTGTTACAACATTGCTTCTGTTTTATGTTTTGGATTTTTGGCTACAAGGCACGTGGGATTTTAGTTCCCCCACCAGGAATTGAACCTGAGTACTCTGCATTGGAAGGCAAAGTCTTAACCACTGGACCACCAGGGAAGTCCCTTGACTGCCCTTTCTCAGTGAAAGGTCTCTGGCCATGGTGGGGCTCTCACTTTCCTGCTGAGGTTGCCTGACAGGCAAGGCTGGCTCCCTCGTTTCACTCTTACCTGAGCCCCTGATCTATGTTCTGCCCAGATCTGACTGCTCATAGGAAGTGGTAGAAATATGTGGGCAGTGCCAGTTTCCAGCTTTGCTGCCTTGTAGCAGTGAAACTTGGAGCCCCAGTTGACTCATCTGGAAACACAGCTATTGATACCCATCCCTGCCTCCTTAGCAGACTTCTTTTCATGATCTGAAGTGGAAAATATCAATAGTCATTTTCACTCTTTCAACAAATGTTTATTGCACATTTACTCTGCCACACATAATATCTTGTTACAATGTCAGTCTTCACAGTAACCCTTTGAGGTAGATATTATTGATCTCACTTTACAGATGAGGGAGCTGAGGCTACAGAGATGAGGTCTGCATCTGGTGCTTCTGTACATTTTCCACCCACTTCACTGCCTGGGCCTCCTATTGGTTCAGTTACCTAGGGCTTGACCAGGCCCTCCATCTGAGGCCTCCTCCTCAGCCTTAGTCCCCCTCGGCATTTACCTCTGCTGCAGATAAGCAGGGGGGATTTCTGTAGACAGTTTTGATCTTAGTCGCACCTGCCACTGAGATAACACTTTGAGAAAAGTCCAGCATCTCACTCTCTTCATTTTCTTTTTTTCTTTAGAGAGATCGGGGGAGAGGGGTGTCGAGTTTAATCTATTTGAATCTTTACAGGCACTTCTCTTTTTACAAGCTTGGAAAGTTTAGGGATCCTTGAGGAAAGTCCAAGGATGAACTGTGGGTCCCAAAGCCCTGACTCGGGAGCCTCCCTCAGGACCCAGTGAGTCCCCAGCGCCGAGGTCAGGCTCAAACCCTGCCAGCGGAAGCCGCTCACCCGCACTCCTCGAAGATGTCTGGGTAGTGCCGGAATAGCACCGGAGGGTCCCGGTCACCTCGGACCGGGGCCCGAGGCACAGCCCGGATCCCGGGCCTCCGGCCCCGCCGCCCCCCAGAGCAGGAGCGGTGGATCCACTGGTGGGCTTCCACGGCGAACTTCCTCTTGAAGCGCATGCCACACTCGGGGCAGGGGAAGGGCCGCTCACCCGAGTGCATGCGCCGGTGGCTGACCAGCAGCGAGGGGTAGGTGAAGCGCCGGCCGCACTCTGCACACACGTGGCGCCGCTGGCTGGCCTGCGCATCCGCACTCGGCAGGGGGGCCGGGGGCTGAGGACCCGCACCCTGGTCCCAGGCAGCTTGTTTGGGTGGCTGTGCTCTGGCCGAGGTTTTGCTGACGGTCGTGCCAGGGTTGTGTTTAACCAGCTCCTCAGACCTCTCCTTCCCAGGAGCCTTTCTCGGTGCTTTGGCTCCTAGTCCTGCTTCAGGTTCCTCTTCCCTTTTGTTGGGGGTAGCTCCTAGGAAACAGGATCAAGTTCCTTTTAAAAACACATTTGCTTATATTGGCTCAGGTTATAGGATGCTTTTCCTCAGGGAAGTGCCAGAAAGGTACTACCCGTGAATAACACACAGGCTTTGAATAACCATAAGCAGGGTTCAAATTTCTTAGGTGGGCCTTGGTTCCTCATGTGTCAGATGGGAATCATAATGCTTTCTTTACTTCACAGGGTGGTTGGGAAGATTAAATGAGTAGAAGCATCACTTAGTAAATGCTTAATAAGCAGTGGCTATTATTTTTATGGTTTCTCAATTTTTTTTTTTGGCAGGGTTAAGACATTTACAGAGGAGGAAAGACATATTTGCTGGTGAGCATTCTGGTGAGGGGCAGTGGGGAGTGAAAAGCCAAGTTGTCAACTACTGGTATTTTCTCTTGTACCACTTTGCCTTGCTTGAGGAATGTAAAAGGCAGACCTGAAGCTGTTTTCATTCTTTTTTTTTTTTTTTCATTCTTGTACACTAAGTTGCTTCGGTTGTGTCCAACTCTGAGACCCCATGGTCTGTAGCCCACCAGGCTCCTCTGTCCATGGGATTCTCCAGGCAAGAATACTGGAGTGGGTGGCCATTTCCTCCTCCAAGGGATCTTCCCCACCCAGGGATCCAACCCCTCTCTCTTGTGTCTCCTGCATTGGTAGGCAGGTTCTTTACCTCTTACGGAGTTTTAGTTGTTCCTGAAAATGAGAGAATGAGCAGCGTTTCTAGGAGAGAGAGTCTGGGCTCCTGATTCTTATTCTGGTCTCAAGTTGTCCCAAGTTCTGAAAACTTTGTATCAGGTCTGCCTTTTTTCCTTAGCTAGTATCCAACATCGGTTGGCTCTTTCATTCCTTTAGGGGTGCCGGAGGTGGGGATCTGAAAGGAAACACTGCTAGATGGGAAGCTCTGGAACGCCAGGCAGGGAAGACCTGGGACCATCCCTCACCTCTCAGAGCTCCTCCCAGGCTTTCCCCCTCCTCAGGATCCTGGGCGTCGGGGCTCCAAGCCTCACTCTCCTGTTCCATCCAAGAGATGAGGGCTGGTTTGGGGCCTGGGAATCCTGGGAGAGAACAGGGATCACGGTGCTGGCCTGAGAGGCTACCCTAGGTAGACGGCCCCCCCCGCGTCAGGGTGAGGGCATCTCCTCAAAGTTTAGGCTCAATCTGGACTGGGCCTGCAGTGTGCCTTCCAGAAGGAAGCGGATGCGGGGTGGAAGGACTCCCGAGGGGGTACCTGAAGCACTAGGGATGGGAGGTGGCTGGTGCTGTTGGTGGGATAGGGCGGGATTAAGGCTTACAATCCTCTGGGTCCTTATTTGATCTCCCCTTTGAACCCCAATGAAGCAGGAGGGGGGCGGGCTCTGACCCGGGGCCTCACCGAGCGCGCCCAGGTGGCCGTAGGTCTCCCGCATCACGTCCCGGTACAGGGCTCTCTGCGCGGGCAGCAGACACCCCCACTCCTCCGGGGAGAAGTACACGGCCACGTCCGCGAACCTCACGGCCAAGGGCTTCTTGCAACCGGGCCCGGTCTCCCCCGGTCTCAGCACCAGGAGCGGGGCCGGGGGCGGCGCCATGGGGCCTCCCAGCCCCGAGCAGCGGCCGCCTGGTCCCCGCGCCCGGCCTCAGCTCTCGTCGTCCACAAGAAGGGCTCCCGAGCCCGGGGCCCCGCCCAGCCTCGGCTTCCGTACGCAGCCAAGGGAAACGAAGTAGCAGAGCTGGGATTCGGGATTCTGATGGGGACAAATAGACCTCCTCGGTGTTTATTCACTTCATGGCAGCTTGGACACAGACACCAGAGTTAAGGGACCCGGAAGGTGCCTCCAGAAAATATGGCGACGCCGTGGCTTCAATTCTCACTGTCTGCCCTTAAGGGCGGCGTCCTTTGACCGTATCAAACATGGCGTCCGTCTGGCTTCTCATCGTCCACTTGCCCTTAAATACAATGGCTGTGCATGTGGGCCTTTAAGGGACTGGCAGGCAAAGGGTAGTTTTCTTGCCTTCAAGAAAGATGGAAGGCCTCGGGCCTTCCAGCATTCTCCCTGCCCGCGTCTCAGGGCGGCGGGTGATTGGCCGCGACAGCAGGAAGCGGCTGTGCCGCGAGACAGGGGTTGTGGGGGCGTTTTCGCCCGGAAGTTTCGGTGAGCCGGCTGTGGAAGCCACCAAGGACCTCGGCGTTTGTGGAGCCTTGGGCTGTGTCCCCAACGGCCCCGCTCCACACTTCCCGACCGCGGATCTGGAAGCGGGTCCTGGCTCCAGCGGAAAGACGCACACACCTGTCCTAACCCTGGGGGTCGCCGAGGTAGAGACCACGTACAGGTTTACTCTCTTTCCCCCGCCGCGGGGTCCACCCGACCCCTTGCACCAGCGGCTCTGCTCTCAATCTCTGGACTGGAGTCGTCGTAGGAAGGTGCTTGGTGAAGCTGGAACTAGGAAGTTTTAAATTGTGTGTGTGTGTAAAATTGCTTTATAATGTGTTGGTTTCAACCATAAATATATATATATAGTCTCCCTCTTGAGCGCCCTCCCACCCTAAGTTTTGGGTTAAGTTTTTACAAAATAATTAATGTGCATGGCTTTTAAAAGTTAATACAGTGACTTCCTTGGTGGTCCAGTGTTTAAGACTCGCTGCTCCTAATGCAAGGGGGCCCAGGTTGGATCCCTGGTTGGGAAACTAAGATCCTGCCTGTGTCATTGGCGCAACCACACCATGATGAACATATGAGTGTTTACCATAAAATTCTTCATTTATTTGTCTGTGTTGAGTCTTGGTTGTGGCATGCGAGATCTTCATTGCGTCATTCAGGATCTTTCTTTGCAGTGCAGAGCCTCTCTAGTTGTGGCGCCTGGGCTCAGTAGTTGCAGCGCTCTAGCTTAGTTGCTCTGTGGCATGTGGGATCTTAGTTCCTAAAACAGGGATCAACTGGGAGTTCCCTGGATGGCAAAGTGGATCCTTAACCACTGGACCACCAGAGAAGTCTTACTATAAAATTCTTTAAACTCTAGAAATGTTGAAAATTTTTCACACTAAAATGCTGAGGAGGCAGCTCTGCTGCTATTCATTCTTCAAATCATAAAGATATGCCTAGATGCCTTCACATTTTATCTCTGACAACTCTGTGAAGTTGACATTGGTCTTACTTGGCAAGTGAGACAACCAAGGCTCAGAAATGTTGAGTAATCTCCTTAAGGCAGGATGTCCCTGGATGTGGTTAAGAATTCACGCCTACCAGTGCAGGGGAAAGTGGTTTGATCCCTGGTCTGAGATGATTCCACAAGCTGTGGAGCAATGAAGCCCTCAAGCCACAACTACTGAGTCCATGTGCTGCAGCTACTGAAGCCCTCACGCCCTAGAATCCATGCTCCGAAACAAAAGGAGCCACAGCAATGAGAAACCTCCGACTGCAACTAGAGAGTAGCCCCCGCTCTCTGCAACTAGAGAAAGCCCACGTGCAGCAATGAAGACCCAGCGCAGCCAAGAATAAATAAATTGTTTAAAAAATAGATGCTTAAGGCTACACAGCTAGTGGGGACTGAGTTGAAATTGGAATCCAGGTCTACCTATTCAGAAGAGGCTATGTGGCAAAGTAAAAGTAACCCTCACTTCCCATTAATAATCAGTTTTGGAAAACATATTCAGAGAAGTCTTTGGTCAAGAGATACCAATATTTGAGCCTCCAGCACCACTCCTTACATGCAGACATACTTGGTCCCACCAACCTTGTGTTTATTCTTTTAAGAGTTTCCTGTTCTAAAATAGGGCTAGCAGATCTCAATGGGTCAGAAAGACCTCTCAACTGTTGACACATAACAAACTTACAGTAAAAATAAAGATGGAAGATAGCTATGCCATGATTTCAACTCTAATCACAAGTAATATACTCCTTAAAAAAAAAAAATTCCCCAGCATATTTCCAGCTGCAGTTCAGAAAGCAGAACACTCTGAAGAAATAATCCAGAAAGAAAAGCCAGTTAGGTGAATTAATTTCCAAGTGTGAGCAGGAGCCTCAGAAAATGGATTCAACTGCTGTATTTAAAATGGATAACCAAGTGCTTGCTTCGGCAGCACATATACTAAAAAAATTGGAAAATGGATAACCAAGACATACCTACTGTGTAGCACAGGGAACTCTCCTCCAGGTTATGTGGCTGCCTAGACAGGAGGGAAGTTTGGAGGAGAATGGATACACTTAGGGGTTTCCCAGGTGATGCTAGTGGTAAAGAACCCGCCTGCCAGTGCAGGAGGTGTAAGAGACGCTGGTTTGATCCCCTGGAAGAGGGCATGGAAACCCAATCCATTGAGAATCCCTTGAACAGAGGAACCTGGGGGTGGGGCTATGGTCCATAGGGTCGCAAAGAATCAGACAGGACTGAAGCAACTTAGCAGGCATGCACAGATACATATACATGTACAGTCCCTTTACTGTCCATCTGAAAATCACAACATTGTTAATCTGCTATGAAAGTGTTAGTCTCTCAATTGTGTCCCACTCTTTGTGACCCCTTGCAGCCCGCCAGGCTCCTCAGTCCATGGAATTCTCCCGGCAATAATACTGGAGTGAGTAGCCATTTCCTTCTCCAGGCATCTTTTTTTTTTTTTCCCCAGGCATCTTCTTGACCCCGGGATCGAACCCGGGTCTCCTGCGTTGCAGGCAGATTCTTTACCACCTGAGCCACTACAAAATAAAAAGTTAAACAACAAAAGGAAATGGGTGCAGCCTTTAGGCTGAACACTAACAGCAGGTGGCTGAAGGTGCCCTCCTAAGAGATGGCGGCAACAGGATCCCAAGACTGCTACTAGTCCCAATTTAGGTGTTCTTTTGGGCCATTGTACTTCCCTGATAGCTTCCTCAACATCAGGGCTTCCCTGATAGTTCAGTTGGTAAAGAATCCGCCTGCATTGCAGGAGACCCCGGTTCGATTCCTCGGTCGGGAAGATCCCCTGGAGAAGAGCTAGGCTACCCACTCCAGTATTCTTAGAGGACTTCCCTTGTGGCTCAGCTGATAAAGAATCCGCCTGCAACGTGGGAGACCTGGGTTCAATCCCTGGGTTGGGAAGATCCCCTAGAGAAGGGAAAGGATACCCATTCCAGTATTCTGGCCTGGAGAATTCAAAGGACACAGTTCATAGGGTTGCAAAGAGTCGGACATGACTGAGTGACTTTCACTCACTTTGGCCACTGTGCAGTGGGAAAGGAAGCTCTCTGGAGATGAGGTTCAGGGAGACACAGAGGGGCTCTGGAGAAGGGAACGTGTGCAAGGGATCGGAGTAGGCGAGGCATTTATCTTTCTCTCGTCTCTGCTAACAGCAGCTGAGATCTGGATCCTGAGCCGGCACCTCTCCTTCCACCAGGGGTAGAAGCAGGTGTGGGGTCTGAACTACCTCCTAAAAGCGTCCCTGTGGCTCAGCTGGTAAAGAATCTGCCTGCAATCCGGGAGATCTGGATTCGATCCCTGGGTTGGGAAGATCCCCTGGAGAAGGAAACGGCTACCCAACGCACTCCAGTAGTCTGACCTGGAGAATTCCATGGCCTGTATAGTTGTCTATGGGGTCGCAAAGAGTTGGACACGACTGAGCGACTTTCACTTCACTTCAAAGGGAACACCGGGCTCCGTTGAGAACCCAAGAGGAGAGCTGAGGACGCTTGCCCAGTGCCCCACACTTCCAACCCACTGGCCTCTGGGCACCATCAGTCCTCTCCCACAAAGTACTGCGTCCTCGCTGGGTCGCCGGGGCCGCAAGGAGCGCGGCCAGGAGGCTCTAAGTCTCCAGCATCATGTCCAGGTTCACGGCCCTCTGCACGGGCCGCAAGACACCCCCACTCCTCCCGGGAGAAGTACCCCGTCCCATCCGCCGAACCTCCCGGATCCTTGGTTGATTTCCCTCGTCCGCTGGATCCCGACCTCCCAAGTGGATCTGCCACTTTCAACGGGACCGGGGGCGGCACCACGGGAAACACTTCTGTGCTTCGCAGAGAGGCTTCTGGGAAATGTGGAAATGCTGTTAGCTGTTTCCGCCCGGCCTCAGAAAAAGGCCAGAAGGGCCCACAAGCTTGCCCTTAACTAGGATGGCGCCTCTCCGACGTCAACATCCGGGCCTTTTTCAATCTACGTACCAGGCGACAAACCGGAAGGCTTAACCCTGGCTATAGATAGCTTGCGTTGATTGGACAACGAGTGTCGCCGTGGGAAGAAGGACTCGGATTGGACTTTCTGCGGCGGTTCGTTTAAAAGGCCGAGAGTACAGTAACGGCAGAGCTGAAGGTGGTCGGCATTGAAAGGCCGTGGGATCGCCCTTGATCTGACTTTTCTGGGCCTGGCATCTAAGAAAGAGGTTCTGACGGAGTAAAGGTACTCCTTTCTGCTACTCTCTTAAGATCTCTTGAGAGTGTCCGGGAACTGGAGGTGGGTAAAAGCCCAAGGGCAAGATTGAGGCGGGTTCTGGAGGTAAGGGAGTGGAGGGAGGCCTATCCCAACGCTGTGCCCTGGTACTCGGGCAGGGCTGGCTCCTTGGGCTGTGGAAATAGGTTCCTAACCAGTATTTGATCTGGCCCATGCTCCAGGGTCTCAGATGTCTCCCCTTTTACAGACGCTGAAACTAAGTGACGGGGCAAATGACTGCTCAAGGGGCAGCAGAGCTAGATCCAGAGACCTTTTCTAGCCCTCGTTTAGGTCGAACTTAAGTTTAGCCAAGTGCTTAGGATAGCGCCTTGCACAAAGTAAGTACTCAATAAATAGGAGCTTATAGGTGTTATTGTAATTATAACACTAACTGGACAGGCCTCGATCTGAAAACCTGTGTTCAAATTACAGCTCATAAATGATTAATAACACTGGGGAATGAAGCAGACCATCTCTTAAAAATTTTTTTCAGTTTCGTATCAAGCTGGTGGAGTAGGCAGATCCTGTGCTCACCTCCTCCCAGGGACACACCAAAACTACAACCACATATAGAACCGCCACCTCTGAGAACTGACCTGAAGAGTAACATGACAGATTTTCTATAACTAAGGGTATAAGGAAAAGGCCACATTGAGAAAGGTAGGAGGTGTAGAGTCCTGGTCTAGTGAGAACCACCCCACCCCCTACTCTTGTGGGGCAACCCACAAACAGGAGAGATATCACAACTGCAGAGGTACCCCTGAGAAGCAAGGGTCAAGGTCCCACATCAAGCTTCCCAGCCTGGGGGACCTACACTGGGAAGCTGAGCGCCAATAAGAGCTGACTTTGAAAATCAGCAGGGCTCCCATCTCGGGGAGCCCAGGGGCTGTAGGAAAGGGAAGAAACTCCACTCTTAAAGGACTCACACAGAAACTCATTTGCTCCAAAGTCCATCACAGAGGCAGCAGCTTGAAAAGCGCCTGGGCCATACAAGGAGAGTCATTGACTCATTGACTAATTTCAGGGTATGCACCAGAGGGGCCGGAGTCCAGTGGAACTCTAGGGACAGAAGTGCTGGCAGACGTCATTCGTTTTTACTTTCTTTCCATGTAGCTGGCCTGGTGCTGATGAGCACCATTTCTATCAGTCTTCATCAGCTTAACTAATACCACGTGCCCTGCCCCTGCTTTCCCCTGAGACCTCAAGAGGCCAGGCCTACGCACCAGCACCCCCTCCCCGAAGCAGTTTCATCCAGGGCCTGTAGACATTTGGGCCAGGGACCAGCTTGACCTACTAAGGCCATCTGCAGCAGTCACAGCCAAGTCTGCCTGGGGACCAACCTCACTCACCAACACAGCTGCAACAACTGCTGTCCATCCATCACAGGAGGCACACACAGCCTACGCAGGGGATACCCCGGGACACCTGACTTCGTTGACCAGAGGAGATTACACCACTGGACCCTATAGGACACCTCATACATATGTCTTTCAAGGCTGGGTGATGAAGCTGATATATGTAGGAAAAAACACAGAGTTAGGCAAAATGAAGGAACTACAGAATGTCTTTCAAAGAATAGAAACAACTGAATGAAGAGGAGATAAGAAACTTATCAGATAAAAATTCAGAATAACACTTGTAAAGATGTTCATCAGACTCAGTAGAAAACTGGATGAATTCAATGAGAGAATCAATAAAAGCCTAGGTGAGTTGCAAGCCTCCTTCAGCAAAGGGCTAGAAACTATAAAAAAGAACTTTTGAATTCATTTACTGACACCAAAAATACACTAGTGGAAACCATCAGGAAGTCAGAGAAGGGAAAAAAACAGACCGGTGATCTGGGTGACAAGGGTAGTAAAAGTCAATCAGAACAGCAAAAAGGAAAGAGAAACAAAAAAAACTAGAATCGGGCCTATGAAGTGTTTCAGCTGCTCCGGCAGGGGAAGGAGCAGCTGTGGGCAGGCGAACCAGCTTCCAGACTCCTCTCCCCACGCCCAGCACGTGCCCACTCTGCTGCCAGGGTGCCCCAGAGGAAGGTCAGCTCCTCATCGGGGGTGGGGAAGGAGGAGCCCAAGAGGAAACCTGAGAGGTTGTCAACTAAACCTCCTCCTGCCAAAGTGGAAACAAGGCCAAAGAAGGCAACAGGAAAGGATGAATCTTCAGATACAAAAGGGAAACAGGGAGCAAAGGGAAAAACAGGTGGAAATGGCCACCCCAGAGACTAAAGATTTACCTGCATCAAATAGAGAGACTGAAAACAAGGAAAGAAAGAAGTCACGTGTGATTAATATCACACGCCCTAGTCTCTCAGTGGTCCCTGTCTACCTTCTCATACAATCCAGAGGAATATTTTTATCAATTATTTTGTAAATGCAAAGTTTTTTAGTAGCTCTGGTAGTATTTTTAAGAAAGTAGAAATCCTACTTCATTTTTAAAGTGCAAGTACTTTTTTTTAAGTTGGAGCATAGTTGATTTACACTGTTGTGTTAGTTTCAGGTGCAAAGCAAAGTGAATTAGGTATACATATATCCACTCTCTTTTTAGATTCTTTTTCTATATAGGCCTAAACCAGAGTATTGAGTGGAGTTCCCTGTGCTACAGTGTATACTGTGCTATACAGTAGGTCTGTATATGATAGAGAGTATGTGTCTTTGTCAATCCCAATGTATCCCTCCCTTCCCACGGGCTCCCCACCCCCACCGGTAATCATAAGGTTGTTTTCTACATCTGTGGCTCTATTTCTGTTTTGTAAGTTTATTTGTACCTTTTTTTAAGAGTCCACATATAAGTGACATATGATGCTTGTCTTTCTTTGACATTACTCAGTTTGACAATCTCTAGGTCCATCCATAAGCAACATGGATTATTTAAGAGTTGAAGTTAAAAAAAAAAGAGTTGAAGTTATTTACTGGTTGGTTGCTTTTGTTTTTGGTACAACCAGAAAATACTATTATATTGAATTTGGGAAGTTTCGATTGTGTTTGGTGTCGTCTTAATATTCCATAGATGGGTTAGCTTTTATATCCTATGATACAAAGCATATTAAATGGCAGTTTGGAGTCAGTAGTGCATTTAATGTCTCAAACACTTTTTTCTTTTGGCTCTGACACACAGCATGAAGGATCTTAGTTCCCTAACCAGGGATCAAACCCATGCCCCCTGTGTTGGGAGCATGGAGTCTTAGCCACTGGACTGCCAGGACATTCTCATTGAACACTAAATTTCTGCTCTTTCCCTATTGTTTTTGGGTAGAATTGTTTCCCAAAGCAAACCACTCCTTGATCTTGGCTCTCTGATGAGAATTTTGTGCACTCTGTAACATCTTGGGTCATGGTAGTCCAGTTTTCCTAGTAACTTTGTTGTGTGCTATGAACACTTGCAAAACTTGAGTATGTGTTGTATATGATAATAAACTGTGAATTAGTGGGACTTATGATGTAACAACATATCAACATTTGAAGATATTGGTAGATGTATTCTGTTAAGTAATATTCTATTGTATATTGTTCCACATCTACTTTATCCAGCCCTCTGTCCATGGACACTTAGGTTACTTCCTCCACTTCCATGTCTTAGCTGTTGTAAACAGTGCTGCGGTGAACATTGCAGTGTATGTGTCTTTTCAGATCATGTTTTTCTCTGGAGATTTGCCCATGAGTGTGATTGCAGGGTCATATGGTAGTTCTGTTTTTAGTTTTTTAAGGAACCTCCATACTGTTCTCCATAGTGACTATACCAATTTACATTCCCACCAACAGTGTAGGAGGGTTCCCTTCTCTCTACACC
Organism: Muntiacus reevesi; assembly: GCF_963930625.1. Lineage (NCBI taxonomy): Eukaryota > Metazoa > Chordata > Mammalia > Artiodactyla > Cervidae > Muntiacus > Muntiacus reevesi. The sequence goes on from NC_089250.1 coordinate 204,993,566, forward strand.
CTCTCCAGTATTTATTGTTTGTAGGTTTTTTGATGATAGCCATTCTGGCTGATGTGAGGTGATAACCTCATTGTAGTTTCTTTTTGCATTTCTCTAATAATTAGCAGTGTTGAGCATCTTTTCATGTGCCTGTTGCCCATCTGTACGTCATCTTTGGAGAAATATCTATTTAGGTCTTCTGCCCATTTTTTGAGTGGGTTGTTCATTTTAACTGTTAGATGTCATGAGATGTTTGTAAATTTTGGGGACTAATCCCTTATTGGTCATATAGGTGCTCGTAGTAGTCTTTTAGGATCTGTGGTATTTCTGTGGAGTCAGTTGTAACTTCTTTTTCATTTCTAATTTTATTGATTTGAGCTCTCTCCCTTTTTTTCTTGATGCATCTGGCTAAAGGTTTATCCATTTTGTTCATTGTTTCAGAGAACCAGCTTTTAGTTTCATTGATCTTTGCAGTTGTTTTGTCTCTGTTTCATTTATTTCTGCTCTGATCTTTTTTCTTTCTTTCTTTCTACTAACTTTAGGTTTTGTTTTTTCTTCTTTCTCTAGTTGTTTTAGCTGTAAGGTTAGGTTGTTTATTTGACATTTCTCTTTATTTCTTGAAGTAAGGTTGTACTGCTGTAAACCTCTCTCTTAGAACAGCTTTGGCTGCATCCCATAGGTTTTAGAGCCCTGTACTTTAATTTTCATTTATCTCTAGGTATTTTTTTTTATGTCCTTTTTGATTTCTTCAGTGAAATCCATTGGTTGTTTAGTATCATATTGATTAGCCACCATGTGCTTGTGTTTTTTAGTTTTCTTCTTGTAGTTTATATCTAATCTCATAGCATAGCAATCAGAAAAGATGCTCGGTATGATTTCAATTTTCTTAAATTTACCAAAGCTCGCCTTGTGGTGCACCATGAGGTCAGTCCTGAAGAATGTTTCGTGTGCACTTGGGAAGAATGTGTAATCTGCTGCTTTTGGATGAAATGCTCTTTAAATGTCATTTAAGTGCAGCTCTTCTAAAGTGTCACATAAGCCCTGTGTTTCCTTATTCATTTTTTGTCTGGATGATCTGTCCATTGGCGAAAGTGGGGTAGTCAAGTCTCCCACTATTATTGTGTTACTGTCGATTTCTCCCTTTGTGGTTGCTAGTATTTGCCTTACACACTGAGGTGCTCCTTTGTAGAGTGCGTGCGTGCATGCATGCTCAGTCACTTTGGTCATTGTCGGACCTCCCTGCCAGGCTCCTCTGTCCATTTGATTCTCCAGGCAAGAATGATTAAGTCAGTTGTCATGCCCTCCTCCAGGGAATCTTCCTGACCCAGGTATCAAACCCGAATCTCCTGTGTCTCCTGCATTGGCAGGCAGGTTCATTACCCACTAAGCCATGTGGGTAACCCACTCAGTTCAGTCACTCAGTCGTGTCCAACTCTTTGCAACCCCATGAACCACAGCACGCCAGGCCTCGCTGTCCATCACCAACCCCCAGAGTTTACCAAAACTCATGTCCATTGAGTCAGTGATGCCATCCAACCATCTCATCCTCTGTCATCCCCTTATCCTCCTGCCCTCAATCTTTCCCAGTATCAGGGTCTTTTCAAATGAGTCAGCTCTTCGCATCAGGTGGCCAAAGTATTGGAGTTTCAGCTTCAGCATCAGTCCTTCCAATGAATACTCAGGACTGATTTCCTTTAGGATGGACTGGTTGGATATTCTTGCAGTCCAAGGGACTCTCAAGAGTCTTCTCCAGCATCACAGTTCAAAAGCATCAATTCTTTGGTGCTCAGCTTTCTTTATAGTCCAACTCTCACATCCATACATGACTACTGGAAAAACCATAGCCTTGACTAGACAGACCTTTGTTGGCAAAGTAATGTCTTTGCTTTTTAATATGCTGTCTAGATTGGTCATAACTTTCCTTCCAAGGAGTAAGCGTCTTTTAATTTCATGGCTGCAATCACCATCTGCAGTGATTTTGGAGCCTCCCAAAAATAGTCAGCCACTGTTTTCACTGTTTCCCCATCTATTTGCCATGAAGTGATGGGACCGGATGCCATGATCTTCGTTTTCTGAATGTTGAGCTTTAAGCCAACTTTTTCACTCTCCTCTTTCACTTTCATCAAGAATCTCTTTAATTCTTCTTCACTTTCTGCCATTAAGGGTGGTGTCATCTGCATATCTGAGGTTATTGATATTTCTCCCGGCAATCTTGATCCCAGCTTGTGCTTCTTCCAGCCCTGCGTTTCTCATGATGTACTCTGCATATAAGTTAAATAAGCAGGGTGACAATATACAGCCTTGACACACTCCTTTTCCTATTTGGAACCAGTCTGTTGTCTCATGCCCAGTTCTGACTGTTGCTTCTTGACCTGCATACAGATTTTTCAAGAAGCAGGTCAGGTGGTCTGGTTTTCCCATCTCTTTCAGAATTTTACAGTTTATTGTGATCCACACAGTCAAAGGCTTTGGCATAGTCAATAAAGCATAAATAGATGTTTTTCTGGAACTCTCTTGCTTTTTTGATGATCCAGCAGATGTTGGCAATTTGATCTCTGGTTCCTCTGCCTTTTCTAAAACCAATTTGAGCATCTGGAAGTTCACAATTCACGTATTGTTGAAGCCTGGCTTGGAGAATTTTGAACATTAATTTACTAGCGTGTGAGATGAGTGTAATTGTGCAGTAGTTTGAACATTCTTTAGCATTGCCTTTCTTTGGGATTGGAATGAAAAGTGATCTTTTCCAGTCCTGTGACCACTGCTGAGTTTTCCAAATTTGCTGGCATATTGAGGGCAGCACTTTCACAGCATCATCTTTTAGGATTTGAAGTAGTTCAACTGGAATTCCATCACCTCCACTAGCTTTGTTCTTAGTGATGCTTTCTAAGGCCCACTTGACTTCACATTCCAGGATGTCTGGCTCTACGTGAGTGATCACACCATCATGATTATCTGGGTCTTGAAGATCTTCTTTGTACAGTTTTCTGTGTATTCTTGCCACCTCTTCTTAATATCTTCTGCTTCTGTTAGGTTTATACCATTTCTGTCCTTTATTGAGCCCATCTTTGCATGAAATGTTCCCTTGGTATCTCTAATTTTCTTGAAGAGATCTCTAGTCTTTCCCATTCTGTTGTTTTCCTCTATTTCTTTGCATTGATTGGTGAGGAAGGCTTTCTTCTCTCTCCTTGCTATTCTTTGAAACTCTGCATTCAGATGGGTATATCTTTCCTTTTCCCCTTTGCTTTTTGCTTCTTTTCTTTTCTCAGCTCTTTGTAAGGCCTCCTCAGACAGCCATTTTGCTTTTTTGCATTTCTTTTTCTTGGGGATGGTCTTGATCCCTGTCTCCAATACAATGTCACGAACCTCCGTTCATAGCCGTGTTGGTGCATATATATTTATAATTGTTATATATTCTCTTCAGGTTGAACTCTTGATCATTACATGTAGTGTCATTGTTCCTCTTGAAATCTTAAGAAATCTAAGTGATAGAAGCAATCCTATCTTTAAAATTAGTGTGAGAATGTTGTTCATCAAAATTTGATTAGTTTTAGGTTATGTTTGTCATTTTTGCAGTATCATTGGGTTGTATTTTTCATGGAGCATAAGGATGGAAGGAGCCATAATGGTTTTTTTAGTGTAACTGTGCTTCTGCTTTGCTCTTTTTACCATTGTTGATGAGGTACTGTTTTTCCCCTTGGTGGAGATAGTTTAGGACTTCAGTTATAGTATATTGTGCATGTAGTATATTGCTTATATTATATATCATCAGTACATGTATACATGTAAGTACACTGTGATAATAGGGTTTTACGGTTATTGTACCTTGTCATTTATGGCAAATCATGTTCCAAGGTGACTCATTTGCTGCTGCTTCCTAGGTCAGGAACACTCTTACTGGTGATAGCATTTTTCTTGTGACAGAATGACAGCAAGTCATTTTATGAGTTCAAGGCATTAAATTCCATTCAATGAACATTGTTTGCATAGTGGCAAATGTGGATGTGGCATTTCTTCTATAAATGTCAAGGGTTAGATATTAGTAAACTCCCCTCATAGGAAAATTTGTGTTAGAGTGGAGAGGGGGCCTCCCGGATAGCTCAGCTGGTAAAGAATCCACCTGCAATGCAGGAGACCCTAGTTCAATTCCTGGGTTGGGAAGATCCCCTGGAGAAGCGATAGGCTACCCACTCCAGTATTCCTGCCTGGAGAACCCACATGGACAGAGCAGCCATGGGGTGCAAAGAATCGGACACAACCGAGTGACTAAGCTCATCCTGTTAAGGAAAACTTGCCTCTAACTTTCAAGCTGGAAAGGCCCTGGGATAACCGTTCAGAAAAGAATCACAACTAAGTGACTTTTTACATTTTTTGTATGTACCTTTAGAATTGTGTACAAATTGAAACATCTGTGCAGTGATCCTCAAAACAATTTCAATTATAGTAAAATTGAGTAAAATCTCAATTATAGAAGAAAAGGAAACAAAACAAAAATGAGGATAGTTTAAGGGACCATTGAGGGAACATCAAGCAGACGAACATTCGCATTATAGAGGTCTCAGAAGGAGGAGAGAGAAAGAGAAAGGGACAGAAAACGTATTTGAAGAGATGATGGCTTAAAACTTCCCTAGTTTGGCAAAGAAACCAGACATCCAGGTCCAGAAAGCAGTGAGTCCCAAACAAGATGTCCCCAAAGAGACCCACACCAAGACACAGTTAAAATGTCAGAAGATCCCACATGCCTCATGGCCAAAAAACCAGAGTGTAAACAACAGAAGTGGGCTTCCTGGTGGCTCAGTGTAAAGAATCCGCCTTCCAGTGCAAGAGTCACAGGTTCAATCCCTGGGCCAGGAAGATCCCACATATCTTGGAGCATCTAAGCCCACAGCTATTCAGCTTGTGCTCCACAGCCCGGGAGCTGCAACTACTGAAGCCCACGTGCCCTGAAACCTGTGCTCCGCAACAAGGGAGGCCACGCCAGCGAGAGATCTGAGCACGGCAACTAGAGAGTGGCCCCTATACTCCACAACTAGAGAAATCCCACGAGCATGGAAGACCCAGCATAGCCCCCCCAAAAGAATTGTGATAGAGGGTTATCTCTTCTGTTTCTGGGGTGCTGACAGATTCTGATTCCTGCTTTAAGTGCTGGTTACTCAGATGTATTCAGTTTGTGAAAATTGAGTTATACACTTGTGATATGTGAACTTATTTGTATGTGTATTATGCTTCAGTTTTTTACCAAAAAAAAAACTCTACTGTTTTTTCCCATCCCCTGAGGCAACTTCTATAACCAGTTTCTTGTGTCCTTCCTGAGTTATTTTAAGCATATAAAAGCTTACATCTTTTTTTTTTCACAAGTACCATATGAATCACACTTCACTTTGCTTTTTTTCCCCCTTTCACTTTATATGTCTTGTGAATTGCTCAATTTCAGCACATATAGTTCTGCTTTTTTTTTTTTTTTTTAAACGGGTCTGGGAGCATCCTCCTAGCTCTGAATTCAAAAATTGGAGGTCTAAAAGAGAAGCAGTTCTCAAAGACATCATGCTGAATGACAGAAGCCTTAGACAAAAGAATACATGTTCTGTGATACCAACTATATGAAGTTTTATGTAATGGAAAATGAATGTATGGTCAGGACAAAATTAGAACAGTAGTTGTCTCTGTGGGGTGTGGTTGGGATTGACTAAGAAAGGGCCTGAGGGAAATTTCTAGGATGATGGTAATGTTCTGTATCTTGATAGGGGGTTGGGTTAGACAGATGGGTACATTTGTCAACACTCAGCAAAATACACTTAAAATTTGTGCATTTTATGTAAGTTTGACTCAAAAATATGTAAAACAGATACTGAACTCTAGTTGATGACATGCATGCTGAAATATTTAGGGGCGAAGTGTACTGATGATGACAATGTCTTTGAAATGCATCAGAAAATAAAATGGACTGGTAGAAAGATGGGTAATTATGTGATAATAGTAAAGAATAGAATAGTGAAATGCTAATGGATAGAAACTAGGTGATGAGTATATGGGTGTTCACTGAAAAATTCTAAAAGTAAAATGTTGGGAGGAAAAGAGAATGAGAAGCAAGCTGGGTATTGCCTGGACAAAACATGATTAACCATTTTAAAGTGTACATTTAGGTAGCATTTAGTGCATTCGCAATGTTGTATAACCACCACCTCTCTAGTCTCAAAGCTTCATCACCATTGAGACTTTGATTCAGGGTTACATTTATTCCTAAGTATTTTATTCTTTTTATGCTATTGTAAATGGAGTTGTTTTCTTAATTATCTTTTTGGATTGTTCATTGCAACTGATTTTTGTGTTGATTTTGTATCTTGAAACTTTGCTGAATTCATTTATTAGCTGTAACTTAGTGTGTGTAATCTTTAGGGTTTTCTAGATATAGGATCATGTTGTCAGTGAATGGAGATAATTTTACTTCTTCCTTTCTAATTTGAATGCCTATTTCTTCTTCTTGCCTACTTGCTCTGCCTGGAACCTCTAATATAATATTTACTAGAAGTGGCAAAAGCGGACATTGTTCCTAATTCTAGGGGAAAACTTTTAGTCTTTCACCACGGAGTATGTTATTAGCCATGGGTTTTTCATGTATGGCTTTTATCATAGTGAGTTTCCTTCTGTTTCTTGTTCATTAAGTGTTTTTATTGTGCAAAGATGTGGAATTTTGTTATTCTTTTATTGCATCAGTTGAGATGATTTGGGTTTTCTTCCCTTCATTCTATTAAGGTGACATATCACATTGATTAATTTTTGTCTGTTGACACATTCTCAGATTCCAGGAATAAATCCCACTTGGTCATGGTGTATAAACCTTTTAATGTACTGCTTTGGTTTGCTCGTATTTTGTTCAGGATTTCTATGTCAGTATTCATAAAGGATATTTGTAATTTTTTGTAGTGTCTCTGCCTGTCTTTGGTATCAGTGTAAAAGTTTTCAAAATATATGCTGGATGCAAATTCCATTTCAGATCTGTGATTTGCAAATACTTTCTCCCATTCTATGGATTTTCACTCTCTTCAAGGTGTCCTTTGAAGCACAAAGTGGTTTTTACAGTTTTGGGGTTTTTTTGGCGGTACTGCATGGCTTACGGGACCTTAGTAAGTCCCCTAACCAGTGATTGAACCCAGGCCATGGCAGTGAAAGCACTAAAGTCCTAACCATTGGACCACCAGGAAACTCCCCCAAAATTTTGATTTTGAAGATGAGTTAATCAGTTTTTTCTTTTATCACTTGTGCTTTTGGTGTCATAGCTTAGTAACCATTGCCTAATCCAGGATCACAAACATGCTTATGTTTCCTTCGAAATTTTAGAGCTTTTACATTTAGTTCTGGGGTTCATTTTGAGTTAATTTTTGTATATGATTAGAGGTCCAACTTCTTTCTTATGATGTCCCAGGACCATTTGTTGACAGGACTGAGACTTGAACTGTCTTGGCACCTTTGCTGCAAATCAATTAATCATTAACTGTTAGGGTTAATTTCTGGAAGAACATTTTCTCTTTTTAATAAAACTTCTCTTATTTGGATCTCTTAAGAATTAGAACCCTGAAAATTCTAGTTACTTTCCTTCTCCCATGCCCAGCCACCCTGGTAAATGGGTGCAGGTATATTGGGCTTCTCTGATGCCTCAGAGGTTAAAACGTCTGCCTCCAATGTGGGAGACCTGGGTTCGATTCCTGGGTCGGGAAGATCCCCTGGAGAAGGCAGTGGCACCCCACTCCAGTACTCTTGCCTGGAAAATCCCATGGACGGAGGAGCCTGGTAGGCTGTAGTCCATGGGGTCGCAGAGTCAGACACAACTGAGCAACTTCACTTTCACTTTTCACTTTCATGCATTGGAGAAGGAAATGGCAACCCACTCCAGTGTTCTTGCCCGGAGAATCCCAGGGATGGGGGAGCTTGGTGGGCTGCCGTCTGTGGGGCTGCACAGGGTGGGACAGACTGAAGTGACTTAGCAGCAGCAGCAGCAGGAAGACTTACAGCATGCCTTTGCCAATGTAACAAGGTCCTTCATCATGGGGACCCAACCTCCTATCAAAAGGCTCTAGCTTTGGAATTGGCACAAATCTGAGAATTTGTTGAAGACAGGGCCTTGCATGTTTGCATACTCAACAAGATGTGTAGCAACATGAAAGCCCCAAAGAGGAGCATTTCCTAACACTGGCTTTATGGAGTTCTTGTACGAACTACAGATAGGAATGTATATAAAGTGCTTAACACAGTACGTGACACATCGTAGATGCTCAACAAAGTGGCTAGAATACTATTGCAATGGGCCAAAGAATAAACAGAGTGGATACAGTGAATGTAGACTACTGTTTCAAGAAATTTAGCTGAAAATAAGAGATTAGGACAGATGCCAAGCGAAATTTATTGTTTTTAAAGACAGATTTTAGCATGTTTATAGGTTGGTATGTATGTTCCAAAAAAGAGACTCTGAAAGTAGGACTTCCCTGGTGGTCCAGGGGTCAAGACTGCACTCCAGTGTCGGAGTCCCAGGTTCAATCCCTGGCCAGGGAACGAGAGCCTACATGCCACAACTAAAACCTGGTATAGCCAAATAAATAATGATTTTTTTTTTTTAAGGTATGTTTGTACCTTTAAAAAAAGACTCTGAAACTATAAAACTTAAGAGAATAACAGATGGAGCAAACTCCATGATGGGGCAGAAGTAGAGGAAATCAGGCATACCTGTATTGGGAAGCACTGTATGAGGGGCCCCCCCTGACAGCAAGTAACAGGTGATCACACAGAACTTTCAGAGTGACAATATAGAGTGGAATGTTAAGGGAGTTCTTATTTGACACTCTGTTTTCTTAGTGAAAGAGAAGGCAGTCAGTGGTTTGGGACCTATGAAAGACAGTAATGTTGAAAGTTCAGCTGAGGATGGAGCGGAAAGGCTGGCTCCTCTCAGCAGCATTCTTCCTTCATAGTCCACACATAGGCATAAAGACAGATGGGAGATAGATCCATAATGGCACTGTAGATTAGTTCATTCTTTCGGTCGCAAGTAACATAAACTCTTAACTACCAAAAGCAGAAGAGAGAATTGCTTGGAAGAGTACTGGGATCAACAACTGACTATAGGAACTTCCCTGACGGTCCAGTGATTTAAGAATCCAAGTTTCCACTGCAAGCGTCATGGGTTCAGTTCCTGGTCAGGGAACTAAGATCCCGAAAGCTAAATGGCACAGCCAGAAACAAAAACTCTCCCACTGGCTACAGTTGGTTGAAGATCAACCAACTGAAGTTGGGATCCTGGGACTAATGAGGAAACCTAAGAACTTGCCTCATTTCAGCCCTCCACAGACCACATACTGGGATTGCCTACCAACAGCTCTGAAATTTTATGAGTTACAGTGGAGGTCCAAAGAAATTTCTAAAATTCCTAGGAAATAGTTGGGTTAGCCTGGTGATAAAAGTAGGGTAAAGAACCAGTTCTACAATAGAACATGAGGCAGAATTCTAATAGGTCTCTGCTAGGGAAGGTTTCCATCAGAACTATAAAAATGTCTCCTCAGTCAAGGAACTAGATTTACATTTTATAAACAATAATTCCACAAGGAACATAGTCACTCATCAGACATTTTAATGAATCCCATCTGATATGACCCCTGCTTTGGGGGTAGCCCATCAATCCAAGAAGAAACAGTTACAATGCAACTTGCTAAAGACCAGAACAGAGGAAATTACAAACACTCTGCCCCAGCCACACACCCCTGGGGCTGATGGCAGAAGAAATGAGGGAAGAAGCAACAGGTAGAAGGATGACCGACTTCAAGGGTTGGACTATACGTCATGTTTGGAAATTCCAATTTGGTGCAGCTCCCCAAGGCCAAGTGGCAGGCCTTGTTTATTTAATTCAGTAAAGCTTTACTGAGTACCTACTTAGGGATGGGTGCCATGAAGGCACATCAAAGGTTAAAACATGCTGCTGCCATATGGAGCTTCTGTGAGGCGGGCATGAATACAAATTGATGACTAGACTTCTGCTTCATATTCAATTACCTAACTTTCTAACTTCCCTGAATGGCCTCGCCTCATTTCATGAAAGACGCTGACAGAGAAATCAATGGAAGGTTCTGTACTAGTGTCTCCTCGTTCTCATGAGAATCAGGGAGGAGTGAGACCCAGTTCCCAAGAAGTCAAATCCACCAGATAAAGTACAAGCTGGTCCTAGTTTTACTTCTTGCTGCTACACCACAGCTCCCCTGCCCTGCTTTTCCTTAAAATCAGTCTCCCAAAGCTCACTGTGCTTATGTCCCAGACCTACCTTGAACCAAACTTCCAAACTCAGGGTTCAGAAGACTTAGCTTTACAGCATGTGGTTTAAAAAGAAAAAGCTTAGGTATATAGGTGTCTGCAACCCAATAAAGCCCTGGTACACTGTCACCACCCCCAAATCCAGTGCAATCTAGACCTGTTCAATTACAGACCAGGGGGATATAGTGCACACTGTGATGCTGGCTTATTTAGTATGACTCTTTAAAAAAGACATTGAAAAACCAGCACCTGCCTGGGGAAAGATCACATGTGGGAACCAAAAGCCTGTCTTTTAGGAATGGTTGACCAAATTAATGCTGCTTAACCTGAAAACATGGAGACAACCTATCTGTGATTAAGTTTTCTGAAGGGCTGACGTGTAGATCAAGTTTTAAACATATTCTGGGCGAGGCTTCCAGGGAAGGAGAATGTAGTACTTAAGGGCCTTCTAAAGCTCAGAGCTATGCCACAGTGAAAGGACCCGCCTTGTGAGGTAGTGAGCTGCATCAAGGGAGGTTTTAAAGGGCAGAAGACCACTTGGAAGGAATACTGTCAAAAGGGGGCTAAACCAAGTTTGTTTCAAACCTAGCAAGGAAGAAGAGGCAGAGGAGGGGGAAGATCTTGCACCCCATGAATGGGATCCTCCTGACTGCATGCACAAACTAGAAAATACAGTCCCTAAATTAGATGGAGAGAACCTTTAGCCTGATACCCCACACACAGCAAGTCCTTTAGGGCAGGTTGGAAAATTTTTACCGCATAATGTCCCCTCTCCTAACTGGGACTGTCTGTTCTAGACACATGTATTAAGGCAGCCAGCATGGTAGAATACACTAATGTTCAGCTCTGTGGAGCAAGAGACGTGGGTTTTAGTTCTGACTCTGCCCTATATGATCAGGGGGCTCCTTCCCTTTTCTGGGCCCCCTCCATGAAGTGAAATGAACTTACACAGTCCCTTCCCTTCTAAAGGGCCTGGCCTTTCTGGCTAGGCGCCCCTATGGCAGATCGAGGGCCACAGTTCTGGACCCCAGGGCTACACTTGTGGACTGCCAGAGACCACCTCTGGCGGAAGCAGCGGCCACACTCCAGGCAGGGGAAGGGCTTCTCCCCCGTGTGCAGGAGCTGATGCTGAGCCAAGTGGCTCCACTGGGCAAAGCGCTTGGAGCACAGGTCACAGGCGTAGGGCCGCTCGCCCGAATGGACGCGCCGGTGACTGGCCAGCAGTGAAGGGTAGGCGAATCGGCGCCCACAGTCATCACAGGCATGCAGCTTCTCCTCGGTGTGCGTGCTGCGGTGGATGGCGAGGGAGCCGCTCCGTCGGAAGGCGCGGCCGCAGTCCGGGCAGGGGTACGGCTTCTCCCCCGTGTGCAAGAGCTGGTGCTGGAGCAGCGTGCTGCGCTGGGAGAAGCGGGCTTCGCAGTGCTCGCAGGCGTAGGGGCGTTCCCCAGAGTGCACCCGCCGGTGACTGACCAGGCGAGAGGAGGAGGAGAAGCGCCGCTCGCAGTCCGGGCATGGGTAAGGCTTCTCGCCCGTGTGGATGCGCTGGTGGATGACCAGGGCGGTGCGCTGGCGGAAGCGCCGGTTGCATTCCAGGCAGGTGTAGGGCTTCTCTCCGGTGTGTGTGCGCTGGTGGATGGCGAGCAGGGAGGGGTAGGCAAAGCGACGCCCGCAGCTGGCGCACTGGTGGGGTTTCTCACCCGTGTGCGTGGTCCGGTGATTGGCCAAGGACCGACTCCTCCGGAAGCAGCGGCCACAGTCAGGACAGTGGTAGGGCTTCTCGCCTGTGTGGATGACCTGGTGCTGGGAGAGGTTCTTGCGCTGGGAGAACCGCTTGCCACACTGGTCACAAACGTAGGGACACTCCCCAGAGTGTGCCCGCCGATGACTGACCAGCAGGGACGGGTAGGAAAAGCGGCGCCCACAGTCCGGGCAAGGGTAAGGCTTTTTCAGATTCTGGGCACACTTGTGGCTCTGCAGGGCCAGGTGATCGGGAAAGGTACAACCACAGTCAGGGCAGATGGGACCTCCTGAAGTCTGCCGGGGGATCAGACGGGGTTTGCTGGGCCGCCGGCCACGCTTCCCCTTTCGGGGCGCCTCCTTAGGTGGGAATACTTCCTTCTCTTCATTCTTCTTTCTGGTTTCTACAGGGACACAAAGGAGAAATTAACAAATACTGGGCTTCTACTCTTTCCTATTAGTGTTACAGGTTATAAAACAATCACACTCAACGCCATCTTCAAGGAGTGTGAGTGACACAGACAACCAACCAAGTGAGACATACTGCTCAAGAATATGGAGGGTATTACTGAAGCCCCTAATCCAGCTTGGAGAAGTCAGGGAAGGCTTCTTGGAAAGATTAAGCAGACTAAGAAGTTTTTGAAGAGGTTAAATTTAAGGCAGGAAATGAAAACAAATGAGGTATGATCTGGCAGTAACTAGATCATAAGGCCCTCTAAGTCCATGCTTCTCAAATTTTATTGTGATTCTGATCATTTGGAGGGTTTAATGAAACACACTGAGGCTTCGCAGGTGACGCAACGGTAAAGCTGCCTGCCAATGCAGGAAACTCAGGAGATGAGGGTTCAATTCCCGGGTTGGGAAGAATCCCTTAGAGGAGGAAATGGCAAGTGAATCCAGTATTCTTGTCTGGAGGATCCCATGGACAGAGTAGCCTAGTGGCCTTGCTTCATCCTGAAGGCTAAAGATTCCTGCACTGATCAAGGTCACTTGGCCAGAAGGGCAAAAAGAGGCCAGTGCACGGCAGACCACTCTGCCCCATTGGAGCCTTTCAATCCAAATCTGGAAAACTCGGAGGTATAGGTTCTCTCAGTGTTAGCTGCTCAGTCCTGTCTGACCCTACAACTCCATGAACTGCAGTCCACCAGGCTCTTCTATTCACCGAATTCACCAGGCAAAAACACTGGAGTGGGGTGCCATGCCCTTCCCCATGGAATCTTCCTGACCCAGGGATTGATCCTGGGTCTCCTGCATTGCAGGCAGATTCTTTACCTTCAGAGCTTCCAGGGAAGCGCTTATAGGCTCTCTTAGAGCCCAGGCTGGAGGCAGAGTCCTGGGAAGGAGGCAAGAGGGTGGTGGAGGTGGAGGTTTAGTTGCTCAGTCATGTCTGACTCTTTTCGACCCCATGGACTGTAGCCCACCAGGCTCCTCTGTCCATAGGATTCTCCAGGCAAGAATACTGGAATGGAGAGTCATTTTCTTCTCCAGGGGATCTTCCTGACCCAGGGATCCAACCAGGGTCTCCTGCATTGGCAGGTGGATTCTTTACCACTGAGCCACCTGGGAAGCCCCAAGAGGGTGGTAACTCTTTTTAAAAGTTCACTGATCCATTTACACAACAGACAACTGCATGTAGTCAGTTTAGAAATTGGCAACAGGGACTGGACACCAATCAAAGAGACAAATATCCTGAAGTTGTGAAAATAAACACAGTAAATGGAGCGTTCCAGCTTGGGTCATAGCTACCCCTCAGCACCGAAAAACTCTGGACTGAGTCATTAGAGGCTGCAAGCCCTCCAGAGGCATTTTTCACTCACTTCTTTGGACTGCTACCCCTTTTGGGCACTCCTGTGGATCCAGGGCAGCCGGTTCCCAATCATCTGTATTTCGTTCCAACCAGGAGATGAGGGCTGGTTTGGGACCTGCGCACCCTGGGGGAAGGAGAACCAGTCAGGCCCAGCTCATACACAATGCTAGGTAGATTGATCTACCCCGGTGACATCATCTGCCCAGCCCCCGTCCTCCTCCCCTGACACAACTTGGTCGCAGGCCAGGACCCTGGACCTCTAGACTCCCTGCCTCCTCCCACCCCCAGCTCCTCCATCCCTTTGGACCCGCGGAAGCAGGCTGGGCTGGGCCTCACCGAGCGCGCCCAGGTGGCCGTAGGTCTCCTGCATCACGTCCCGGTATAGGGCCCTCTGCGCGGGCCGCAGACACCCCCATTCCTCCCGGGAGAAGTACAAGGCCACGTCCCCGAACTTCACCGCCCTCGGTCTCCTTCCCCTTCTCCGGCCGGGTCTGGCCTCTCCTGGTCCCCGCGCAGGGAGCAGAGCCGAAGGCCGCGCCATTGGACCCGAGAAGCCGGCACCACGGCCTTCCCCCTCCCAGCCTCGGCCCCTGGGCGCTGGAGGGGCCGGGGATTTGGGAGCCCCCGCCAGACCCGTGCGGAGCGTGCCGGGGAGGCCCGGCGGGAACCGGAATCAGCCGCCTGCGGGGCTAACGGAAACCTTTCGCTGTTATTCAGGAAACTCCTGCCCGAACTTGGGTGAAAGGCACCGGAAGATGCCTTCGGCGAAAATGGCGGCGCCGCTACTGCACCGCCTTTGCCTGAAACACAGGCAGCTTCCAGCTATCGATTTTATTGACCGGAGCGCCATGCCGGCTGCCTAACCTCTTTGCCCTCAAGTGTGATGGCGCTGCGATTGGGCTTCACGCCCTTTTTTCCCCCGTTCCACGCGCTCATTGGGCGGTGGCCGAAGATCGAGCATTCTGATTGGGTGATGCCCAAAGCGGCCTGTTTGAACGAAGCCAACGGAAGCGTAAGGGCAGAAAAGCTGGACCCTCGGGTCGGGTGACTGCCAGGAGTCTTGGGGCGGAAAGGGGCGAACCCGCCGGGGTCAGGAACGGTCCCCAGTTCCCTAGAGGTGCAGCCTAGCCGAGGGAGGGAAGGATTTCAGCGACGGAGTCACTCTGGCCAACCGGGGGCCGAGATTTCCCTGGGTTGTCTTTCCTGGCTTTCTCTTCCGATGGTGGGTTAGTTCCTTATTGCCCTTTGGGGAAGGGAATTAATGTTAGCGTTTCCTTTGCGCAGGTACTACGCCCAACATATTACACATTTCAACTTTTTAATTTTTTGCTACTTCTGTGTGAAGTGATGGTTATCATCCTGGTTCTACCAATGAGGAAAAACTCAGAGGGTACTTGCTAGTAAGCAGAAGGAACAAAGATTTTGTGGTACGCACCAGCCTAAAATTTGCGAGTTGAGTTTTATTCAGGGACCTTAATTGAGGACTATATTCTCTCCGATAGCTCTGAGGAACTGCTCCGAGGAAGGAGCCAGTATATATAGCAGATTTTGTTGGAAATATTTTTGGAAATAATATTTCCACAAAAAAATATATTTGTTGGAAATATACACATTATATATATATAATTATAAAATCAAAAGATTATTGCTGATCGCAAAAAAACCCCGACATTTCAAGTTAATGATATTGTGCTTTTCTCTGTTGGAAGAGTGTTGCAACTTGTTGAAATTGTTCTTTAGATATGCAACTTATTGTAACTATCTAGCCCAGTATCTATTAAAGAATAGAATATTTCCTCTATTTTTCCATCTTGAATTCCCCTCAGGGTGCCCCTTAGAACAGGGGCAGGGGGACGTGGCGGTTTTAGTGGCTGATGGCTTGATGGTGGGCAACATTTGTGGTTTATTCATTCATTTATTTATTCATGCCAACATTATGGCATTAATAGCAGGGTATCTTCCCTTTCCATAGGGCCCCCCCTCTTGGTGGGGGGGCTATCCCCCCACCAGGCTTGTGACAACTCAGTTCCCCCATCAGGGATTGAACCCTAGCCACAGAAGCAAGAGCCTAGAATCCTAACCCCTTGGCCACCGGGGAACTCCCATACAGGGCCCCCTCTTGGTCATAAATTCAGGTAAGGTTTAAGAGGCATTTCATGATCAATTTGTCTCATGGCACCAGGAATTTTCGTTCCTAGGTCAGGGGAGTATTTTATTGATCAGCCACCCAATGTGCTATTTTTGGATTAGGCCCAGGAAATGTCTTCCTCTTTTGCTTCTTCATACCTAGAGTCAAACTGTTACAATTATTTAATATAGAGTTATATATATGATCAATTGCCTCAAGACATTTAGCCACCATTAATTTTGTTGGGAGGGATTGGGGGCAGGAGGAGAAGGGGACGACAGGGGATGAGATGGCTGGATGGCATCACTGACTCGATGGATATGAGTTTTGAGTAAACTCCAGGAGTTGGTGATGGACAGGGAGGCCTGGTGTGCTGCAATTCATGGGGTTGCAAAGAGTCGGACACTACTGAGCAACTGAACTGACTGACTGAATTTTGTTGGAGGCCTGGTTATACATTAGGTAATGCAAGAGGCAACAATCTTATAAAATAGATAAAGTATAAGTAATACAGCTAGTAATATTAATAAGATTATAATACAGCAGAGAGACACAGGGCTTCCCTTGTGGATCTGTCCAGAAAGAATCCGCCTGCAATGAAGGAGACCTAGATTCGATCCCTGGGTTGGGAAGATCTGCTTGAAGAGGGCATGGCAACCCACTCCAGCATTCTTGCCTGGAGAATCTCCATGAACAGAGGAGCGTGATGGGCTATGGTCCATGGGATTGCAAGAGTCAAACACGACTGAGTGACTAAGCACAGCAGAGAGACACAAAGCGTACATAATTTGAAAACAACAAAAAGAGAACAAATTTCAATGATTAGTATAGCTAGTTGTAACTTGGTTATAAGAAGCCATCAAGTCCAGAGGTGAACCAGCTATGCTCAGTCATTCAGTTGTGTCCAACTCTTGTGACCCCATGGACTGCAGCCTGACAGGCTCCTCTGTTCATGGAATTCTCCAAGAATACTGGAGTGGGTTGTCATTTTCTATTCCAGGGGAATCTTCCTGACCCAGGGATCAAGCGCCCATCTTGTGCATCTCCTGCATTGGCAGGCAAATTCTTAACCACTGTGCCACCAAAACCAGTATAGCAGTTCCTCAGAAATTGAAAACTAGAATTTATTACCTAGCCACTCCACTTTGAGTATATACTCCAAAGAATTCAAAGCAGGGTCTTGAGCTATTTATGCACACACATGTTTATAGCAGCATTATCCACAATAGCCAGGAGGTGGTAGCAACCCAGGTATCTGTGGACCAATGAATGGATAATGAAAATGTGGTGTTTACAAACAATGGAATATTAACCAGTCTTAAAAATTTTAGAAATTCTGCAACATGCTACAACTTGGATGAAACTTGAGGACATTATACTAAGTGAAATAAACCAATCACAAAATGATAAATACTGTATGGTTGTGTTAGGGGAAGCACACTCACTGAAATCTTCCACCCTGGCCAGGCACCTTAGTAACTATTTGCATAAGTCGATTTACAACAGGAGGTCCTGGTAATGAACACAGAGCTAATAAGCCTGCACCAACGGAAAGAGTTCGGGAAAGGTCAAAAGGAGACACCACAGGTCCGACCACCTCCCAGAATCCTCTCTAGCATCCATCTTGGCTGAACAAGGCGTGCACCACCAGGAAGGGCTCTGAGTCAGAATGATTGGTTAAAGACAACCCGGAAACTAATTCCATCACCATAAAACCCGAGACTGCGAGCCACGTGGCAGAGCTGTTCTCCTGGGTCCCCTTACCCTCCTGCTCTCCACCCAGGTGCCCTCTCCCAATAAAATCTCTTGCTTTGTCAGCACCTGTGTCTCCTGGGACAATTCATTTCCAAGTGTCAGACAGCCCAGTTTCGGGCCCTGGAAAGGGTCCCCCTTCCTGCAACAGTTGCACTTATATGAAGTATCTAAAGTAGCAAGTTTCATAGAAACAAAGTAAAATGGTTGTTGGGTGATTATCATGGGCTGAGGAGAGGGGAATATGAAGGGGTTTTTTTTAATTTTTTTTTTCCTCTTTCTTGTTTTCTTTTTTGTTGTTATTCTAGTGGGGTTATAGAAAGGATTATATACCATGATTGGATGGGAGTTAGCCCAGGGGTGCAAGGTTGGCATGACATCTGAAAATTAATTCATGTAATACATCATGTGTCAATAAAATAAAGACCACAGGATCATCTTAACAGATGTGCAAAAAGAATTTGACAAAATCTAACACCCTTTATAATTTATATATACTTATATATATCATACATAATATAAATAATATATATATTATTCTCATCACTTCTATTGTTCTAGGCAGAATTAGGCAAGAATATGAAATAAAAGGCATCCAGATTGGAAAGATGTAAAACTTGTTATATGTAGGCGACATAATATGAAAACTCCTAAGAAATCCATCAAAAAAAAAAGTAGTCATTTTGTATGACTATCAATTTCTTACAAAACTAAACATAGTCTTATCATATATTTCAGCAATTATGCTCTTAGGTATTTACCCAAAGGAGTTGATAACTTCTGTTCACATAAAAAAATTTGCACATGAAAAAAAAATTTGCACATGAATGTTCACAGCAATTTTATTCATAATTGCCAAAGCTTTGGGGCAAACAAGATGTCCTTCAGTAAGTGAATGGATAAATAACCTGTGGTATGTTCATACAGTTACATATTACCAGTGAAAAGAAGTGAGCTATTGAGACTTCCCTTGTGGTCCAGTGGCTAAGACTCTGCACTCCCAATGCAGGAGTCTCAGGTTCAATCATTTGTCAGGAAACTAGATCCCACATGCCACAACTAAATATCCTGCCTCCTGCAACAAAGAACAAAGATCTCCCATGCCACAACTAAGACCCAGTGCAGTCAAATAAATAAATGTTAAAAAAAAAAAATGAGCAATCAAGATGTACAAAGATATATAGTAACCTTAAATGCAAGTTACTAAGTGATTACTGTATGATTCCAACTATATGACATTCTGGAAAAAGGAAAACCATGGAGACAATAAAAAGATCAGTGGTTTCCATGTGTTAGGAAAGGAGAAATAAACAGTTGGAACACGGAGGATTTTTAGGGTAATGAAACTATTGCACATACTATAATAATAATGGATACATGTCATTATGCATTTGTCAAAACTCTGAAGCACATGAAAAGTGAACGTTAATGTAAACTGTGAACTTTGAGTGATAATGTGAACCAATGAAGTTTCATGCAGTGTGGTGCTCAGTCACTTCAGTCGTGTTCGACTCTTTGCAACCCTATAGACTATATAGCCTGCCAGACTCCTCAGTCTATAGGACTCTCCAGGCCAGAATACTGGAGTGAGTTGCCATGCTCTCCTCCAGGGGATCTTCCCAACCAAAGGACTGAACCCGCATCTCCTGCATTGCAGGTGAATTCTTTACCATTGAGCGACTGGTGAAGCCCAATGTAGGTTCATAGATTGTAGAAAATCTACCCCTCTGGTATGGGATGTTGATTGTGGGGGAGGCTGAGGGGAGGGCAGAGGGATGTAGGAACTCTCTGGGCATTCTGCTCAATTCTACTGTGAACCCTAAACTACTTTAAAAATAAAATCTATTTTCAAAATGTTAAATAAAGATTCATGCTACAACGTGGAAGACTTTAAAAAACATGCCAAGAGAAATAAGCTAAATACAAAAGACCATGTCTTGTAATTTCATTTACATGCAGTGTCCAGAAAAGGCACATCTACAGAGACCAAAAGCAGATTAGTGGTTGCCAGGAGCTGAGGGAGGGGAGAATGAGGAGTGATGGCTGAGGAGTTTCTTTCTGGGGTTATGAAAATGTGCTTAGTTGATTGTGGTGATGGTTTCATAACTCTCAGTTCAGTTCAGTCGCTCAGTCGTGTCCGACTCTTTGCGACCCCATGAACCCCATCACCAACTCCCAGAGTCCACCCAAACCCGTGTCCATCGAGTCGATGATGCCATCCAACCATCTCATCCTCCGTCGTCCCCTTCTCCTGCCCTCAATTTTTCCCAGCATCAGGGTCTTTTCCAATGAGTCATAACTATAAATATACTAAAAAAAAAAAAATTGAATTGTACAGTTTAAACGGGTGAATTATATGGTGTGTGAATAATATTTCAATAAAGCCGTTAAAAAAAGAAACAAACAAAACTATGTCCTAGTCATAGCCATAGCAAGATGATCGTGGTAAATAATTATAAAAGGCTTCCTAGAGACTCTAGGACAGCCCCTCCCAAGCTTCAGCTCACTACGCCCTCTGTTCCTCTCCCCTTCAGGCTTTTTGCCGGGTTTGAGTAATCCTGCGGCTCTCGTCTAAGAACTCGCTTAATTAGGTACGCTGTGAATAGACGAATAAAAAGCAATAATAGGCATAGGGAGGAGACCACGAAAGGCCCTCACAGAGCGCCCCCAGGTGGCCGTAGGTCTCTACATCACTTTCGGTAAAGAACCTTCTGCGCCTCCGATTTCACTTCTCCAAGAAGAAATACTCGGCCGCGGCGGTAAAGCTTCACAGCTCACACCCTCCTCGGCGAGATCCGGGCTCTGGGCTTCAAGTGCGGAACGGTGCTGGTGCGGCGCTTGAATTCTTCCAGTCCCCAAGTCCTGGATGCCCCAATCCAAGGGCCACTCTCTTTTCCGAGCCAAGGAGCACTGCCCTGCTAGACCCGGCGCCTGAGCTGGCTCGGATCTGGCTACGCGTGGGTCCACGCTGCGGCCAAAACAGAGGAATCGTAACGTCGTGGTCACTCTCGGACTCAAGAGTGAACAAAGGTATCGGAAAATGCCCTAAGAGAATATGGCGGCGACTGCCTTCACAACCATCATTCAAAAGCAGTCGGAAGCTAGTCATTCGTTTCCTTCAGATGATCTTATCAAATAAGAGCTAGCTCCAAATATTTAGCTCCAGCTCTTAAAATTCCTTACCCCTCATTGGTGCTTCCGAAGATTAGCTTGAGGACGTGTCTTCTGACAACGCCCAGTGATTGAACTGTTTACATCACTGAAATAACGACGTCTACGCTGATTGGCCTCTTGGGCCAGACTACAGGACGCTGTTGCTAGGTAACGCCTGACAGAGGGCCGGGTTCGCAGAGCAGCAGCAGGAGTCCCCAGGTTACTATGCCGGGAGTCCGCACTGGTCAGCGCCCTCTGGGCGATTCTACGTCGACTCTTTCTGTTCTGCTGACCCACAAGACCTCAGAGAGTGCGTCCTGACAGCAAAATGAGCTCGGTTCCTGTCCTGAGAGATGCCAGTTTTGTGGAACTGAGCACCTTTATGGAATTTCTTCATTGCTCCAGGTGCAAAACAGCCTTCTCATTGGAATCATCTAACCCTGAGCAACGCTCCATGTGAGGGCAGGGAGTGTGTTCCCTCTTAAAGACTCTTTGCAACCCCATGGACTGTAGCCTGCCAGGCCCCTCAGTCCATGGGATTTTCCAGGCATGAGTACTGGAGTGGGTTGCCATTTCCTTCTCCAGGGGATCTTCCCAACCCAGGGATCGAACCCAGGTCTCCCGCATTGCAGGTGGACGCTTTACCATCTGAGCCACCACAGAAACCCTATTTAAGAATAAGAAAATTAAAAAAAAAAAGAAGAACATTGAGACTGGGTGACTGGTATCCAGGTCTGTCTGGCTCCAAGTCCAGTGCTCTTTCTGACCTAATCACTAGGGCTTTTCCTTCTGAGACATCTTGGCCCTGAGACTGTCAATTTCTTGACAGTCTTGGCATAAAGTCCCTGACACACTAGCTGGATTTAAGTGACTTAGAGAAGAGCCCTCTTCCCTTTTCTCCACCGCTCTGAGAGCTGAGTGGGCAAAGTCAGAATTTAGTTTTTGTTGCCCCTTAGCATCTAATAACTATACTGTAACAAGAAAAACAACCCACACCACGTGCCAGGAACGGTGCGGTTTGGTGGTTTAGTCGCTAAGTGGTGTCCGACTCTTGCGACCCCATGGACTTTCCGAATGGGGGCGCTCAAGCGCAGTTGAACCTATTTACTGTAACATTTGTGTGTGCTATGTCGCTTCAGACGTTTCTGACTCTTTGCGACCCCACGGACTATAGCTCACCAGGCTCCTCTTTCTATGGGATTCTCCAGGCAAGAATACTGGAGTGGGTTGCTTCCCCTTCTCCAGGGGATCCTCCCGACCCAGGGATTAAACCTACGCTTCCTGCAGCTCCTGCCTTGCAGGCAGATTCTTTACCTAAGAGCCACCGGGGAAGCCCAACACTGCTAAATTAAGGACCAGCAATAGAATTCAATGTGTCTGATTTTGAAGCCCATGTATCCTAACCATTTTGCTGTACAGCCACTCCTGGCACAGCAATTTCTCAAAAATATTGAAATAATGGGAAAAATTTTATTTGCTTTCCCCTTCTTACTGGCTATTGGACTACATCTACATTTTCATCACCTGTCCACCTAGGACAAATTCATGTGAACCAGGCTGTTGTCCTACTGTTTTGCTAAAGCAATTCTCTCCAAGTCCTGCTAAGCTCTTTGTTAAAACACTCTGCCACTTTCCTCCAGTGGCTTCTGAATCCTTTTTTGTTTCGTTGGTTTTATTTTTCAGCTCATCTTTCTGTCTTCTTTGTTACATCTCTTATTTTTAACGTACATTTTCCCAAGGTTTACGCATCCAACTGCGGTTGAGAAATCCTCCTCTAGGCCTGCACATCTAACTAGCTGCTATATATTTTCACATATTTGTTGAGTTGAGAGAGCTTGTTGTTTTTCCTAAACATTTTAGTTGATTATTCAACTACACTTCATTCATGTTGCTAGTATATCAGACCTAAAATCCTGTTATCCTAGTTCTTCCTTCTCATGGCTTTTCCCTGCCAGTTCCAGTCTATTCTGTATCCTATAGCTTAGGATAAATCTGTGAAAAAAAACAGGCAAAGGTCCTCTCAAGATGCTTACATTCCACAGTGGGAGAATGGTCAATTTCTAATAAACATAAACAAGGGTGGGCCCAAGGGTATCAGTTGTCTTGCTCAGAACCAGATAGTCCTGCTCAGTGAAAAACTGTCCTTTGTTCCCCATCATTGTCAGAATGCTCCATGGACATTCATGTAGGTATAAATAGGTCTGTGATTGTCTGAGTATAGAACCTGAATTTACTTTATATAGAAGCACAAACTTACAAGTACATTTTTTTTTTCCAAAGCAAACTGTGCTGACTTATGATTCCACAGAATCTCATTATGGGAGGCTAGGTATCAGTTTCCATTTAATCAGAATAACATTTGAAAATTTTACATAATTTTTGGTCAATACAAGAATAGGAGCACTACAATAAGCTGTGAACTCTCCATGAGCAAGTACAGTTTTAATCCTGACTTTTCCAGGAAAGTATGTGTATATGGAGGGAAGATTGTATTTTGTTTAGTTTGGAATTTTGCTGAGGATTGTTTGCCATTTTGGAAAATCATTGCATAAATGGCTACACTTGAATTTGAATCAGCAACACAACCCATCTGTGGCAGTCTGAGTTTGTGGCTGCTCAGTTCAGTTCAGTCGCTCAGTCATGTCCAACTCTTTGCAACCCCATGAACTGCAGCACGCCAGGCCTCCCTGTCTATCACCAACTCCCAGAGTTTACCCAAACTCATGTCCATTGAGTCAGTGATGCCATCCAACCCTCTCATCTTCTGTTGTCACCTTCTTCTCCTGCCCTCAATCTTTCCCAGTATCAGGGTCTTTTCCAGTGAGCCAGCTCTTCACATCAGGTGGCCAAAGTACTGGAGTTTGAGTTTCAGTATCAGTCCTTCCAATGAACACTCAGGACTGATCTCCTTTAGGATGGACTGGTTGGATCTCCTTGCAGTCCCAGGGACTCTCAAGAGTCTTCTCCAACACCACAGTTCAAAAGCATCAATTCTTTGGCACTCAGCTTTCTTTATAGTCCAACTCTCACACCCATAGGTGACTACTGGAAAAACCATAGCCTTGACTAGATGGACCTTTGTTGGAAAAGTAATGTCTCTGCTTTTTAATATGCTGTCTAGGTTGGTCATAACTTTCCTTCCAAGCAGCAAGCGTCTTTTAATTTCAGGGCTGCAGTCACCATCTGCAGTGATTTTGGAACCCCCCAAAATAAAGTCAGCTACTGTTTCTCCATCTATTTGCCATGAAGTAATCGGACCGGATGCCATGATCTTAGTTTTCTGAATGTTGAGCTTTAAGCCAACATTTTCACTCTCCTCTTTCACTTTCTTCAAGAGGCTCTTTAGTTCTTCTTCACTTTCTGCCATAAGGGTGGTGTCATCTGCATATCTGAGGTTATTGGTATTTCTCCCGGCAATCTTGATTCCAGCTTGTGCTTCATCTAGCCCAGCATTTCTCATAATGTACTCTACATATAAGTTAAATAAGCAGGGTGACAATATACAGCCTTGACACACTCCTTTTCCTATTTGGAACCAGTCCATTGTTCCATGTATAGTTCTAACTGTTGCTTCCTGCCCTGCATACAGATTTCTCAAGAGGCAGGTCAGGTGGTCTGCTATTCCCATCTCTTTCAGAATTGTCCATAGTTTATTGTGATCTACCCAGTCAAAGGCTTTGTAGCCTCTGTGTTCATAGAAATTCTAGGGAATTCCTTGGCAGTCCAGTGCTGGTTCAATCCCTGGTTGGGGAGCTAAGATCCTGTAAGCCACTCAGCACAGTTTAAATAAATAACTTTTTTTTTTTAATTTTTAAAAATTAAAAAAGTTAAACAAAAAATCCTATATTTGAAGTGTTAGTCACTCAGTCATATCTGACCCTTTATAACCCCGTGGACTATAGCCCACCAGGCTCCTCTGTCTGTGGAATTCTCAAGGCAAGAATACTGGAGTGGGTCTCCATTACTTTCTCCAGGGGATCTTCCTGACCCAGGGATTGAACCCAGGTTTTCCCACATTGCAGGCAGATTCTTCACCATCTGAGCCAGCAGGGAAGCCTTATGTGTAGGTGCAAGCATATTTCTATATGAACACTTCACTAAATCCTTTGGGAAAGCCTTACCCCAAGCATTTACATATTGAGATATACATTAAAAAATTTTTAAAGCATAATATACACAAAGGTGCACAAATCTTAAGTGTAAGCTCAATGAATTTTCATAAAATGAACACACCCACACAACCAGTATCCAGATCAAGAAACCAAAGCATTGCCTAGAAACCTCTTATGCACCTTCTAGTCACCACTCTTCCCAGAAATAACCCACGAGTCCAGTTTCTAACATTACAGATTAGTTTTGCCTCTTTTCGAACATAATACAAATGGAATCATTTTGTACACATACACACACACATTTTAACATCTGCCTTCTTTTGCTTCAAAATTCACTCATTGTTGCCTATAGCTGTAATTTTTATTCTAAGTTACGTATAGGTTACCACTGGATACATATTTTTAAGTTAATGACTTTGTCCTTTGTATTAAGGGTTACAGTGATTTTCAGAAAATAGGATTGTAGATGGGTTATTTCTCATTTATTTCATCATAGTAAAAGGAGCACATACTCAACACATTTATTCTAAAAGGTGTGCATTCGTTCTTTTTAAGACATTTTTTATACATTAATATTTTTTAAAATATTTATTTATGCTATTTTTGGCTGTGTTGCTTCCTCATTGCCCTATGCAGACTTTCTCCAGCTGCCATGAATGAGGGTTATGAAGTTTATTGTGGTGCACAGGTTTCTCATTGCAGTGGCTTCTCTTGTTGCAGAGCTCGGGCTTTAGAACTCGGGTTCAGTAGTTGTGACATATAGGCTTAGTGAGTCCTCAGCATGTGGGATCTTCCTGGACCAGGGATCAAACCTGTGTCCCCAGCACTGGCAGGCAGATTCTTAACCACTGGACTGCCAGGGAAGCACGTGTGCTTTAGTTCTGGAAGGCTGACACCCTGAGTTTTACCCTCTGCTCCTCTGCATGGTTGTACTGACCCACGCACAATCTTCTCCTCCCCCAAACACTTTTCCTTCAGTTCTTAGATGATTCATCACTTTTTCTGAGAATTTTTCTAGCTCTGCTTATGTCCTTTTTGGGAATCTGTATAAGCTGAGTTTAGCATTTATGTCACTGCACCATTCTGTTTGCTTGTCTCTCTGTGGACAAGGACTCTCATTGTCTTCCTTGCCATAGTATTTTTTTGTGTGTCTGGCATGTGGTTTGAGTTTTAAAAATGTGTTGAACAAATAGATGAACACGTCATCCCATATTTAGAGCCTTCTTGACCATCCTGGGCCCTTGCCTTATTCACCTAGTCCTCTTTCTCTAGGGCAAAGGTCTTGGCATATGGGTGTGTTTTTTTTTTCCCCAATATTTATTTATTTGGCTGCACTTGGTCTTAGTTGTGGGCTTTGATCTTCATTTTGGCATGCAAACTCTTAGTTGCACCATATGGGATCTAGTTCCCTGACCAGGGAATGAACCCAAGCCCCCTACATCGGAAGCATGGAGTCTTAGCCACTGGACCACCAGGGAAGTCCCTGTGAATGTGTTTTCTGCGTCATGGACCTCCCTGCCTCAGCACTGCCACTGATACCACTATCTCTCTGCCTTCCCACCTATATTAGGTGCACCCATTTCTAGACTTGTATTCTGAGTGTTGTCTAGAGCTGGCTGTCACCTAAAACCACAGGATGCCAGGAATGCCCTTGAAATAACAGGCAGCTGTCCAGCCCAACATCCTCCACTTTGGTTGAGTCGGCTTCCCCACAGGCACCATCCGTTTTCATTTTTTATTCTTTTTCAGGTGTGATAGGAGTATCCAAAATGCCTTTAAGGAATATGTCTGCAATGAAGATTTTAAACCTCTCTCAAAAATGGCCTACTCTCTTAAAAATTTTCATATTAATTGCAGTAGGAACTTTCAAGATTCGGATATTCCAATTTATTTAGTACTAAAACACTGGTATTTTTGTTGGTGATGGTGCACGTCAGGGTGCAATTGGGAGAGAGAATCCACACAGCAATTTCAAGAAGGATGAATTAATTACAGGAATTCCTTGGTTGCCTAGTGGTTAGGATTCTGGGCTTTCACTGCTGTGGCCCAGGTTCAATCCCTGGTCAGGGAACTGAGATTCTACACAGCCAAAGGAGCAAAAAAAAGAAAATCAACTATAAAAGTGAAGTGAAGGTCACTCAGTCGTGTCCGACTCTTCACAACACCAAGGAATTCTCTAGGCCAGAAAACTGGAGTGGGTAGTCTTTCCCTTCTCCAGGGATCTTCCCAGTCCACGGATGGAGTGAACCTAGGTCTCCTGCATTGCAGATGGATTCTTTACCAGCTGAGCCACAAAGGGAAGTCCCAACTATAAAAGGGAGTTAGAGAAATGAGGGATTGGATTACATGTTAGTTTCCTAGGGCTGCCATGACAAATTACCACAAAGTTGTGCCTTAAGACAACACAAGGACTTTCCTGGTGGTCCAGTGGTTAAGAATCCGCCTGCCAATGCAGGGGACATGGGTTTGATCCCTGGTCCAGAAATACTCCACATGCTATGGGGCAACTAAGCCTGTGTGCCGTAACTACTGTAGCCCGTGTGTTCTACAGCCCGTGCTCCCCAACAAGCAAAGTCACTGCAGTGAGAAGCTCTCGCATCACAACTAAAGACTAGCCCCCACTCTCCACAACTAGAGAAAGCCTGTGGGCAGCAATGAAGACCCAGTGCAGCCAAAACTAAAAATAAATAAATAAAAATTTAAAAAGACAACACAAATCTATTCTCTTCTAGTTCTGGAGACTAGAATTCTGAAATCAAGGCATCAGCAGGGCCATACCCCTTTGAGATCCTAAGTAGACTCCTTGCCTCTTCCTAGCTTCAGTGTTTGCTGGCAATCTCTGGCCTTTCTTGAATTTGTAGATGTATCACTCCAGTCTCTGTCTCTGTTACCGCATGGCATTCTTCCTACATGTCTCTCTGTGTATCTTTACATGACCTTCTCCTATCTGTGTATCTCTGTTCAAATTTCCTTCTTCTTACAAGGACACCAGTCATTGGAGTGAGCCCCTCCCCCTGCCCCAAATCCAGTATAACCTCATTGATTGTATCTTCGAAGAGTCTATTTCCAAACAAGGTCACAGTCAAAGGAACTAGGGGTCATTTGGCACCGCTAGATCTTAATCTCAGCTCGTGGGATCTTCTAGTTGCAGCACACAGTATCTTTAGTTAGGGCATGTGGGATCTAGTTTCCTGACCAGGGACTGAAGCCACAGTCCCTGCATTTAGAGTTCAGAGTCTTAGCCACTGGACCACCAGGGAAGTCTCTTGAACATCTTTTTGAAGGACACAATTCTGCCCATTAGAGATAGTAAGATGTAAAGAGAATTCTAAATACAGGAAGAGTGGATCTGAGAGCAGCCACTAGGGCTTCCCTGGTGATTCAGTGATTAAGAGTCTGCCCTCCAAGGCAATGGACTTGGATTTGATCCTGGTCATGGAACCAAGATCCCACATGCTGCCGAACAACTAAGCTCATGCACAACTACTGAGCCCAAGCACCTTAGAGCTGGCATACCACGACTAAAGAGAAGCCAAGCATGGCAACTAAGACCTGACACAGCCAAGTAAATACATAAATAATTTTTTTAAGAGCAGCCATTGTCCCTCAGCTGGAGATATTACACCCAAGAAAGAGCCTCTTATCTGGGCCTCCCAGGGGCTGAGATCCAGGATTTTGAAAAATATTTATCCACCTATGGCTGCACTGGGTCTTCACTGCTGCATGCCAGCTTTCTCTAGTTGTAGTGGGGACCACTCTCTTGTTGTAGTGTTCCGGTTTCTTATCGTGGTGGCTTCTCTTGTTGCAGAGCCTGGGCTGTAGGGTGTGCAGCCTCAATAGTTGTGGCGGATGGGCTTTGTTGTCCCTCGGCATGTGGGATCTTCCCTGATCAGGGATCAAACCCACATCCCCTGTACTGGGGATGTGCCACCAGGGAAGCCTGGAGATCCAGAATTTTTTAGAGAGAACACAAAAGTCACTGGAGTGCCACTCTGGTGGAACTTACTGGAAATCTTCCCTCGAGGGTACCAGGGAAAACTGTTTATGGGAAAGTGTCTCACAGAGGCACTCCACTACAAACTACCCCAGGGGTGTACCAGGGGAAGTTTCTGGTCACTGGGTGCTGCTGGCTGCTATGCACAGCGGGAACCCAGAAGGAAAGCCCTTTCTTCCTGCAATATTTCCCCAGCTCTCTGCTAATGAAACTTAGTAAGATGCTAGCTGGCCAAGAAAAAGTTCTAGGGTCCAGCTCCATTTTCATAGAGCAGGCCAAAAGAGTGACATCTTTTTTTTCTGAGAGGTAATAAATGAATAACTGTCACAGTGTTATGTTGGTTTCAGATACTAATAGACAGCTTCCTTCACCCTTCCTTTTTTTAAAATTGGGGTATAACTGCTTTACAATGTTGTGTTAATTTCTGCTGTACAACGAAGTGAATCAGCTGTATGTATACATATATCCCCTCTGTCTTGGACCTCCCTCCCATCCAGCCCCCATTTCATTCCTCTCGGTCATCCCAGAGCATCAAGCTGAGCTCCCCGGTGGGACAGCAGTGTCCCACCAGCTGTCTGTTTTACACATGGTAGTGTGTATGTCAGACCTAACCCCCCAAGCCATCCCACCCTCCCCTTCCCTCTGTGTTCAAACGTCTGTTCTCTATGTCTGCGTCTCTATTCCTGCCCTGCAAATAGGTTCATCTGTACCATTTTTCTAGATTCCCTTTATATGCATTAATATATGATATTTGTTTTCTCTTTCTTACTTCACTCTGTATTACAGACTCTAGATCCATCCCATCTCTACAATTAACTCAATTCTGTTCCTTTTTATGGCTGAGTAATATTTCACTGTAAATATGTACCACATCTTCTTTCCCTTCCCCCTTCCTGACTCTCTCCAATCCTCCCAACCATCTCCCCTCCCCTGACATCTTCCTCATAAGCCCCCTCACTGTACCATTCAGTTCCTCCAAACTTGACACCTGACTATCATACCCTCCCCCCACACAAAAGGAGGCAAGGTCAGAAGTGGTGGCAGGTGGTTCTCTAAACTGGGGAAGAAAAGGAGTTAGACCATAGGCAGGACCAACTTTCCCAGGTAAATAAAAATTCTAGGAAGTAGCTGACCAGAGTGAAAGAGCCCCCAGAGGTGGTCTAAAAAGCTCCTCATTAGGGGAATTAAATTGGCGCTGGTACCTGGTTGGACTAAGTACTTCCCGGTGCAAGGGACTGAGGCTGATGGAAGCAATGGAGCCAATGGCCATCTTGGTTTGTTTTTTTTTTTTGGCCATCTTGTATACAGGCATATAAACTGCAAACTCCTCGGGACAGGCACTTGTCTGTTGCCACAGCACGGCACATAGATATTGAAATTTTGCTGAATGGTTGATGCGAACCAGAGTAACAATCCAAACTCAAAGCTGCCTACCATTTCTCACAGGTGGTTCTTTTTGCTTCTGAATTAAATCTTATTTTTGGCTGTGCTGGGTCTTCACTGCTGCATGCAGTCTCTCTCTAGTTGCAGTGCACAGGCTCCTCATTGCAGTGGCTTCTCTTGTTGCGGAGCACAGGCTCTAGAGAGTGGGCTCAGTAGTTGTGGCACATGAGTTTAGTTGTCCCACAGTATTTGGAATCTTTGCAGAGCAGCGATCGAACTCATGTTCCCTGCATTGGCAGGCGAATTCTTAACCACTGGACCACGGGGGAAGTTCGCAGGGGTGGTGCTTGGCAAAGGGTTGTAAGTGCATTCCTCTCATCTCAACACCCTGTGGCCACAACCCAACCTAATCTACCCTGGGTGATCTAGAGCTCAGGCCAGACGCTTCTGCAAACAAAGATACTGAGGAGAGCAGCTGGCTTGAGGACCAGAAGGGATAGGGTACTCTGTGAGAAGGAAGAGGCAGGGTTTTTTTATCATCTTCTTTTTACCTGCAGCCTGAGACTTATTTATCAAGCACATTCAGATGTGCCTTCTCACTTGATCTTCTCATTCTGTTTTGAGACAAGTATGGCAGGGTTTATTGTTCCCATTTTACAGTTGAGACCACTAAGGCCAGGACCAGTTAAGCAGATGTGAGACCCAGAGACTAACGGGGTCCACGGATTCTGAAGAACAGATACATGGATGTGCCAATCTCCAACCACATCACCTGCTCCACTGAAAGCTGGGAGGGGCCTCTGATCACTGATCAGCACACACTGGCCTTGCCTGGGGTAGGTACACAGGCAGTGGATAAGGTAAGAGCTGTTGAAACGGCAGTCACAAAGAGGGATGAGGCAGGACTGTGAGGGTACCAAGGCTCATCACCGCTGGCCTGGGTTGAGGGCCAAGCCCTCCCCAGCCAGATTCTCAGAAACCAGGCCCTTTCTTTAGGCTACTTCCTTTACCCGTGGCATTGACTTCTTCAGCAGACTTAAGAGAATCAAAACTCAGATCAGGTTTGCTCTGCCCTTGAAAGTGTTTCATTAAGCTGCAGTCTGGGAAATACCTCTGTGTTTAAGCAGGCAAGTGAAAGCCTACAGGGGGCCTCTCAATTTACCAAGATGGAGAGGGATCTCTACTTACAGCTGGAAGCATCGCCATACCAGCAGGGACCCTCCTCATGCACCTGTGTAGCCAGCCCTGCTCCAGGGGAAGAGAGAACACTTCTAGTTGAACCAGTTGTTGCTTATTCTCACCAGAAGTCTCATGATGGATTTCCAGAGGACCCAGCCGGCCTTGTACTAGAGAGAGTCGCTGTAGTCCTAGGACACCTATCTGGTTGAGTCTTTCGTTCCAGAGTTGAGGAGTCTTCACGTTCCACACCAAGGCTTTCCAGTGCTGCTCTTTTTATATCATTCTTTCTGGGTCATTACTCTTATCACTCAATTCCATAGAAGAGAATTATGTTGGGCCGAGTAGGTCACTCTTCATCTTCATTCAGACCCGACTTTAGGCTTTAGTCTTTTTTGTTCTATCAGGAAAAATAAGTACTAGTTTGTACCAGCGAATCCTGGGGAAAGAAAACTAGTGGAGGCATGGGCTTTGGTAAAGCAGTGAGGGCGCGTTCACAGACCAGAAGCCAGTACAAGCCCATTACCTACCCCCAACAGCTGACTCCTGGTTTAAAAGTTTCACGAAGCAGCCTCTCTAAGCAGCAGGATCCCTGATCCCTTACTGCTAAGGATTATTTACACAGCCTATCGGCCAGGCTCCTCTTCAGAGTGCTCGTGGGAGCCCGTCCTCTGTAGAAACCTCTCCTGCAGGAAGAGGTACACAACAGTCGGGTGAAGTGAACGCCCCAGCCTCCTCCTCACTTTGACTCGGCTCAGTCTCTCCAGGACATCGTGCGAGCAAAGAAGCTTGCGTCGGCACCAGCGCTAATCTCTGGCCCCGACCACCCCCTGCCAAACTTTTCCCTGGCAACCTGGTAACGCGACTCAGGAACCTAGAATGGAACTGGAAACCGACTCAATGGGGCCTCTCTAGGAAACTGGGAATTTCACATATCGTTAGCACTCAGTTCACGTTTATTGGTCTAAGAACGAAAGAACCGGAAGATGCCCTTAAAAAACGTGGCGGTAGCCTAGCTTCACCAGAGTTGCCTCAGTAGCTCAAGAAACTTGCCCTAGACTTTGGCCACCCACCGGCCAGAAAAGAAGACGCCGTCGGGTCCACTTTAAGTTCATCGAGGACAGCACAATCTGCCCTCAACTATAATGGCGGCATTGCCCAATTGGCTTCTTACCCCTAAGCATGATGGCCGCCAGGCGGCTTCATTTAGTTTCTCACCACCCCGGAAGACCGGGACCGGCGATTGGGCGGTGCCCAGAGGCTCCGAGAAGAAGGCCTTCGGCGGTTGGGCAGTGCTGGGTAAGGCTAGTTTTAAAGGAGCCGGAGGTGGGAGCCGTCGAAGACCCGGGATCTGCGGGAGGCGGCGGTGAGCGGCGCGCGGGGGAGGGCACCGAGCGGCTGGAGAGAGGGCGGGAGGAGGGAGGGAAAGAAACTTTTGAACCATCTGGACCCGGACTGGGGAGAGCGCTGGGCGGGGATCAGGGGAGGGCGGAGGGAGGGGGTCTGTGGGCGGGACCTCCCGGGATTGGAGTGAAGGGGGTATCTGCTTGACAGTGGATCCCCGGGGATCCGGACTGAGTTCGTGATGCTCAAGCTCGGGCCGCCTCTGTCTGAGTGTAGCTTTGCGGAGCCGAAGCTCACAGGGAGAGGAGGATCCTCGCGCGGCGTCTCTTTGGAGGAACCGCGCTGGAGCATTGTGTCCGCGGGGATCCAGTCTAGGGGATCAGGTGGGAGGGAGGGCCGCCGGCGTGTGCGAGTATTGCTTCGGAGTCCTCGGCCACTCCCGGTGGAGAGATCCGGCGGAAACTGAGCCTCCGAGGACTGGGATCCCAGCTGATTTTGGGGATCTCAGGGCGGAATCTGCAGGGACAAAGGCCCCAGGAAGCTCGGGCCGTGGGAGAACTGGGACCGCTGCAACCCAGATTCTCGCGGCTCAGGCAGGGCGATCGCCGATCGCCGCGGCGGCAGAAGGGAGACACCCGTTACCGGTAGCCAGGCGAGGGCGCCCTTATGCGCCCCAGGGCTCCGAACCGTGGGCTACCGGGAGCCGCGGGCGGACCATGGAAGGGTGGAGCCCCACGGGAGGGGCTGGCCCTCACTCCCTACTCCCCCGCTCCCCCCCTACCCCAGGCTGGAACCTGGGATCCCCCAGGGACTCCCCAGAGCCGCCGCTTCCCCCATGGACTTGCCCGGGGACTCCAGGTGAGAGCGCACCCCGCCCGCCTGTCTTGAGCCCGGGAAACGGGGAGCCTGGTGACCGTACCGGGGAAACCACAGGGCCAACAACAGGCTCAGGCGACCGTCCTCTGCTTCTCTCATCCTTCAGCACTCCTGGCCGGCAGCGTCTGTGCCGCCAACCCCTTGCTGGAGCATTATGGGGAGCCAAGAGCCCAAAACGGCCGAAACTGCAGCCTCTCGGGGCCCCTTCGCCCTTGGAAAAAGCCTCTCGGCGGGTCCTGGCCGTGGTCCTGGAAGATGTGATGGCTGCCCGCATGGTGAGCCTCTTGAATTGAGAGGGCCCCTTCTTCATCAGGTCCCCTCAGTAGTAAAGTCAAACTAGGTCACTAGTGAAGATCACGGAGGTCCAAACACTTCATTCTCACACTCATCCATCAGTCAGCCTCCCTAATGCTATTTTTTTTTTTGGCTTGGCTTCCACTTACTCCAACCTGGAATTGGGCAGGGTGTCTGGTGCCAAAACCACATCCCCACAATTCTTTTTTTTTCCCCACAGTTCTTAAGTGTGAGAAACTCCCCTGCTTTCTCCCCAGGCAGTCCTTAGGAAGCAGGCTGAGGTCTTTGGCTCCACTGCACAGATTAGAAAAACTGAGGCCCCAGCTAGGGCAATGACTCACTCCAGGTCACCAGCTCCTTTTCATTTACGCAATAGCCTGGGTGACATTACCCAGGCCCCATACCAAACAGCTCGGGCCATAACTGACCTCTTCTTTGGGGATTGCAAATGAATTCTAGCCACTATTTCTGTCATCTTGATGGCATAGGGCACTGTTAGGCATAGGGAGGCCCTGTTCGGTCCAGCCTCATTCCATCACCTTCCTCTTGACACCTCCTCCTCTCTGAGGTCCCCCTGGTGCCCCAAGAAGAGAGTTCCACCCCACGGCACCACAGCAACCATCGGGATTCTGTTTGCAGCCAGCCACCTGCCTCACCACCCCGGCAGGCCACATGGTCCCCACAAGCCAGGTGAGCATGGCAGAATGGGGGGGAGGAGCTGGGAACACAGCTGAGTCCCACTGATCTTCCTGTTTCCCTCTCTAGGCCTCCCGACCCACTGCACCTATGTCGAGAGCCCTTGAGCCATGTCCATCGGCCCCCTTCCACCCCAATGCTGCGATCAAGGATAACACCTGGCCCAGAGGAGGGCCCTTCACAAAAAGTGGACCAGGTGCACCAGCCCACCCTGGTGGTGATGCTACAGGACATTGCCAGCTCCAGACCCCGAGCTGAGGTATGGGAACTTCAGGGAAAGATGTCAGGGGTTCAGCTGGGGGCAGGCATGCCACTGGGCATAGAAGAAAGTTGTGGGAGGACTGTCTGGGGTGGATTTTGCTCAGAGCAAGGAGGATGGCATTTTAGATTGGAAGACACTGCCTGAGCAAAGACCTATATGAAAAAGTCTTTAGTGTGAACCCAAGCAGGTGTCTGGAGACTGACAGAGTCGGGATAGGGGAGCTATGGAGGCCACAGGGGGCTTCCCTGCCTCCCCATAAACACCACCTGTTTACATCCAGGGCTTTGCTGATGAGGCTCCCAACTTCATCGTCCCAGCGAGAAGGTGAGAGGGCTGGGAAGGGATTATGAAGATGTGTAGGTGGCAGCTCTTATCCAGGCAGCCAAAGCTAGGGGCATCAGACTTTACATGTCCAGTGCTTCCTTGTAGCACCTTCAGAAGCATTAAGGGACAGGGGAGATCCTGGCTCAGGTGGGATCTGAATCTGAAAGGTTCCTCTGCCTTTAACTTGCCCCTTCACCCCAGAGCTGAGCCCAAGGTGATGGTTCACCAGCCAAAGCCTCCGTCCAAGGACCTGCCAGCCCCATCCCATCCATCTGCCCTGTCTGCAAACCCTCTGGCGAGCCCACCACCAGGTAAGGACTCGGATGAGGAGGAGGGTTCTGGAAAATTCTAGCTGAGTTTAGAAGTGTCTGGTGCAGAGGTTGGGATG
Organism: Muntiacus reevesi; assembly: GCF_963930625.1. Classification (NCBI taxonomy): domain Eukaryota; kingdom Metazoa; phylum Chordata; class Mammalia; order Artiodactyla; family Cervidae; genus Muntiacus; species Muntiacus reevesi. The sequence continues at coordinate 205,029,258 of NC_089250.1, forward strand.
GGGCTTAACCCCCCTCTCAGGGCAGAGCTTGGTGTGTGAAGATGGAGTTTAGACTTCAGAGATGTAAAGCTTAACTTCTGAACTTAAGGCTGGGTATTCTAGGGCTAGGCTTATTCCTCAGGGGGCAAAGGTTAGTGTTTGGGGGAGGGACTAAGGCTACTGAAGTGGGGCTTAGACACCTGCAGCTGAGGAATATGCACCTGACCCTCTCCTTTCCTCAGCCCCAGATCCTGTTCTGGAGCCCCCATCGACCCCACCGCCGTCCAGCCTTTTACGCCCCCGCCTCAGTCCCTGGGGCTTGGCCCCCCTCTTCCATTCCGTCCGCTCCAAGCTGGAGAGCTTTGCTGACATCTTCCTCACACCCAACAAAGCCCCGAGGCCCCCGCCCCCAGCACCCCCCATGAAGTTGGAGTTGAAGATTGCCATCTCAGAGGCCGGGCAGTCTGGGGCTGCTGAGGGCACTGTGGCAGTCAGTCCCCGGCCCCCTATCCGCCAATGGCGGACCCAAGACCAGAACTCCCCAGCACCTCTCACTAAGCCCTCTCTGGGCCGAAGCCACTCCTGCCCTGACCTGGGGCCCCCTGGCCCAGATCCCTGCAGCTGGCCCCCTGTTCCAGCCCCCCCAAGCCGGCCACGGCCTCGGCGGCATACGGTGGGTGGTGGAGAGATGGCCAAAGCCCCACCACCCCCTCGGCCCTGTCTCCGGAAAGAGGTCTTCCCTCTTGGAGGAGTGGGAGGCTCTCCTTCCCTCGTCACATCTTGCTCGTCTACTGCATCCACCTCTTCCTTCTCTGAACCTGCAGAACCCAGGTAGTGCTCTTGATAAACCCTCCTTAAAGCTCTGGCCACAGGAGGGGGCCCAGCCTCCTACCCTAGTATCCAGTGGGCAGGAGAGGGGGAGGTAGCTGGGAATGCTGTTTGGCTCTGAGCCTTGACCTTCTCTACAGGTTGAGCTCAACCAAGAGAAAGGAGCCAAGGGCCCCAGAACACCAGGTGCTTTCAGACCCCGAGACCAAGGTAGGGGTGCAGGTGAACAGGGAGGAGACAAGCGGGAGCCTAAGTCCACGCTTGTGGACTTTTTACCCTCTGCCCCATCTCCGCAGACCATTGGGAAAGTTTCTCGATTCAGAATACGCAGGACACCGGCCCGTTCTCAAATAAACCTCACACCAATGGGGCTGCCTCGGCCAGTCAGGTGAGAAGCTTGTCGTACATGGATCTGAAGCAGATGTCGGTCCAGCTTGGAGGAGTCCGTTTGATCTGGACGTGGTTTGCATGGAGAACCACCTGTCTGCCTCAGGCAGCACTCCTGGCTCCTGGCAGATCCTAGAAACTGAAATATAGACCAGGCCTTACTTATCCCTTCTCCAGGCCCACTGGCCCCAGGTTTCTCAGTGACTTCTGCTCTTGGCTCGTAGGTTGAACAAGAAGGAGTTCAGCTTGGAAGAAATTTACACCAACAAGAATTACCAGTCACCCACAACCAGGAGGTGAGAAACTTTGAAGGCTTAGGGGTGACAGAGGGAAAACTGGAATCAGGGGGCATGCTGGTAACCTGGACTCCTCCCTGCCTGGTCCAGGACCTTTGAAACCATCTTTGAAGAACCTCGGGAGCGCAATGGGACTCTGATTTTCACCAGCTCAAGGAAGCTCCGGCGGACTGTAGAATTTCGGGACAGCAGTCTTCCTCGATCCCGGCGGCCATCTCGAGGGGCCCGGGCTGCAGCTGGCAGGACCCTTCCTCCCAATCTGGCCCCCAGCCCAGATGTAGAACCCCTGCTGCAACAGCGACTCCAGGAGCTGGATGCCTCACTCCTGGAGGAGGAGGAGGAGGAGGAAGGGGATCAAGATCGGCCCTATCGGACTTAGAAGCTCCATCTGTTTGTCTGTCCATGCGTCCTAGGGGAGTGGGGGAGGAGTCTTTGAGGCAGTTATAATTTTTTCTCTATATTTCTAGTAAAGTTTTCGATATGTTTCTGATTCTTCTGTATGTCTGTAGCAGAGTTTGAGATTCACTGCCAGTACTGGTTGATGTTTCTACTTTGGCCTGCAAAACTGGGAAATGAGGGTGGCACCAGGAAAGACCATGAAGTGGGATATAGGGAACAGGGTAGAAGAATGGTCATTGGATATGCCTTCTTGGGTTGAGAATTTTCCTATGCAGAGGGATACTTTTGAATCTGCTCCAGAAGATACTGTGATTTGGGACCCTAGTCAGGGACTGAGGGAATGCCCTGGTGATCCAGGGGTTAGCACTCCATGTTTCCACTGCAGGGGCTGCAAGTTCCATTCCTGGTTGGAGGACTAAGAGCCCGCACACTGCGTGGCACAGCCAAAGAAAAAAGGAGGCTGAAAGTGCTAGAGTGCACTAAGGCCCTATTCTAGATAGCCCTGAGTTCCTTCTAACACACAGGCCAAGAATGTGTTGTTGGACTCAAGAACTAATAATAGTTAAAATTAAGCACCTACAACAACCTGTCACAGGTACTTGACCTACAAATAGCCCTATGAGAATTACACCCATTTTATACATGAGAAAGCAAGCTGTCAGTGTAATGTCCACATTAAAAGGCACAGAGAACAAGCGGCACACTACATCTTTCATAACTTAAAGGTAGAATAGTGGCCAGGAACACAGACTGGAGCTAAGCTTCCTGAGTAAATCTGCTTGGGAAACAAAGTGTATAAGTTCCCCTCGCCTGTAAGATAGGGCTGATGGTAGTACCTTCCAAGAGACTTCTGTCAAGTGAGTTTCTATGTGAGAAGGTGTCCGGCACACAAAGCAAACTGTTTTTTCTTGTTAGCACGCAGACCCCAGGCCAGCACTCCTACTGCACCGAGCGATAACGGGACGCGAAAGCTTCCTTTACGCTCGGCTGGCACTCTCAAGCCGCGTGCTCTAACCATCCGGCGCGGCGGGGGATCCCGCTGAGCTGCCAGCCTGATGGTTGTAGCATCACGCGCGTGCGCGAGAAGCTAGCCAGCCTGTGGACTAAGCCAAGCGGCAGAAAGGGAGAGAAGACAACTGGCAGTCGACAGTGTCCTTCCGCGGCCGCGCGCCACCCAGCGGCCAACTGCCCCCAACGACTCGCACACTAGATCCAGATCCTCGGCTAGACGTCGTCAGGAGTAGCCAATAAACGAAGAGCAGGAAGAGGCGGGGTCACCTGGAGGACCGCCCCAAGCACCTACTTCTAACCAGTTGAGTCACAAGACTTGATGAGGGGCGGAGCTAATCTGACGTATACCAAATCCATGATTTGAGGGCGGTTACATATTACTCACTCCCTCCCTCCCGCGTTTGACTCCGCCCCTTCGACTTGACGTACACTTCTCAGCCTATCAACGGCTAAGCCTGTAGAGGGGGTGAGGGGAAGGGGGCGGAAAGTGGGAGGAGACAGAGAGAGGAAGGAGGCGTAGGCTGAGGAGGAAGAGGGAGGAGGGGCAGGGAAGTCCTGGCGGAGAAGAGGCCCAAGACTCCAAAGGAGACGACAGGAGGGTGAGCTGGAGCTCCCCAGCTGCCCAGCAGCCGTTCCGGATTCTTTAAGGCGAACGTCAGACAGAAACGGAGGAAAGAAGGAAGAGACTTTTATGTCGGCAGACAGACAAGCTCTACCCGTCACCGTTGCCTCACATCCGGGGCTTTGGAGGGCTGGCCCCCCTCGGCCCCGCCCCCCATCTCGCGCCTTTCATGGCGACCGGAGGCGGAGGCTGGAAGAGCTGGGCCTTGAAGAGGCCCCTTTAAATCTCCTTAAAGGGGTGGCCACCTATCTCGGCGGACTACAACGCCAGCCTTTAAAGGGGAAGCCACCGAACAGACGCTGACAAATTGAGAACTGTGCTGTTGGGAGAATTGGAGCGAGTAGGGGATTCTCATCGCCACTTCTCAACGCAAGAAGTCCTTTAAATTCTACTTAAAGGGGAAGTGGCCGTTTGTGGAGGACTAGAAACTAACTCCCGAGCCCTTAAAGGGGCGGCCTGCTTTTTGGAGAACCCTGGACTCCTTAAAGGGGTGGCCTCTTATAGCCGGAGGACTTGAGGCACTTTTAAAGGGGAGGTCGACGTTTCGGGGCGAGCTTTCGGCCCCTTTTAAAGGGGTGGCCCTTCCTCTTCCTCGGGGAGACTTGTCTCGACCCCTGGTAGGGGGCGGCCACCGAACTAGGCCGGTCGGACACCGTCGGGTCGTCTTAAAGGAGTCAGGGACTGGACAACTTGAGGCCTTGCCTTAAAGGGACGGCCGCCCCGTTTTCGCTGTCTCGGCCCCGCCGGCCCCACAGGGGGGGCTCTCGGGCTTGTCGCCCCGGGGGCGGCGCCGGCTCCCTGGGCCTTGGCCTTGGGGCACGCTCGGGGCTAGCAGATCCTGCTTTAAAGGGAAAGCCGTGGCCCTCTCGTCCCTGTGCAGCCGGCAGCGCCGCGCCTGCGACCCCTGGCCTGCGGACAGGCCGCTCCGGGGCCCGCCGCCTCCGGATGCGGCGCTGAGGGCGGTCGCCATGGAGACGGCAGCGGCCGCGGCTCCGGGCCCGGGCTGGGCCACTGAGGGGGAGCGGCGGCGGAGGCGCTGCTCGCGCCGAGACCGAGACCGGGAGCAGCGGCGCCGCCGAGGTCCCGGCGGCGACGCGCCCCGGGCCCTGTTGGCCGCCCCGCGCGGCTCCTCGTCCTCGTCGTCGCCGCCGCCGCCCGCCAGGCCGTGGTCGTCAGCTTCGTCTGGAGAGCGGCCCGGAGGCCCGAGACGGCGGCGGCCGCGTCCCAGGCCTCGGCCCCCGCGACCCCGAGCTCGGAAGCGGCCTGCTGGCTCGGGCAGCCGCGGGGAGGAAGACGAGGAGGAGGAGGAGGGGGTCGCAGACGATGGGGAGGCCGAGGAAGAGCCTGAGGAGGAGGAAGAAGAGGAGGAGGACTTGATCGATGGCTTCGCCATCGCCAGCTTCGCCAGCCTTGAGGCCTTGCAGGTGGGGCCTGTTGGGGCTAGGGACCTTTGGGGGGCTACAGAGGGCCAGAGAGAAGGGTACGGTGCCTGGAGTGGGTGGAGTTGAGGGGGGAATGCTGGCACCCCAAACCAGAGCAACCGGCTCCTCTGGCCAGGCCTCTGCCCCACCCTGGGGTGGGAGGAGGTAGAGCTAGTCTCCAGGGACCAACCAGGTTACTGGGCCCGAGAGCCACTTTGGTAGCTTGGTCACCCCCAGAGAGGTGGGGAGCTTTCCTTTCTCTACCATGTACTTTAGTCCCACCTCCTCCTCCACAGAAGGATGCGTCTCTTCAGCCCCCAGAGCGACTGGAACATCGGATGAAGCATTCTGGGAAGCGGAAGAGGGGGGGCTCCAGTGGGGCAACTGGGGAACCAGGGGACAGCTCTGATCGAGAGCCTGGTCGGCCCTCTGGGGATCGGGCCCGAAAATGGCCCAATAAGCGGAGAAGGAAAGAGGTGAGCTTGTCCCAGATCCTTTTAAAACTCTGAGCTGAATATTCTTCACATAGATCCGTTTTCTGTCAGCGGTGCTGCTACCCATGGTGAAGTGACCCCAGTCTCTAAGGACAAAGAGAAAGGCAGAGCATATTTGAGCTCCCACTGCCCCATCCCGGACTGATAAAGACATGTCCACAGTCAGACTTGCCCGCTTTTGGCTGATACTGGGTCTGCCTCGAACATATTGATAATTCAAGAGATGTATCAAAAGGACATAGTTGAATCATAAATTAGATATTGTCTCTGCATACCTTTTCAAGTCAATGTTAGTCTAGTAGGAAAGAATAATCTTTGAGCAAACATCTAGACCAAAACTTGAGAGGCACCAGAAGGTAGAGATCTGGGAGAGATGCTGCAGAAACCCACATGAGGAAGCCACTCATTCTGCCTGGGGGATGGGAGGAGGGTTGTGGTTAGGGAAAGCCCCCTGGGATGTCTTAGTCAGGCCTTGAAGGATAGTCATAAGTTTGCTGAGAAGGGAAATAGGGCTAATTGTTTTGGGCAAAAGCGCAGAGATGTGAGAATCTGGTAGATTTGAAAAGTTGCCAGAGCAGTGGGGACTGGGTGGGGACCAGAAGGAGACAGAGAGTATGTCGTGAGGGGCCTTCGGCGCCTTGCCAGGGAGCTTAGACTAATCCAAAGGCCTGCCAGCCGGCCTCCCTTACCTCTGGACTCTGGTCTTTCTCAGGCCTCCTCCCGTCATTCCCTGGAAGCTGGATACATAGTAAGTGCTCTCCACCTGTACAGGCCCCTCCCCGTTCACTCCCGTCTGAAACTCCCCTTGACCTTGGGCCCCCCTTCTCTTCCCTGTTGTGACACCTCTGTCTTTCCTTCTCCCCAGTGTGATGCAGAAAGTGATCTGGACGAGAGGGTGAGTGGGGCTAGAACTTTTTGGGTGGGCAGTAGTACAGCTCATAAAATGAACTGTGCCAAAAAAAAAAAATGAACTGTGCCTTAAAGGTCTCCTTGTGCAGCAGATAGAGCCTTCCCTTATGTGGGGAAGGTGAGTTAAGTTGAGCCAGAAATAGATTTTTGGGGAGGATGCCTGGGGCAGGTGGGCAGGGTGGGGGCAGGGATTAAGAAAGTAAATGACAAGTTTTATTTGGTAATTGGAGCCAATTGACCAAAGAATCAAAGGCCTATGTGCTATCCTTTCCAAAGCGCTTGGAGATACCAGTGGTTCTCCACGGAAACCCAGGGTGGCTATGGAACCCAGTTGGTTCTTCCTGCTGGTTATTAGTCTGCTCCTATAGATTAGCGTCTGCTCCTATAGATTAGAGTCTGTAGACCATAGTCACGGCAGTGAGGACGCTGAACTATTGTGCACAGTGTAAGAACATATGCTATAAAGGTGTGTTTCATTTTGTCCTTAGAGCTGATGTGCTAACTTTGAAAGTGTGTTCTGGCAGTTGATGCTCTTCTGTCAGTAACTAAACATGTATTCCCTGATGTGTGTCTTGCTGTAGTATAAAAAGTTGACTGGACAGGGACTTCTGTGGTGAAACAAATAGCCCTTGTCCATCTGATCGGGCACTATTAGGAGAGTGGGAGCCCATTGTCAAGAGAACCTGAACCTTGAGTTTTTATGAAGAATCTCCAGATTTCTAAGTATTCGCAGTTAGTTTAAAACTTTTGCTGATATTTATGGACCAAACATATCTGTAAGCCTGGTAGACAGTCTGGGCCAGCAGTTAGTGATATCTGACATTTTTGCCTTAATTTGCCTGTTTCTCTGTTAACTTCAGTACTGCCTCAATTCAGTCTTCCTGGCCTATCAGATACTCAGGCTTAGTCGCCCTACCCTTTTCTCCGAGCATAGGGCCTCCTAGAGCCCACAGTCTTTGGTGGATTTCAGCTAAGCTGATGGAATAGACTTGTCACCACTACCAGTGCCTAGCCAACTCCAGAGGCTGTTGGCCTTCCTGGGTGAAGGCCTGACCTGACCAGAACCTGACTGTGTCCCTGTCCTTCTTCCTCAGGTCTCCGATGATGACCTCGACCCGTCCTTTACTGTCTCAACCAGCAAAGGTTGGTCCCAAGGGCTGGGGTTGGAGACAAGGGAGGGAAACTGGTTGAGCATGGTCTTTAACTGAGTATGTCTGCCGTCCTGCCCTCACAGCCTCGGGCCCCCACGGCGCCTTCAATGGGAACTGTGAAGCAAAACTCTCCGTAGTCCCTAAAGTGTCGGGCCTGGAGCGGAGCCAGGAACAGCCCCCAGGGCCCGACCCGCTGCTAGTGCCTTTCCCCCCAAAGGAACCACCGCCTCCACCAGCCCCTCGGCCTCCTGTCTCACCCCCTGCACCCCTGCCGGCCGCCCCCAGTCTGCCACCCCCACCCCAGCCCCAGCTGCAGCTTCGGGTTTCGCCTTTTGGCCTCCGCACTTCCCCCTATGGCAGCAGCCTGGACCTCAGCACTGGCAGGTGAGTGAGTGGGGGGTCTGGCCGGGTCTGGAAAGACCTGGTCGTTTTGGTGCCAACCCCTGCATTCTGTGTCTGGGGACATGGGTTGTTTCCTGTGGGATATCACTTGAAAAGGGATTTGGGGGCTAAAAAGTTTGAGAGATACTGTGGGACAGATTTAAAGAGATTACTACAGGACTTTTCAGAACCCTTCATACATTCACTTGCAGAGGAATCCAGTTTGTGCCGTTTCCCAATTTTATTTCCTAAGTTGGTTTTTTTTTTTTTGGCAAGGCACATTTCTTAGGAATAGTGTTGTTTGGAACATACTTTGGGAAATGCTGACATGATGACTAAGAGTGCTGACTTTGGTGTCATTCAGACCTGGATTCTAATTCTTACTCTGCCACTTAATGGCTGTGTGATTTTCGACAGGTCACTTAATCTCTCTGAGCCTCAATTTCTTCTTTTTATAAAGTGAAATAATAATAGTACTTTCATTGTAAAGCTGTTGTGAGGATTAATTATGAGTTAATGCAGTGTTTCCCAAAGTGTGTACACTCTTTTGTTAGTGGTGTGTGAGAGAATTTAGGTGGTACATGAGTAAAATTTTTTCAGCTTTGTTGTGTTTTAAAAAAAAAATACAAGTAGTACCTCAGCCCCTTAATTTTACACATTGCTCTTTGGTGAGGCCAAGTGAAAAAGAAACTGAGTTAAGTTTAAAGAAGTAAACGGTACAAGGGGTCCCAGGGATGCGGCAGCAGGTGGGAAGGTGATCTGGAATGTTGGGGACTTGGATTAGCATATAAAACAGATGACAGCACTTGGCATACAGTAAGTGCTCACTAAAGGGTAAGAATTAATGACACTTCTATGATTGATGCAATTTTTGTTGTTACTGTTATCATCATTATCATTTTTTCCCTTATTGAGAAAACTAAGGCTCAGAGAGAGGCAGTGACTTGCTCAAGGTCACCCAGGGTGTTAATGGCAAGATGGGCCTAGAATTCAGGCCTCCTGACTCCTACACCAGACTAGCGCAGTGCTGCTTCCACTGTCTTCGGGTGGGAACCCAGGTGGCCTGTTGTAATTAAGCGTCAAAGTGAATGATATGTTTTGTGCTGTGATTGAGTCAGAAAAGGGAAGGACCAGAGGCGTCAGAGGCAGCTGTGTGGAAGAAGAGACAGGAGGGGGGGGTTGTTGGGTGTGGGAGGTACCTCCGTCTGAGGATGGGTTCCCTGGGTGGGGGTAGGGGTCCTGGGGGCCGGGTTCTACCACCTTCCATGTTGGAGAACCAGGGTCAAGGTATCTCCCAGGCTTCTGACCCCCTCCCGTCAGAGATGGCACCTCCCAGCCCCTCACTCATCTCCCCACTTCTCTCCCCAGCTCTTCACGGCCGCCCCCCAAGGCCCCGGCCCCTCCCGTGGCTCAACCTCCCCCCTCATCATCCTCTTCGTCCTCTTCCTCCTCATCTGCCTCCTCCTCGTCCGCGCAGCTCACCCACCGGCCCCCGACGCCCTCACTGCCCCTGCCTTTATCCACCCACAGCTTCCCCACTCCTGGGCTTCGGCCCCCCCCACCACCCCACCACCCCTCCTTGTTCTCCCCTGGCCCCACCCTGCCCCCACCCCCACCCCTGCTGCAGGTGCCAGGGCACCCTGGGGCCTCAGCCGCTAACGCCCTTTCTGGTGAGTTTGGGATCCTGGCCGGGGGGCGGGGGGCCATGGCCCTGGGCTTGGGCCCGTTTGACTTCGGGGCATCTGGACCTTAGCAGGCAGCAGGGCTTGAGGAGGGAGTGGCCCAAGGCCCGAAGGGAAGGCCAGTCACCCGGGCCCAAGGAGGCTGCCATGGTGGCTACAGATATTAAAGCCTTCTCCCCCTCCCCTCCCACAGAGCAGGACCTGATCGGCCAGGACCTGAACTCTCGCTACCTGAATGCCCAGGGTGGCCCCGAGGTGGTGGGGGCAGGGGGCTCAGCCCGGCCCCTGGCCTTCCAGTTCCACCAGCACAACCACCAGCACCAGCACACCCACCAGCACACCCACCAGCACTTCACCCCTTACCCCCCGGGCCTGCTGCCACCCCACGGCCCCCATATGGTGAGCTCCTCATTGGGCCAGTGATGAGGCTCAGAGACCTAGGGGGGAGGGTGTGGCTTCCAGGGGAAAGCCTGAGTTCCTGGCTGGCAGCTTACTTTTCCCTTCTCTTCCCTAGTTTGAGAAATATCCAGGAAAGATGGAAGGCCTTTTCCGGCATAATGTGAGTGTGTGTGTGTGGTGTGTGGGCATGGATATTATCAGTGTGTGTGGCCCTGACTGTGGGGGTCCAGTCTTCAGCTTTCAAAGCAAGAGCCTTGAGCCTGGGAGAGCTCCCTGGGGGAGGTGGGGGGTCTAGGGTGGAGGCCAGGGGACCGATGAGCAGACCAGACCTGGGCTGCACCTCCACCCCCAGTTGGACCAGTCCCCTTCTCTCTGCAGCCGTACACGGCCTTCCCTCCCGCAGTGCCCGGCCTCCCTCCGGGCCTCCCGCCGGCTGTCTCCTTTGGCTCCCTGCAGGGGGCCTTCCAGCCCAAGGTGAGCTCCCAACCCAGACACCACCACCACTTCCCACCCCTTACAAACCCAGACACCCCGGGAACCATGTACCTTCTCTTTCCCCCAGACCACGCCCCTCCTCCTACCCTCACCCTGTAGATCAGGTTTCTTCAAAGCCGTACTCCCTCCCCGTCCCAGCCCCCAGCTTGATTCTAGCCCCCTTTTATGCCTGGCATCAGCTCCTCTGACTGATCCCTCCACTCCCCTTTCTCAGAGCACGAACCCCGAGCTGCCACCACGACTGGGGCCAGTGCCGAGCGGGCTTCCCCAAAAGGGGACACAGGTGAGGGGGGTCAAGGCAGTTCCTCGGGGAGCTCGAAGATCTGTTGAGGGAGAGCAGTGTTGACTTGAGAGTGACCCCCTGATCCCTCCCTTTAATATGTGATCAGCGGTATCCCTGAGAATCTGAGGAGAGGGAATTTCTGTTGGTGAAGGCTTTCTCAGGCATGAGGAATAGGAATTTTGTGAAGTTGCCCCAGAAATAATATTATTAGGACAGTAGTTTTTATGAGGGTTTTCAGGGTTTTTTTTAAGTCACAGCATTCTTTTTTTTTTCAAATGACATCATACCAGGAAGTTCTGTCCTTAATGAAAAGATAAGCTGCCCCTTTGTGATGAGACATGGGCAGCTGCCTTAAAGCCCAGGGCTCCAGGAACATCGTGAAAAGCATAGGATGTATTTCCTAAACAAGAGACTAGACCAGAGGTTTTCCAGCTTCCTTTAACAATTGGAAAGGTATTTTTCTAAAGGAATCTTAAGCAGATCTTCATTATACATGAAGCTGTCAATCAGAGAGCTACTCTTCTCTGAGAAACCTGCCTGCCCACTAACCCATTCTACAGCCTTCCAGGCAGGGCATCTCCTTGGGGCCAGGTTCAGTAACTTGGTGCTGGAAAGGAGATGCCCGGAGTGGGAGAAAAGGGGAAAAGGAAGGGTTTGAGTGTGCCACACAAGGTCTTAGGGAGGTGCTTGGGTGGGCGGGACATTGGGGACTGTGGAGATGAGGTACCCAGGTCAGTAAACAGGTTTGAACTGCCGCCAATCTCTGCTTTGCCCTTCCCAGATCCCTGACCATTTCCGGCCACCTTTGAGGGTGAGTTTGGTGAGGACCTCAGGCTGCATGAGGCTGGGGGCTGGCATCAGTGTGTTTGTTTGAGGGGTGGGTCTTGCTTGGGAATAAGCCAGAAGCCCAAGACGTGGAGGCAGCCAGATGGAACAGCAGGAAACGAAAGGCTTGCAAACTGCAGGCCTGGGTACACACACAGAAGGCCGTGGGACCTTGGGCAAGACTGTTTCTTTCTCTGAGCCTCAGTTTCCTAGGCTGTGAAATGAACCTAGTCCTAACCCCTCACTTGTAGGGGTTGACAAGTGGGGATGTTGTGTGGCGAGGCTGGGCCCAGGGCCAGGTCTGGAGTGGGTGATGAGTGAATGTTCTTTCCTTCCCTTTCCCTTTGGTCATCCTTCTGGGGCGGCAGAAACCAGGGAAGTGGTGTGCCATGCACGTGCGTGTGGCTTACATGATCCTGAGACACCAGGAAAAGATGAAGGTACTGGGGCCGGAGGGCTGGGGAGAGCGGGCCTGCCTAAGCTCTAGGCGTCTGCCTTCAGTGGAGCTTGGCAGAATCTTGGCCAGAAACATCCTCTCCTGTTCCTGGTCACTGCGTGAGCAATTCCACAGTCAGTACTAAGTTCTCAGGCTAACTGGGGGGTGGTCAGAGAAGGTTTGGAGAGAGGCAGAGGCCCACGCTAGTCCTCCCTTGGCACCAGCCAGCTCTCGGAGGGGGCCTCAGGGTGGAAGAGCAAGAGCGGGACCACACCTGCCACCTCACTCACTGCCCCTCTCCCTGTCCCATGCAGGGCGACTCCCACAAGCTTGACTTTCGGAACGACCTCCTGCCCTGCCTTCCGGGGCCCTATGGGGCCCTGCCCCCTGGGCAGGAGCTCTCCCACTCGGCCGCCTCCCTCTTCACTGCGACTGGTGAGTCTGGCCAGCCCTCTCTGGGCCTGAGGGTGCCCACCTGTAGCCCGAGGCCCACCTTGCACACACTCAGCCTCATCTGCCTCTCTGCCCCAGGTGCCGTCCATGCTGCAGCCAACCCTTTCACGGCAGCTCCCGGGGCCCACGGACCCTTTCTGAGTCCCAGCACCCACATTGGTAAGAGCCAAGGGCATGTTGGGCAATCCAGGCCTTGACCTTGACTTCTTGGAGGTGTTAAGCGGGGGATTGAAATTAGATCTGAGAGGCAACTAGAATGGAGGGTAGACCTGGGTTCACATGCTTTGTGACCTCGAGCAAGTTACTCTCCCTGCTCTGAGCCTTGATCTTACAATCTGTAAAATGGGATGTCGAAGGGCAGAGTCATCACCAGTCCCCGCCAGCTCAGTCACTGTCTGAAATAGCCAGGGGTAGGGGGAGAGGCTTGTGGAGGAAGGCTGTGCAGCATGGTCCCTGGCTCCCAGTGGTCTCGGTCAGCTTCTTGGGGAGATTTATCCTAGTTTGGATGAACAAGGAGGAATTGAGCCGGCTGGCCCAGGGAAAGGTGTTCTAGAAGAGGCAATTGTGAGATTTCCCTAGCTGGCAAGTTAGGTGTTCTCACTGGCCATGTGACATACACACAAAGTCAGGGTTCAGTTGCATGCAGGTGGGAGGCAGCTAGCAGAGGTTCTTCAGGTGAGTGGCTGGCTGTTGAGCTAGCCTGGGTGGCGGGTGTAGGGGAATGTGGGGTAAGAGCCTGACCTTGGAGTCAGAAGCCCGGTTAGATGACCATTGATGGGCAAGTCACTTCACCTCTCTGAGCCTGTTTCATCATCCTTAAGTGGGAATGATCCCGCCTCCCTCATGGAACTTATGCCATTAAACAACACATTGCACATTAAACCTCAGTACCTTTCCAGGGCCTGCTTGCTGACCAGCCTCTTCTCTGCCAGTCCATGATGCCTGCTCGGAGCCGGCTGCCCAGTGCTCTGACCGTCCCCCCCCTTTTTCCCACAGATCCGTTTGGGCGTCCCACAAGCTTCGCCTCCTTGGCTGCCCTCTCCAACGGGGCCTTTGGAGGCCTGGGCAGCCCCACATTCAGTGAGTGCTGGAGGGGATGGGGAGAGGTGGAGTGGAGGCTAGGGTGGTGGGTTGCTGTGCCCAGGCAGGGGGCCAGGAGGGTGCCTGAGTGGGCCCTACCACGCCTGGCTCCCATCACCTTCTGCTCTGTCCTCTGTCTAGACTCCGGCGCCGTCTTTGCCCAGAAAGAAAGCCCAGGGGCCCCACCAGCCTTCGCCTCCCCCCCAGACCCATGGGGCCGCCTGCACCGCAGTCCTCTGGCCTTTCCTGCCTGGGTCCGTCCCCCTGAGGCTGCCCGGACCCCAGGCTCAGACAAGGAGCGGCCGGTGGAGCGGAGGGAGCCCTCTCTCACCAAGGAGGAGAAGGACAGGTGTGGTTTCATGTGCTCCCAGCCTGCCCAGCCCTCTGCCTGCCCGCCCACCATCCCTCTAAGCTCCTTCATCCTCTCCTTCCTTACTTCCCCCAGGGACCTCCCCTTCTCCCGGCCCCAGCTCCGAGTTTCTCCTGCTACTCCCAAGGCCCGGGCTGGCGAGGAAGGGGCCCGGCCCACCAAGGAGTCAGTGCGGGTAAAGGAGGAGCGGAAGGAAGAGGCCGCCGCTGCTGCCGCTGCTGCTGCTGCTGCCGCCGCTGCCGCCGCCGCTGCTGCCACCACCGGGCCCCAAGGCCTTCACCTGCTGTTTGAGAGGCCCCGGCCACCCCCATTTCTGGGCCCTAGTCCTCCAGAGCGCTGTGCTGGCTTCCTGGAGCCAACCTGGTTGGCTGGTCCCCCTCGCCTCGCTAGGCCGCCCCGCTTCTACGAGGCGGGTGAGGAGCTGACTGGACCTGGGGCTGTGGCTGCTGCCCGCCTCTACGGTCTGGAGCCTACCCATCCCCTGCTCTACAGCCGCTTGGCTCCGCCGCCGCCACCGACTGCGGCCCCAGGAACCCCTCACCTTCTCAGCAAGACCCCACCAGGAGCCCTATTGGGGGCACCACCTCCGCTTGTGCCCGCCCCCCGGCCTAGTTCCCCTCCTCGGGCCCCTGGCCCAGCCCGGGCTGACAGGTGAGGAAAGGGGAGGGGCAGGGGCATAGCTCCATCCCCCCTTTCTTCTGACAAGGTCCTAGAGCTGAGGTTTTCAAGCCAGGGCTGGAGGGCAGAGGTCATGACCTCACCAGCCACCTCTGAGGTCATGGAATCTGGGAGCAGAAGTCCCAACCCCCATGAGATCAAGCATCAGTTGGACCTTGGGGTCACTGGGAGGGCAGAGGTCACAAACCTCTACAGAGGTGTGTGTGTGTGTGTGTGTGTGTGTCTGAGAGAGTGTGTGTGCGTGTGTGTACATGAGAGTGGGGGTCATTTCAGAGGTCACATCTCATGATCTCCTGAGGTGCACCATCACCCCTTCTGAGGGCCCCTAGGCCCTTGGCCCGCCTCCCCAAGGGCTCACTAAGCCAGAGGCCAAAGTGCCCCCCTCCTCGTCACCTACCACCCAAGTCCTCATGCCCTCTCAGGGCTGGGGGAGGAGGGGCTAAAGGAAGGGGGGTTCCATGTACATATTTATCTCCCCTTCCACATAGCCCCCCAGACCTTTTGTACATTTTTACAGGGGTGCCCCTCCCAATAATCCCCCTTCCTGGTTAATTAAATCCTAAGACTGGTGCTGTGTTCCTAGCCTCTGGCCTCTCTGTGGGGGGAGGGGGAATTGAAGGGGGAAGAGCTGGGAGGGGACAGGCAGGGACCCAGGGCTTATTCCTGGGAATACGGGGACCAGAAGGAGGGGGACCAACAGGGGAAGGGACCTGGGTACCTAGGCCAGAAAGAAGGGCAGATGCTTCCTGCTTGACTGACAGCCCGGGTTCCCCCTACCTGCTCCTGTTACCTCTGTGCCCCAAAGGCGCAACCTCTAAGCTTCATACTCCACCTCTTAGTGGCTTGGTTCCCCCCCCAACTCTTATTCCAAGTGCCCCCAGGATTCCTGGGCCCTGCCCTCCAGAACCCCGTCCCCCAGAACGCTGCCTCAGGCTGAGGGGGGGGACCAGAGAAGGTCACCATGTACCACACACCAAAGAAGGGGGTCGGCCTGGGGATGGGCCACATAGGCAGCTTCTTCAGCAGCCTCTTGGCAGCAGCCCCAGCCTTCCCAAAGCAGCAGGTGCCCCCAGGCTGGGGCCCAACCTAGAAGGCAGGGGTTGGTTTAACAAAAACATAACGTTGACTTTTTTTCCCCGGTGGGGCTTATTCTGTAACATGACTTGCAGATATTTATATAAAAACGAGTGTTACAATGAGGCCCCTTGGCTCCTCTTTGAGTGTGTTTGGATCACGTTGGGGGGTATTGGGCTGGGTCCTGTGGTCAGGGAGGGATGAGGACAATACTGCCCATGTCCTAATGAAGGTTTTACCCTCCTTCCCACCTGGGCAATTTGTTCTCCCTCTGGAGGGATTGGATTGGAGTGTTTGGCAGTGAAGTTTTTCATACTTTTTGACGGCGAGGACTACATATTCCAGTTGACCCTTGAACACAGGTTTGAGCTGCACAGGTCCACTTATATGTAGACTTTTGTCAACAAATACTTCTTATAGTACTGTGCGATCAATGGTTGGTTGAATCCATGGATGCGGGACCACAGACAGGGAGGGCCAACTATAGCACTTGAGCATCTATGGATTTTGGAATCCAAAGCAGTTACTGAAGTCAATAAGATTAAAGGAGTACGGAAAGCAGAACTAAATTTCCTGTTTATCTATCAATACACCCAAGCTTCGTACCCTTCCAGAGGTAACCCCTGTCAGTCATTTGGTATTTGTGTTCACCTGCACATGTATATGAACAGGCATAGTAATTAGTGTTAGATAAGATCTGTAATTTTTTTAATTTATTAAGTACATGGTCATTATAAAACAGTATAAATACACAAATACCTAGTACAAAGAAAAAATGCTTTATAATTCCATTCCTCAGAGATGGTCACTGTTAACTGTTGGGCATATTCCTCCAGTTACTTTACTTGGTATGCTTAAAATATGAAAAAATGGGATCCTGTGAAATATACTATTTTACTACTATAATTTTACAGTTAATGTTCTTTGGTATAATTAAAAAAGCAAGTGACTACTAAATAAGCTACAAAAGCTGGCTCTCACCCAAACTACCCAGAATTGACTTGTGTACCCATCGATCACCTTAGGAAAGACAGATCCAGCATTCTCTGCCGCCGCCACACATACCTGACTTCTCAGGAGGATTCGAGCCTAGTTCATGCTGACAAGTCAGAAATGGATTGGCCAGGAGAAACTTGGCTTGCACACAAGGTTTCACCTGGCAGTTCTTGTTCTCAGCTTCTCTTGAAAAATCGTCTGTTGACACTGCCTACTCTCCCTCTGACTGTCCTTTGAGACAGGGCGTATTCTCTCCAGATTGCCACTGTCCTTTCCAATCCATTGTTTAGGAACAAGCCACTGTCATCATTCCTGGCACCTCACTGGTCCCCTTAAGCATTTGGGTGTGGAATTCTCAGGGAAATACTTTCTAGACACATATATCCAACGTCTCCTAGATCTCTCCCACAAGTACCTCAGATCTCTGATGCTGTGCACCACCTCACCCCTACTCCATTTGCACCACTGAGAGTTTTAACAGAGCCAAAGTCAGAAACCTCCTCTGTCTGCCTTTTATTCCTTCAACTGCTATTTGCTGCATCCATGCGAGGTGCTGAACTAGTACCTGTGGATACAGGGGTAAGCAAAACAAAAGCCCAGCATTCCTAGAGCTTACATGCTACAGTGAGAGAGGAGCAGTAAACTCATATAAGATGAAAGAGTGAAATGAGAGTCCTGATAACTATTATCTTCCATTGACCCATCTCCCACTCTGATGTAACTCGGGCTCTTCAGGCAGAGGTAAAGGGGGAGTCCAGAAAAGACTGTCAACATTGGGGAAGAACAAAACAAAACTATGATCATTCACCATCGAGATGCTGCTATTTGGAAGTGTGTATCTTGCCCTGAATGAACTCAGGAGGATAGCTGTGTAATCTTAAGGAACATGCTCATTTTTGTGCCATGGTTTCCTTATTAAATGGAGGATTTTAAAAACAACAAATTTTGTTGTTATCATTGTTCAGTCACTAAGTCATGTCAAACTCTTTGCAACCCCATGAACTGCAGCACACTAGTCTCCTCTGCCCTCCACTGTCTCCTGAAGTTTGCTCAAATTCATATCCATTGAGTCAGCGATGCCATCCAACCATCTCATCCTCTGTCACCCTCTTCTGCTGCCTTCAATCTTTCCCAGCATCAGGACCTTTTCCAATGAGTTGGCTCTTCAAATCAGGTGGCCAAAGTATTGGAGCTTCAGATTCAGTATCAATCCTTCCAATGAATATATAGGACTGATTTCCTTTAGGATTGACTGGTTTGATCTCCTTGCAGTCCAAGGGATGCTCAAGAGTCTTCTCCAGCACCACAATTTCAAAGCATCAATTCTTCGACACTCTTCTTTAGGTCCAACTCTCACATCTATACATGACTACCAGAAAAAAACATAGCTTAGACTATATGAACATTTATTGGGCAAATGATGTCTGCTTTTTAATATGCTGTCTAGGTTTGTCACAGCTCTCCTTCCAAGGAGCAAGCGTCTTTTAATTTCATGGCTGCAATCACCATCCACAAGTGATTTTGGAACCCAAGAAAATAAAGTCTATCACTGCTTCCACTTTTTTCCTTTCTATTTGCCATGAAGTGATGGGACCAGACTGGGAAAGTCAGTTTTCATTCCAATCCCTAGGAATGGCAATACCAAAGAATGCTCAAACTACCACACAATTGCACTCATCTCAGACACTAGCAGAGTAATGCTAAAATTCTCCAAGCCAGGCTTCAACAATATGTGAACCGTGAACTTCCAGATGTTCAAGCTGGATTTAGAAAAGGCAGAGGAACCAGAGATCAAATTGCCAACATCCGCTGGATCATTGAAAAAGCAAGAGAGTTCCAGAAAAACATCTTCTTCTGCTTTATTAACTATGCCAAAGCGTTTGACTGTGTGGATCACCACAAACTGTGGAAAATTCTTAAAGAAATGGGAATACCAAACCACCTGACCTGCCTCTTGAGAAACCTGTATGGAGGTCAGGAAGCAACAGTTAGAACTGGACATGGAACAATAGACTGGTTCCAAATAAGGAAAAGAGTACTTTAGGGCAGTATATTGTCACCCTGCTTATTTAACTTACATGTAGTGTACCATCATGAGAAACGTTGGGCTGGATGAAGCACAAGCTGGAATCAAGATTGCTGGGAGAAATATCAATAACCTCAGATATGCAGATGACACCACCCTTATGGCAGAAAGAGAAGAAGAACTAAAGAGTCTCTTGATAAAAGTGAAAGAGGAGAGTGAAAAAATTGGCTTAAAACTCAACATTCAAAAAAAAAAAAAAAAACTCAACATTCAGAAAACTAAGATCATGGCATCTGGTCCCTTCACTTCATGGCAAACAGATGGGGAAACA
This sequence comes from Muntiacus reevesi, assembly GCF_963930625.1. Taxonomy (NCBI): domain Eukaryota; kingdom Metazoa; phylum Chordata; class Mammalia; order Artiodactyla; family Cervidae; genus Muntiacus; species Muntiacus reevesi. The sequence goes on from NC_089250.1 coordinate 205,048,264, forward strand.
GTGGAAACAGTGACAGACTATCTTTGTGGGCTCCAAAATCACTGCAGATGGTGATCGCAGCCATGAAATTAAAAAACGCTTGCTCCTTGGAAGAAAAGTTATGACCAACCTAGACAGCATATTAAAAAGCAGACATTACTTTGCCAACAAAGGTCCGTCTAGTCAAAGCTGTGGTTTCTTCAGTGGTCATGTATGGATGTGAGAGTTGGACTATAAGGAAAGCTGAGTGCCAAAGAATTAATGCCTTTGAGCTGTGGTGTTGGAGAAGACTCTTGAGAGTTCCTTGGACTGCAAGGAGATCCAACCAGTCCATCCTAAAGAAAATCAGTCCTAAATATTCATTGGAGGGACTGATGCTGAAGCTGAAACTCCAATACTTTGGCACCTGATGTGAAGAACTGACTGATGTGAAAAGACCCTGATGCTGGGAAAGATTGAAGGCGGGAGGAGAAGGGGATGACAGAGGATGAGATGGTTGGATGGCATCACCAACTCAATGGACATGAGTTTGAGTAAATTCCGGGAGTTGGTGATGGATAGGGAGGCCTGGGGTGCTGCAGTCCAAGGGGTTGCAAGAAGTCTGAACTGATGGGACCAGATGCCATGATCTTAGTTTTTTTGATGTTGAGTTTCAAGTCAGTTTTTTCACTCTACTCTTTAAACTTCATCAAGAGGCTCTTTAGTTCCTCTTCACTGTCATTGGAGTGGTATCATCTGCATATCTGAGGTTGTTGATATTTCTCCCAGCAGTCTTGATTCCAGCTTGTGTTTCATCCAGCCTGTCATTTCCAATGATGTACTCTGCATATAAGTTAAATAAGCAGGGTGACAATATACAGCCTTGATGTACTCCTTTCCCAATTTTTTTTTCCTTTCCCAATTTTAAACTGCCATTCCATGTCCAGTTCTGACTGTTGTTTCTTCTTCTTCTTCTTCTTTCCATTTATTTTTATTATTTGGAGGCTAATTCCTTTACAATATTGTAGTGGTTTTTGCCATACATTGACATGAATCAGCCATGGATTTACATGCATTCCCCCATCCCAATCCCCCCTCCCGCCTCCCTCTCCATCCCATCCCTCTGGGTCTTCCCAGTGCACCAGCCCTGAGCACTTGTCTCATGCATCCAACCTGGGCTGGTGATCTTTTTCACCCTTGATAGTATACTTGTTTCAATGCTGTTCTCCCAGAACATCCCACCCTCGCCTTCTTCCACTGAGTCTAAAAGTCTGTTCTGTACATCTGTGTCTCTTTTTCTGTTTTGCATATAGGGTTATCGTTACCATCTTTTAAAATTCCATATATATGCGTTAGTATACTGTATTGGTCTTTATCTTTCTGGCTTACTTCACTCTGTATAATGGGCTCCAGTTTCATCCATCTCATTAGAACTGATTCAAATGAATTCTTTTTAATGGCCAAGTAATATTCCATAGTGTATATGTACCACAGCTTCATTATCATTTTGTCTGCTGATGGGCATCTAGGTTGCTTCCATGTCCTGGCTATTATAAACAGTGCTGTGATGAACATTGGGGTACACGTGTCTCTTTCAGATCTGGTTTCCTCGGTGTGTATGCCCAGGAGTAGGATTGCTGGGTCATATGGCAGTTCTATTTCCAGTTTTTTAAGGAATCTCCACACTGTTCTCCATAGTGGCTGTATTAGTTTGCAATCCCACCAACAGTGTAAGAGGGTTCCCTTTTCTCCACACCCTCTCCAGCATTTATTGCTTGTAGACTTTTGGATAGCAGCCATTCTGACTGGTGTGTAATGGTACCTCATTGAGGTTTTGACTTGCATTTCTCTGATAATGAGTGATGTTGAGCATCTTTTCATGTGTTTGTTAGCCATCTGTATGTCTTCTTTGGAGAAATGTCTGTTTAGATCTTTGGCCCATTTTTTTGATTGGGTCATTAAATTTTCTGGAATTGAGTTGCAGGAGTTGCTTGTATATTTTTGAGATTAATCCTTTGTCTGTTTCTTCATTTGCTATTATTTTCTCCCATTCTGGAGGCTGTCTTTTCACCTTGCTTATAGTTTCCTTTGTTGTGCAAAAGCTTTTAAGTTTGATTATGTCCCATTTGTTTATTTTCGCTTTTATTTCCAATATTCTGGGAGGTGGGTCATAGAGGATCTTGCTGTGATTTATGTCGGAGAGTGTTTTGCCTATGTTCTCCTCTAGGAGTTTTATAGTTTCTGGTCTTACATTTAGATCTTTAATCCGTTTTGAGTTTATTTTTGTGTATGGTGTTAGAAAGCGTTCTAGTTTCATTCTTTTATAAGTGGTTGACCAACTTTCCCAGCACCACTTGTTAAAGAGATTGTCTTTTTTCCATTGTATATTCTTGCCTCCTTTGTCAAAGATAAGCTGTCTGTAGGTACATGGATTTATCTCTGGGCTTTCTATTTTGTTCCATTGATCTATATTTCTGTCTTTGTGCCAGTACCATACTGTCTTGATGACTGTGGCTTTGTAGTAGAGCCTGAAGTCAGGCAGGTTGATTCCTCCAGTTTCATTCTTCTGTCTCAAGATTGCTTTGGCTATTTGAGGTTTTTTTGTATTTCCATATAAATTGTGAAATTATTTGTTTTAGTTCTGTGAAGAATACCATTGGTAGCTTGATAGGGAGTGCATTGAATCTATAGATTGCTTTGGATAGTATACTCATTTTTCACAATATTGATTCTTCCAATCCATGAACACGGTATATTTCTCCATCTATTTGTGTCCTCTTTGATTTCTTTCATCAGTGTTTTATAGTTTTCTATATATAGGTCTTTTGTTTCTTTAGGTAGATATACTCCTAAGTATTTTATTCTTTTTATTGCAATGGTGAATGGTATTGTTTCCTTAATTTCTCTTTCTGTTTTCTCATTGTTAGTGTATAGGAATGCAAGGGATTTCTGTGTGTTAATTTTATATCCTGCAAATTTACTATATTCATTGATTAGCTCTGGTAATTTTCTGGTAGAATCTTTAGGGTTTTCTATGTAGAGGATCATGTCATCTGCAAACAGTGAGAGTTTCACTTCTTCTTTTCCTGTCTGGATTCCTTTAATTTCTTTTTCTGCTCTGATGGCTGTGGCCAAAACTTCCAAAACTATGTTGAATAGTAGTGGTGAGAGTGGGCACCCTTGTCTTGTTCCTGATCTTAGGGGAAATGCTTTCAATTTTTCACCATTGAGGATAATGTTTGCTGTGTGCGGTTCTTACTGTTGCTTCTTGACCTGTATACAGATTTCTCAGGAGACAGTGAAGGTAGTCTGGTATTCCAATCTCTTTAAAGAATTTACTACAGTTTGTTGTGATTCACACAGTCCAAAGCTTTCTCTTAGTCAATGAAGCAGAAGTAAACTTTTTGTTTGATTGTTTGTTTGTTTGTTTTTGTTTTAAAGAAGTAAATGTTTTTCTGGAATTCCCTTGCTTTCTCTATGATCCAAAGAATGTTGGAAATTTGATCTCTGGTTCCTCTGCCTTTTCTAAACCCACCTTGTACATCTGGAAGTTCTCAGTTCATGTACCACTGAAGCCTAGCTTGAAGGATTTAAGCATAACCTTTCTAACATATGAAATGAGCACTGTTATATGGTAGTTTGAACATTTTTTGGCATTGCTCTTTTCTGTGATTAGAGTGAAAACTGACCTTTTCCAGTCCTGTGGCCACTGCTGACAAATTTTCCAAATTTGCTAACATGTTGAGTGCAGCACTTTAACAGTATCATCTAGGATTTGAAATAGCTCAGATGGAATTCCATCACATCCACTAGCTTTGTTCATTGTAATGCTTCCTAAGGCACACTTGACTTCTCACTCTAAGATGTCTGGCTCTAAGTGAGTGAGCACACCATCACGGTTATCTGGGTCACTAAGACCTTTTTTGCATAGTTCACCAGTTCCTAAGATGTCGATGTTTGATCTTGCCATCTCCTGCTTAACATATCCAATTTACCATGATTCATGGACCTAACATTCCATGTTCCTATGCAATATTGTTCTTTACAGCATCAGATTTTACTTTCATCACCAGACACATCCATAGTTGAGCATCATTTCCACTTAGACCCAGTCACTTCGTTCTTTCTGGAGTTATTTGTAATTGCCCTCCACTCTTCCCCAGTAGCATATTGGACACCTTCTGACCTGGGGGCTCCTCTTCCAGTGTCATATCTTTTTGCATTTTCCCACTGTCCATGTGGTTCTCCAGGCAAGAATATTAGAGTGGGTTGTCATTTCCTCCTCCAACGAACCATCTTTTGTCCGAATTCTTCACTATGATCTGTCCTTCTTGGGTAGTCCTATGTGGCTTGGCTCATAGCTTCATTGAGTTATACAAGCCCCTTTGCCATGACAAGGCTGTGATCCATGAAGGGGAAAAACAAATTTGCTAATATATAATTTACATACCATACAAGTCACCTTGTCTTTTATGACTGGCTTCTTTCACTTAGTGTTGTGGTCTCAAGGTTCATTCATGTTGTAGTGGGCCTTGGTACTTCATTCCTTTTTATTGCCAAGTAATATTCCTTGTTGTATGAAAATGCCACTTTGTGTTTATCTGTTCTTCAGCTGATGGATATTTGAGTTGTTTATTTATACTGTTATGAATAATGCTGCTGTGAATATCTGTGTACAAGTTTTTGTATGAATGCCTGTTTTCAATTTTCTTGAGCTGAACTCAGGTGCCTCAGTCGTTCCGACTCTGCAGCCCTATGGACTGTAGCCCGCCAGGGTCCTCTGTCCATGGGATTCTCCAGGAAAGAATACTGGAGTGGGTTCCCATGTCCTCCTCCATGGGATCTTCCCCACCCAGGGATTGAACCTGGGTCTCTTGCATTGCAGGTGAAGTCTTTACCACTGAGCCACCAAGGAAGTCCTTTCAATTTTCTTAGGTATATACTTTGTTTTGGGGGGATTTTTTTGTCTACGCCGGAGTTTTTTTGCTTTGCATGGACTTTCTCTAGTTGTGGTGAGCAGAGGCTTCTCTCTAGTTGTATTGCACAGGCTTCTCATTGCAGTAGCTTCTCTTGTTGCTGAGCATGGGCTGTAGGTGCTCAAGCTCAGTAGCTGTGGCGCATGGGTTTGGTTGCTTCAAGGCATGAGGGATCTTCCCAGACCAGAAGTCAAACCTGTGTCCCCTGCACTGGCAGGCGGATTCTTAGCCCCTGGACCACTAGGGAAGTCCTATGTATATAATTTGCAGTGGAATTGCTGGATCATAGTGTGGTTTTATGTTTAATATTTTGGGGAACTGCCAAACCAGTTTCCAAAGTGGCTGAACTATTTTACATTCCCACCAACAATACATGAAACTGGAGCTTTAATGGTTTTTCTTAACACTACTCTATGAATTCTCCACGTTAATAAGCACAAAGTTCTGTGCCTGGAACAGGGTACTTGTTCACAGAATGATTGCTGATGATGCCTTTCTGGTCAGAAACCATAAGAAAGAACTTAAAAACGTTTGCATAACAAAGGAGACCATAAACAAAACGATGAAAAGAAAACCCTCAGAATGGGAGAAAATATTTTCAAACAAAGCAACCAACAAGGGACTAATTTCCAGAATATACAAACCAATCATGCAGCTCAATTAAAAACAAACAAACAACCCAATCAAAAAAAAAAAAAATAGGGCAAATGACCTAAATAGACATTTCTCCAAAGATGACATACAGATGGCTAGAAAGCACATAAAAAGATGTTCAACATCACTAATTATTAGAGAAATGCAGACCAAAACTACAATGAGGTATCACCTCACACCAATCAGAATGGCCATCATTAAAAAATCTACAAACAGCTGCTCTCTCTCGAAATGGCCCACACTCTGTAGAGTGTTTCCCTCTAAATAAATCCATTTCTTGTCTATTACTTTGTCTTTCACTGAATTCTTTCTGCACCAAAGCACAAAGAACCTGATTCTTAGTAAGTCCAGACAACAGTAGGAACTGAGTCCCCCAACCAGGTAGACGATGGTAACTTCAGGCTGGGCACAGGATCCCTGAAACACCACCCTATTACCTCACCACCAACCAATCAGAAGAAAATCTTCACACAGAGGAAAATAACAAAAACTCTGACCTCCTCCCCAAATGATTTTCCCTTTTAAAACTTTCATGGTTGAACAGAATCTTTGAAATTGGCTTCTGGACATGAGTTCACCTTCTCCCTGGTTGCGGGCCTCCTGAATAAAGAAACTATTCCTTTCAATTAAAAAATATATGTGTGTGTGTGTGTGTGTGTGTGTGTGTATTAAATACAAACAATAAATTCTGGAGACAATGTGGAGAAAAGGGAACCCTCCTACAAACTGTTGGTGGAAATGTAAATTGGTACAGCTACTATGGAGAGCAATATGGAGGTTCCTTAAAACATTAAAAATAGAGCCAACATATGATCCAGCAATCCCACTCCTGGGCATATATCTGGAGAAAACCACAATTCAAAAAGATCCATGCATCTCAGTGTTCACTGGAGAACTATTTTCAATAGCCAGGACACAGAAGCACCCTAAATGTCCATCAGCAGAGGAATGAATAAAGAAGATGTGGTACATATATACAATAGAATATTACTCTGCCACAAAAAGAGGGAAATAATGCCATTTGCAGCAACACAGATGGACCTAGAGATTATTATACTGAGTGAAGTAAATCAGACAGAGAAAGACAAATATCATATGATATCATTTATATGAGGAGACTAAAATAAGGGTACAAATGAACTTATCTGCAAAACAGAAATAGAGTTACAGATGTAGAAAACAAACTTATGGTTACCGAGGGTAAGGAGGGGGAGGAATAAATTGGGAAATTGTGATGGATACATACATGCTACTATATATAAAACAGATAACTAGTAAAGACCTACCATATAGTATAGGGAACTGGGAAAAGAATCTAAAAAAGAGTGGTTATATATATATATATATATAACTGATTCACTTTGCTCTACAGCAAAAACTAACACAATAGTGTAAATAAACTCTACTCCAATAAAAATGAAGAAACTGTAAGAAAGGGATTTTGGAGATCAATGAAGGAGAATGCTTACTTATAAGCAGTTTTTCTGGAGAGGTACATCTTTCAAAATAGGCTTTGGGATGGGCAGCATCTATTGACAGGCATAGAAAAGTGAAGGAAGGGTCTGAGCCAGTGAAGAACACAAGTTCAGAGCCTTTTACATCAGACACATTAGAGTTTGAATCTGGCTTCCACCAACCAAAGCTCTGTGACTTTGGACTAGTTGCAGCCTCTTTCCAAGAAGAACAAATAAGAAAAATGACAGTCTCAGCCCACAGTTTCATTGTGATGGTTACACGGGGAGAATTCATATAAAGGGTGCCCAGCACAGAATTTAGTACACAGTGAACACCACTAAATGAGAATGTTGTTGTTGTTCTTCTTCTTCTTCTTTTTTGTTAAGTATTTATTTATCTTGCTGCACTGGGCCTTAGTTGCAATATGTGAGATCTAGTTCCCTGACCAGGAATTGAACCTGGACCCCATGCTTTGAGAGTGAGCAGTCTTAGCCATTGGACCACCAGGGAAGTCTGTTGTTCTTGATTGTACACTAGTTGGAAAGATTAAAATAATTTCCCTATTTCAAGATGAGTAAATTGAAGTTAAGAGAAGTTATATGATTTACAGAGTCGGGAAAAGGAAGGAGATGTACTTATTTGGGGAGGTTAAAAAAGAAACTTTATTATCTATAACAGTTTTATATTAACAGGAAAATTGCAAAGATCATATAGCGGGGTCCTATATGCCCCTCCCTATTCACTCTCTTCTATTAACATCTCACATTTGTTATGGTTCATGAATCAGTATCGATACATTATTAAGTCCATACTTATTCATACTTATTCAGATTTCTTTAGTTTTTACCTAATGTCCTTTGTCTATCCCAGGATCATTAGGTCTCCTTAGGCTCCTTCTGAATGTGAGTTTTCTAGGTGTCCTTGTTTTTAATGATCTTGACAACTTTGAGAAGTACTGGTCAGGGATTTTATAAAATGTCCCTTAACTGAGATTTGTACATTAGACTAGAAGTTATGGGTTTGGGGAGGAGGCAAAGTGCCATTTTCATCTCATCATATCAAGGGTACCTGCCTTCAGGATAATATCACTTTTTTATTTTTTTTTTTCAGATTTACAGTTTTTTCAGGTTGCATTTATTTATTTATTGGCCACACCTCTCAATGTGTGGAATCTTGGTTTCCCAAGCAGGGATCCAGCTTGTGCCTCCTGCAGAGTCCTAACTACTGGACCCCCAGGGAAGTCCCAAGATGATTTATCATTGTTGATGGGTAACCTTAATCACCTGAATGAGGTGGTTCTTGTCAGATTCCACTGTGAAATTACACTTTTCCTCCTTTCCGTATTCTACTCTTAAGAAGGAAGTTACTTCCACAGTCCATACTACAGGAGTTGAAAAATTATGCTCAGCTTGCTTGAGGGCAAAATATCTACAGAAATTATTTGGAATCCTTCTGTAGGGGAAGAACTTATTTATTCAATCACTTATGTATATTACATTATGATGGATTCATGGATATTTATTTTATATTTTAGGTTAAACTCCAGTACTACTGTAATTATTACTCTTCAGTTCTTCTTTGGCTCTTGAGTCCCTTTCATGTGTTTTCATCACTGTGTTTTTTGTTTTGTGGTGGGGAGTGGGGAGAGGGGGTGGCAGTTTAGCAGAGACTTACTTCTTATTTATCTTTTAGTATCTTTGGATATTTGTCTCAAGTGTGTGTAAATACTATCCACTTCTAAAAGTTGAAAATAGTGCCTAGGGTAACTAACATTAAAAGTTAGAAGTTTAATTTAAAAGGTAGAATAAAAAGTCTTTTTCCTTCCCCTGGTCACTCTTCCCTGGCTCCATTTCCCCTTCCCAGAGACATCATATTGATTTCTTGTTTGTTTCTGCATAACAATTCCTTTTTATCCCCCTTCTTTAAAACAAATGTTTACATACAGTCCACACTGTCCAGCATACTACTGTTTTCATGTAGTAATCTCATGTGGATTATTCCATTTCAGCACATAGAGATACATCTCCGTTTTAGCCTCTACGTATTATTCCACTGTAAAGCTACACCATATATAGCTTTATTTAACCAGTTTTATATATTCATATACTTAACCAGTCTCCATCAATGGACATTTATGCTCTTTCTCATCTTTTACTAGAACAAGAAGTGCTGCAGTGAATGTTCACATCTTTGTATCCTCGACCAAATAAATCTGCAGGATCAATCCCTAGACAAGGAATTGCCACATCAAAGGGTATTTTTTTTTTTTCAAAGAGTATTTAGATGCTGCTAAATTTCCCTCCACATACTTTTCACGAACTTTCATCTCACCAACAGTGTATGAGAGGACCTGTTATTCCACACCCTTGCTAACATGGAGAAGTAACAGGTTTTTTGACCTTTGTTAATCTGATAGGCAGAAGATGGTGACTCAATGAAATTTTAATTTGCATTTATTTTGTTATGAGTGAAGCTGAACATCTTGCCAGTCATTTACAAATCACTTGTGTTCTCCTTTTCTGTGGATTGTCTCTTCAGATTCTCTGCCCATTCCACCTTCCCCTGCCCTTTAGACTTTTTCTGATCTTTGTTTTGTGCCTCAGTGAAAGCTACTCATTTGTTTAATCCATCAGTAAATATTTATTGATTACCTACTGTGTTATAGCAAAATGGCAGTGAACGGAAAGGACAAAGGTATTTTTCTCTGGTAGATTAAAATTCTAGAGGGGGCAGACAGGGTGAAGAAATAAATTTATGAAATTTATTAAAAAGCAGAGACATTACTTTGCCAACAAAGGTCCGTCTAGTTAAGGCTATGGTTTTTCCAGTGGCCATGTATGGATTGTGAGAGTTGGACTGTAAAGAAAGCTGAATGCTGAAGAATTGATGCTTTTGAACTGTGGTGTTGGAGAAGACTCTTGAGAATCCCTTGGACTGCAAGGAGATCCAACCAGTCCATCCTGAAGGAGATAAGTCCTGGGTGTTCATTGGAAGGACTGATGCTGAAGCTGAAACTCCAGTACTTTGGCCACCTCATGTGAAGAGCTGACTCATTGGAAAAAAATACCCTGATGCTGGGAGGGATTGGGGGCAGGAGGAGAAGGGGGAGACAGAGGATGAGATGGTTGGATGGCATCACCAACTCGATGGACATGAGTTTGGGTAAACTCCAGGAGTTGGTGATGGACAGGGAGGCCTGGCGTGCTGCAATTCATGGGGTCGCAAAGAGCGACTGGACTGAACTGAACTGATGTCAGTTGGTGTTAACTGTTAAGATAAAGAGTAGGATATGGCCTATAAAGTTCTGAGGGGCTCTTCTTTTCTAAAAAAATAATTTTATATATTTATTTTTTGGCTGCCCTGGGTCTTCACTGCTGTGCGGACTTTTCTCTAATTGTGGGAGCGAGGGCTTCTCTCTAGTTGCAGTGCACGGGCGTCTCACTGCAGTGGCTTCTCTTTTTCAGAGCCCAGGCTCTAGGGCACTCGGGCTTCAGTAGTTGCAGCACGTGGGCTCAATAGCTGTGGTTTCCAGGCCCTAGAGCACAGGCTCAACAGTTGTGGTGCTTGGCCTTAGTTGCTCTGCAGCATGTGGGATCTTCCCAGACCAGGGATCGAATCCGGGTCTTGCATTGCCAGGCAGATTTTTTTTTTTTTTTTAACCCCTGAGCCACCAGGGAGGCCATACATAGAGTATTTCTAGAAAGATATTTGAGAATTTCTCAATAGGAACATCTAGGGAGTGGAGAGAGTTTCACCTTTAAGGATCATGTTCTACTTTCTCTACTTAAAAAAAAACACAAATATTTATATGTATAATTTTTATAACAACATAAAACGTAATTACAACAACAAAAATTAGAAATACAAAACATTGGGAGAGGAATGCTTTAGGCAGAAGGAGCAGCGGTGCCCAGTCCTCAAGGTGGGCTGGGGAAGCTGGAACCCTCAGCCAGGGGCTCCGTGTGGTGGCTGCCGGCTTCCGAATGAAGAAGAGCCTGGGAGGGTTGTTTGTGGAGCACTTGCCACATGCCAGGCATTTCGTTGTGGGGTTGTGTGTGGGCAGTGGTGGGTGAGACTGACAAATGCCTTCTCCAAGCTCCTGGCTCCTCCCTACTCCTCCCACAGTTGATGGGAGGCCCTGTCCCGGCTCTAGCAGAGCATCCTCACTTGCCTTCCACCCCCTCCCCCTGCTTCTCCCACCTTTTCTCTAGGACCCGTCAAATCCTGAGGAGGCAGGAACCTTGAGTTGAGTGACCTTGACTTTACCTTTCTGAACCTTAATTCCCGCATCTACAAAATGAAAGCCGTAATAAAGCGTATCTCAATGGAGCGGTTGTGAGAATTACTGGTATTCTAAAAATGGTAGGATCATTACTAATGTTAGGCTGCCTCTAGCACCAACTTGCTGGAGTTGGTTATTTAATACTAAGAATATAATGCCCAAAAGACTTGCTTGCAAGGCAGAGAAGACTGGTATGAGTGTCCCCATTTTATACTGCAACCCAAAGATGAAAAGAGCTTATCCAAACTCAGTGAAAAATTCAAGATGGACAGACTTTAGGATCGGACAAAATATGAGCTTGAATTTCTGCTTTGCTAGCTGTTTGCTCTGTGATTTTAGGTTAGTTACCCCTCTGAAGCTGAGTGTTTAACCACACCTACCAAAAAAGGGACAAGGCCTTGGACCTCAAAAGACTGGAGGACTAAAAATTGCTGCAAAAGAAAAAGGCCTCGGGCAGCTCTGGGAAAGCAGTCAATACCCAGGAAATAGCAGCCTTTAGGGTAATTATTCTGTAAATGTCCTGAATGATAATAACATTTATGGAACCAGGTGTCAGACTCTATGTTAGATGCCGAGATCAGATGAACTAGAGACAGGGGTCCTGTGGTCTCTAACTGCCTAATACCAGCTCCTGTCCTCCCACACCCCGCTGTGAAAGAAGAGAAGTCGTCAGTGATGCAAATGAGTGTTGACGTTTTTCATTAGCAAAACAAAGAGCCCTTGATGGAAAAGTTTAGAACTTTGAAAAAGGAGAAATATTGGTTAATAAGTGTTTGTTGATATACTCAGACCCGGCTTTACTGTCAATAAACATTTCCTGAGGCTGGCTGGGATAACCCTCGCTTGGAATCCAGTCGAGGTCTCTAAAATGCTGGATGAACTGGGGGCTCAGTGTCTCAGGATAAAGTAGGAACAACAGCAAGGTAATGATGCTCAGGGCTGGGCCAGAGTGGGGCAGTGATGAAATGTTTATGAAGCACTTGACCCTCCTTAGAAACGAAGCAATTTTTCTTATCTAACAAAATCACTTTATTTAACTCCAAATCTCCCCAGCTCACCCCTAGTTTCAGGGGAAGCAATTGTAGACTCTTTAGGGGACTCTGACCCCAATACTTGGGGCTCACAGAGCCTCTGTTTGTCTCCTGGGAAGACACAGGGGGAGGAAGATAGAGATGAACAGGGACCAAGAACATCTAGAGCCATCATGCTGGGTGCTGAACAGGTTAAATATAGTTAGTAATAGACAGAGACTAAAATAAAACTGAACACTTGTTCTTTATGTACATGAAGATATTCACTACAAGTTTACTCACCAAAATATTATTTCTAGAGCTAGAGAATGAAAATAACTGAAGTGTCCAAATTAGGAGATTGATGAAATATATCATTCAACATTCACACATGGTCTTTAAAAATATAAAGTAGATCCCAAATCTGGGATAATCTTCAAGATTTGATTATTAATAGGCAAGTGGGGTTATCTTGTGTTCACAGACAGGAAGATGATATTATAAGGATACAGTTCTCTCCAAACTGATCTGTAACCATCAAGGCAATGTTAATAAAGCTTACAACAGGGTTTTTCCATGAAACTCAACAAGCCAGTTAAAAGATATATACAGAGGAGCAAAGGGCTAAGAACAGATAGAAATTTCTAAAGAAGGATAAAGAGAAGAGACTTGTTCTACCAGAATTGTTAAAAAAGCTGTGGCGATGAAGGAAAGATGGTGTTGGTAGTGATAGAAATTCAGCAAAATGAACTCATGGATATAAAAATTTTTGATAAATGACAGGGGTGGCATGGCAGATCTAACAAAGCACTCTTCAATAAATGGAGCTGGAAAAAATGTCATTCTTATGGGAAAAATGAAGTTAAATCATTGCCTCACACTATACACAAAAATCAACTCCAGATATAAGGATTTAATGATCAAAGGCAAAACTTGAAAAATTTTAGGAGAAAATATAAGAAAATTTCTTTCTGACCTTGTTTGAGTAATAAAGAATCTCAAACAACATACAAAAAAGTTAGTTAGAAAATATTAATAAATAGAACTATATTAAAATTAAAATTATAAGCTACAAATTGGAAGAAGGTATGTGTAAACTCAAATAACCATTCAAGGATATATGTTGAGATGATTTAAAGACCATCTATAAGCCAAGAAAGGATAATAAGCCAACAGAAAAATGGGCGAAAGACTTGAACATGCATTTCAAAGAAAAGGAAGCATGGCTAAAAAGCTCTTGAAGAGATTTTCAATGTCATTCAAGTAAATACAAATCAAGATCATATGAGATATCCAGTCTATGGCATGAATTCAAACACCAAGCACTGGAAAAGAACAGTGGGTCTTCGATACATACATTGCTGATGGGAATATATACCCATACAATCATTTTAGAAAACAATTTATCATTTCTTTCTTATAAAATTGAACATGTACACACCTTAAAGCTTAGCAATTCCACTCTTGGGCAAATATCCAGGAACAAGTCTTGCACAAGTGTTCGAGGAGACATGGACATGAATAACATGGACATAACAGGAGTGAATCAATAGTCACTAACCAGAAGAACCCAAAAAGCCCTTCAATAGGAGAATGGATAAAAATATTGGAGCAGTTTGATAAAAATGAAATATTACACAAGAGTGAAATTGGAATTAACCACAGCTACACAGTATGAACTTCATGAATGGACCATTGAGTGTAAAAACAGAAAGTGAGACTCTGAGGACTACCTACAGGAGGACCAGTTCAGTTCAGTCACTCAGTCGTGTCCCACCCTTTGTGACCCCCATGCATTGCAGCACCCCAGGCTTCCCCGTCCATCACCAACTCCCAGAGCTTGCTCAAACTCATGTCCATCGAGTCGGTGATGCCATCCAACCACCTCATCCTTTGTCATCCCCTTCTCCTCCTGCCCTCAATCTTTCCCAGCATCAGGGTCTTTTCCAAAGAGTCAGTTCTTCACATCAGGTGGCCAAAGTATGGGAGTTTCAGCTTCAGCATCAGTCCTTCCAATGAACATTCAAGACTGATTTTCTTTAGGATGGACTGGTAGGATCCCTTTGCAGTCCAAGGGACTCTCGAGTCTTCTCCAACACCACAGTTCAAAAGCATCAATTCTCCGGCACTTAGCTTTCTTTATAGTCCAACTCTCACATCCATACATGACTACTGGAAAAACCATAGCCTTGATGAGACAGACCTTTGTTGGCAAAGTAATGTCTCTGCTTTTTAATATGCTGTCTAGGTTGATCATAGCTTTTTTCCCAAGGAACAAGTATCTTTTAATGTCATGGCTGCAGTCACCATTTGCAGTGATTTTGGAGCCCCCCCAAATAAAGTCTGTCATTGTTTCCATTGTTTCCCCATCTATTTGCCATGAAGGGATGGGACCAAATGCCATGATCTTAGTTTTCTGAATGTTGAGTTTTAAGCCAACTTTTTTACTCTCCTCTTTCACTTTCACCAAGAGGCCCTTTAGTTCTTCTTCACGTTCTGGCATAAATGTGGTGTCATCTGCATATCGATATTTCTCCCAGCAATCTTGACTCCAGCTTGTGCTTCATCCAGCCTGGCATTTCTCATGATGTACTCTGCATATAAGTTAAATAACCACGGTGACAATATACAGCCTTGATGTACTCCTTTCCCAATTTTGAACCAGTCTGTTGTTACATGTCCAGTTCTAACTGTTGCTTCTTGACCTGCATACAGATTTCTCAGGAGGCAGATCAGGTGGTCTGGTATTCCCATCTCTTTAAGAATTTTCCACAGTTTGTGGTGATCCACACAGTCAAATGCTTTAGAATAGTCAATAGAGCAGAAGCAGATGTTTTTCTGGAACTCTCTTGCTTTTTTGATGATCCAATGGATGTTGGCAATTTGATCTCTGGTTCCTCTGCCTTTTCTAAATCCAGCTTGAACATCTGGAAGTTCACGATTCACGTACCGTTGAAGCCTGGCTTGGAGAATTTTGAGCATTACTTTACTAGCAAGTGAGATGACTGCAATTGTGTGGTAGTTTGAGCATTCTTTGGCATTGCCTTTCTTGGGATTGGAATGAAAACTGCCCTTTCCCAGTCCTGTGGCAGCTGCTGAATTTTCTAAATTTGCTGGCATATTGAGTGCAGCACTTTCACAGCATCATCTTTTACGATTTGAAATAGCTCAGCTGGAATTCCATCACCTCCTCTAGCTTTGTTCATTTTGCTTCCTACAGCCCACTTGACTTCAAGCCCAGGTTCAGTTCCCTAGCCCCATATGCTGCAACTAAGACCCAGCATAGCCAAATAAATGAATAAAAGAAGTAGATAGCTAAAATTAAACAGTGTATTGTTTAATCATCATAGAGAGGAAAAAACTATAAAACTAAAAGCAAGAAAACAATAAACACAAAGTTCTAGATAATGGTTTCCTGCTTTGGGGAGGGTGTTGCTGCATGAACAGGACAAAGGGGGGGGGGCCATTAGACGATGTGAATTATTGTAATATGAATAAGTAAATATATACATATATGATGAATAAACAAAAACATAAAAACAACAAGCAAATAAATACAAGAGGGCTACAAACAGATAATAACCATATGTCACAGATGATGGATTTTAATTAATCCAATTCTTAGTATCTGAAGTCTTTTTCTGGGCTTCCCCCATGGCTCAGTGGTAAAGAAACCACCTGCAATGCAGAAGCTGCCGGAGAAGCAGGTTTGACCCCTGGTTTGGGAAGGTCCCCTGAAGGAGGCCATGGCAACCCACTCCAGTATTCTTGCCTGGAGAATCCCATGGACAGAGGAGCCTGGTGGGCTACAGTCCAGCGGGTCGCAAAGAGCCGGACACAGCTGAAGTGACCTAGCATGCAGACATGAAGTCTTTTCTAAAAAATAAAACCATGTACCATATACCACTGTTTGTGTAAGAAACATTAGTGAAGGAAATATTATCTATGCCTAGAAAATTTTACTTTATTTTTTATGTTTTTAAAATGTATTTATTGTTTTGGCCACTTGTGTCCCAACCAGGAAACGAACTCATGCCCTGCAGTTGAAGCTTGGAGTCTTAACCACTGGACCACCAGGGAGTTCCCCAGAATTTCACTCTCATACAACAGGCTTTCACAGGGTAACTAGGTTGGATTGGGTAATGGGCTAGGAGGCCATATAGGGAGATTCTCTTTTTAGTATATACCTTTGTGTATTGTTTGGAATGTTTGCTTTATCATGTGCATAGAATATCTTTCAAATAAGCGTTTGTGTCAAGATAAAAAAATTAGAATAAAATCAAATTTTTTTATTCATTAGAATTGATATTTCACAGCAGATGTTTTAAAAACTTGCTAACTAGCGATATTGATGGGGTAGCAAACAGGCATCCTTCGTACACCGATTGTGGCACTAGAAACTGGTGTAGCACCTTAGGAGGGCAATATTTAGCTATCTATGGAAATCTTAAATCCACATTCACATATTCTCACATATTCTTTGACCCAGCAATTCTTTTACACTTTGAGAATTTACTTGTACAACTCAAGATAAATGAACAAGGTTGTTCATCACAGCATGATACAAAGTTAGACACCATGTTATATGCACACCACTGATTACTAGGTAGATAATAAAAGTATGAGGTAAATCTGTATGTACTGACCTGGAAAGATGATACACATAGATGAAGTGTAAAAAGGCAAGATGTAGAAAAATGTATACAATATGATATCGTTTGTAGGTATAAGAGACACATACTTATGGGAAATTTCTGAGGAAATATGAGTAATTTAACACTGGTTGCCTCTGGGGAGTGGAATTAAGAAGGTAAAGGAAAGACATACCTCTTGGTTTATACTTTGGAATACTGGATTTTATGTTTGATGAAAAGCAAACATGTTTTACTGCTATTTAAAAATTTTTTTTAATTTAAAAAATATTTTAAGAGTTCAAAATACAATGTCAATTATATCTCAATAAAGCTAGGATGGAAGCTTATATATTAAAAGGAAGAGATGTATGCTCACTGCAAAAAAAAGTTTTTAAAGAAAATAAAGAAGACTATAAAGAAGAAAAGATCAACAGTTTTTGCCTTCTCATCTTCAACAAAATAATCACATTAACAGTTTGTTATATTTTTCTAAAATTTTGTCTGCTTTTTTGTTTGCCTATTTAGATTTATTTATTCTTATGAAATGGAATCATATTCTTTTTTTTCATTTATTTTTATTAGTTGGAGGCAAAATGGAATTATATTCTATAGGCTGATTTTTTCCCCCTACATTTTACCATGTTAGTAATATACACCAAAGCATCATTTATTTCCAAAGCCATAGATAATGGTACTTTTTCTTCTGATTGTAAAAGCCTGTTTCACAAAGGAAATATCTCTGTAACTGTGTTGCTAAATAAGAAATGTAGGTTGTAGAACAACATGTACAGGATCCTCTCATTTCTGTTTAAAAAAGGAAAGAGTGTGTGTAAGCTCTGAAAAATGGACAAGAATAGCCATAAAACTCTGTTTAGTGTAGCTTTTTGTGGGGAGAGATTGGATTGAGGTGGTATGGATTTTTACAGCATGTTGCTTTTATAATAATGATACGTGCCTGTGACCAAATCTTTTTAAAAATTCAGACAAGCTCACAAAAATTTGAAATTATTCCAGATCCTACCACCCAGAGATAATCTGTTAACATACTGGTGAGCAAGCTCACATTTCCTTGTCTGCCCGTAAGAATATATTTATCCTCTAAATTTATAAATTACTATTATACAAAATATTCTACTCTGTACCCTGCTGTTTTCAATATGTTCCATGTCAGTACTTCATTTTAATGATTGCACATCATGCCACATAACTGCTACACTGTAATTTAATCAACCAATCCCTTGCTGTTAAATTTTTTTAAACTGTAAAATACAACATATACCAGAAGAATATAAAAAGCATATGCACTTCTCAAGAAGTAATTATAAAGCAAACATTTGTGTTACCTCTATCCTAGACACACTTCAAAATTGTTTTTAAATTAAAAACAGAAAAGTATAATAAATACCTGTGTACCATCTCTTGGAATTAACAAACACACACTTTGTTCATTCTTTGCTTTCATTTAAATTTCTTTCTTCACTAGCAAGACAACAAAATAGGATATATTTTATTTTATTTATCTTTTTAAAAAGATTACAGTACTGTGTTAACTATTCTGTGAATACTTTAGTGCAACAAGCGCAACATTTTCCTTTGGAGGTTTTAATGGTATTAGCGTTGGCCAGTGGGAGCCCCATTTCCAAAATTCTCATGTCTTTCCAACAAGACTACGCTAATCTTTGAAAACTTTCTTGCTTCCTGGCTCTATAGGATGTTCCAGGCTCGCCTTGTACCTTTCAGTCCTAGACTTAGATTTGGCCTTTTCTGCAATCAGCCCTTGTTAGAGACCATAATCTGGATACTAAGGTGCACTGTTGGTATGTAGAATTGTTAAATAAAGTGTAACTTTACAGATAATGAAATGGTAATGTTATCACTTTTACCTTTCCCTTATTATTCATGAGGGTGACCATTTTTTCAATATATTTATTGGCGATTTGAGTTTCTTATCTCCCAATTACTTCTTCATATACTTGTCTTTTGTGTGCGTGTGTGTGGGGGTGGGATGGGGTGGGGTGGAGTGGGAATCTTAGTTCCCTGATCAGGGATTGAACCCCGGGCAGTGAAAGTGCCACATCCTAACCACTGAACTGCCAGGGAATTCTCTATTTTCCTTTTGTTGAGACTTTAGGTCATGTCCAAATTTTTTTTTTTTTTTTTGCCTTTATAAACAGTGCTGTGATGGACATCTTTGTCCATGCATATTTGCTAATTTTTCTGGCTGATTCCTTAAATAAACTTCTAAAAGCATAATTTCTGGAGGAAAGAATATTTTTTAAATTAATACTTAAAAAAAAAAAGTCTTTTAAAAGATCCAAATCAAAAAGACCGTGCCCATGGACACTCCCCTCCACCCTGGGGCAGCACGTGTGTGCCTGTCTTCCCATGCCCTTCCTAAAATTGGGCATCATTTTAGATTCCCTCTTTTAGAGTTTTTTTTAAATTTTATTTTACTGGAGTATCGTGGCTTTAGAATGTTGTGTTACTTTCTGCTGTGTTGCTTAGTGAATCAGTTATATGCATACACATACTCCCTCTTTTTTGGATTTCTTTCCCATTCAGTTCTCCACAGAGCATTAAGTAGAGTTCTCTGCACTATACAGCAGGTTCTCTTTAGTTACCTATTTTATACATGCTGCTGCTGCTAGGTCGCTTCAGTCGTGTCCGACTCTGTGCGACCCCATAGACGGCAGCCCAGCAGGCTCCGCTGTCCCTGGGATTCTCCAGGCAAGAACACTGGAGTGGGTTGCCATTTCCTTCTCCAGTGCATGAAAGTGAAAAGTGAAAGTCAAGTCGCTCAGTCGTGTCCGACTCTTAGCGACCCCATGGACTGCAGCCTCCCAGGCTCCTCCGTCCATGGGATTTTCCAGGCAAGAGTACTGGAGTGGGGTGCCATTGCCTTCTCCTACTTTATACATAGTGGTGTATTATGGGCTTTACCAAGTGGTTCTAGTAGTAAAGAACCTGCCGGCTAGTGCAGAGGACCTTAGAGACACAGGTTTGATCCCTGAGTTGGGAAGAAACCCCGAAGAAGGAAATGGCAACCCACTCCAGTATTCTTGCCTGGAGAATTCCACCGACAGAGGAGCCAGGCAGGCTACAGTCCATAGAGTCACAAAGAGATGGACACGACTGAAGCAACTTAGCACAGTGTGCATATATCAGTCCCGATCTCCCAGTTCACCCCACCCAGGTTGGGGATGTTTTTGATCACTGTGTTAAGATGCGCTGGAATCAATCTGTAAAGCCTCTGTGCTTGACTGTGTTCTCATAAGTTCCCAGTCCCCCCAGAGAGGAGAGAGGCAGCTCACCACCTTCCCCTAGCCTCCTGGGACCTCAGCCACTCTACAGTGACTTCCGGAGGCTCCTCTGGGAGGTCCTCCCAGAAGAGTTATTTGTTAAATCTGGCAATCCCATCCCCAGGTTCCTGTTCTACCTAAAAATTTTGATCTCCATTAACCTCTGGCTGAGGTTATAGCAATCACCTTCTCATCTCACACCCACAGTTCTTTCTCAACACTGGCTTCTGCTCAGAGCCCTCCTGCCACACTTAGAACTCCATCTAAACTCCTTCAAAAAGATCCAAGCTTGACCTTCCTCTTTCGTCTCATCTCCTACTGCTGTCCCGTGGAGCCTCCGGAGCCTCTTGGTTGCTTCCTTTCAGAATAAGCTGGGCAGCCTCTTTGTACTAACTTACCTCTGCTTAGAATGTTCTCCCCCCAAAGCATCCTCTGTTCAAATGTCTGTGCTGCAGAGAGGCCTTGCCAGACTGCCTTATTCAAAAGAGCACCTCCCTGCCCCTCACTCTCTCTATCCAACCCTGCTTTGTTTTTTCATAACACATTTTACCCATCTTTACTTTATACTTTTATTTACTTATATATTTGTTCCTTTCTCCATCAGGAATATCAGCTCAATAAGAACCTGAATGTTGAGTTTTCTACTGGTTTGTTTTCCCAATACCATCTCCCTGGTGCCTAGAATGATGCCTGGAGCCTCACAGACCTGGCTTCGATCGGCTGCGTTGCACAGCAGTTAAGGGCACACATGTGAGTCAGTCTCTCTGGGTTCGAGTGCCTGCTCTGCTGCGTTCCAGCTGTGGCATGTGGGACAAGTTATTTAAACATCTTTAAAAAACATTTTTTTATTTTATAATGGAGTATAGCTGATTAATGGTGTTGTGATAGTTTCAGGTGGATAGCAACAGAACATAAACATATACATGTATCTTTTCTCCCCAAACTCCCCTTCCCATCCAACAATGACACATAGCACAGAGCAGAGTTCCCTGTGCTCTATAGAAGGTCCTTGTTGGTAATCATCTTTTTCTTTTACCATCTGTAGAAGCGGGAATGATGATCTGCTCAATAAGGTTATTGTGAGAAATAGATGAATTAACGTGTAAAAACAAAGGTTGGTGCTTAGAGTGTTTGTTACTGTTATAATTTTTAAATTATTTGGCTGCACCAGGTCTTAATTTTGGCACATGGGATCTTCGATCTTTGTTGTGGCTTGTGAGATCTAGTCCTGACCAGGAATTGAACTCGGGCCCCTGAATTGGGAGCATGGAATCCTAGCCAATGGGTCACCAGGGAAGTCCTGTCACTGTTACAATTTGAGTGAATTTCACTGCATATGGGTCATGGCCATCATGTACCCATGTAGACATCAACCAGTTCCTATCTTTTGATATTTAGTATATGTCTGTCACTCTCCAGACAATGGGCATAGACACGTGCAGGTAAGTGAACAAGGCAGATGTGGCTTCTCTCTTGCCATGAGCCTTCAGGAAATCAAGTAATTGTTTCCAATGTTAAAGTGCCCAGAGGCAAGAAAAAAAAAGAAAAAGGCACAGAATGTTCAAGAGATACAATGTAGTCAGAGAACCAGGGAAGGATTCCGGAGGCAAAGATGTGCTCTGTGGGTTTGGTTTGTATCTGTTTGGGGGGTTGTGCTGGTCCTTGCTGTGTGGGCTTTTCTCTAGTTGCAGCGAGCAGGGGCTACTCTTGTGGAGACTAGAGAATGGGCTCAGCAGTTGTGGTTCCTGGGCTTTAGAGCACAGGTTCTATAGTCGTGGCACTCTGGCTTCGTTGCTCTGCGACACGTGGGATCCTCCCGGATCAGGGATCGAACCCGTGACTTCCGCAATGGCAGGAGGATTCTTTACCACTGAGCCACCAGGGAAGCCCCCTACCCTGTGGGTTTCGACTAGGTGGAAAGGCAAGAACCGTATGTGAGAAAGCCCAGAGTGGAGAAGAGCCTATAAAGGTACATGAGTGGGAAGACCGGTGTGGCTGGAGTGTGGAGGGCCAGGAGAGATGAGGCTGGAGAATTTGCTAAAGGCCACCAAGCAGGGTGTTGTGGAACTCAGAAAAGAATATCATGGGAACCATGAAAGCATTTGCAATAGTGACTCTGTCAGCTTTACAGTTAAGAAAAGTTTTCCCTAGCTGCTGTGTTGGGGAGAAACCTCCACAGGTCTCTGTTTCAGTCGCCACCTCACCGGAGACTAAAAGGGCACCTCTCCGGGCCCCCTTCTCTGTCCCCTCCACCGGCTACACCATGTTAGGAGGCCCTGACATCATCCTACACTCTCTCATGCTTCTCCTTGGTTTGCCCCCGTTGGAACAGAAACCCTGCAGGAGGTGGGGCTCCAGCGAGAGGAGAGACCAGCCACGATAGACTGCTTAGGAGGCTGGTGCAGACAGCCCAAGCCCTGGAATGTTTCCTCGCTGGGAGAGTTAGGAGCAACTGTCTGGCTGGTAGAGGGCAGAAGACCAAGGGATTCGGCTCATCTAGAAGCTTCATTTGCATATCACTCTACATAAGACTGAGAAAACAGTCATTGTCATATCAAAGAATAGGGCGGGGAGGCAGTTAGAGATAATGGTAGTGGTGGGGGAGGACTAAAGTCCCAGCAGTGGGACTTCCCAGGAGGTCCAGTGGTTAAGAATCTACCTTCCGGACTTCTCTGGTTCCAGTGGCTAAGACTTTGTGCTCCCAGTGCAGGGGACTCAGGTTCGATCCCTGTGAGGGAACTAGATCCTACATGCTGCAGCTAAGACCCAGCACAGCCAAATGGATATATAAGTAAAGTAAAGAATAAAATAAAATTCACCCTCCAATGCAGGCTGTGTGTGTGTTCCATCTCTGGTCCAGGAGTTAAGACCCCACATGCCTGGTGGCCCAAAATCCAAAACATAAAATGGAAACAATATTGTTGTAACAAATTCAATAAAGATTTAAAAAATGGTCCACATCCAAAAAAAAAAAATCTTAAAAAAAAAAAAGTCCTACAAGTCTCAACAAGCCAGTTCATGGTACTGTCACTGATTATGTCATCAAGGGCTAAGAGTCGGGTGTGGGGCTGGAGGGAAATGGATAGAACTATCCATTAGAGAGAAATGTCTCAGATGTAATGGAAAAAGAATTGGTGGCTGGATGTGAGGTGTGAGAGAAAGACAAAGTGATTGCTTCGGTTTGAGCAACTGGGTGGATAATGGTGCACCTCAGAGCAGATTTTGTGGTTCAGATCATGTATGCAGTCACCGAGTTGTGTCCAACTCTTTGTGACCTCATGGGTTGTAGCCCACCAGGCTCTCTGTTCATGGGATTTCCCCATTGGAGTGGGTTGCCACACCCTCCACCTGGGCATCTTCCCAGCCCAGGGATCGAATCTGCATTTCCTGCATTGGCAGGTGGATTCTTTACCATTGAGCCACCAGGTCTTCCCATCATATTATGAGCTCCATTTTAAATGTATGCATCCAAGGTGCCTGGGATGCTTGCACAAAGAACCCAGGAGTTCGGACCCAAGAATAGTCCTTCCTCGCAAGTCCTTGGTGTAAAAGCCGAGGTGGTCATTGGATTGCACAATGAAATCACAACAAATAACTGGAGCCTTAGGGATTATTGTCTTTTTCTTCTGAGATCTCTCTAGGCAAATTAGCAGGGGTGCTTACATGTCAGTGCTTTCTGGTTGCCAACTGGCTTTCCCACCTAGATTGCTCTATAACCCCTAGGTACTTCCAGCAATGAAGGGTTCCCTATAAGGGAGGGGTCCTGAAGCTTCAGGGGTCATTACCTTTGGGATATCCACTTCTGCCCTTGAGAACGCGTTGGATGAGAGAAGGCAACTGAGGAAAGAAAGCTGAGGACACCCTACAGTTGATGGAGGTGTCCAGGAGAAGTGGCCAGTAAGAAAGACTGAGAGGGAGCATCCAGGGAGGTAGGAGGAGACTGGGAAAGGCTAGCTTCACAGAAGTCTAGAGGAACGGCTGTTTAGAGGATCGTTATCACTAGCAATCAACGGTCTTGCCAAGTTCTGCTAATTTTCTCTGCAGTCTCTCCCTCCATCTCCACCGCCACCTGCTGGCTAATAGCCCCCATTACAACCGGGTCACTTCCCTAGTCTCTCTCTCCAGTCTTAAAGCTATCAATATCTTTACAGCCACCCCATTCATTCTGCTGGCTTCTCTGGTGGCTCAGCAGCAAAGAATCCACCTGGAGTTCAGGAGACTCGGGTTCGATCCCTCAGTCAGGAAGATCCCCTAGAGAGGGAAACGACAACCCCCTCCACTACTCTTGCCTGGGAAATCCCATGGTCAGAGGAGGAACAAAATTCATTGTTAGATTGTCTTTTCAAAAGTGGAGGATGGACCATGTCAATTCCTGCTCAACGACTTTCAGTAGCTCCCTGTAACCTCTGAACGAATTCCCTACTACCTAACCTGGTATGCTGAGCCTTTGACAGCCTGGCCCCAGTGACCTATCTATCACAATCTGCTCTCTCATAAAGAAGATAAGCTGATCAATTCTCCTGTAACTCTCAGCCTCACCAAGGCCATGTCATTTTCCTGAAGTACCTACTCTTCGTGACTATATTTTTCAATGTCAGAGTCAAATGGCAACTTCACTAGGAAGTCTTCCCCACGGGATCCGAGAAGACTCTTGACCACTGTCGCATCAAAACACGTTGCCCTGACTTTTTAGCAAGCTCACAACTCATTCCCCAATAAGACTAAGTTCTTGAGAGCAAGGACTGTGTCATCTTCATTCCTGTTTCTCCCACTCACGTGTAAGAACAAGCAGTCACAAATTCAGCTGCCTTCAGCAGCCAGGCAGGTATGACAAATGTGTGAAGTTGCCCAGGAAAAGACAATTAAAAATGGGGAGCAGGGCTTCCCTGGCAGCTCAGTGGTAAAGAATCCACCTGCCAATGCAGGAGACACGGGTTCGATCCCTGGTCCAGGAAGATCCCACATGCTGTGGACAACTAACCCTGCGCACCCCAACTTCTGAGCCTGTGCTCTATAGAGCCCGGGAGATGCAACTACCAAACCCATGTGCAGCAACTACTGAAGCCCGCGTGCCCTAGAGCCTGTCCTCCACAAGAGAAGCCACTGTGTTGAGAAGCCCTCACACTGCAACTAGAGAGTAGTTCCCAGCTGCCACAACTAGAGAAAGCCCACACGAATCCAAGCCCGTGGCAGTGAACTCACCAAGTTCTAGACATTGGACAGCCAGGAAATTCCCCAAGACTTTATTTTTTAGAACAATTTTAGGTTCACAGCACAGCCAAAACTAAATAAATAATTATATATAAAAAGAAATGGTGGGGTTTATGGCAAGTTAAGAGCATTCATTTTCCTGCCTAAAGTATTAATGATAATACTCAGAACATTAAAATATTATGTAAGGCACATTTGGAGACTAAACCTGAAAAATCATGAGTTTGAGACTCTGAAACAGAGGTTTTAAACACACCCTTGCATTTAGCTGGTTCTTTGGAGGTTTCAAACCAATTTTGCATCAGCAAGTCTATCCTCACTGTATGGATGAAGAGAGTGAGGCTCAGAAAGTTGAGCTGAGTTGAATCATGTAGATTCAACCCATTCAGACTCTGGCCTGGCCTGAGAACGATGGGGGAGGGTCTAAAAAGATGGGCATCACTCACTGCTTTTTTTTTTCAATAACATGAAGAACAATACTTTGACAGTTTTGTGCTTTATTTATTTATGTTTTTGGCTGTGCTGGGTCTCCATTGCTGCACAGGCTTTTCTCTAGTTGTGGAGAATGAGGGCTACTCTTCGTTGCAGTGCAGGTTTCTCTTGTGGTGGTGCGTGGGCTCGGCAGTTGTGGTTTCCGGGCTTTAGAGCACAGGCTCAATAGTTGTGGCCTCCGGACTTAGTTGCCCCAAGGCATGTGAGATCTTCTTCAACAAAGGACTGAGCCACCAGGGAAGCCCCACCATTCTCCTTTTTAAAAGATTTTTTTCCTTCCTTCCCTCCCTCTTCCTTCCTTTCTTGCCACATTGCTTGTGGGCTCTTAGTCCCCCGACCAGGGATCGAATCCAAGCCCATGGCAGTGAACTCACCAAGTTCTAACCACTGGACTACCAGGAAATTCCCCAAGACTTTATTTTTTAGAACAATTTTAGGTTCACAGCATTGAGGGGAAGTTTCAGAGGTTTCCTATATAGCCCCTGCCCCCACCCATGTGTAGTATCCCCTCATCTTTAACATCTCTCATGGGAGTGGTACATTTGTTATCATTGATGGACCTACACTGACACATTACTATCACCCAAAGTCCATAGATTACATTATGGCTCACTCTTTGTGTTGTACATTTTATGATTTTGGACTAATGTATAATGACATGTATCCACCATTATGGACTTTCCTGGTGGCTCGGTGGTAAAGAACTCACTTGCTGATGCAGGAGACATGGGCTCAATCCCTGAGTTGGGAAGATCCGTGAAGAAAGAAATGGCAACCCACTCCAGTATTCTTGCCTGGAAAATCTCATGGACAGAGAAGCCTCGTGGGCTATAGTTCATAGCGTGGTGAAAGATTTGGACATGACTTGGCGAGTTAACAACCATTATAGTAAATACAAAAATCCTCTGTGCTCCAATTCGTCCCATCTCCCCACCCTCAGTCTCTAATAACCACTGATCTTTTGACTGTCTCCATGATGTTGCCTTTTCCAGAATGTTATATTGTTGGAACCACACAGTATGTAGTCTTTTCAGATTGACTTTTTTCACTTAGTACTATGTGTTTAAGATTCCCTCCATGTCTTTCCGTAGCTTGATAGCTCACTTCCTTTTAGCACCCATTGTCTGAATGTACCACAGCTTATTTATCCATTCATCTATTGAAGGACATTTTGGTTGCTCCCCAGTTCTGGCAATTATAAATAAAACTGCTATAAACATCTATGTGCAGTTTTTGTGTTTACATAGGTTAACTCCTCTGGGTGTTTAAAGTGATCCTTTGATCTTTTGGGCGGTTACTGGTTCATATGGTAAGAGTATGTTTACATTTGTAGAAAAGAAGGAAAGTGAAGTCGCTCAGTGGTGTCTGACTCTTTGCTATCCCATGGACTGTAGCCTACCAGGCTTCTCTGTCCATGGGATTTTCCAGGCAAGAGTACTGGAGTGGGTTGCCATTTCCTTCTCCAGGGGATCTTCCTGACCCAGGGATCAAACCCAGGTCTCCTGCATTGCAGGCAGATGCTTTACCCTCTGAGCCACCGGGGAAGCCCAAAGAAACCATCAAATTGTCTTCTACAGTGGCTGTACCATTTCACACCCCAGCAATGCTTAAGAGTTCCCCTTGTTCCATCTTCTCGTCAGTATTTCATGTTGTCAATGTTCTAGATCTGGTGCATTCTAATAGATATCTAGTGGAATCTCATTGTTGTTTTAATTTGCATTTCCCTGATGACATATGATTTGGACCATCACTTCATACATTTGTAATCTGTATATCTTTTTTGGTGAGGTGTTTTTCTTTGACCCAGAAAGATCGTTGACTCATTTTTTTAAATTGGGTTGTTTTCTTATTTTTGAGTTTTTTTGTATATTTTGAATAACAGTCCTTTATTAGATGGGTCTTTTGCAAATATCTCCCCTCTCTCTGTGGTTTATGTTCTCCTTCCCTTGGCATTGTCTTCCCAGAGCAGTTTTTTCATTTCAATGATACCCAGTTTATCAATTATTTCCTTCATGGATCCTACCTTTGCTGTTGCATCTAAAAAGTCATCATTGCCACATACAAAGTCCTATGTTATCTTCTAGGAGTTTTATGGTTTTGTGCTTTATATTTAACTGCGTGATTCATTTTGAGTTAATTTTTGTGAACTGTATTAAGAACTGTGTCTAAATTCTTTTTTGCATGTGGATGTCCAGTTGTCTTAGCACCATTTGTTGAAAAGACTATCTTTGTTCTATAGAATTGCTTTTGCTCTGTTGTCAAAGATCAGTAGACTGTATTTATGTGGGTCTGTTTCTCGGCTCTCTATTCTGTTCCATTGACATGTCCATTCTCTTGCCAGTACTACACTGTCTTGATTGCTGTGGCTTTATAATGAGGTTTGAAGTCTGGTCGTGTCAGTCTTCCAACATTGTTCTCAACACCATTTTGGCTATTCTGATCTTTTGACTCTCCATACAAACTTTAGATTCAGCTTGTTGATATGCACACAACTTGCTGAGATTTTGATTGGGACTGCATTGAATCTATAGATCAAGTTGGGCAGAACTGACATCTTGTCAATATTAAGTCTTGAAACATTTACTTTTCATTCAACCAACATCTCACCCATCTAATAGAACAAAAATCTCTTCATCACAGGGTTGTTTGAAATATTTTCATAGATTAATTATCTAGAGACTATGAACCCTGTGACAATGTCCCTGCTCTCAAGGAGTTCATCTCTAAGTGGGAACAGGGCAGACAGTAAATAAGCATACAAATACATTAATAATTTCAGGTAACGGTTGTGAAAAAGGCATGTGATAAAGAGTGACAGGCAGTGAAAGAGCTACTTAATGTCAGGGAATTTCTCTAAGGAGGCAACATTTGGACTAAGACCTTCATGAAAACAGAGACTGGGCCATGAGAAAGATTTTTTACTTTTTATTTACCTTTACTATTACTATTATCATTACTTTTTGGCTGGGCCACATGGTTTGTGGGATCTTGGTTCCCCGACTAGGGATTGAACTTGCCCCCATGGCAGTGAAAGCACTGCGTTGAGAAAAAGTTTTAGACAGAGACAACAATGGAGATGAAGGCTCTGAAAGCAGAAGTGATGGATGTTTTGGACAAGAGCGAGGTGGCTATAGTATAGTGAAGGAGAGGTGTATGAGGTTAAAAAAAATAGAAGGGATCATATCCTGTAGGGTTATTTTATTTGAAAAAGAAAGTAAAAAATACATGTTGTGAGATATATACAACGTACAATTTAAAAAATGATTTTATTTTTGGCTGTGCTGGGTCTTTGTTGCTGTGCAGACTTTTCTCTGGTCATGGTGAGTGGGGGATATTCTGTAGCTGGTGGTGTACAGGCTTCTCCGTGCGGTGCCTCTCAGGCACGTGGGCTCCATAATTGTGGCTCCCAGGCTCTAGAGCACAAGCTCAATACTTGTGGCCCATGGGCTTTGTTGCTCCACGGTATGTGGGATCTTCCTGGATCCGCGATTTGAACCCCTGTCTCCTGTGTTGGCAAGTGGATTCTTTACCGCTGAACCAGCAGGGACGCCCTGTAATTTTTTTTTTTTTTAGATACAACTTTTAACATTTATTTATATTTGGCTGTGCTGGGTCTTCGTTGCTGCATGAGAGCTTTCTCCAGTCTCAGCGAGGGGGGCTGCTCGCTAGTGGTGGTGCTCATGCTTCTCATTGTGTGGTTTCTCTTGTTACTTTGGGCTTCAGTAGCTGTGGTTCATGGGCTCTGGAGAACTGTTTCAGTAGTTCTGGTGCATGGGTTTAGTTGCAAGTATACAATTTTTACATAAACATTTCAGTGAATGTTTACATCTGTATACACCCATGGATGTGACCTTATCTAGATCGAGATATAAAACAGGAGTCAGCAAACATTTTTGGTAAGGTGCCAGACAGAAAATAGTTTAGGCTTTGTAGGCCTATGGTCGCTGCTTAGCTCCACTACTATAGGAAGGCAGCCCTAGTTGCTATGTAATGAACAGGCATGGTCTGATTCCCATAAATTTTTAGTTACAGACACTGAAATTTGAATTACATGTAATTTTAACATATCACAAAATATTTTCCTTCTTTTTTCTTCAACCATTTGAAAATATAAGCTTTTCCAAGGACTTCCCTGGAGGTCTGGTGGTTAAAAACCCATCTTCCAAAAAAAAAAAAAGAAATCCATCTGCCAACACAGAGGACATGGGTTCAATCCCTGGTGCAGAAAGATCCCATATGCTGCGGAGCAACTAAGCCTATGCACCACAACTACTGAGCAACTACTGAAGCCCGAGGACCTGGAGCCCATGCTCTGCAACCAGAGAAGCTCCCACAAGAAGAAGCCCACAAAGTGCAATGAAAAGTAGTCCCTGTTTGCCACAACTAGAGAAAGCCCTCACAGCAATGGAGACCCAGTGCAGCCAAAACAAACAAACAAACAAAAAACACTTAGCTTGTCGGCTGTACAAAAAACAGGTGGCGTGCAGGACCTGCTCTTCAAGCCATAGTTTACCAACTTCAGATACATTTCCAGTATCCCCTTTGTGCATCTTTCCAGTTAAAACCCTTCTCCCCCACTGTTATTGTTCTGATTTTTGTTAATTTTTGCTGCTGTTAAACTTTACATAATTTGAATCACATGTATTTATTCTTCAGCTCCACATAATGTCTGTCTAAAGCCATGATACCTAATTTTTATGTTAAGAGGACTAGGATGCCATTTGGGGATTTTAAGTGTGACAGCATCATGATCTGATATATATGAAAAAGTCACTCTGGTTGCTGTGTGGAGAAGAGAGTAAAGGAAAACAGGAGTGGAACTGGGAGGCCCAGTCAGGAGCAATCCAAGCCAAGAGATGATGGCGGCTGGACCACAGTTACAGTCATGGAAATGGAAGACAAATTTTAGACTTGAGCTCACATAACCAGTATTAGTTATTTATTTTTTTAATAAGGTGTAATACTACTAATAAATTTCCTGAATAATCTTTCTGAGACTGGCATTGAGCATTGTCATGTATAAACTGTGGCCCTACCTTCAAGGGGTTAACAACAGTTTTGGGGGTGGGGTGCAGAGACTGTGAATCCAGATACAATTCAATCAGTGTTTTAAGAAGTCCAGGAGGCTGTGGGAACCAGAAGGGGTATTAAACCAGCCTGAGGGTGATCAAGAGAGATCACCTGGGGGTTGTGGCCTTTGAGCTAAATTCTGAGGAGAAAGTCTTGAAAAAGGATTAAAAAAAATTATATGGCAAGGGTAAGAAATCTGAGACTCTTGGAAGCTCGGTGCAGTTCTGTGATGGTGTCTGAGAGAATATGTAATCTTGGCTTAGAAAAAAACACTTTGAACTGGGTCTAAATAGATGGGCATTTATCTACATTTTCAATCAATCAATCCTGTATGCTTCTGCGTGCCCTGAGGCTCCAGCAAAGAACAGAGGTAGCAAACTGACAGCCCGAATCTGATGTATTTTGGCCTACATTCCTGTAGGGCGACCACATGAACAGTGGTTTGAACAGTGGTTATTACTTTTGGACAGAGCATATGGTCTCCTGTTCCTGGCATTCCTCATTTGCTCTCTTTGCTTTTACATTACCTTCTTGGCCCTTCTAGGTTTTTGTTTTCAACCCATGGTCTTTACTGTAGGAAAAACAGTACTTAAAATCACTTACACAGAATCATCAGCTCTTCGAGTAGAATGGGGAAGAGCTAAACTGAGTGAAGGAAGAGAAGTTGACTGACAGCTTTACCCTGGATTTCTAACCTGGCTCCTAGGGTAGGCTTTAGGTGGTAAATTTTGTGACAGTCTGTATCCTTGTGACTTAAGCTGGTAGGCTATGAATCTTGGTCTTGGGCTCTGTCACTGGTTAATCTTTATCAGCCTCAAATCATTTGTTAAGAGGAGCACTGTTGCGAATAAAAGAGAGAATCAGGGCACAAAAGTGACCTCAGTAAAGGTCCTGTTATTATATTCCAGGGTGAGGATATCAGATTCTCAAAGGGGGTACTTAACCTAGAAAGTTGGCAAACAATTGGTATAAATGCTTAGGAGTTATTGGGAATGCTATCATAAAGCTGAAGAATTGATGCTTTTGTATTGTGGTGCCGGAGAAGACGCACCAGAGTCCCTTGGACTGCAAGGATATCAAACCAGTCAATCCTAAAGGAAATCAATGCTGAATATTGATGAGAAGGACTGATGCTGAAGCTCCAATACTTTGGCCACCTGATGCCAAGAGCCAACTCATTAGAAAAGACCCTGATGCTGGGAAAGATTGAGGGAAGGGGTATAAGTGGGAAGACAGAGAGAATGAGATGGTTGGATAGCATCACCGACTCAATGAACATGAGTGTGAGCAAACTCTGGGAAATAGCGAAGGGCGAGGAAACCGGGCGTCCTGCAGTCCATGGGGTTGTATCGAGTCGGTCACAACTTAAGAGACTAAACAACAACCCTTGTGTAAAATGAAGCAGGTCTACATAAGTGGACTGCCATATGAATCCAGAGGCCCATGCTCCACTGCTAACTAGCTAAAAGTACCTGAGAAACTGCTTCAGCACTCCAGGTGATCTATTAAAGTGGGGCGGACTCCTCCGAGTTGGCAGCCGCAATGCAGCTCCAGCGGCAGGTTCCGTAGTGGATAAAAACGCTCCGTGGCGGGCAAGCGCTGTCTCCGCGCGGACTACATCTCCCAGCCGGCCTTGCGCTTCGGGCAGCGCCCTACGCTAGCACGCGAGCTTCCTCGCTCCCCCAACCTCCAGTTACTGTTTCTCGCGAGAGGACGGGCCGCGCCGGCGGTAGCGATAGTGAGCTGTGGTGGTGGCGGTGGTGTTGGTGGTGGCGGCCGAGACGGCGGCGGCCATTTTGGTGAGGCCTCGGAAGCGGCGGCGGCGGTTCGCTGCGAGTAGCGTCTTCCACTTTCCCCACCGCCCGCCCGCATCACTGTGCCGCGAGAGGAAGCAGTGGAAGCAAGGCGGTGGTAGTAGCCGCGGGCCCCAAGGGAATTTAAAGGCCGCGAAGGCGGCGGCCAAGAGGGGGCCCTCCCCCCTCCTCGGCGGGAGGGGGGGTGGTGCGCACGCCCCCGAGGACGCAGGTAAGGAGAGGGAGACAAGATGGCGGACGCCTCACAGTTCCCCCTCCCCTGACGGGTGACTGCGCGCGCATCTTTCCGCCACCGCCTCCCCTCCCACCTTCCCGGGATGCTGCGCGCGCACCTTCGGCCGGGGCCCCGGGGCCGGTGCGCGAGGCTGTCGGCGCGCGCCCATAGAGACAGGCTCAGGGGGGCCAGCCTGGCCGGCGCTGGGCCCGGGCGCGTCTCCTCCCCTCTCCCGCCGGTCTGCGCACGCGTGCCTGAGCGAGCGAGCGAGCCCTGAGAGGACGGACCCAGGTGCGCTCCTGCCCGCCCACCAACCCCAGCCCCCTCTCAGGGGCACGCGGGAAGAGGAAGGGGGGCGTGGGGCGAGTAGTCGGGGCGCGCGCCCACCGTATCCAGTCAGGAGCTAGGACCTGGCGGCACTAGCCCTCCCTTATCTCAGCCTTTCGCGGTCTGGTGGTGGTGGGGGGTGCTCCCTGACCGGCAGGGATGAAAGACTCCCTAGCCTTGCGACCCTTGTGTGCGTGGGTTTGGGTTCTGGCGGGAGCCCCCGGGCGGTGCGCGCAGCCGGCTCTCTCCGCCTCCAGGCGCGCACGCGCGGGCCCCTCCCCCAGTCGCTCACGTTGGGTGGGGTGGGAGTCTAGAAGGGGGCGGGGCCACCTTAGGGCTAGTGGCAAGTTGGGGCAGAGGTCAGGGGTCACTCTGGGTCAGGCTGTTGGGACGTGTTGGGAGACGGTAATGAAGCCGGGGATGGAGAGTTCATACTTCTTGATTCTGGTTGTTAGCGCGATTCCAGTGACTTGTGGAAGAGGGAGTGAATCAAAGGCTGCGCCGTGGTTAAGGAATTTCCTTAAACACTGGGGAAACACTTCCGGGCCTTTTGTGGGTTTACCCTGCCTATTTCCGGGGTATGGTTCTTTGCTTTTAGGCCTTCCTCACCTCTGAGTGCTAGTCTAAGGTAGTTCTAGTTCTGGTGTTTGAGGAAGTGTCTTATGGGGCAGGTGTAGGAGTCGAAGGGCTCCCCTGAGGAAGGGTGGATTCTCCTGTGTTCAGCCCTCATTGGAAAGGAGAGCAGGCTGCCAAGCAGCCAGCACCTTTTGAGCTTCTGGATGTGACAGCTTTTTTTTGGCTTTGTTAATTTCAGCGGTTGGAGCCTTTTACCCTTCAGCTTTTTTTTTTTTTTTTGGAAGATCCATCACTTTACTTTCAGAAAGAGGTGGCAACCCTTCAGCGTTTTAAACTTGTTGTCGAGGCTTCACTTGCCTGCTTCTCCTCCCCCGCCAGAATCTCATATCCCTAGGAAATTCTGTTTTCACAGCACATGGTTTATTTTTATTGTTTGGAAATGTGATCTTTTTATACTATTGTAATTCTCTTCAGCCTTTTAACTGATTTGGGTTTATTAAAAAAACTTCAAAAGTTGGTGTAAAGAAGGCTTTGATGGGTGTTGGTAGATGTGAATTAGTTCCTCACTGTTGTTTTCCTCCCTGTTTGTTTCAGGCGTGATTCCCCTCAGTACGGCGGCACCGTGGAAGTGCAGACTTTCACAGGGGGTGTGGTCTCAGCTCACACAGGTGAGGGCTCAAATACCGCTTCAAATACTGATGCTAATGAAGAGATGTTTAAGATAATGATTGTGGTGCAACACAGTACTGGGTCTATGGATAGAGAAAGATCTGTTCAAGTCAAGGCATTTCTGTTTGACCATGACACTGCTGTAGAATCATAACCTGTTAACCAGTGTATTACTTTCTACCTATGAAGCTATTTTGAAAGGAAAATTCTTTTCTAGTTATCCAGCCTTGTAATTAAATAATTTTGAATAGCAAAAAAAAGAAAGATCTGTTCAACCTGCCTCCACCAGGGAAAGTAGCACATTCTTTGGTTTTGACATCAGACTGTCTTAGTCTGTTCTTCTCCTCCTACTTCTTTACTGTGTGATCTTGTGCAAGTCATTTGATGTATTTGCATTTGGATTTCCTAACTTATAAAATGAAAGAAATACTAGAATGTAAGCTCCATTTAGGTCAGCCATCTTTTCTGCGTAGCTCTTTTTTTCAGTATGTAGAAGGAACTGAATAAACATTTGTCGTGGCTTGAAAAATATCTGGTTTATAAGGAAGATGTGAGAATGATAGAACACATCAAGTAAGTACTAAGTAAAGAATTTGACACATAATAGATGCTCAAGAAACTTAAGCTGTAATCACTGTTCAGTTAACTTTATTTGTTAGTGTTATTCTTGGGTTTTAAAAAGATTCTTAATTCTTATAATCTTTCTAAATCCACTTTCTACTGTTTTTACCCTACTTTAGGTGCTCCAGAGGCCGGTGGACCTGAGCGGAGGCTGGGACGCCCTAGTGGGCCCCGGGCCCTGGAAGGCGGGTCCCGGTGGCCGGTGGCCCAGAATGAGGCCAGCTCCCAGCATGCCCTGCAGCCGGACGCCAGCCCCTCGGCCAGCAGCAGTGGTGACAACGACCCAGTCGTTCTTCAGGCATCCAAAGAGGAGCCTGGGAGTGGGACCATGCAGAGCTGCCCCTCCCCTGCTCACCCTCAGCTCCCAATCTTGCAAACACAGGTTCGAAAGTGGGGAAGGTTCCTTCTCTGCTGCTGCTTTGGGCTGCTGGCTTTGAGGCAGAAGGAATGTGGCAGGTTTTAGCCATGTTTCCACGATCCTACCTAGCTTGGTAGCTGAGTTTGAGGAGTTTTCGATACTCAGGTGGGCTGTCAAGCCTGTTGGATACACATATTCTACTTGACATTAGTGTTATGTTGATCTCTAAGAGCATGGAAACCCCTTATTACCTGCAAAAGTTGGAATTAACCCATGTTGGAAATGAGTTTTGTGACAAAATGCTTTCAAGACTGTGTGCTTTTAGAATAACTCAATTTCTTTTGGAACTGAAAGGAGGTAAGCTTTATAGATGGGGTGTATTCATCTTTTCTTATATTGAGGTAGTGTTGGAGATTGGGGGAAAAAATCATGACTTTTATTTATTTATTTATTTATTTAATCATGACTTTTAAAACTGGACAGACCTAGATTTCTATACAGTAGACTTTTGATGGTTATGGGTTTGATATTTGTAATTTGCCTGGGAAATTGTGTGATGTAATGTCTTTCATAATTCAGTTGAGGTAGGAATTTGAGTGGCATACTGTGAAGCTTGTGTGCCAGAGAGAATTTCATGAGTTCTCTTGTTATCCGCAATTAAGTCGGACTTTGTTTTCTACTTATTATTGTTTGTGCAGTACCTTGTAATAGGTAGATGTTTGAGAACCGTGACCAACCTTCCCTTTCCCCTCCCACCTCTCCAGTAAAGGAAACCTTAACAAGGCTAGTGATGAACATATAGAGGTTTGGATGATTTGGGGCTTTTTTGTCACCTTTTAAATTTGGTGGTAGCTCAGATTTATTTGCATGGATGACTCTGCCATACTTGCTGTGAAAAGGAGGGAAAAATAGGGAGTTGTTTATTTGAGTGAACTCATGGAGGTTCTGAAAAAATCATTAAGATTTGAAGTCATGTGCTATCTTAGTGTTTTTGAATTGGGGAATTATGTAAATGTCAGGCTATAATTCCTCTTGCATGATAAGTGTTTACTGGAAAGTTGGCTTTGCCATCTTGAATACCTTATTAAAACTATTCCAAATGCTGTGTTTATAAAAATGAGGTTGATACCCCACTCCAGAGTTTTTTCATGGGAAGATAGAATGAAGTAATGTACTTAAAACTCCTTAGAGTGCTACTAAGCATTCATTTTATCTCTCATTTTTGTCTTTTCTAGATGGTGTCGGACGGCATGACAGGCAGCAATCCCGTGTCCCCTGCCTCATCCAGTTCCCCAGCCTCTAGTGGGGCAGGTGGCATCTCTCCCCAGCATATAGCTCAAGATTCCTCTTTGGATGGACCTCCAGGGCCCCCAGATGGTGCCACAGTGCCCTTGGAGGGGCTCAGCTTACCCCAGCCTGCTGACCTGGCTAACAGGGGCCCAAAGTGGGAGAAGAGCCATGCTGAAATTGCAGAGCAGGCCAAGCATGTACGTATTGGAAAGGCCCGTGAAGCTTCTTGGGAGTCTTCTTCCCTGAACTCCTGTGTCCCATGAGTACTTAACATTTCTTTCCTTGTCTTTGATTTAGAATATAGGCTCTGCTTTGACTTACATGATTTTGAGCAAGTTGCTTGAACTCTGAGCCTCATTTTCTTTTCTGTAAAATAAGGATGGTGTAATAGCCAGTGGGCTACCTAAGTTTATTTATTTATTTATTTTACATTGTGCTCAACTATATATATATATTTATATATATATATATTTTCCATTTATTTTTATTAGTTGGAGGCTAATTACTTTACAGTATCGTTGTGGTTTTTGCCATACATTGACATCAATCAGCCATGGATTTACATGTGTTCCCCATCCTGAACCCCCCTCCCACCTCCCTCCCCATTACTTAAAAGTTTAAATTGGCACTTCCCTGGTGGTCCAGTGGCTAAGATTCCAAGCTTCCAGTGCAGGGGGTGATCCCTGGTCAGAGAACTTATTTCCCATATGCTGCACAGCCAAATTAAAAAAAAAAGACTCCACGCTCCTAATGTGGGGGGTCCAAGTTTGATCCCTGCTCGGGGAACTAGGTCCCACGTACCACAACTAAAGATCCTGCATGTGGCAACTGAGACCCAGTGCAGCCAAGTAAATAAATAAATTAATTTTTTAAAAAAGGAGTTAAAGGAGAAAGTAGACATGAAAGTGCTTTGTAAGCTAAAAAAAATTTAGCTAGTAGTTTCTAAAATTTATTAGTTTCTACTTTATATTTGTCTTCTATAGTCTCTGTTATACTTAGCAGAGGTAAATGTCATCTCTGGGCCAGCAATATCAGCATTATTACCTGGGAACTTACTAGAAATACAAATTCTTCATACCTCTTTTCTTCCTACCCATTTAAAACTCTAGGCATGGGGTCCAGTACTCTTAAAAGCAGTACAGATGATTTTCATGCATGCTTAGCTTTGAGAGTTGTTGGTCTAATATCCATGTGTTTCTTGGTGACCATCAGGCCACTTAATTCCATGTCTTATCTATGACTGTTAGTTCCTTTGCTTTAACTTTTGTCAGGAGAGGATAAAAATAATGAGGGCAGTTGTCCTGAGTTGTCCTAAGTCACTTCTATTAAATAAAAATTTCAAGTGCTTTCATTTTTCTTAGGAGATATAATCAGTGTGGAAAGTGTTATAACTTTGTTATACTAATCATTGTTAATCTTTTTGTGTATAATTTTGCAGTAATCTCTATAAAAATAATGTTTTTAAAAAACGAAATTATGTCAATTGGAGTTTCAGCATATTTATAAGTATGGTTACTCTTGTGTAAGAATTTGCCAGCCATGGAAATCCCTTGTAGCTAGAGTTAGTAAGGAGGCTTGCTCTCCCCAGTTCTCTGGGAAGCTCCCCTTTGGGTTTTGTTTCCCCACTTCTAAAGTGTGAAGTGTGAAATAACGGAAAGAGCATGAAATCTGGTGTTTGGAGTCATTGCACCTATTTTTAATTCTCAGTCCTTATCACTTCCTACCTGTGTAGTCTCAAGTAAATCACTTCATCTTTCTGAAATTTTTTTTTAGTCACCTGAAGAGCATATAACATCAACTCTTGAAGCTGGTATTGATAATGTTGACTCAAGACAAGCATGTAACACTTAGTCCAGTCAGAGCCTATGTGTAGTCATAGCCCAAGGATTCAGCCATGGTCATGAGATGAAGTATATGTCCAGTAACTTGATTGATCTAACTCTCCCTTGTTAGGAGGCTGAGATTGAGACTCGAATTGCTGAGCTGCGGAAGGAGGGTTTCTGGTCACTGAAGAGGCTGCCTAAAGTGCCCGAACCTCCCCGCCCCAAGGGCCACTGGGACTATCTGTGTGAGGAGATGCAGTGGCTCTCTGCTGACTTTGCTCAGGAGCGCCGTTGGAAACGGGGTGTGGCCCGTAAGGTATGTCTTCATCTGGGCCTACTACCTTCCATTTTTGTTTCAGGTTTGCTTTTCCTTGATGGTTAGGTTGGTTGGAATGGAACCAAACATAATAGTGTAGGGTGCTTACAAATGCCTCTAGTCTCAAGAGGCAAGCTCTCACTCCACTGAATTCTTGGCTTTGATTTTTCCCTTTGCTCTTGACATGGGGAGAGGCCAGGGGTCTGGCCTTGGAGTGTTTCACTTCATTCTCACAGGTGGTGCGAATGGTGATCCGGCACCACGAGGAGCAGCGGCAGAAAGAGGAACGGGCCCGGAGGGAGGAGCAGGCCAAACTGCGCCGAATCGCCTCTGCCATGGCCAAGGATGTTAGGCAGTTTTGGAGCAATGTGGAGAAGGTATGCAGCAGAGATTGGGAAAGGGAGGTGCTTTGGGTTTAATGTGTGGGTAGCATGGTAACAGGAATGATCAGAAATTCTCCTTGAGAGAGTAAATAATTATGATTTCCTGCACCTCTAATGACATTTCTGTTGTGTGTTGGACCTTTCAAGCATTGACTGCTATGAGAAAGAATTAAACAGTGGAAAAATACGGGCCCTGCCTTTGGCGATTGTTAATAGGATTTTTTTACTTCTCTAGTTCATCTGTCCTTTGCAGGGCATTCAGCATGCTTTTTCTAAAACCTGTCTGTGCCATTTAGCTGCTTAAATAACATCTAAGTTCTCGTTAATTGAATTGCTCCCATATATCAACATTAAGTTGTAATTGTTTCTTAAGTATTATCTGGCTTCTGTCTATATTTTCATTCTTGTATCTTGCCAGTTCCTTTCCTTTCCACTTCAAACATTGTTTTGTATATCTATGGCCATTTACACATGCTTTTTCTGCTGCTAGGAACGCCTTTCTCCTCATTTACACTTAGGGAACACCTACTTAATGTTTATGATTCAGCTCCAGATGCATTTGTGAGTCTTTCCCCATTGCCTGAGACTAAGCTGGCTCTTTTCTCTCCTGTACTTCCTTTCTGCTTTTCTCAGAAGCATCCTTAAGGTCATTTAGTTCTTCCCTCCTGAAAAGCCAGGGCCTAGCATACAGGAGGCTTCTCTAAATGTTGAGTAATAGTACAGAGTAAAAGGTTATTTTGGTGACCCCTCCATTTCCTGTTTGTGGCAGGTGGTGCAATTCAAGCAACAGTCCCGGCTTGAGGAAAAGAGGAAGAAAGCCCTGGACCTGCACCTGGACTTCATCGTGGGGCAAACTGAAAAGTACTCAGACCTTCTGTCCCAGAGCCTCAACCAGCCACTAGCCTCCAGCAAGGCTGGTTCTTCCCCTTGCCTTGGCTCTTCCTCAGCTGCCTCTAGTCCTCCACCCCCAGGTTCCCGGATGGATGATGAAGGTGTGTGTCCTCTTTAGCTCTGTTACTCTTCCTCATGTGCCCTTTCCAGAGCTGAAAACCCACCCTGTGGCTTGCAGGGCCCCGTGGACTTTGTGACCTTGTTCTCCTGCTATAGATGGGGACTTCCAACCCCAAGAGGAGGAGGAAGAGGATGATGAGGAGACGATTGAGGTTGAAGAACAACAGGAAGGCAATGATGCAGAGACCCAGAGGCGTGAGATTGAGCTACTTCGTCATGAGGGAGAACTGCCACTGGAAGAGCTGCTCCGTTCCCTCCCCCCTCAGCTGCTAGGAGGGCCTTCCAGCCCCTCAAGAACTCCCTCATCTCATGATAGTGACACCCGAGATGGTCCTGAAGAAGGTGGTGAAGAAGAACCCTCTCAGGTGTTGAAGGTATGGCAGAAGGGGATAGAAGGTGGATTCAGAGTAGGAGCAGAGGGAGAGCCTCAAAAGAACTTGAGTTCTTCTGTAAGGTTCGTTGTGGTTTTCAGGAGTTCTCCCTGGTCTGAGCAATTGGGCTCTCATTTGAGGATGGATAGGAAAGAATCTGGGTTTGGGCAAGTTACAGCCTAAGATGGGCATATTTCTGATGTGTGGAAGAATATACTGCACTCTTTGCATTGCTGTGTGACCTTGAAGAAGTACGTTCCTTGGCCCTTGTCATTTCTATGAAATGTCGCTAATAACTCACTTGCTGGTTTGGAGCTGGGATGGTAACCTTGAAGTCTCTTCTGGACCTAAGCTCTGTTTTTACATGTGTCTGAGTGCATGGGGTTGTTGTTTGAGGCTGTATTTCTTTTCTAGCACTTTCACAGGTCCTCCCCCAGACCGTGGGGCCAGGATTTGGTAGCTGGTGCTAAAATTGAAAGCCCTTGATTATATCTTTGCCCTGGGACTGTGTCAGTGGCAACTGTCAATTGATGGGACAGAGTATTCTGACATCTTACTCAGTGTTGGGTCATTCTTTTGCTGCTCTAACCATAGGCTTTCTCCTTCCTTATTCTCTGCCATACAGGTAAAGCCTCCACCCTCTGTCACACAGCGCAACAAACAGCCTTGGCATCCAGATGAGGATGATGAAGAGTTTACTGCCAATGAGGATGAAGGTCAGACCTGTTCTCAGTCCTCTTGCTTCTTACCCGTTGAATCATCTGAACCTGATGTTTCAGGCTTTTTCACCTCTTCTACTTGGACTGTATGACCTGAACTTCTGTCCCACTTGATCTTGTTTCATTCTCTTTCCTAGCGGAGGATGAAGAGGATACCATAGCAGCTGAAGAGCAGTTGGAAGGGGAGGTGGATCATGCCATGGAGCTGAGCGAGTTAGCTCGAGAAGGTGACACCACATGTTTTACTGAGTATTCACTTGGTCTTTTCTGTGCAGAATGCCAGAGATAAAGAGATGAATAAGACACTTTTTATCCGTCCTGGAGGAACTCCAGATCTAATGACAGACAGATTTATAAGTGAATAATTATAAATAGAAAATTATGACTGGTTATGATGGAAATTTGAACATAGTGATGTGAGAGCAAGTGGAGGGAAGAACTATGGGAGTATGATAGTGGCCTTGTTTGACCTAAATCTTAAAGGAGAGGTTTATCAGATTGATACCATCCTTCCCAATGAAGGCTGTGTCATCCACGGTTCTGGCCCATGTCAAGGGGCTTAGCTGAAAGTAGCTGGTGCTGAAAGTAAACTCTTTTGCCTCCCCTCTGACCTGGGCCTATCAGTGTCTGCAGAGCCTGAGGTAAAATGAACTGTTGCCACTCAGACCTCCTGTTCTTCCCCATGAAGCACCTAAAGGCTTACTCTTCACTTCTCTTCTAGGTGAGCTGTCTATGGAGGAGTTACTGCAGCGGTATGCAGGAGCCTATGCGTCTGATGCCTCTGCCCCAGTTTCTGGGAGTAGTGAAGAGGAAGATGAGGATGAAGTTGAGGCTAACAGCTCTGACTGTGAACCAGAGGGGGCCACAGAAGCTGAAGAGGCTCTTCAGGAGGATAGTAGCAGTCAATCAGGTGAATGTGTGGTCATGAAGGACAAGCTGGGAAGGGCAGGTACTGGAGGAGCAGGTATGGTGAACACTAAGCCTTGATCTTGTGCTTTAGACTCTGCTGAGGAACAGAGTGAGGATGAGGATGAGGAACATTCGGAAGAGGAAGAAACAAGTGAGAGTTCGGAATCGGAGGAATCCGAGTCTGAGGAATCTGAGGAGTCCCAGTCACAGAGCCAAGCAGATGAGGAAGAGGAGGAAGATGACGACTTTGGGGTCGAGTACTTGCTTGCCCGGGATGAAGAGCAGAGTGAGGCAGATGGGGGCAGTGGACCTCCCACCCCAGGGCCCACCACCACTCTAGGCCCTAAGAAAGAAATTACTGACATTGCTGCAGCAGCTGAAAGTCTCCAGCCCAAGGGTTACACCTTGGCCACTACCCAGGTATATCCAGGCCCAAGCTTCTGTTTTCTTGAATCTTCACTTTCCTGTTTCTCAGTGATAGATGCCTCAGTTCCGTTGTGATAGCTCTCTTCCTCCCTACCAGGTGAAGACACCCATCCCCTTGCTCCTGCGAGGACAGCTCCGAGAGTACCAACACATTGGACTGGACTGGCTGGTTACTATGTATGAGAAGAAGCTTAATGGCATTCTTGCTGATGAGATGGGGTTAGGGAAGACCATCCAGACCATTTCCCTGCTTGCCCACTTGGCCTGTGAGAAAGGTAATTAGGCAGGACACTTCTTCTTGGGTCTCCATGGCCAATTTCCTCAGAAGCTTATTTAATAACTTCAGCTGCAGCACAATGAAACCCTCTTGCTGCTAAGTAGCTTCATTGAATGTAATCAGTAATTGTATAGAGAGGTCAGTGTGGGCACTGGGATCCTTTATTTTCTCCCTCAATTTTAATTTAGTTGACTTACAATTTTGTGTTAGTTTCAGGTGTACAGTAAAGGGATTTGGTTATACACATATACATAATACTTTTTCAGATGCTTTTCCTTTTAGGTTATTGTAAGACAAATGTAATTCCCTGTGCTATATAGTAAATCCTTTTAACCTGTTTTACTTGTGGTACTGCATATCTGTTAATCCCATACTCTTAATTTATCCCTCCTCCTCTTTCCCTTTTAACAAAACCATAATTTTGTTTTTTGTGTCTGAGTCTGTTTCTATTTTTGTAAGTAGGTTTATTTATATTATGGTGCTATGATTCTTAGGAAGGGACATTGGGACAGAATGTTCACAGTTTATATGTGAGAACCAGAACTCCAAAGTTTATATTTCTTAACCATCTTTCATCATTTAAAAAATTCCCTTTGCCCCAAATTTCATCAAATCTTTATTTTTAATGAGGTGTAATTAACATAACATTAGTTTTAGGTGTACAACATGATGATTCAATATGTGTATACAGTGTAAAATGACAATCATAGTAAGACTAGTTAATATCCATCATCACACATA
The DNA here is from genome assembly GCF_963930625.1 of Muntiacus reevesi. NCBI lineage: Eukaryota > Metazoa > Chordata > Mammalia > Artiodactyla > Cervidae > Muntiacus > Muntiacus reevesi. Next base: position 205,092,150 of record NC_089250.1, read on the forward strand.
GTTATAAAACATTTTAGTTTTTGTGATGCGCACTTTAAGATATGGTCTCTTGGCAGTACAGTATTATTAACTGCAATCACTGTGCTGTACATCTCTTAATTCTTTTGCTAAACAGGTAACTGGGGTCCCCATTTGATCATTGTCCCCACCAGCGTGATGTTGAACTGGGAGATGGAACTGAAACGTTGGTGCCCCAGCTTTAAAATCCTTACTTACTATGGAGCCCAGAAAGAGAGGAAGCTCAAGCGGCAGGTTTGCTCCCCAGTGTGATCACTCCCCTCCACTGTTGATACCTCCTATACTTTTAGGCCCTTTCCTCAAATTAGTTTCTTTTCCTTCCTTTTCTGTTACCCTTTCTGTTCCTGGGACTTTTCTCCCAACCTGACTGCTGTCCCTTGAAGACCTTAGGATGTCTTCTTTTTTTTGTTCTTTTCACCCTACTTTCTGCTACTTTCTCTTGATACTGCAGGGCTGGACCAAGCCCAATGCCTTCCATGTGTGTATCACATCTTACAAGCTGGTGCTGCAGGACCACCAGGCCTTCCGCCGCAAGAACTGGCGTTATCTTATATTGGATGAGGCTCAGAACATCAAGAACTTCAAGTCACAGCGCTGGCAGTCATTGCTGAATTTCAACAGGTGAAGATGGAGATGTCCGGGATTTGTGGGAGAGTAGACCTGTCCTGAAGGGTGGGATGCTTGGAAGGTGGGACACTTAGAGGATGTTTTGCTGACCATCCTCCTCCCCATTCCATTTTCCTCTTTGCAGCCAGAGACGCCTGCTCCTGACAGGAACACCCTTGCAAAATAGCCTCATGGAACTGTGGTCCTTGATGCACTTTTTGATGCCCCATGTCTTCCAGTCTCATCGAGAATTCAAAGAATGGTTCTCTAACCCCCTAACTGGCATGATTGAGGGCAGTCAAGAGTACAATGAAGGTCTAGTCAAACGCCTTCACAAGGTAGGGTCTATACTGGTTTGTCGAGGGCATGGGGAATAACTAAGGTTAACAGCCGGAAAACCCTTAGGGAGAGGGAAGTCAGTGCTGGGCTGAGTTTACTCAGTTGTCAGGCTGCAGTGTTCCAGTGACTAACCCATGGCCAGATTGAGTGACTTCATCTTAGTCATCATTCTGCTTGTTGTTTTTTAATAGTCACATTTCTCTTTTTATTCCTTGAGTAGAATAATGCTGAACAGTTTCTGGCTTGGATTTCTCTTTACATGACTTATCACAACTTCATATTTTTGTTGTGTTCCCTTTTTCCTTTTTGGTCTTTTTTGGCTTTTCTCCCTTTGTCCAATGTCCAGCTTTTAAATAACACTTCTCAGCATTTTGATCTTCACTTTTTTTTGTCTCTCAATTTACTTATCTCCTTCGCATATTCATAATTCCTTGACTCTCTAGACCTCTCAGCCTATATGTAAATTTCTAATGACGTTTTTAATTGAAAGCTCCTCTTTTTTAAATTTGTATTTTTGTTATCTGCCCCCAACCCTTTTGATCCCCATCTCATGGGCAATTTTGTACAGAAAACAATAAATGTTTCCATCTCAGCTTGGTGCCATTAGTCTGATATTTTTGGAATGCAAAAGGGATTTCCCTCTCTCCTTGGCCCCCAGGGCTCACCACCCTGCTCCTCCCCTGGGTGACTCTTGCCACCCTGCCTGAAAGTTCCTCTTGAACTCACTCTATTATAAGCCAAATAGCTTAAACTTTATAGCCTGTTATTTCTATTCCATTTTGGTCTGTCATATCATTATTTTGGTAAATCAAACAAGAAACCATTACATTTTTCCTTAACTATACTTTCTCCTCTTTAAAATCTTGTAATATTTCAAAAATTATTTGTTTTATTGAGTTATAATTGACATACAGCACTGTATAAGTTTAAGCTGTACAACATAATGATTTGATATATATACATCATGAAATGGTTACCACACTAGGTTTAGTGAGACTATCACTCTTCACTTCTTTTCATCTCTGAACTTCTTCCATGTCAACTTGATAACTATATCCTAGTCAGATTTTACCTCCTGAGAGCTCAGATCTGCCTTTTGTTTTCTATGCTTCTGTCAGTGCCACGGATTTGTTCTCAGCTGGATTTACTTCGATAATCTTGTGAATTTAGAGTCACTCCTGAACGTAGTTTGACTCATCGCTTCTTCGTAGTTAGTTGCTCTGTCCTTGGTGCTTCCTGGGTCACTTATGTTGTGATGATCATCTTTGTGTCTGTTTCTTTCACTGTAGTAAGTTCCTTGAGAGGAGGGCTTATATCTGACTCATCTTTGCGTGGTTGGTTCCTGCTTGCTGCATGGCTACATGGATGTTCACTAACGGGCTAAGCCAGCGCTCCGCTGGTCATCAGGCCAAGACCCAGGGAGAGGGTTCAGCTGGGACACAGTGCCTGCTCTTCTCCTGTCAGCCTCCTGCTTATTTGCTTTTAGGTTTTGCGGCCTTTTTTGCTGCGCCGAGTTAAGGTGGATGTTGAGAAGCAGATGCCTAAAAAGTATGAGCATGTTATCCGCTGCCGGCTCTCCAAGCGCCAGCGCTGTCTCTATGATGACTTCATGGCCCAGACCACGTAAGGGAGGACTGCGGGTGGGCCTGGGGCCCCAGACTGGAGCAGGGATGACTGTTAAGGTGCCTGTTTATTTCTCCTTTCTCCCAGAACTAAGGAGACGCTAGCCACTGGCCACTTCATGAGTGTCATCAACATTCTGATGCAGCTGCGAAAAGTCTGTAATCATCCAAACCTATTTGATCCTCGACCTGTTACCTCTCCCTTCATCACTCCAGGCATCTGTTTCAGCACCGCCTCTCTGGTGCTAAGGGCCACTGATGTCCACCCTCTCCAGGTGAGCAGTTGTCCCCAAGATTATTGGCCCTACCCAACCCTGCACCTCTTTTCTTTAGGCTGACCTTTAGCATCTTACTTCCCCTGTCACCTCAGCACTGTTCTAGCTTCATTGTTTTCTAATAACAGTGTTGCTTTGGGCAAGGTTTGCTTGCCCTTCAAAATTGGGGTTGTAAGGCCTATTCTGCAGTATGCGTGAGAGAATTGTGTTAGTATTTTTTAGGAGTGCTTTGCATAATAATTAATACTTAAATATTACTTTGTTTTCCTGCTCCTTCCCTCTTTTTGGCCACTTCCCCCCCAAATTTTTGTTTTTATTACAATAGAATACACATAAAAAGTTTTACCACTTTAACCTTTTCTAAGCATATGGTACAGTTTCATTAATATATTCACATAGTTGTACAGCCATCACTATCATTCATCTTCAGAAATTTTTTCATCTTCCTAAACTGAAACTCCATATTCATTAAATTATAACTCCTCATTCCTCTAGTCCCAGCACCTGGCAGTCACCATTCTACTTTCTGTCTCTATAAATTTACTATTCTAGTATTTCATATATGTTTCGTGGAATCATAAAGTATTTGTCCTTTTGTTGCTGGCATATTTCACTTAGTAGAATGCCTTCAAACGTGTTAGAATTTTGTTCCTTTTTAAAGTTGGGTAATATTCTATTGTACATGTTTTTGTGTATATGTCTGTGTATGTTCACATTTATGCATGTTGTTGTTTTGTTGTGTTGTAGGACTTTGTATTTTCTGGATGCTAGGCTCTTATCAGACACATGATTTACAAATACTGTAGTTTTGGTCCCATTCTATGGGTTGCCTTTTCACTTTAATAGTGTCCTTTGGTGCAGTCCAGTTTATCAGGTCTTTGCTTTTGCTGTCTGTGCTTTTGGTATGATATCCAAGAAATAGCTGCCAAGTTTCCAAATCGTTGTGGAATCATTGCTCCTTTGACACTGCATTTGTATTCCTTCTTATGTCAGCGGATAGACATGGGTCGGTTTGACCTCATTGGCCTGGAGGGTCGTGTCTCTAGATATGAGGCTGACACATTTCTACCCCAGTACCGCCTTTCCCGTCGGGTTCTGCTAGAAGTGGCTACTGCTCCTGACCCCCCACCCCGGCCCAAGCCAGTCAAGATGAAAGTCAACAGGTACCAAGGCTGAGCAATAAGGGATGGGTTCCTAGAAAAAAGTATCTACAACTGGCTGGGGGAATTGGGGTGGAAAGTTGGAGGGTAGGCTCGACTGTTTATATGAATGGATGAAAAATGGGGGAGAGAATAACTAGAAGATGGTCCTGGGTGAGACCCTTGTGTTTGTCATTGATTGTTTTCCCCTCTCCCTCTGCTTGGGGCCTTTTGGTTATCGGATTTCTTTCTCTCTTTCTCCTTTGGGTCTTACCTTTTCCTTTTTTTGCTTTTATAATTTGCTGGTTTTTCTGCCTCATCTCCCTTATTTATTTCTTTTCCTATTCCGTACTCTCCCTCCTTCCCTACCCATCCCCTTGTTTTTTCCTCATAGGATGCTGCAGCCAGTGCCCAAGCAAGAAGGCCGGACAGTGGTGGTTGTGAACAGTCCACGGACCCCCCTGGGCCCTGTCCCAGTCCGACCCCCTCCAGTCCCTGAACTCTCAGCCCAGCCCTCCCCTGGCCCAACCCCCCCAGTGCTGCCAGCACCACTGATGGTGTCAGCCTCGCCTTCCGGACCCCCACTTATTCCAGCATCCCGGCCTCCTGGCCCTGTTCTTTTGCCCCCACTGCAGCCAAACAGTGGGCCTCTCCCCCAGGGTGAGTTGCAAGGGAGCCAGGATGCTGGGGGGTACTTCAGGCGGATTGTTCGGATTGGGGGAGAAGTAATGAAATTTAGTGTTTGAGGAACTGGGTTGGAGACAGGGATGTAGTGTTTGATGGGCTACAATGGACTGTATATGGAGGCTTTTAGGGGCAGGCGAAGGCGTCATCGGTCAGGTTCTACCTGACAGGCGTTTGCTTTGTATTTCCAGTGTTACCTTCCCCTCTGGGGGTCTTAAGTGGGACCTCACGGCCTCCCACGCCAACCCTGTCCTTGAAGCCGGCCCCACCTGCCCCTGTTCGCCTGAGCCCTGCCCCACCACCAGGCTCCTCCAACCTGTTGAAGCCACTTACAGTGCCACCCGGCTATACCTTCCCGAATGCTGCTGTCACCACCACCTCCACCACCACGGTCACTGCTCCCACCACGGCAGTGCCAGCTCCTACTCCTGCACCACAGCGCCTCATCCTGTCTCCTGATATGCAAGCTCGCCTGCCCTGTAAGTCCCCAGGGCTCTGTGAGGGGGAAGGACTTGAGCTGGGAGGAAGGCCTGTCTGTGTGCCATGGAGCAAGAGAAGAAAAGCTGGGGGCCAGGCGCGTGTCAGACTCTAGGGAGCTGACACATATTAGGTATTTTACCAGGCACTGATAATTCATAATCAAGTAAGAGTCCTGAAGTAGTTCACAGTCTCTAGTTGGGGAGGTGACCCATGGATGAGTGAATAGTGGTCAGCCTAATAGTAGATAATTATGTGGGGTAAGAGGGCAGCTTAGTGGGCAGGTGTGTGTGTGTGAGTGATGAGCTCAGGATGGTAGAAGGCTGTTAGAGGATGTAAAGGAGATTACAGAGTAAACAAGCAGGATTGGAAGGAGTAGCATGTCAAAAGCTCAGAGGCTGTAGGTGGAGGCTGAGTTTCTTAGAACATGGTAAATTGAGTGGGGGACAGGTTGGAGAACCTGGAGACTTGTACCTCATGGAGGTCTGTGAAATAATGTTGAGCAGAGTGAGCCCCATGTACATTAAGCCTCTTCTTTATTTGTAGCAGGTGAAGTGGTCAGCATTGGGCAGTTGGCCTCACTAACACAACGTCCAGTGGCTAGTACAGGGGGAAGCAAACCTCTCACCTTCCAAATCCAGGGCAACAAGCTGACTTTGACTGGTGCCCAGGTGCGCCAGCTTGCTGTGGGGCAGCCCCGCCCGCTGCAAAGTAGGTAAAACCCACCCCCTGTCCTGCCTTTTTCTTCCTCTTCCTTGTCCCTTTGTTTTTGTGGCTCTTTCCAGATGTCAGCCTTTATGTTTTTTACCCCTAGCTTTTGGTGGGTATGGCCAAGGGGAATGGTTGAAGGGGTTTTTAGATCAAGATAGGTATGAGGTTATTCTGGAGAAGTTACTTCCTTTCTGTTCTCTCTCTCTCCTCTTGCCCCTGCCCTCCTCCGGCTGATAGCTGCTTCTTTCTCTCTTTCTCTCTTCCCTTAACCCAGGGAATGTGGTGCACCTGGTGTCAGCAGGGGGGCAGCACCACCTCATCAGCCAGCCTGCCCATGTGGCCCTCATCCAGGCCGTGGCCCCGACCCCTGGCCCCACCCCTGTCTCTGTGCTGCCTTCTTCGACCCCCAGCACCACCCCTGCCCCCACTGGCCTCAGCCTTCCGCTTGCTGCTAACCAGGGTGAGGCTTCTGGCCTTCCTACTTACTTAGCCCTTGCTGGCCTTGGTCCTTCCAGGCATGCCCTGGGCTACTGTCTGTCTAGCCTTCCCCCAGTGTTGTTTTCCCTTGCCAGTAACTCTGATATCTGTCTGCTACCCTCTCCTGCCCTTGGACTTTTTCCATCCTTTGGGTTTCTTGTTTCTTTTCTACCTTCCCCTCAATGTAGCTTCCTCTTGCAGTGCCACCAACTATGGTGAATAATACAGGCGTGGTGAAGATTGTAGTGAGACAGGCCCCTCGGGATGGACTGACTCCTGTTCCTCCGTTGGCCCCAGCACCCCGGCCTCCGAGCTCTGGACTTCCAGCTGTGTTGACTCCACGCCCCACATTAACCCCTGGACGTCTATCCGCACCTAATCTGGGTACTGCCCGGGCCCCCATACCCACATCCACTCTCGTGAGGCCGCTTCTCAAGCTGGTCCACAGTCCTTCGCCTGAAGTCAGTGGTGAGTCAAGGTGGCTGATGCCAGAAATTTTTGCTGGGAATGGAGATAGGGTGGCCCAGAGGGTATTTAAGTCACAATAGACGCTTTCATTATCAGTATACTGATTTGCAGTGGGCCCTTTAGTGGGCTGCTGAGCCCTTGTCTGATTCTGAGATACATTGGTTGGAATCCTGTAAGGAGAAGAAATGTTAAATTGTTCGATTCCTTGAATCTTTGACCTCATGGTATAGGAGTGAAGGTCTTCTGGGAAAAGGTGAACCTTGTGGGTAGGGGAATGGGTGGGACAGGGTAACAGAAGGAGCAAGAAAAGAATGTCGGGGCTAACTTATCCTCTGTCTCCACAGCTTCAGCACCCGGAGCTGCTCCCTTGACCATCTCTTCTCCTCTTCCTGTGCCGTCCTCACTCCCTGGACCAGCCTCTTCTCCAGTGCCAGTTCCCAACTCCTCTCCCCTTGCTAGTCCTGTGTCTTCTACAGTCGCAGTTCCGGTGTCATCTTCACTCCCCATCTCTGTCTCCACACCGCTTCCTTCCCCAGCCTCAGCTCCACTCACCATTCCCATCTCAGCCCCCTTGCCTGTTTCGGCTTCGGGCCCAACTCTTTTGACTAATGTGACTCCAACACTGGCACCTGTTGTCTCAGCAGCCCCTGGACCTCCTTCTTTGGCACCAGTTGGGGCTTCTCCATCAGCGTCAGCCTTGACTCTAGGTTTGGCTTCAACTCCATCCCTGTCCCCATCTCAGGCACCTGGTCACCCTCTGTTGTTGGCTCCGGCCTCTTCACATGTTCCAGGGTTGAACTCAGCCGTGGCCCCAGCATGTTCACCTGTCCTGGTGCCGGCTTCTGCTCTGGCCAATCCTTTTCCGGCAACACCAAATCCAGCTCCAGCTCAGGCTTCCCTTTTGGCTCCAGCACCTACTGCATCTCAGGCTCTGGCCACCTCTCTGGCTCCCATGGTGGCTCCACAGACAGCAATCCTGGCCCCTTCTCCAGCTCCTCCTCTGGCTCCTCTTCCAGTCCTGGCTCCATCACCAGGTCCTACTTCTGTCCTGGCTTCATCGCAGACTTCGGTTCCAGTTCTGGCTTCATCCTCTACTCCAGGAACACCTTTAGCCTCAGCCTCCTCGTTGGGGCCAGCCCCAGCTGCTGCGTTGGCTCCATCATCGGCTCAAACTATGGTACCAGCCCCAGTTCCATCACCTCTTCCGAGTCCGGCTTCTACGCAGACACTGGCTTTACCCCCAGCTTTAGCATCCACTCTTGGCGGCTCATCTCCATCTCAGACACTCTCTTTGGGAACTGGCAACCCTCAAAATCCCTTTCCAGCTCAGACATTGTCATTGACTCCAGCATCATCCCTAGTACCAGCTCCAGCCCAAACACTGTCTTTGGCACCAGGACCACCATTGGGTCCATCTCAGACGCTGTCTTTGGCTCCAGCACCCACTCTGGCTCCAGTTTCTCCTATGGGCCCAGCTCCAGCTCACACGCTGACTTTGGCTCCAGTATCATCATCTGCTTCACTCCTGGCCCCAGCTTCAGTGCAGACACTGACTTTGAGCCCTGCCCAAGTTCCAGTGCCCACCTTGGGCCCAGCAGCAGCTCAGACTCTGGCGTTGGCCCCAGCCTCAACACAGAGCCTAGCTTCCCAGGCATCTTCCCTTGTGGTTTCGGCATCTGGCGCCGCTCCCTTGCCTGTCACCATGGTATCCCGGCTACCTGTTTCCAAGGATGAGCCTGAGACACTGACATTACGCTCTGGTCCCCCCAGCCCTCCCTCCACTGCTACCTCGTTCAGTGGTCCCCGACCTCGACGCCAGCCCCCACCACCACCTCGTTCCCCTTTCTATCTGGTAAGTTTTACTGCCTCAAAGGAGAGGGGACAGGAAACTGAATTCTTTTGGAGTATTGCTATAGAGTGGATGGAACAAAATAATGTCACTTTTATCTTGCTAAATTACAAAGCCTGTTTTTTTTGGACCTAATACTTGAGTGCCACTGGACAGAGCCTTCCCCTGGGCCTTTACTCTTATCTGTAAAATGGGAATGATAATGCAGGTCCTACTTTTCACAAAGGAATAGTTGAGGACATAATGTGCTTTTAAGACTATAAATCACTGATGTGTTCAAGGCTTGTTACATTTGGTCTCTTTGGTTCTTGTTTACTCTTGAGTTAGTGTTGGCATATAATTACCCCATTTTACAGATGAAACTAGCTCATTAAATGATGTTTTAAAATTTACACAACTTGTGAGAATACAGATGTGCTGACTCTACTGCTTTCTCTTCCGCCCAAGAGGCAGTCTCAGAGACAGGAAGATTTTTCTCAGTTGATCACCATCGATACTTGAACTTGTAAGGGATAAAGGACACCATGGAATACAGTTCCCTAAAGATCATGAGCCTTGCTGTAGTGTTTTACCTTCATGGTGATTAAGTGGGCAATAAAAAGAACTTTTTTCTGTCCCTTCATGAGCTTTCTGGTAGCCATTTTTTTCTGTCATGTATATAGTTCTGTGTGTGTTTGGTTAAGTTAAAGTTGGAACACAGAGTAAGTAACCCAGGACCTAATAAGGGAGAAAGATCTAATGAGTCTTTCCAGGTCCTCTTGTCTTTTCTCCCGCTGATAATAGAGCTGCTGCTTATTCTGTGCCTCAGCCCCAGTCCGCCACCCTCCATCAGTGCCACTGACTCCACCTTTGGTCTTTCTCTTAACGCTGCCAGGTTGGTCTGGCTTTTCGGAGGAAAAGGAAAGCCTAGATCCTAGCCCAAGGGTGCAACCCCATAATCTGTGTTATACTTTCATTGCTCTGCAAGTATTAATAGGTAGCAGCTTCTTGACACTTTTTTAAAGAAGTTTGAGATATAAATCACATACCATACAGTTCACCTATTTAAACCATACAATTTATTGACTTAGTATATTCACAGAGTTGTGCAGCTGTGACCATGGTCAACTTTAGAACCGTTTGCATGTTCTGTAAAGAAAACCCCACACTTACCCATCATCCTTAATACTTTCCTTAATACTCCTAGCTCTAAATAACCACTAGCCTATTTAATGTTCTACTTATTGAGTCATATAATATATAGTCTTTTGTGACTGGCTTTTTTCACTTATTTTAATGTTTTTGAGGTTTGTCCATGTTATGCTATAACTGAGTTATATGTGTATACAACAGTACTTCATTTTTTAAAAAAATTGTTGAGTATTATTCCATTGTATGGGTATACCATATTTTATATATCTGTTCATCAGTTGATTGGGGGACATTTGGTTTGTTCTTTTTGGCTGTTATGAATAATGCTGCTTTGAACATTCATGTATAAGATTTTGTATCTTTTCATGTGTTTTCATTTATATTGGATGTAACTTTAGAAGTGGAATTGCTGCAGTATGGTAACTGTTTGACTGAAGAATTGACAAACTTGTTTTCCAAAGTGGCTGTACCATTTTACATTCCCTAGCACTTGTGGGGGTTCCAGATTCTCTACGTCTTTGCCAAAACTTGTCTGTCTTTTCGATTATATCCATCCTAGTGGGTTTGAAGTGGCGCCTTGTGGTTTTGATTTGCATTTTCCTGATGGTTAATGATGTTGATCATCTTTTCAGAGGTTATTAGCCATTTGTATATTCTTCTTTGAAGAAATGTCTTATTCAGATCCTTTCCCTTTTTTAATTGGGTTATTTTATTTCTTTCTGTTACTGATATGTAAGATTTCTTTATGTATTCTGGATACAAGTCCTTTTTCAGATAGATGATTTGCAAATATTGTTTCCTTTGCTACTACTGTTGAGAGCTGGCTTTAATGATTTTTCCCTCTAAGATGCTTTCCTTCCTCACTTAGACCACCAGAAGCCAAGAGGTCAAGCTTAAGATAGCAGTCAGGAAGGGAAATTTGGGACACTGCTTTTTTTCAGGACCATCTTGTAGATTCTAGTCTTCATTATTTGTTCATTCCAGTAACAGATATTTATTGAGAGCCTACTTTGTGCCAGGTAACAAGCCGAATATTAGATGAATACGGTGAACAAGATCAGATATTTTTCATGTTATATAGGGCTTACAGTTTAGTGGATAGAAGATGTTAAAGAATCATAGCCATGTAAAACTTGCAAGAGTGATAAGTGCTACAAGAGTTAGGTGACTTGATAGCCTGTGAAACTGGAAGCAAAAAAGATGGGAAAGGATTGGGTCAGAATCATACAGATTTTCTGCCACTGGGAAAAATCTCCCCTTCCCTTTTCTCTCTCAGGGTGATGGTACCTAGATGTCTGGTTAGCTGTTCCCATCCCACCCCATTCCAGTCTAACCTCTGACAGAGACCTGCCATGGATTTGGTTAGTGTCCCTGCATCCTGCTCAATGCTTTGAGGAGGGATTTTAGTCATTGTTTTGGATCTACCATAAGAAGATAAATTAGGGTATTCTGGAGTTAAGTGTTTTATGGGAAAATCCACACATATCATCCATTCTATAAGTTTATCAAATATATAGATTTTAATTTTGAGTATTCAGACATCTGCTTTGGTAGCATACAGGGAAGATCAGTTTTCTCTCACAGAGAAGTCATTTCATTCAATGTGGTAAAAAGAATTATTCCCATATTGACAACTTGGGAAAGCTAAAATAGTGTATTCTTGAATCTTTGGGTTTCCATAAATTATTTTTTAATTCTGGGAGTTACTGCCAGGTTTTCTGTAAGGATGCTGATGACTTTTTCTATGTTCATAGGACTGTCTGGAGGAAAAGCGGAAGCGGCAGCGGTCTGAACGCCTGGAACGGATTTTCCAACTTAGTGAGGCTCATGGGGCCCTGGCACCCGTGTATGGGACTGAAGTCTTGGATTTCTGTACCCTGCCCCAACCTGTTGCCAGCCCCATCGGCCCTCGTTCTCCTGGCCCCAGCCACCCCACCTTTTGGACTTATACCGAGGCTGCCCGCCAGGCTGTACTGTTTCCCCAGCAACGACTAGACCAGCTGTCAGAAATCATTGAGAGGTTGGCAGGGCTAAGTGCTAATGGGAAGTGGGTCTTGGGGCCTCTAAGTGGATATAGTGGTTAGGGCTGTTAAAGGTGCTGACTTCTGGGGCCATTCAGAGTTCCATATTTTCTACAGCTTGGCTTCTTTTTACAGGTTCATCTTTGTCATGCCTCCTGTGGAGGCTCCTCCCCCTTCCTTGCACGCCTGCCATCCACCTCCTTGGCTGGCCCCACGTCAGGCAGCCTTCCAGGAGCAATTGGCTCGTGAACTCTGGCCTCGGGCTCGTCCTCTGCACCGTATTGTGTGTAACATGCGTACCCAGTTTCCTGACTTGAGGCTCATCCAGTATGATTGTGGTGAGTTCACTGGCCAGTGAGGGTCCCTTGGTCTCTTCTTGTCTTAGTCTCAAGACAGAGGGATGCTATACATGTAGTTTCTGTGCGTTTCATTAAACATTAGATACTCTTTTAGGTTATGCTTATGGGTGAGATGAAATGTAGGCCTTATGATGGATTCTTGGCATTCGTAAATTTGACTTTGGTGAAAGTTGAAAGTGTTTGCTAACTCATTTATTCAGTGATTTATTTTGTGACCATCTGTTATATTGTGTACCATTTAGGATACAATGGCAAATGAGATAGCACAGCATGGAGTTTTTAGATTTAGGGGGAAGGTGTGTGGTAGTACACGACTGCACAATAAATAGTAGATTTGGGGGAATTCCCTGATGGTCCAGTGGTTAAGACTGTTTTTACTTTTTTTTTTTGCTTTTACTGCTAAGGGTAAATGTTCAATCGGTCAGGGAACTAAGATTTTGTAAGCCACATGGCCAAAAAAAATGTAAATAGTAGATTTTATTTTGGGATTTGGATGAGGATCCTTTTCTTTTGGCTAGAATCTTATTGTTTAGAAGGAATTTGGCTGCAGGTAATAAAACCAACCAAAGGTGGCTTAAATCACAAAATCATTTATTGTTTATCAAGTCAGAAATGCTGAGAAAGATGGTATATAACTGGTTTAGCAGTTCATTGGTGTCTTCATGGACCCAAGACTTTGCCTACCATCCTTAGCTTGTATCTTTTTATTCTCATGGTTATTTCCTCGTGGTATTAAGATGATGTTCCAGGGAGCACACCAGTACTCCAAGCAGAAAGCAAGAGGTTGAGACAAAATACTCCTAGCAAGACTTTGATTTTTTTCTTTTGGGGAAAAAAAGCCCACCCAGTTGACTTTGATTCAGAATTCATTGACTCAGATAGAACCATATGCCGATCCCTAGAGTAATCACTGACACAGGAAAGTCAAAGAGGAACTGTGGCTTATTTATAATGATTCATCTTCTGGAGTTGGTTTGAGGCATGCCTTCCCTGGGAATCAAGGGATCTCTGCCAGGTGTTCACAGGATTAGTTGGGTTCTGTTAACCATGAATGATAATAGTGAATAGTTTCTGCTGCAGCTCTGCACAGATACATCTATAGTAACATAAAATTTGGAGATTTTGTAAATGTCTTAGAAGAGAGGCAGCAGAATTTTTAATAATACGTATTCAATAGCTATTTTAGTAAAAAAGTTAAGTTTATAACATTTGAAACCATTCAGAATAGGTAAAATGAAAGTCATTGTTGAAAGTGTTTGAACTGATTGAATCAGAAATGTTACAGAAGTTATTTTGTTTGATGGTAGGTTGAACTAGATAACCTCATAAGATCCTGCCTCTGTGATCTGATCTTAGTGACCTTCCATCCCTGTGAGCTCACGACATCAACGGATTTGTTATCTTGTGAATTGCTTTTTTGTGTTTCAGTGTAGTACTTGAAGGTCTCTTGCTCATACACCATTAAGGATTTCTTTTTTTACCCCGAGGGTCAGTATTACCCTTCCCCTAGACTGAAAGAAGTCAGGTCCAAGACAAGAGCAGACTTAAGAGGAAGAACCCTTAAGGGAAGAAAATACATAGTTTTTGATCCTCTGAGTTAACCAAAACCCTGGCGTAAAACGTTTATCTCTCAAGTACATAGGCTTCCAGTGCTAAGTGTTCTCCTCACTCCAGCTTACAGCTCGTTCCCTGTACCCCTTCATATCTCTTCAGGAAAGTTGCAAACTTTGGCAGTGCTGTTGCGACAGCTCAAGGCAGACGGCCACCGGGTGCTCATTTTCACCCAGATGACCCGAATGCTGGATGTATTGGAGCAATTTCTCACCTACCATGGCCACCTCTACTTGCGTTTGGATGGGTCGACTAGAGTTGAACAGAGACAGGTAACCCAGGCACCTGCAACCCTTAGAGGCTTGCCTCAGCTCAGTCTCCTTTTCTAGGGCTCAAGAGTCTCATGAGGGGGTCCCACTTAGCCTTGGTCTGTTTTTGGAGATATGTCTCCCAATACTGTTCTTTTTTTTTTTTTCCCTTTTCCCTCTAGGCCTTGATGGAACGATTCAATGCAGACAAACGCATATTCTGCTTCATCCTTTCAACTCGGAGTGGGGGTGTGGGCGTGAACCTGACGGGGGCAGACACTGTTGTTTTTTATGACAGCGACTGGAATCCTACCATGGATGCTCAGGCCCAGGATCGCTGTCACCGAATTGGCCAGACCCGAGATGTCCACATATATAGGTGTTGCCTTGTCTCCCCTTACCTTACTTTTCCTTTGCTAATAGGGTTTTATTGATGTATTTAACTGTTTATACATGTCCTTCATCACCTGCCTAGGCTTATCAGTGAACGGACAGTGGAAGAGAACATCCTAAAAAAGGCAAATCAGAAGAGAATGTTGGGAGATATGGCTATTGAGGGAGGCAACTTCACCACAGCCTATTTTAAACAGGTACTAAGATCTTCCAGTCTGTGTAGGAGAGAACTGCTATGCGTATGGGAATTACTGCTGCTTATTAGAAAGGATGCTTTGACCCCCACATACCTGCCTTTTCAGTCAGTGATGCTTCTGATACCACTGATAGCTACCAGCTTCATAGCTATAGACCTGAGACCAACATTCCTTTGGCTCTGACACTCTGTGTATGTTCTTTCCAAAGCAGACCATCCGAGAGCTGTTTGATATGCCCTTGGAGGAGCCATCTGGCTCATCTGTACCTTCTGCCCCTGATGATGAGGAGGAGACTGTGGCCAGCAAGCAGACCCATATCCTGGAGCAGGTGAAAAAAAGAGTGGGCAGGAACTTCCCTGGCAGTCCAGTGATTAAGACTCTGCGCTTCCACTGCAGAAGTTCCATACCTGGTCAGGGAACTGAGATCCTGCCCTGCAAAAAACGAGTGGACAGTCCCTAGAGTAGAGCTAATGGTTGTAGTGTGTGTCATCTTTCAATCTCTTGAGTTTGTCCAAGGAGAAAGAACTGTTTTTGCTGCTTCCCAGATTACAGTTCACCTTTGATACTTGTGAGTAGATTGCTTATTGGTTCACCTGATTTCATAGATAGAACCACGGTTCTAGGTTTGAATTCCAACAGTGCTTCTTGATAGTGTCTGTTAAGCTACATCCATTTAATCCTCTGAGCCTCAATTCCCACTTTTCTGAAATGCTAAATTAGAAGTAACTGAGGGTTAAATGGCATAGCGGATTAAGAATTGCTTTGTATATGGTGTAGAACTCTTTTTTTCACACAGCAGTGCGTACTAGAATCATTTGGAAGGCTTTGAAAAAGACTGATTCTTGGGCCCTGTTTCACAGTCTTTCTATTTAAATCATGATTTTTAAGGGTGAGGTCTGGGCATTTGTAGTCTTTTGGAAGTAGACAGATGCTTAAAAACTACTGGTGTGGATTATCATGGAGAAAATTTTCCCTACCACGTGCATTCCTGTTATGCTCTAGGCTACTTCCCTCAGTGACTTTGGTGTGATCTCTCTGGATATTCATCTCAGGGGAATGATCAGATATTAGTCTGTTGTCCTGAGGCATCTCAGTGTAAAAAAGAATTATGGATTATTTTGTATTCAAAAATCTGCTGCTTTAAAAAGATATGAGGTTGACTTGAAAGTAAGTAGAACTAGAGGTCACAAAAACAGTTATTTTGTCCCTGATGGGACTCCTGGTTGAATCTGTTGTATCCTACGTGGACCACTGTGTTGCTTTGATAATTTGGGGGGCCCAGAAGAGAGTTGAGTTATGGTGTAAATCTGCTTTGGTGTAAATCTGGCCTCAAATATTTGCCAGAATCAAATCACAGGATGTAAAGAAAGAACTTTCTCATGGTGTTTCTTTCCCACACCCTTGTAGGCATTGTGTCGAGCAGAGGATGAAGAGGATATTCGTGCGGCCACCCAGGCCAAGGCGGAGCAGGTTGCTGAGCTTGCAGAATTCAATGAGAATGATGGGTTTCCTGCTGGTGAGGGAGAGGAGGCTGGTCGGCCTGGGGCTGAAGATGAGGAAATGTCCCGGGCTGAGCAGGAAATTGCTGCCCTTGTAGAACAGGTTGGTGTTGGATCCAGTAGTTCTCAGCCTCACCCTCCATAGCCCCTTCCTCTGGACTCTGTGACTGTCTTCCTTCTCTGGTGAAAATAATCATGAGTGATGGGCCCTGGGCACCAGGTTGCTATTTTCATCACCACTGCTCTTTCCCACAGCTGACCCCCATTGAGCGCTATGCCATGAAATTCCTGGAAGCCTCCCTGGAGGAGGTAAGCCGAGAGGAGCTCAAGCAGGCAGAAGTGAGTATTTCTTGAGGGTGGGGATAGAAGTGGAAAGTGACTGCTTTCCACCTATTCTATGTGCTACTTGCCTCCCTCTGACCAGTCCTTGGGCTCTGTTTTTGATAGGAGCAAGTGGAAGCTGCCCGCAAGGACCTGGACCAAGCCAAGGAGGAGGTGTTCCGCCTACCCCAAGAGGAGGAGGAGGGGCCAGGGGCTGGGGATGAGGTTTCCTGTGGGACTGGTGGAGGCAGCCACCGGCGCAGTAAGAAGGCCAAGGCCCCTGAAAGGCCAGGGACTCGCGTCAGTGAGCGTCTTCGTGGAGCCCGAGCTGAAACTCAAGGGGCAAACCACACTCCTGTCCCATCCACCCATCATAGCCGCAGCACCTCCACACCCCCTCGCTGCAGCCCTGCTAGGGAACGAGTTCCCCGGCCAGCACCTAGGCCTCGACCCCCTCCAGCTTCAGCTCCTGCTGCAATTCCTGCCCCAATCCCTATCCCAATCTCTGCCCCAATCCCCATTTCAGCCCCAAACCCAGTAACCATGCTTCCTGTCCATATCTTGCCTTCTCCGCCTCTCCCTTCTACACAGATTCCTCCCTCTTGTTCTTCTGCCTGTACCCCTCCTCCTGCCTGTACTCCTCCACCAGCTCAAACCCCACCTCCAGCCCAAACTTGTCTCTTAACTCCTTCCTCTCCTCTTCTGCTTGGCCTACCTTCTGTGCCCATTTCGCCGCCAGTCACCAACCTCCCCTTGGGCCTGGGGCCTGAGGCAGAGCTGTGTGCACAAGCAATGGCATCTACTGAGTCCCTGGAGCTGGCTGATATGGCCAGTTCCGAGACTTCCCCAATTACTCTTGTGCCCCCTAAGGATCTGTTGCCAGTTGCTGTTGAGATCCTGCCTGTGTCAGAGAAGAACCTTTCTCTCACCTCTTCTGCACTTAGCCCAACCCTGGCGGCTGGCAGCGTCCCCAACGGTCAAGAGCAGGAGGTGCCCGAGCCTGCCGAGGCGACCATCCTCTCAGTGCTGCCTGATGGTGAGGAAATGCCCACGTGTCTGAGTGAGAACAATAGGCTGGAGCTCCCACCTTCAGCAGCATCTGATGAACTACTTCCAGAGCCACTGGAGACTGATAAGAACTCAGAAGAGCTGGTGGAGGCCCAGACTCCAACCTCTACTCCAGAGAAACCACAGGAACTTGTTTCAGCTGAGGCCACAGCCCCGTCAACCTCATCCTCTGCCACCTCCACACCTGAGGGTTCTTCGCCAGCCCGGCCCCCTCGGCGTCGCACCAGTGCAGATGTAGAAATTAGGGGTCAAGGGGCTGGTGGGCCAGGGCAGCCTCCAGGTCCCAAAGTGCTTCGCAAGCTGCCAGGACGGCTGGTGACGGTGGTAGAGGAAAAGGAACTGGTGAGGCGACGGCGGCAGCAGCGGGGTACTCCCAGCACCCTAGTGCCTGGGGTCTCTGAGACTGGTACCAGCCCGGGAAGCCCGTCAGCCCGCAGCATGTCGGGGCCAGAATCCTCACCTCCCACCAGCGGTCCCTGTGAAGTTGCTCCCCCATCCACACTGCCCACTCCAACCCAGCAGCCCTTCATAGCTCGCCGTCGCATTGAGCTAGGGGTAACTGGTGGGGGCAGCTCAGAAAATGGAGAAGGGGCACTGCTTGCCATCACCCCTCCTGCTGTGAAACGTCGGAGGGGGAGGCCCCCCAAGAAGAACAGGTCTCCAGCGGATGCTGGGCGAGGGGTGGATGAGGCACCTTCATCCACCTCTAAGGGAAAAACCAGTGGGGCTGACTCAGTCCCTGGGACTGAGACCCTTATTGTTGCGGAGCCTGTCCTTTCACCCCAGCTTATTCCTGGGCCCCAGCCTCTCGGACCCCAGCCAGTTCACAGACCCGAGCCCATCATCCTATCACCTGTGGAGAAAAGACGGCGTGGGCGGCCCCCTAAGGCCCGAGATCTGCCCCTTCCTGGGACCACTTCCTCTCCAGGGGATGGCAACTTAGAGAGTCGGACACAGCCACTCCCGCTACCACCACCCCTGCCACCACTCCCATCACTCCTCTCCTGTCCCACTGCTACTGTCGCCAACACTGTCGCCACTCTCTCCATTTCAACGTCCCCACCCAAGCGGAAGCGAGGCCGACCTCCCAAGAATCCACCATCACCTCGGCCCAGCCAGCTCCCTGTCTTGGACCGCGACAGCTCTTCTGTCCTCGAGAGCTGTGGATTGGGGAAGCAGCGGCAACCCCAGGGCCAGGGGGAGAGTGAGGGTAGTTCATCTGATGAGGATGGAAGCCGCCCCCTCACCCGCCTGGCCCGCTTACGTCTTGAAGCAGAGGGAATACGGGGACGAAAGAGTGAAGGGTCCATGGTGGTGGCTGTAATTCAGGATGACCTGGATTTAGTGGATAGTGGGCCAGGCGGGTTAGAATTGACATCTCCCGTGGTCTCATTAGCTCCAAAACTGCGCTCGACTCGGCTGCGTCCAGGGTCTCTAGTTCCCCCTCTAGAGACTGAGAAGGTGCCTCGCAAACGGGCAGGGGCCCCAGTCAGCAGTGGTCCTGGGCTGGCAAAGCGGACCCGCCTACAGCCCCCAAGTCCCCTGGGGCCTGAGGGTTCAGTAGAGGAGTCTGAGGCCGAAGCCTCAGGTGAGGAGGAGGAAGGGGATGGGACCCCACGGCGCCGGCCTGGCCCCCGCCGGCTTGGTGGGGCCACCACCCAAGGGGACCAGCGTATCTTGCGCAGCAGCGCCCCTCCCCACTTGGCTGGCCCTATTAGTCACAGAGGCCGCAAGGCCAAGACGTGAGTGGCCTGTCCTCTTCACCTAGGCTTTCTGCCACAGCCCCTCTCTCTCCATGACCAGGCCTGACTCTGTTAACCACTACTTGAAGTCTTTTGAGGGGGAAATCCTCCAGGGAGACATAGGGGCCTTCTCCCTTCTTTCCACCAAAGTAGGGGGTAGGCATCTGGTTGTCATGGAAACGGGGCTCTTCACACATCCCCTTCCCTTCCACCCCACATGGCTGGGCAGTGTTAAGGGTGGCAAGATAGTCTCTGTCCCCACCCCTTTGTACTTGATGTCCCCAGCTATCTTTCACGGTCCCCCCCCACCCTTAGGGGAAGGGGGAGGGGCTTCTCTACAATGAGTTTTTTCTTTTTTTTTTTTTTTTAAGAAGAAAAAAATAATAAACTTAGTTTCTGTATGAGCATCCGCGTAAGGAGGCTTCTGATTTTCTGGTCTGGTGGAGGGTTGGGTGGGAACTTGGGTTTCGTTTTTCTCCTTTCTTGCTAAGACTTGATCTCTAACCCAGAATTGTGTGTCTTTGAGGCAGAAGTCTCCACCCAAGAAGAGGGAAGAAAGGCAAATCTGATCTGGTAGGGTACCTTTCTCTAAGGTTTCAATTTTAAGTCATTCAGATTCGTACTTCTCTTCCTTCTGTTCCCTTGGTTCCTGGACTTCCCTTGGGGCTATCTGATGCCTCAGACTTTTCCCTGCTTTAATCCCTCTTGCTCAGGTGCTTTCACTCCCTCTTCAGAAGGCAGGCATCCTACCTCCAGTTACTCCATCCTTTGCCTTCCCTTGCTTTTCCTCCATCTAGCCAGACTGGTTTGAATCAGCCACACCCCCTTCCAGCTTCTGGGGATCTTCAGATGGTGGCTGGCCACTGAACCCCACCCCTGGGCTTGGCTTGGAGCCCTGAGTCAGCTCCATCTCCACCCAAGCCAAATCAAACCTGAAGCAGGAGCCGAAACTCAAACAGTTCCTCAAGGCCTATCGCCAGGTAAGAGTCCCGGTTCATTGTTTCATTTTCTCTGATCTTAATTCACTGGACCCTCTCCTTGTGTTCTTCTGATGACTGTGTGTACCGAGTCTGAGTTCTTCCCTCACATGCATTCTGCAGCTTTGTGGTACATGGCATTCTTGACTCCTTGCTTGTCCTCGCTCTTTCTCATTCATCCTTCCTATCCTTTGTTACTTGTGTTCAGAGAACTGCAAATGGTTTCATTCTGTCTAGGGTGTGGGGAATGAATGGGGGTGAAGGTAGAAAGGTGGTTTGATGCCAGAGCTCTGAGCTTGGGAAATAGGGAGATGAGAAATGATTAAGTAGGGCATCATTATGCAGGTTTCTGTGTGGGTTATGAGGTCATTTGGATTCAGTGTTTAACTGATTGTGTTGTGTAACCTGGGTTAAAATGGGGAGAGGAGGTGGAAGGGAGTCTGCATAGCAAGGGAGGCTCTGATTTTGGGAGGTGAGGTCTTTCTGGTGTTGAGTTTCCTTAGCTATAAAGAGAGCTTAAGTGATGCTTTTCCTCTCCTTTCCCCAGCCTCAGGATAGTGTTTTCATGTGAAACGACTGATTTCCTTGAGGTAGAGTACAGACTTTAGGGTGCCATTCTCTGATCCCTCATTAATATTTGAGGGCAGCCTCTAAGGAACTTCAGGGCCCTTTGAAATACAGTTTAAAATCACTGACTGGGGTAGACTGAGATACTAGCAGCCTTTTGAGATACTGTGTTTCTCTACTGCCTCTCAGTGTGTACCTGTCATTTTGCTTTTCCCCACTTGTCAAAACAGTAAGTAATACAGATAATGCTGTGTTCCCACCACTTTGCCTTTGAAGGCTGGGAACCTTAGGCTGAGGAAGAGATTCCAGACACACATTTCCTGTCTTGGTCTGTGAGTCACTAGGGGAATTCCCCAGTAAGGCAGCATTCCTGAGAGTTTGGCTAGGCCAGAGCATGATCAGGGAGAGGGGGAGAGTCTGAGCAAGGCAGGCTGAGAGTTCAGTTGTTGGGCTTACAAGTATCTTGACTGTATCGCCCACAGGTGATGGAGGACGAGGAGAATGCAGCAGAGAGCCTGGTGTGCAACACGGAAGCTGCTTGTTCTCCATCCCCCATTCGCTGCTGCTGGCTCCGCCTCCGCTGCTTAGCAGCTACTAGCATTATATGTGGCTGCTCTTGCCTGGGAATAGTGGCCCTTGTGTTTGCCATCAAGGTGAGGAATGCAATTCCTATGGGAGCAGGGGTGTGGATGTAGAAAGGCAGTGGTTCTGTATACCTGATCTGTCTACACTGATGAGTTAACTCAGACCTGATGAGTTAATAAGTACCTGCCAGAGCTTGGCTGTGGGCCTGGTGCCAGAAATAAGAATAAGACATGGTTCCTGCCATCAAAGGGCCCACAGTCTAGCAAAAGAGATGGCTGTGAAAATGGGTAATTATTAACAGAATGCAGCTCATCTGTATTATGATAGAGGAAGCGCAGGGTATTCTGGGCACTAGGAGGATATATGTATGTGACTACGTGTACGTGTATAAGAGAGAATGGGTGACAGAAAGGCATCCTACAGGTGTGAAAAGAAAGTAATGTTAAAGGATGAGTGAATAAGGATAAAAGGGCATCCTATACAAAAGCAACCTGGACTGTTAGTTCAGTGTGACTGAACCAGTAAGGAATAGTAAGAGACGAAGCCAGAGGATCCAGATTCCCAGGAGCCTCCAGTGCTGTGTTTGGCAGTTTTAGTTTTATCTAGGAAGTACTAGGGAACCTCTCAAGGATTTTTGCTAAGGAAAATGATATGATCAGATTTGTGTTGCAGTAAGATCCACTCTCAAGGCCTATAAAGAGGATGAATTGGAAGGGGCAAGACTCAGGGCCGCTGAGCAGTAATTGGAATAATCTGTAGGTATTCAGAAGAAGCTGTGAAATTTTAGAATGAGCCTCACCATTCCAAAACATCTGACAGAAACTGCACATGTACTTTTTGAAAGGCCACACAGGCTAACTTAAACATCATACTGCCGTTTCCTCTATTCTACTTGTATTTTTATCAGAAATTATTTTCTTATCATCAAAATAATTTGTGGGTTTCATTAGGGCAAAATCATAAAAAGAATCCTTAATGAAAAAGATGAGATTAGCCTTTGGGCTAATGAGAATGGAGTGTTTGATTGGACATGAGTGAAATACTCGTAAGATTGCTCACTGTTTCTTGCCAAGAATTCCAAGTTCTGAATGAAACTGAGATGAGTAGAAAAGGATGAGGAATAAAATGATTAAAAAGTACTTTCCCGTATGTGATCTGAGCTAACAACAGCCATCCTTAAAAGGAGGCAGAGCAAAGTTGGGTACCTTCCTTTGCAGCTGAGACATGAGGGAGAGAAACTGGAAAGGGAGGTGGAGTGTATGGGTGTGAGATTCTGAGCCATAACGAGGATGTAGGATTGGAGTGGGGCAATGGGCATTTTGGGGGGAGAACCTAACCAAAAACCTGCCCCCACAGGCGGAAGAGCGGCATAAGGCAGGCCGGTTGGAGGAGGCAGTGCACTGGGGGGCCCGGGCCCGGAGGTTCATCCTGGCCAGCTTTGCCGTCTGGCTCACTGTCCTCGTTCTGGGCCCCCTGCTTCTATGGCTGGTCTCCTACGCCATCGCGCAGGCTGAGTGACCCTGGGTGGCCTTTGCTGAGAGTCAGCCGAGACATCCTGGATCCTCCAATGCAGTATTGTGAGGGTCTGGTGCCAACAATGGTTACTTCCTGGCTGGAAGGATGGTGCCTCTCTCAAAGGGCTTTGGAAGAGCTCTTTAGCCTTTTCTAAAAGGCAGCAGCTGAGACTGATGAGGGGAGGTCAGCCTGCTCTATTCTTTCAGTGCTCACCAACCCCTATTCCCCCCAATCTACTCCATCCTAGGGGCCTCTAGGAGGGGAGGTTGAAGACCAGTCCTGATTTTATTAGTATTTGTTTTGTAATAAAAATCTTTTTAGTGGTGAAATGTTCCTGTCTAATTGTTATTCCCCTGCTTTTCCCTGAGCCTTTGGTGAGAGCCAGACTGAACATGTGATCATGGCGGAAGCCTGCATCTCCCCTTACCTAGGAGTTTCAAGAGGAGGAAAGGATCCTCCCTCCTCGCCCGACTTTTTCCTTCTTCTAGAAGTCTCCCTTCTTGGAAAACCCCACACTTCTCTCTTACCTATCAACAGACTGTGAGGCCAGAAAGCAAGAGTTGTAGCAGCAGCTGCTGTTTATCAAGTGCTGACTATATTCCAGGCTGTGTTCTAAGCATTTTATGTTTCTTCTTCACACCTCAAAATCACTCAGTGGTAGGTACTGTTGTTCTTATTTTACAGTTGAGGAAAAAGGCACAGATTTTCCAAGGTCACACAGCTAGTAAGGGGCATACTTGGAATTCAACCTAGACAGTTTAGTTCCAGAGCTGAGAGAGGAGTGAAAGGATTGGGTAACAGCAACCACCACCCAGTATGTGGAGACCTGTATGATTATAATGAATTTCCATATCCTTTATCTTGGGTCTCATGATAATATTTTAAACATTTTTAAAATTGTGAGGTACATAAAGGAAAAGATCAGAAACAAATATAAAACTTCATAAGTTAACACAAAACATCTGAAAAAAACACTATTCAGTCAAGAAATTAAACTTTGTCAGCACTCCAAAGCCTCCTTTCTACCCCTCCCATCACTCTGCCTTCCTTTCTTTCCACAGGTAACTTTATATTTGTTATCCACAGGTATTCTGACTTCTAACAATGTCATTTGCTTTTGCCTGCATTTGAATATGACATAAATGAAATCAAATGTATTCTTTTTATGTCTTGCTTATTTACTTAACACTGCTTCTGAGATTCATCAATATTGGGTGTAACTGTAGTTTTTATTACTCTATAGTATTCCATTATATGACTCCCTGGTAGCTCAGTGGTAAAGAGTCCTGCAATGCAGGAGACCCAGGTTCAATCCCTGGGTCAGGAAGATCCCCTGGAAAAGGGAATGGCAACCCACTCCAGTGTTCTGGAGAATTCCATGGACAGAGAGGAGCCTGGTGGGCTACATTCTATGGTATCGCATAGAGTTGGACATGACTGAGCAACTAACACGTTCCATTATATATTACAATTAACACATTTTCTGTTAGTGAACTTTCAGAACATTTCCCACTTTAGGATATTATGAATCATGCTGCTATAGACAGTCTTATATGTCTTTTGAAGTACATGTACCCTGGGAATGGAATTTATTTCACCAATAGAGACCAGCAGAGTACCTAAAGGAATTATTGATGTTGTACATTGAAGATTAAGGGGGAAAGAGGGGCACATGATTGTGTTTTTCAGTGTTCCAAAGTGTTTCAGGAAAGAAAAGTGAAGGAACTCCATTTTCCAGAGATTAGGACTGTAACAATGGATAGAAGCTATATAGACAGCAGTGGTTTTGAACTTTGACTTCAAAATGTAATCTGGACAGCCTTAAAAAATAACTTATTCCTGAGCTTTACCACTTGCTCCCCCCCCCCCTCCCCACTGCCCCCCGCCAGTCCTGAGATTCTGATTTAATTCATGTGAGGCACTGCCTGGGCATCAGGAGAACTCATTTTAAGGAGATTTTTCACACACAAAAATTTAAATCTAGTGTTTGATTAATCAGCAGGTTCCATTTACTAGAGTATGCCACCCCCCCCAAACTGATTACATGAGATCTTGCTACTTTTTAATCTCTTTATTTTGAAAAAAATTCAAGTCTATAGAACAATAAAAGAATAGTACAATGAACTCTTGTGTAGCCTTAACCTAGATGTATATTTTTTAACAACTCAACCACTTTTGTATCTTTCTAAATTTCTTGTTCAGTCACTAAGTCCTGTCCAACTCTCGTGACCTCATGGACACAGGCTCTTCTGTCCATGCGGATTCCCCTTGCAAGAATACTGGAGTGGGTTGCCATTTCCTCCCCCAAGAGATCTTCCTGACCCATGAGCCACCTGGGAAGCCTCTTTCTAAATACTCATAATTGTTATTGCTGAACCACTTGAGGGAAATACCTTGTGATCTGTATCTCCTAAGAACATATTTTCTCACATAACTATAGTGCAATTAGATTTAATTCAGAGAAGTTTAACATCAGTACAATATTATCTTCTAATAGTCTATATTCAAACTTGCCAGATGTCCCAGTAACATACTTTATAGCAATTTCTACTTTAGAGTTCAGTGCGGGAACAAGGATTGCGTTTAGTTTGTCAGCTCTTCAGCATTCAATTTTTAGTAGGTTCTCATCCTTTCTTTCTTTGTTTTTCATGACATCTTTGAGGTGGGGCCAGTGTGTAGAATGTCTCTTAATTTGGGTTCTTGTGATTGAATTCAGACTTATGCATTTTTGGCTGACACATAAGTTGTATGCCCTGAATACATCACATCAAGAGACATGTGTCAATTTGCCCTTTTATGGCAGATGTAACACAGACAACTTGGTTCTAAGGTAGTGTCATATTTCTGCAAGGTAAAGATAATTTTTTTCTTTGTAGTTAAAAAGTTATCTGTTTAAATACCTCACCAAATTTTCCCCAATAACTTTAATGCCTGTTTTGCCCAAGTCAGTTATTACAAGGCTTACAAAATGTTGATGTTTAACTTTGTCATTCTTTCTACATTTATTAGTTGGCGTTCTATTATAAAGGTTTTTTCTCCTTCATTTATTTATTTATAGTTTTTAGTGTCAGTATGGCCTCAGATTTGTTTTTAAATTCACTTTAGTGCTCGCTTCGGCAGCACATATACTAAAATTGGAACGATACAGAGAATATTAGCATGGCCCCTGCACAAGGATGACACGCAAATTCGTGAAGCATTCCATATTTTTAGCTCCATCTCAGAAAGCACCTGCTCCAAAGGCATCTGGCAAGAAAGCATGAGTGCATAGAGGCTATTCAAATCAGAATAAAGGTTCTTTCTGACGTGCTGGCAAATTTAAAAAAAGAAATAAATTCACTTTATTATACCCATTACTACCGTTAACCTATTTAAATAGTTTTGTTGAGGTATAATGGCATGATTTACTTACAGTACACAGATCTTATTGTGCCAATAGGTGAATGGTTTTTTTTTTTTTTAATTTTTTTTACTGAAAGATAATTGCTTTACAGAATTTTGTTGTTAAAAATATAATGCTTCACGAATTTGTGTGTCATCCTTGTGCAGGAGCCATGCTAATCTCTGTATTGTTCCAATTTTAGTATATGTGCTGCCAAAGCGAGCACTAGGTGAATGTTTTTACGTGAACACACCTGTGTAATCAGGTGAATAGAACATTTCTAGCACATGAGAAGGCTCCCTCATAGCTCTCTCAGTGTCATCATCCTTTTTGTCCCTGATTTCAACCTGGTTCTTGTGTTTAAGTTCCCATCTTTCTTCACTTTCTGGTAAAAATTATTCCAGGCTCATCTTGTACTTTCTCTGCTCTAGCCTGGGAATTGGCCATTTCTCCCAAGGAGCCCTGGTTCCTTTTATTGAAGACTGTTGCTTTGAAATCAATATATAGGCACTAATTGTGCTCACTCTACTGGACAGGCTCTATTGGTCCTTGGCCCTTTCACAGATTAGAGCTAGAAAATAGCTAATGTTATCTATCTTAAATCATTCTTAAAATCATACCTCCAATTTCAGTCATAAGGTTCTCTCCCCATTCCAAATATTCCCACAGTAAGAACAGACTGCCAACTACATCAATGTGTTTATTCACTTGCTCAGTTTCAAAATAATTGTCCCATTATACTACCAAACAAATCTATCAAGTAAGATACAAGATTTCTTTGAGTTATTCTGTCTTTAGATAAATGGTATACGGTCAAAGTACTCCATTAAAAAGTTACTTGAATTCGTTTTTCTCTTCATTTGGTTGCAATCCGAAAGTTATATTTCTCTTAATAAGATAGCTGTTGAAAAATTAAATGAATTAATTCTCTGCCTCTATCTGGAATATAACCTCCACAAGAGTAGGGACCTAATTTTTTTCTGTTGCTGTTAGTCTAATGCTTAGATGCTCAACAAATATTTGTCGAATGAGTAAGTGAATGCCAGGGTTGAGCTGCACTAAGAAAATTTATGGAGCAAGTCGCTCCTGGCAGAGTGATAACCTGGTAAGCTTAGAACAGAGAGCGAGGGAATTTCCTTGGTGATCCAGTGGCTAAGGCTTCATACTCCCAATGCAGTGTGCTCAAATTCAATCCCTGATCAGGTAACTAGATCCCACATGCCCCAGAACAAAGCTCTTGCATGCTGCAAAGACCAAGGATCCGACGTGCCACAACTAGGATCTAGCGCAGCCAAATAAATAAAAATACTTTTAAAAAGGGTGATATTCCTCAAGGCTTTGGGGCGGGGGTGGTGGGAAACCGGAAAATATGGTCTTCCAGATAGCACTAGGGTTTCGGAATCACCAACTGAAGAGATGAGTTTGGGAGATGGTGAAGGACAGGGAAGCCTGGTGTGCTGCAGTCCATGGGATCGCAGAGTCGGACTCGCCTGAGTCCCTGAACAGCAAGGGATTTGGAGGTATCCGAGTCAGAGCATCCACAGGATGAGAAAGCCTCTTCTGACTGAAAGGCCGTGGCTCAAACAAGTAGCCAAGTTCAGCATCAGGCTGCGTGCTCCTAACATTTTAAGGGGTTGAATCAGCCCCTCAAAGCAGGCGCTTTGGACCAGGCTGCTAATATTTTTAACACCCAAATTCAGACAGTGATTTTGAGCGACTGAGGAGACCATGCCCAAATCCGGGTGGGAATCGGAAGGCCAAGGAGGCCAGCGTATCAGGTACCAGGAGGTGACACTTACCGGTAAACCTAACTTCCGGGTCTGTTTTCAGGCCTCTAGCCCTGTTGCTGAACAAGCTCCGCCCTCTGCTGGTCCCAGCAGATACCGTGCCCTGATTGGCCGTATCTGAAGCCCCGCCCTAGCGTCGGAGCCTTAGGTAACTCAGAGCTCGAACTCCCGGGCCAGCCTCGGGCCTCTCGGCTTCCTATTGGACTACCAGTTTCCAATCCGAAGGATTTTTGAACGTCAGTCTTTGGGTGCCTCGGGCCATTGGCGAACAGAATGGGGGCGGGGCCTGAGGTCTTCGCCGGCACAGCCAGTGGGTAAGGTAAGAGGCTAGGGGCGAACCCCGCGACAGGACTGCCTCTGATCTTCTCTGGCTTCTCTCTCCGACCCCGCTGGTGAGCCCGCGCGAGACCCTACGCCCCCTCCCAGAGCCCGCCCAAGTGCGGCTGCGCAGCAACAGCCGCCCGTCCGGGTGCCCCTTCCCCTCTTCCTCTGTACCTTTTCCCTTCCCCTCCCCCGCCCCTCCCTGCCTTGCCGCCCCATCCCAAACCCTAAGGCCCTTTCCTGGGGTCTCCCCAGTCCCGATCCTTCCCCCACCCCGTCCCCATCCCCCAGGATCCTGGCTCCCCAGCCACAAGGGCTGCGCCTCCGCGAGTGGCGATGTGCGTCCTCTCAGAGCCTGTGGGCCTCCCTGCCCTCACTGTCCTCCGTTTCCTCCTCACAGGCCCCCACCTCTTTCAGAATGACACTGGACGTGGGCCCAGAGGATGAGCTGCCCGACTGGGCTGCGGCCAAAGAATTTTACCAGAAGTACGACCCTAAGGACGTCATTGGCAGGTAAGGCCACGGCTAGGGAAACAGAGGTCCAGAAAGGTCAGGTCCTAGCCAGGGTATGCATTTCCCTTGCTTGCTTGCTTTAGTCACTATGTCGTGTCCGACTCTTGTGACCCCATGGACTATAGCCTGCCAGGCTCCTCTGTCCATGGGATTCTCCAGGCAAGAATACTGGAGTGGGTTGCCGTTTCTTTCTCCATCACATTTCCCTGGAAAGTTCTAAATGGGAAGGTTCAGTGGTGAGTGGAGAAACATTTGGTGATTAGACTCTTTTTCTGAGTCAGCCCCTATTTTTTCACCAGTTCATTCATGTATGTGTTCAACAAACATAATTCAAGCGCCTACTGTTTGCCAGACACAAAGGTAAACATGGGGAGGTTAGAAGAGATGTTTATGTCCTGGAAAGTGAAACTGAAAGTCGCTTAGTCCTGTCCGACTTTTTGCGACCCTATGGACTATATATGCACTGGAGCTACTCCAAGTAAAGTGATTGAAAGAGACACAGGAACATTCAAATAGCATCAGGCTGTGTAAAAAGTACTATTGGGTCTCAGAAAACCACAGCTTCCCAGAAGGAGTGATATTTGGGTCTTGAAGGATGAACAGGAGTTCAGCAGGCATCATATAGAAGGAAAGCTTCACTTGTAGAGGCAGTGACTAATACGTTTATTCATCAGGGCCTCCAAAGCATGCACAATGTGCTGGGTGCACTGGAGATGTGAGACCCACGTCCTGCATGTTATAAAATTTCTGTTCTCCTGGAGTTTATATAGAGTGGTGGAGAGAGACAATAAACATGAAAACAAGTTCAGTGTAAGTGCTAGGGAGAAAATAAATAAGGTGATGGAACAAGAATAATTAATGGAGCTGAGACTTGAAGGATGAGAAGGAACAGATGATACACTGAGGCAGGATATATTCCAGGCAGAGGGAAGGGTAGTGCAAAGGCTCAGAGCAGCAAAGAGTCAATTAAAGCAATAGAAGATTATAGTGGCCAGAGTGTGTTAAGAGTGGGACAATTTGAAAGAGGGACTATCCATCTGGGGGTTCAGTGGTAAAGACTATACTCACAAGGTCATGATGACAGAAGGATGTCTCTAGGACCTCGGGAAGCAATTCATTCAGTAAGACATGCTGGCCTGATTCAGGGAGACGTAGGGGCAGGGGTGGGGGGAGGTTCCTTGGTGGTCTAGTGGTTACAATTCTGGACTTTCACTGCCATGGCCCAGGTTCAATCCCTGGTTGAGGAACTGAGATCTCACAAGCTGTGTGATGTAGCCAAAGAAAGGGGGTGGGAGGGTAGCATCTGGGCGTGAATGTTGAAGTCATGGAAGTGGATAAGGTTACTGAGAGTGTATGTGGCTGAGAACAGGAGGGCCAAGGATGGGATCTTGGGAAAGTCTTTACATTTAAGGGGTGGGCAGGGCTTCCCTGGTGGCTCAGATGGTAAGGAATCTGCTTGTAATGCAGGAGACCCAGGTTCAATCCCTGAGTCAGGAAGACCCTCTGGAGAAGGAAGTGGCTACCCACACCAGTATTCTTGCCTGGAGAATTCCATGGACAGGAGTCTGGCGGGCTGCAGTCCATGGGGTTGCAAGGAGTTGAACATGACTAAGTGACTAACACTTTCACTTTCAGAGAACAAGGTACTAGGCTGTATCAGTAGGAAAAGTTTGGAGATTGAGTCCAAAGACTCAGGTTTTCCAAGTTGGTAGTCATGACATATATAGGAAGGCTTAATTAAAAGGGAATGCTCCTACAGGTAAAGTACTGTAGGATACCAGAGAAGGGAGTGGTCCCTTCTTCTGGAGAATAAACAAAGAATTGGTTGACATCTCAATTTACTTTGGGTCTTAAAGCAGGGATTCTTCGATGAATGGCTTCAGAGGATCTTTGACCCACCCCCTGAAATTATAAAAATGTTGGGTATGTGTGGCAGAGATCTGCAGCTTTTCACAAATTCTCAGAGGTTCACTGAAAGATGAGTAATAACTAGACCAAGGACATGAAACTCCAATGTCCTTAGTGTTTGGGCAGGAAATTAAAACTGTGAAGTGGCCGAGAGTAAAAGAGTAGAAAGTGGTTGAGCCTTGTGGCAGCTGCAGGGTTCTCAGCCGCCTAAGAGATGTGAATTCAGATTTGTAGAGAACAGTGCCCTTGCCCCAGTGTAATGTATCTGTGTTAGGCTGGAGGACCAGTAGTTTGTATCCACTGATTGAAGCAGAGAGGTAGGTGAGAGGCATTTCAAGCAAGAGTTCCATAAATGCAAGGAGGCTCTGGGAACACAGAAATGACGTTATGTGAAGGGCAGCCAGGGAACCAGCATGTGAAATGTGATGTGAGGACAGATTCTGGAGAGATTTGCACCTTAGCCTGAAGTACTTGTAGGGTCATACAAGTTGGAGTTGGTGACAGAGCCCAAGCCAGGAGATGCCTGTCTAGGACTTTGTCTCTTTTCTTTTCTTTTGGTTGTGCTACCCGGTTTCCGGGATCTTAGTACCCTGACCAGGGATGGAACCTGAGTCCCCTGCAGTGGAAGTGTGGAGTCCTAACCACTGAGCCACCGTTGAATTCCCTAGGAATTTTTTTTGACTGCACTGGGTCTTCATTGCTGCACCCAGACTTTCTTTTGTGGAGAGCACAGCCTCTGGACCATGGGCTCAGTAGTTGTGGCACCTGGGCTTAGTTGCCCCAAGGCATGAGGGATCTTCTCAGAGCAGGAATCGAACCTGTGTCCCCAGCTGTAGCAGGTGGATTCTTAACCACTGGACCACCAAGAAAGTCTCCTAGGGGCTTTGTCTTTACAAAGCCAAATGGGCTTTCCTGTCTGTGCTTCATTAATGCCTTTCAGCATCCCTTCAGGATGTTGTTGGCTACATTTCAGAGCCAATAAAGTGGGAGCCCAGAGACCTTATGTCAGGGGGTCACATAGAGGTTAATCAGTGGCAAATTTGGGGCCTAAACCCAAGATCTGCTTCTCAACTTTGGTCTTCCAGTCAATGGCCCAATGTTTATTTCACCTGAGGTATTATAGGGGAACTTTGGGATTTAGATGGGGTAACCATGGAAGTGGGTAAAATCTGAAGGGGGTCTTGGGTCACTTCTTCCTGCCTTCTCCTTGGGTTCAGGGGCATAGGGCAGGTTTGGAGGCTCGGTGTCTGGGCTCACCTCCAGGGGGAGTGACAGAGCCTGGAACCCGGGACGCCTGCCCCCCGCCCTGTGAGCTCTATGTCGCTCCTTGCTGGATGCCCAGGTCTCTGACTGAGGCTGCTATGAAGCTCCCGTAGGCCAAGGTGAGCTCCTCAGGAAGTCACCTTGTCTAGCTGGGTCTCCGGAGTCTGGCTCAGAGGATGTGAGGCTGCCGACGCTCCACTCTGCGTGGAAATGAGAGGGCAGGAGGCCCTGACTCGTGCGTTGTGCGACTCTGGCAGAGGAGTGAGCTCTGTGGTCCGCCGCTGCGTTCATCGTGCTACTGGCCAGGAGTTTGCGGTGAAGATCATGGAGGTGACAGCCGAGCGGTTGAGTCCTGAGCAGCTGGAGGAGGTGCGGGAGGCCACACGGCGGGAGACGCACATCCTTCGCCAGGTCGCCGGCCACCCCCACATCAGTGAGACTGCTTTCCCCACTCCTGTTAGCCCAGCCCACCACCCACCTGCCCCAGCAATGCCTCCACGCTCTGCTCCCTTCCTCCTGGCTCCGCTGCACCTCATCAAAGTGTGGCCAGCCTTTGGGCCCCTCCTGCCTCCTCCAGTTCTCCTTCCTTCCCAGGAACAGCCCCCTGCTGCCTCAGGGTGGAAAAGGCCCTTTGGTGTGCATCTGCTCCTTTCCATCTCTGTCTCTCTGCCTCTCTACCTCTTTCCCCAGTCACTCTCATCGATTCCTACGAGTCTTCTAGCTTCATGTTCCTGGTGTTTGACCTGTGAGTATCCCCCCTCCCTGACCGAAAAGCCTCTTCCTCTCCTCCTTGCACTTCCCCAGCCTTACAGCGCAGTGGGCTGAAGACCACCCTGCTCACACCTTCCTCTGCTCCGGCTCAGACCTGCCAGCCCAGGGCGTGGGCCCTTTTTTCTAGGTGCCTGATTGAGGCAAGTTCTTCAAGAGTCTTAGTGATCAGCTAAATATAAAGGGTCTTCATGAGACTCTGTTTTAAGAGGAAGGTGTTCATTCATGAGCTGACCACTTATAGACAGACTTTTCCCTCACCTGTCTTCCAGTGTTTAACACCCTCCACTGGAATCTCTCTGCCCATTGATTCTTTTTCTGGTTGGTCTGGATGTGAATGTCAGATATTATGTGGTGCTCTAATGCAAACCAGTTACAAAGGAAATTCAAAAGAGAATGGTTTGGATACCAGATGTTTAAGAGAGGCACTTGGGAGAAATTTACAAAGTCTTCAGACTGAAATGACCTCTGCAAAAGTGGAGGGCAAGTAGGAAGTGCCTGCTTCACCATGCAACACTGTTGCAGAACCTGATGTGTTCTTTATTTCAAGGATTGATACAGAGTTGCAATTATAACCTCAGTTTAAGAGAACATAAAGTAAGCAAAATTCAAAGTCAAGTCCTATTCAACTTTCTTGCTACTATTAACTGTGAAATTTTGGCCCATGGTCTAAACAGGTTCACTTCAAAAGGCTTTTTTTTAGTATATTGTCAGATAACAGGGACTTCCTGTAAATGATAATTTATTCTTGCTAAAATAGCCCCCTTGTGGCACAATGCAGGTTTTTTTTTTTTTAATGTGGCCACACTATGCGGCTTGTGGGATTTTGGTTCCCTGACCAGAGATCAGACCTGCAGCTGTTGCTCTGGAAGCATAGTGTCTGAACCGCTGAACTGCCAGGGACATCCCACAGTGCAGAGATTATGACCGCCGGGACATTGGACCAAACTGCCCCTGACATCTGATTCACTCTTGGAGGGCTTTGTCTCAAGACCCTTTCATTTGCTTATAGAGGGATCTTCCTTGACTTACCTCTTCCGTGGTATTTGTTGTGAGCACTGACTTATTTTCTCAGCCTCCACTGTGAGGTGCACCCATCTCCCAACCCCTCCTGTCCCTTAGGATGCGGAAGGGAGAGCTGTTTGACTATCTCACAGAGAAGGTGGCCCTCTCAGAAAAAGAAACCAGGTAATGGCTGAGCCTGCAGCCCCCGGGATGAGCAGGGGGTGGGGCGGGGCAGGGAGAAGCAGAGGAGACTGTGCCTCCCCCAGGTCCATCATGAGGTCTCTGCTGGAAGCAGTGAGTTTTCTCCACAACAACAACATTGTACACCGAGACCTGAAGCCCGAGAATATCCTCCTAGATGACGATATGCAGATCCGACTTTCAGATTTTGGGTTCTCTTGCCACCTGGAACCTGGCGAGAAGCTTCGAGGTGAGGGGACCTGGTGCTCTGAGGGGCTTGGGAGGGATGGAGGCTCAGGCTTGAGACTAGTTGGCTGGGTCCCACGGAAAGTCAGCGCTTGCCAGCTACCTGCTGGGTGCAAAGCCTAGTGTGCAAATGGAAGTGGGCTCCCTGCCCTGGGGAAGATGGAGTGAACAGATCTTGGCACACAGCAGACAGGGAGCTATGCCGGAGAGCCAGAAGGAAGGAACACCGATTCAGATGTAGGGCCCCACAGAGGAAGGGGCTTGGACCTGGGCCTGGGGTGGCCAGGCTTGTCATAGGAAGAAAAAGGAGGGAGCGAGGGACAGCAGGGCTTCCCAGGTGACTCTAGTGCTGAAGAACCCAGCTGCCAATGCAGGTGGCATGGGTTCGATCCCTGGGTTGGGAAGATCCCCTAGAGGAAGGCATGGCAACCCACTCCAGTATTCTTGCCTGGAGAACCCATGGACAGAGGAGCCTGGTGGGCTGCAGTCCATAGGGTTGCAAAGAGTGGGACACAACTGAAGTGACTTAACACACATGCAGTGACAGAAGGGCTCAGCTGCATCTTTGCGGGCTGGCAGAGGCAGGGCCACGGTGTCCTGCTCAAGTGCCTTGAGGAGTCTGATGTGGCCCGACAGCACTGCTCACTTGATGCCTGGGGACTCGGGGTCCCCTCACATTAACACATTTGTTGTGACAACCATTTCTAATGCAAGTGGCAAACTAGACAAAGTTCAACTGCGGGACTCCCCAGAGCCTTTAATAGGCCACTTCCTCTCCTTCGGTGACTCTGCCCTGGGCTTCTTAACAGCTTACCTTCACTGGTTAACAGTCATGAGTTTGAGCAAGCTCTGGGAGATTGTGAAGGATGGGGAAGCCTGGTGGGCTTCAGTTCATGGGATCACAGAGTCGGGCTTGACTGAGCAACTGAACCACCACCACCTTCAGTGGGCACTTGCTCTGAGTCAGGCAGCACGTGGAGTCTTTATATGGCTTGTTTCTCTAGATCCTCTTAACAACTCTGAGATAGTATCTGTGTCTCTATTTTATAAATGGGCTTAATGAGGTGAAGTGACTTGCCCACGGTCATGTGTGATTTGAACTTGGGCAGTATGACTCCAGAGCTCATGCTCCTATTCTGTGGACTTACACATCTTCCACATGCAGGAATTTTTCTCCCCTTGGGCTCCCACACACTTCTCCATTCTGAATCATTTTTGCCCCTGCCCACTCCACCGTCACCCTTGACTTGGGTAATTCAGTTTTTACTTGAAAGCTCCAGGTCAGGGTAGAACCGCCGCTTTTTGCTCTTAGATCTCCCCCACTTCATAATACACGTCTTACGCTGTTTATGTGCTTCCTGGTAGATGATGAGCTTGCTAAGGGCACGTTCAATTTGCCATTGTGTCTAGTATGGTGCTTGGCACACAGTAGGTGTTCAGTAAATAGTTTGTCTAGGAAGGAATTTGCCGAGAAAGTCAGTTTCTCAGTTCAGGCCTCTTAAGACCTCTTGGAAGTGTGCCATGGATCACAGTGTGCAACTGCTAGAGTGGAAGAACTGGTGCCAGAAATGGTAGAAAAAAGTAAAAATACAGGCTTTGATCAAGTCATGGAAGCCTTTGTGCTTTCGGAATCTAGACTTGACCCTGAGGCCATGATGGAAAACCAGGGAAGGGTTTTCAACAAAGGACATACCCAGAATGTGCCTTGAGAAATCCTATATTCCTACACACTCCCCTGGGTTGACTGGTGGTTCCACTAACCGAAGTAGAGATTCTAGGAGGAGGATTAGATTTGGGCAGAAAGGAATGCAGAAAAGGTTTAATTTCTGTTTTCTATGTGTGTATGTATATAAAATATGGTAATAAGTTGTGTGAGGTGAGGGTTGATGGAGGAGGCAAATGATACAGTTGGGTAGTGCTTTGAAGTCAACCAAAACATCAGGTTTTCCCAGGAAGGCCACCAGGAGCCTTGGTAGGTACTCGTTCACCAGAGTGAGGCTCTAACACTGGACTTGGCAGAAGGCTGGCAGGTGCAGGATGGGAACACTTGTGGCCCTGGTGGTGGTGAGGCTCCAGCAGAGGTCTGGTGTGAAGGGTCCTTGAGGGGGCTGGTGACACCCCATCCATTTCAGGCCTCTCTCCCCAGAGTTGTGTGGGACTCCAGGGTATCTAGCACCAGAGATCCTTAAGTGCTCCATGGATGAAACTCACCCAGGCTACGGCAAGGAGGTCGATCTGTGAGTTTCCCATCACCCCCCGCCTTCCTTCCTCCTTTGTGTACTGTTCTTTCTTCACCACCTTTGCTTATCACATGGTCCCTCCCTCCCTACTCCTCTTTCTCAGCTGGGCCTGCGGGGTGATCTTATTCACACTCCTGGCGGGCTCCCCACCATTCTGGCACCGACGCCAGATCCTGATGTTACGTATGATCATGGAGGGCCAGTACCAGTTTAGTTCACCTGAGTGGGACGACCGTTCCGACACTGTGAAAGACCTGGTGAGCTGGGGCTGTGAGTGGGCGAGGAGAGAAGCCCAAGAGCTGCTTCTCATGCTCTGGGGTTTCCCCTAGATCTCCAGGCTGCTGCAGGTGGATCCTGTGGAGCGCCTGACAGCTGAGCAAGCCCTACAGCACCCATTCTTTGAGCGCTGTGAAGGCAGCCAAGCCTGGAACCTCACCCCTCGCCAGCGGTTTCGGGTAGGCCTGAGCGTGTCAGGGTCTAGGCCTGCTCCTCTTCTCAGGATTTTTCTTATGGTGACTGTGCCAGTGGAGCTCACACCGCCCCCTTCCTAGGTGGCAGTGTGGACCGTGCTGGCTGCTGGACGGGTGGCCTTAAGCGCCCACCGTGTCCGGCCACTGACCAAGAGTGCGCTGTTGAGGGACCCTTATGCGCTGCGGCCAGTGCGGCGCCTTATCGA
Source organism: Muntiacus reevesi (assembly GCF_963930625.1). Lineage (NCBI taxonomy): Eukaryota > Metazoa > Chordata > Mammalia > Artiodactyla > Cervidae > Muntiacus > Muntiacus reevesi. The sequence continues at coordinate 205,129,338 of NC_089250.1, forward strand.
CAACTGTGCCTTCCGGCTGTACGGACACTGGGTGAAGAAGGGTGAGCAGCAGAACCGGGCAGCCCTCTTCCAGCACCGGCCCCCCGGGCCTTTTCCCATGATGGGCCCTGAAGAGGAGGGGGACTCGGCTACTATCGCTGAGGATGATGCCATGCTAGTGCTGGGCTAGCACATCATCCGGGAGGATGCAGAACTCTTCAAGAGAAGGATCTTTATCATTCCAGCCCCTTTGGGCTCTAGCCACAGGCCACCATTGACCAGGCCCACCACCAATCATACTATTATAGAGACCAGTGTGGTACACCTACCCCCGCTGGCCAGGGCTTTGAGATCAGAGCTGGGGTGGCAGAGAGCCATCCAGGGTGCCACGCCTGGCCTTATCTGTGCTGCCTGCATCACGTATGCAATAAAACCTGCTACACACAGAGAGAGCCAGTCCCCTGTGTCTGGTGTCTGGCTTCAGCGGGGAAGCTCAGAAGGTGCTCAGGAGGGGGTATGGCAGGGCGTGGTGGGGCCACTTTGGCTCAGGTCTTTATTGGGGAAAACTCAGGGAGTCACTTGATCTTGTTCTTGCCTTTGCCTGGAGGTAGCTGGAGGGGCCGCTCGAGGGTGGTCAGCTTGCTGCTGAGCCTTTCCTCACTGGCTTTGAGCCGCTCCTCCACCAGTTGTTGGAGCTGCCGCAGCTCCTTATTCATCTGGGTCTTGATGTAGGCTCGGAGGATGGAGACCTGGCCTGCAGGGGTGGGGAAAAAGGGGCGGGTTAGGGGAGAGGCCGTGGGGCTGAGGGACCGCCCCCTAGCCAGGCATGCAGGACCTTCAAGGGGGACTACCCTAGGAGTGACCCTAGTGCAGTGTTTCTTTAATTCAGGAAATGTTAGCCAGCCCTTCTAGAAGAGAATGATGGGCAGGGGTTTATGTATGCTGCATTTCCCAATTGCTCCTTCAGCAGCTGTGTGACCTCAGGCAGGTGATTGAACATTTTTATGCCTCAGTTTCCTCCTGTGTAAAATCCAGTGATAACACCTAGCAACTAGGATTGAGAGAGGATTAAATGGGTTACTATGTGTAAAATGCAGGAATTCCTTGGTGGTCCAGTGATTAGGACTCCATGCTTCCACTTGGGCCACAGGTTCAATTCCTGATTGGGGAATTAAGATTCCACAGGCCACTTGGCACAGGCAACATATATATATATATATATATATATATATATATATATATATATATATATAAAATGCTTAAAACAAGGCCTGCCTAGCACATAGTATTGCCAGATGTGTGCTGGCTGTTACTGTCGTTGGTTTTATAATCCTTTTCTGGAGCTCCTGCCTCACCCCCAACAGCTGTGCTTTTATTTTGTTGCATCTTGGAACATGTATGCTCCATAAGGAGTCATTTGGAGAAAGGATACCATGACTAAAACGAAAAATCTGAAATCCTGATATTGTCTAAACCCTTCATTTCACACCTGCCTGAAGTCACAGGGAGCCCCAGCCCCTCCAGGTCCTCACTTGGCTCTGGCTCTGGCTGAATCACTGTTTCCGGTTCCACCTCCTGTTTGATGACTGCCTGCTGTTCCACCTCTCCTCCCTTTTCTTTCTCTGTAAGCCAGAAGCAGGAGGAGGCTTCAGCCCCAGTCCCAGTGCAGTCCAGCTCTCGCCCCGGCATTCTCCCTTACCTGTCTCATCCTCTGACCAGAGGTTGGGTGGCTTTAGCCCCGTGTAAGTCAAAGAGAGATCCAGCCGCACCTGGGAAGAGGGAGGAAATCAACTGCACTGGGAAAAGAGGGGAGACAAGGGGCGGCCTCTTGTAGCCCCTAGCCCAGTACCTGGGGTGTGAAGACATATTTGTATAGCTTGAAGTGGCGGAAGTAGGTGTTCACCACATAATCCGCCAGGGCCAGCAGCTGTTCCTCCTTAAAGAGGTCAATACTGAAAGGGGGGCGCTGTGGAGATGATTGGGAGTTAGAGGACTGACCACCTCTCGAAACCATCACCTTTTCTCCAAGTGCCTGGCAGTCCAGGAGCAGTAAGAGCCCACTGGGGCCTTCAGAGGAAGATAAGGGTAATGTGTGTGAGAGCGGGTGCGAGGCTGGGCTGGACCTCATGGGGCTGGGGGGATGGGGAGAGTGAAACTGACCCTGACTCCATGGCAAAAAAGAACACTGGTGAAGTAGCGGTAACATTCCTCCACGTTGCCCAAGGGGGTTTCTGGGAGGGAAAGCAAGATGTGACATTGAGTCCCCTCCCTGATAATCATTCATTTTACTCACTCAACAGCTACTTACTGATCATGAGCTTTAGAAGTAGACAGATCTAGGCAACAAATATTGAGTATCCACTCTGCACTGTTCTAGGCACTAAACAAGACAGACAAGGTCCTGCCCTTAAGAAGTATATATTCCAGTGGAAGTGACAGTAAAGCAAGAAATACATAATTTAGCTCTCATTAAACATTCTGTAGAAAATGGGTTTCAGGAATAAAGAGCTGTTTTATTGAGCACTGTGCACATATTTACACATATTACACATAACATTTCTTGGAACAGTTTAATAACCTTAGTGTGGTAGCCTGATTATAGATCAGGAGATAGAGAATTTCAAAGGTGAAGTAACTTGTGTGTGATAACTTCTGTTAGTGATGACAGAACAAAGATTCCAGGTGGTAATCCTGCTGTTACTTCCCCTGATCACTTGTGCCAGCCTCCTCCTCCTCTGCCCTGGACTCAGGCCCTCAGGGAGCCCCCTCCTCTTACCAATACAGGCCTTGTGAAGATCTTGGAGCAGGGCACAAGCTGTTGAGGTCTGCTCCAGGGAGAAACCCTGCTGGCGGCAGAAGATGAGTGCATGGGAGAAGAGGTCCAGAGTGATGGCATCCCGCAGGCTCTTCTCAGGAGAACCTAGTCCCAACAGCTCAGCCAGCACCCTGGGAGGGGGAGAGGAAGGAATCAGTGACAACTATAGAGTATCCCTTCCCTGCTCCACACTAGTGCACAACAGACTTTGGAGCCAGGCACTCCTCATGCCTTCCCAGCCCACCTACCCCTCAGCTGTCCCCCAAAGCTAGCTCTTCCTCCCCCCCACCGCCCCCACCATACTCCCTCATCTCCTCAGTGCTGGCTGTCTTCTCCAGCCTGTGCATGGAATGGATGTCCAGGTACTTCCTGTCATAGGAAAAGAGGGAAAATGTGTTGGTGTCTATCATGCATTAGTTTGATGATATGACTGTGGTGGTGAGTACATTGGACTGGGAACAAAGAGACTGGAGTTAGAGGTTTGGCCCTTCCGCTAAGTTGCTGTGTCACTTTAAGTAGGTCACTTCCCTCTCTGGGCCTCACGTTCTCCCTCTATAAATGGAAGGTATGGCTTAAATGAACTCTTAGAATCCTCTTCATTTATAAAACCTAGAGTTAGGAAACATAAGTTCTGGTTTCTGCCTCTCCCGTGCTGTTTAACTGGGCAAGTTTCCCTCTGTGAGCCTCGGTGTCCCCATTTGTACAATGCTCCATTCTCAGTCTTTGGCTACCTTCTTCTCACACTCTATCTTTGTACTGGTACAGCAGGAGACCTGGCTTATAGTCATCTTAGGTAATTGCATCTCTGGGCCTGTTTCCTCATCTGTAAAATGGGGATACCAGCGCTGTTTGACAGGATTGTTGGGAAGCCCTAAGGAAATAATACAAGTGTGAAGGGTAACTTTACCCCCAAACTCTTCATACTCACCATATACAGATCCGGGGCCGGGGCAGCGGCGGCTGCGGAGAGAAAGCGAATTGGGAAAGGCAGGGCTGTGTTGTTTCTGGCCCCTAGTTCTTGACCCGTTGCGGATCTCTACCGGCCTAAGAACTCGCTAAGTTGCCTTCTCATCTTGAGGACTGCTCAAGATGCTGTCCTAGGAGCAATGCTGGCGGCCTGGGCTTCAGCCATCCCTAAGTACTATTCACGAGCATATTAACAAGCGGGGTCACACACCTCTGCCTCCTCACCAAGGCAGCCCGGGGAAACTTAAACTTAGAGTAAACATATCGTCGGGTTATGTTTAGTAAACATAACATAACATAGCTCCCCAGATGGGGAGCCCTTTTTAAACATCCGTGATCTGATCACTGTCCCATCCTCACCGGGAACAAGTTGGCTGCAGGATCGTTATCGACATCCACCGAAGCCACAGTCCCGGATTCGGTCCGCACACCTGTTCCCATACGCGTGGCCGATTCATCCAACGAGCTGAGGTCTTTTTCGGGTTCTCGCCGCAGTTCGTAGTGCTGTACAAGCTCCGACTGCATTTTTAGTCCCTGGAATTGGCTGGACTTCCGGCGGATCATCTTGTCGCTCTTTTGTGCTGGGGGTCACCACAGGATCTGTCTTGACTCGGTTCTGGGACAGCCGGTTCTCAGGCAGCCACTGCCAAGGTCTGGCCCTCTATCTACGCTCCAGCCAATCTGCATTGCAGAGATGCCCGGGGCAGCCAATCCGCTGGCGGCGTCTCCCTCGTCTCAACGGTGACCGTTGCTAAGGGAATTCCTGGAGCCAAGGAGAAAGTGTACGGCTCCCTCCAATCAGTGAGAAGAGAGTGCGCGTGCGTAATAAGATGCAAGCTCCGCCCCCATGGCCTCCTTTCAAAGTTGCTAATCTGGGGCAGGCGGTGTCCTGTGTTATCGGTTACCATGGGAACTGTTTACTGACCAATCACGGAGAGAAGAGCGTTCGGAAAGAAACCCATACAGACCCGAGAGGCGGGACAAGGCGAGACCAATAGAAACAGGAAATGACGATTTCGCCACATCCGGGACTGCCCCTGGCGCCTGCGCTCTGTGCTAGGGAGGCCAGTGACGTCCGGTGGAGTCCAAGATGGCGCCCGTGGGCTGATCCTGCTGCCGGTGAGGGGCTCAGGGCCGGCGGGGCGGGGACCCTCTGGTAGGTAAGGGGGAGTTGCGTGGTTGCGGAGCTCCGGCCACCTCCACATCTTTGCGCTCTGTCTTCTGCAGGTGACAGGAGTGCAGCCTCCGCCTGCCTGACTTCCCTCGGGAGACCCTGCTCCTCTCTTCGCTGCCGCGGCCATGTCTGGACCCGGCAACAAACGCGCCGCTGGGGATGGGGGTTCGGGGCCCCCAGAGAAGAAGTTGAGCCGCGAGGAGAAGACCACCACCACGCTTATAGAGCCCATTCGCCTGGGAGGCATCTCTTCCACGGTTCGTGGGTTCCTGCCTCAGTCCTCAAAAACTTGATAGAACTCCCATCTGTTTTCTCTCCACATCGTCCTGAACTTAACTCCCAATTCCCCAGGCTTAGCAAGATCCACTTTACAGAACGCTCTGTTGAAGGCAACCGTGGACACGACGTCAGCCTTCCCTTTACAGATAGCAAAACGGGTTCCCACAGGGCGTGTGGCTTGTCAAAGACTTAAGTAGGAAGAGGCAGAAGCAGAAGAACATGACCCGCCTCACAATCGAGACGCTTTCTCTGTGGGTGTCTGAGCTTCGTTAAATCCTAGTGGCAGTTCATCTGGGGAAGCTCCCCACTCCCTTCCATTGCCTTTTCTTTTCTTGTCTTTCTCTGTGATTGGGTTCTGGGGCCCTGCTTGACCCTCTTCTTGGCCCCTTTATTTCCTTGGTAGGAGGAGATGGACCTCAAGGTTCTGCAGTTCAAGAACAAGAAACTTGCAGAGCGACTGGAACAGAGACAGGCATGTGAAGACGAACTCCGAGAACGAATTGAGAAGCTGGAGAAGCGGCAGGCCACAGATGACGCCACCCTCCTCATTGTCAATCGCTACTGGGCCCAGGTGGATGCCGCTCTTCTTTCGAAGATCTGGCCTTGATCCAACTTCCAATCCTCAGATCCCTCTAGTAGGAAAGGAGTATCAGGCTGGGAAGCACCTGAGGGGTTCATAACATTTTTGGTGCTTTCTCCTTTCAGCTGGATGAAACTGTGGAAGCCCTTCTCCGACACCATGAGAGCCAGGGGGAGCTGTCTTCAGGAACAGAGGCACCTGGGACCCAGGAGGGGCCGACACGTGATGAGACCCCTCTCACAGAGCCAGGGACTTCGGAGCTGAGGGGTAGGGCCAGAGCCCTAGGATCTGGGAAGCTTAATTAAGTTCTGGGAAAGGTCCTGGAGAGGAGGGGACTTTGATATTAGGCTGCCAAATTCCCCGCCTGCTAACAGACAATTGATTTCATATCTAGGCTGCAAGGGCAGTGGGTAAGAACACAGGCTTTGACATCTGAGTGATATGGTTAAGAGTGCAATTCACATCTTGACATCTGTAGTTCAAAAAAGTATTAAATGTTGACCGTGTACTTGGCATTGTTGTAGATTTGGAGGAAACAAAAATAACAAGAGATAACTGCCCCAACCATTAGGGAAGGAAGTGATTAAAACCACAAGAAAGAGGGGGGGGTGCTGCTGAAAGGGAGTTAGTATGTGTGCACTTTAGTTTAGATAGGGGAAGGCAGAGAAGGCTTCCCTGAGGAAGTGATTTGGTAGCTCTCTGGCCTTAGGGACATCACCTCCCTGAACTTCTGTTATTTCACTTTTAAGATGGGGATAACACAGTACTGCAGGTGTTGGTTATGTTGATTCAGTAAGCTATAGAGTGCTGAAGGGCTCAGTCTGAAACTTGGTACAGAGTGGTGGTGACTGTTGCTGTTGTCCTCACGATGGTCTGTCCGTCCCTCCCAGAACCCCTGCCAATGCAGCTGCGGCCCCCTCTCAGTGAGCCAGCCTTGGCTTTTGTGGTGGCCCTTGGCGCAAGCAGTAGTGAGGAGGTGGAGCTGCAGCTGCAGGGCCGCATGGAGTTCTCCAAGGCAGCTGTGTCCCGTGTCGTGGAGGCCTCTGACCGCCTGCAGCGCCGGGTGGAAGAACTCTGTCAGCGAGTATACAGCCGAGGTTAGTTCTTTATGCTCTCACCCCAGACGTGCCCCAACTTCCATTTACCTCTTCATGGTATCCCCTTCTCAGTGTCCCTAGCCCAGAGGCAGCCACAGTTCCCCGGGGGATAAATCAGCCACATTGTCGGGTTAAACTGGCAGTGGGAGATCTGGCTTTGATTTTTGGAGTTGAGGTCTAGAGAGATGGGTGGAAGGAGTTGTTGATACTGGGAGAGGGGTCCTCCTCCCTTGGGCCTAGAGACCTCTTGGGAGCACTTTTCACAAATCTTAGTGGCAGTTACTGATCCATCCAAGGCATAGCAGCAAGGGCCCAGCCTTAGTTCTGTCAGTCCCTCCTGGACGTTCTGGGCAAATGGCTCTCCTCTCTGAGCTGGTTCCTCCTTTGTACATTGAGGATAAAGACTCCTGGCTGTGTCATGAGAAAGTGGCAAGACTGCTGGTGGATCACACTGGGCACATAGCAGACTCCAAAATGGGTTAGTACTTTGACCCACTGACCTGGACTTGGCTCTTACCTGAGCCCTGCCTTCCCAGGGGACAGTGAGCCCCCCGGTGAGGCGGCTCGGGCACGTACCCGGGAGCTGGGCCGTGAGAATCGTCGGCTACAGGACTTGGCCACCCAACTACAGGAGAAGCACCACCGCATCTCATTGGAGGTGGGAGTTGGGATTTTGGGGTGGGGTTGGAACCAGGACAGGGTTTGGATTAGTTGGACACCCAGGGATCTCGGGGAGCCAAGTTTGTCATCTTAGCCTCTGTCCCCTTCACCGTCCCCAGTACTCTGAGCTCCAGGATAAAGTGACATCTGCAGAGACCAAAGTGCTGGAAATGGAGACAACAGTAGAGGACCTGCAGTGGGACATTGAGAAGTTGCGGAAGCGGGAGCAAAAACTTAATAAGCACCTGGCAGAAGCCTTAGAGCAGGTGAGATTCAGCTGCTGGGTCAGATGGAGCCTGAACAGAGTACTTGGGGCCCTAACTTCTCTTCTCCACGCCCATATGTCCATCTCTTCTCTCCACAGCTCAATTCTGGCTACTATGTGTCTGGGAGCTCTTCAGGCTTCCAGGGTGGCCAGATCACACTCAGCATGCAGAAGGTGAGCAGCAGCATTCTTCCTGGTCCCTCCCCCAACCTTTTCTCTACAGTACTGTTGAACTTCCCCCTTAGAATTAAGGACAAACATCAGCTGTGGTCTTGGAGGTCTTTCCCTGTCACTTACAGTGTTCTTTGTTTCATTGTTTCATATCTGTATTCAGTAAATAGTTGCTGAATTCTGAATGTTAGGTACTCTGTAGAAAGCAGTTATTTTGGAGAACAAAACAAACCTATCATGGAACATAAGTTCTAGTTGGGGGAGTTAACAGGAAGTAGGTAAATTGTATATCAGTTGATTAAAAGTCAGTTCAGTTCAGTTGCTCATTCGTGTCCGACTCTTTGCTACCCCATGGACTGCAGCATGCCAGGCCTCCATGTCCATCACTAACTCCCGGAGTTTACTCAAACTCATGTCTGCTGAGTTGGCGATGCCATCCAGCCATCTTATCCTCTGTCGTCCCCTTCTCTCACCTTCAATCTTTCCCAGCATCAGTGTCTTTTCAAATGAGTCAGTTCTTCACATCAGGTGGCCAAAGTATTGGAGCTTCAGCATCAGTCCTTCCAATGAATATTCAGTACTGATTTCCTTTAGGATGGACTGGTTGAATATCCTTGCTGTCCAAGGGATTAAAAGTACCCCTGAGGAAAGAGGTGTTGGTTGTGTTGGAGTCATTTGGCATTCACATTGTGGGCCTTGCTGCAACTGTCCCATTCCCTGTCCTGCTTTTGCTCTCTCAGTTCTTAGTCACTGAACTTCTTTTCTTTTCTTTTTGGTGCTGTAGAGTCATTGTTCCCTGTCCTCCTTTCCTCAGCTTGTTTTTCAGGTCTTCCAGGAAGGCTTCCCTGACCCACTGTCAGATACAAGCCTTGGTTCCCAGCACTGACCTTGCAATATTACATTTCCTTCTACTTGACTAGGAACACTTAGGGAAGTGCCTGGGTCTGGCTTGTCCCTGGACCTTCAGAATCCATTACTGCTCCACATAGGGGAGCTTGGGCAGAGCATATGGTGGGGCTGTGAGGGACGCATGTCTCATGCCCTGGCCCTGCCTCCCAGTGACCTCCCCACTCCACAGTTTGAAATGCTGAATGCGGAGTTGGAGGAAAATCAGGAATTGGCCAATAGCCGCATGGCAGAGTTGGAGAAGCTGCAGGCCGAACTTCAGGGGGCCGTGCGGACCAATGAGCGCCTCAAGGTGAGTTGTGTTTGGGGCTGGGAAGGCCTTAACCTGCAGGGTGGGCTCTCCCTGCGCTCTCCTTCCTCTTGCTGAGTGAGTTCAGATGCCCTGCCCCTAGGTAGCATTGCGGAGCCTTCCCGAGGAGGTGGTCCGGGAGACGGGGGAGTACCGGATGCTGCAGGCACAGTTCTCACTGCTCTACAATGAGTCTCTGCAAGTGAAGACCCAGCTGGACGAGGCCCGTGGGCTGCTGCTGGCCACCAAGAATTCCCACCTGAGGCACATTGAGCACATGGAGGTATGCCCATGGAACAGGGGTAAGGGTCAGGCCCTCTGGGTTCGGTTGTTCATGGGTCAAGGGTGTCAGAGCCCGGGGTGCCTGCCAGGGATCCCTTGGGAATAAATTCTTCCTAAGCTGCTGAGCTCTGAGGTTGAGGGTGGGCTTAACATGAGCCCAGGGCTTCTGTGGGTCCTTAATGCCTCACCTCACAGAGTGATGAGCTGGGGCTGCAGAAGAAGCTACGCACCGAGGTTATACAGCTGGAGGACACGCTGGCCCAGGTTCGAAAGGAGTACGAGATGCTGCGCATCGAGTTTGAACAGAACCTGGCGGCCAACGAGCAGGCGGGTATGTGGCGAGGACAAGGTCGAGGTGGGGCCTTTTGTGGGATTGCTGGGCCCTGGTGTGACCAGATGCCTGTCCAGAGGTTAAGCCCCTTCCTTTCACAGAGCCTCATCTCCCTGTGGAAGATGGAGACCCCACCACATGGCTCAAAGGTGCAGTGAGGCTTACAGCCGCCTGAGGTGACTGATGGTGCTGACTCTGCCAGAACAGGAGCTGTCAGCTCCATCCGTGATTCTCTGGCCTTTAGGGCACTTCTCTACTAGTTCACTTTACAAAGGTTTATTGAGCACCTCTTTTGAGCCAGGCTCAGTTCCAACCTTTGGAATTAAACCAGTGAACAAAATACAAAGAATCCCTGCTGTTGTGGAGCTGTGTTATAGGAAGGGAGGACAGACAACAAAGGAGGAAAAAATTGAACGTGTATGTTAGGTAGTGACAAGTATATCAAGAAAAGTAAAGCAAGGAAGGAAGATAAGGAGGTATTAGGAGAAATGCCAGGGAGATGAAACTAAGAAGGTGGCATTTGTTTAAAAAGTTAAAGGATGTGAACTAACTTACTTTTGTGAATTTACAGTTATGTGTTCCTTTGAAGGAAATCTGGAAATGTTTTAGAAATCTGCATTAGCAGAAATAACACACAGCATCAGATTACATTTGGGTGAATTTTCTTCAGTCATCTGCTGAGCTCACTTTCTGTATAAGGCTTCAGTTGTCCTCTCCTTGTAGTGGGAGTGACGGCCCTGCCTCTCCCCTCACTGAGGGACTGGGCCCCTAACCCAGGGACCAGTCTGACCTTGGTTTCCTGTACTCCTCCAGGGCCCATCAACCGCGAGATGCGCCACCTGATCAGCAGCCTACAGAACCACAACCACCAGCTAAAGGGGGACGCCCAGCGATACAAGCGGAAACTGCGAGAAGTGCAGGCTGAGATTGCCAAGGTGAGGAGCGGGCTGCCTGGGGAAGGCAGTGGCTAGGCCCCAGTGAGCATGTCTCACTTCAGCCCTGTTCTTTTTCTGCTCTGCAGCTCCGGGCCCAGGCCAGTGGCTCTACTCACTCCATCCCCAGCCTGGGCCACCCAGAGGACTCCAGCCTTGGTGCCTCAGTCCCAGGGAAAGAAGAGGGTGGGCCAGGCCCTGTTGGTGCCCCTGACACCAGAAAGGAGATGGCTTCCATGCCTGTGGCTGCCATTACTACCTCGTCAGCGAAGAAGGAAGACCTGGTGCCCTCTGAGGAAGAGACCCAGGCCCTGACCCCCGGGGCCCAGGGACCCTCCTCCCGGGGCCGAGAACCTGAGGCCAGACCCAAGCGGGAGCTTCGGGAGCGAGAAGGGCCTGTTCTGGGACCCCCATCTGTAGCCTCGGCTCTCTCAAGGGCTGATCGGGAGAAGGCCAAAGTGGAAGAGGCCAAGAGGAAGGAATCAGAACTCCTCAAAGGTCTCCGAGTAGAGCTCAAGTGAGACCCTGTTCTTTTCTCCCTCCCACCCCTGCCCAGTGGCCTCCAGCTCTACTCACCCAGCCTTCCTCCTGTGCCTCCCCCAGGAAGGCCCAGGAAAGCCAGAAGGAGATGAAGTTGCTGCTGGACATGTATAAGTCTGCGCCCAAGGAACAGCGGGATAAGGTGCAGCTCATGGCAGCGGAACGCAAGGCCAAGGCTGAGGTGAGGGCAGGTAGGGTCCGTGGGATGTGCAGAAAGGCTGCCCCAGGGCGGGGGGACAGTAACCAGACTCGAGCCCTGGGTCAGCAGGAAGCAGTGATGAGAGAGCTCCCTCCTGGTGGTTATAGGTCGATGAACTCCGGGGCCGCATCCGGGAGCTGGAGGAGAGGGATCGGAGGGAGAGCAAGAAGATCGCAGACGAGGATGCCTTGCGGCGCATTCGTCAGGCAGAGGAGCAGATTGAACACCTGCAGCGCAAGTTGGGTGCCACCAAGCAGGTGCGACCCCCACCCCACCCCCAGCTTTGAATGTTGGCATTCCTTAAACCTCCTGGACTAGCGCATGGCTTGGGTCCACTCTGTGGGTCTTTGTACAGCCGTGTTTTCCTGCGGTTTCCCCACAGTTGATCTTGTCCGTCTCCCACATTCCATCTTGCCCCTGCCCACTTGCTGCAGGAGGAGGAGGCCCTGCTGTCAGAGATGGATGTGACTGGCCAGGCCTTTGAGGACATGCAGGAGCAAAACGGGCGGCTGCTCCAGCAGCTGCGAGAAAAGGATGATGCCAACTTCAAGCTGATGTCAGAGCGGATCAAAGCCAACCAGATTCATAAGCTGCTGCGGGAGGAGAAGGACGAGCTGGGCGAGCAGGTTCTTGGCCTCAAGTCCCAGGTAGGGCTGCCCCAAGCTTGTTAGGGTGGAACTGGAGAGGTAGGGACTCCCCAGCACTGAGTCCCCACTCCTGTCCTCAGGTGGATGCCCAGCTGCTGACCGTGCAGAAGCTGGAGGAAAAAGAGCGAGCCTTGCAGGGCAGCCTCGGGGGTGTGGAGAAGGAGCTGACACTACGCAGCCAGGCCCTGGAGCTCAACAAGAGGAAGGTGAGGCAGATTACCTGGGCCAGAGCCTGGCTCTGCTTCCCTACACAGCCCCGTTCACGTCTCAGACACTTAATGTGTGCCAGACCCTGTGCTGAGGACTTTCCCTGTTGGGTCATGTTTCAGCCTTAAAATAATCCTACAACAGTTTTTGTTGTTCTCTACTTTTCTGTAAAGGAGAAGGCTGAGGTTTAGGGAGGTAGTTGACTTGCTCAAGAAAGAGTGGAAGTGGAATTTGGGCCTGGGTCTTCTTGACTCCACAACCCATGTCTTGACCACTGCACTGTTTACCTGTTTCTGTCACATAGTTGTATTAACTCTTAAGAAACGTCTCTAGCTCGTGGTAGTTGTTCTTCTGAGGGGAACAGAGTCAGGAATGACATCACTCCTCCAGGTCATGGTAAAGGCTTAACATTGACTTTCATCTTTTTTCTCCCCCTGGACTTCTCTCTGCTTAGTTCATTCGTTTAAGCAGTGTTAGTCATGCTCTTGCTGTGCACCAGGACCTACACTGTGTGCTGGGGAGATCACAAGAACAGAACACCTTTGCTGGGAGTGGGCGCTTCCAGGGGCATAGAGCAAGCCGATAATCCCACAGATTGAGGAACACTGTTTCAGATCACAGCATGTCTTTTTTTGTTGTTTGGCTGCACTGCATGGTTTGTCAGACCACAGCAGTGAAGGCCCGGAATCCTAACCACGTGACCGCCAGGAAACTCAGTGTGTCTTACAAAGGAAATAGAAGTGTATGAAAGAAAAACAGGAGAGCCTCTCTCAGGAGGTGACATTTGAGCTGAGGCTTCAGAGAGCTGCAGAGAGAAAGTCTGTGTGTTGGGGGAGTTGAGGGGAGCAGAGAACCCTGTGGAGGCTTAGAGACAGGAGAGGCTTAGAGACCTTAGAGACAGGTTATGCAGGTGAGGAGCCAGAAGTGCTGGGAATGAGGAACCTCACCTCCTAGGTGAGGCTGGTGGGGTCAGGAGACAGAATCAGTTCTAGTGAAGATGTTGGACTTATCCCAAGAGCAGGAACCACTGGACAGTTGACATAAGCATCTGTGGGCCATGGCTCCACACGCTTGACTCCGCAGGCTCAGGCCAACTGTGCCCCTCCTCCCCATTTCACCCACCTCAGGCCGTGGAAGCAGCCCAACTGGCCGAGGACCTGAAGGTGCAGCTGGAGCATGTGCAGACGCGGCTGCGAGAGATCCAACCTTGCCTGGCCGAGAGCCGGGCTGCGAGGGAGAAAGAGAGCTTCAACCTCAAGAGGGCTCAGGTGTGTGGCCGGCAGGGGGTGGAGGCGGGGGGTGGTCAGCAGGTTTGGATTGAGGACCCTTGCACTCAGCCTCCCCCCTCTCCTGCCCCAGGAGGACATCTCCCGGCTGCGGCGCAAGCTGGAGAAGCAGAGGAAGGTGGAAGTTTATGCAGATGCTGATGAAATCCTCCAGGAGGAGATCAAGGAATACAAGGTAGGGCTGTGGAACTAGGTTGTGCTCCGTAAACCTGAGAAATCTCAGATTGGGGGTTGGTGAGAGCTCCAGGGGGTAGTCCGGGGAACCCAGAAATAAGGTAGGGTAGCAAAGCCTGGGCAGAATCCATTGTGGAGAATCAAGACAGCTCTCAAGTGTGGTACACATACTCCACGCCAGATAGAGTGCTAGGTGTGGGAGGACTGGGACGTATACCTAGTCTTGGATCTCTTGAAACTGACAGTCTGCCGAAGGAGGCAGCCAAGTAATTGTTTCCCCTGAGTGATGAGCAGTGTGATGGCAGAGGCCAGAGGGGTTGGAGCAGTCAGGGGAGGCCCTTAATAGCCCTGGGGGGGAGGGGGGAGGGGGGCACAGTCCGCCGACTTCTGAAGGAATAGCCTCCAAAGGAAAACTGAAGAGTGAGTCACGGTTGGCCGTGAGGAATGGAGATGGAAGGGTCCCAGCAAAGGGAGAGGTAGAGGTGGAGGCTGCTAGTTAAGGGAGACGTGCTGGAGGACACGGCTGGGCAGTGGCAGCTCAGAGGGCAGAACAGGGGCCTTTGGTGAGTCACAACCTGGGGGGCGGGGGAGGGGGTGTTGGGCAGTGTCAGATCCTGAAGGTTAGTGAGCCAGGTTGAGATTCTTGGCTTGTTCAGTAGTCAGTGTGGAAACATCCAAGGGTTTTAGACTAGAGAGTGACGTCTCAAGGATATTGAGGATGAGGAACTTACTCATGGAACTCCTTGGGAGGCTGTCTGGGAGGACAAAGGAGAAGGGCTGGTATGAAAGACAGAGGCTTTGGGGGATTGTCAGCAGAGGCGAAGGCAGAAGCCACGTGGAACTGGTCACCCAGGGAGGGCCTGTGGCATGAGACGAAACAGGGGTGATTTTCCCTGAGCAACCTCAAAGCTTAAATAATGGACGGAGGAGGAATTTCTCTGGTAGTCCAGTGGCTAGGACTCCACACTGCCAATTCCGGGGTCCTGGTTCAATCCCTGGTCAGGGAACTAGATCCCACATGCCACAACTAAGACCCAGCACAATTAAATAAATAATTTTTTTAAAAAAGGAAGGAGAAAAAAAAAAAAAAAAGGAAGGAGAGCCATGTAGAGGGAGATGACTGGGGAAGAGTTTCAAGGAGGCAGGGATGAGTGAGTTCAGAGCTGCCAAGAAGGCACATGAAGCAAGTGATGAAAGATACCTTTTGTGTTTGACAGTCTTGGGAATGGTTGTTGGGTAGAGGGTGAAGGTCATATCACCTAGACTCTCACCTGGAGTGAAGAAAGGACGGAGGGTGAGTCAGTAAAAAGACAACCTTTTGGAGCAGTTTGACCTTGTAGGGGTGGAGACAGCTGAAAGGGGAGAAGGGAAGGACTTTTGGAGAAGTTGCAGACTGTGGAGACTGTTAAATGCTGGTGGGTAGGATTCTGAGAGCTAGAGAAAGGGTGATACTTGTGGGGAGTGACTGAGGTGGTGGACTGGGCTGGGATTTCAGGCAGGACAGAGGAAGATTATTGGGAATGCTGCGTGGAGGGAATTTCTTATCTGGAGTAGGAGGTGAGACCTTTCGGCAGGTGGGAAATTTCAAGATAAAGAGAGATTTATAAAACCTCCATAGAGAGAAATGAATCAAGCGACCCACAGCAGGATCTCTGGGCAGCACCAGGGATGGGCCCAGTTGAGGGTTGAGAGCAGCAGATTTCTAGGGGCACTGCCATGCCCAGCTGTGACTTAGCAGGTAGAAGGTAAACAGTCAGCTTAAGCCAGGACTGGGCTTTTGCCAAAGAAGGCTAGTGGGGCAAGGGATGAAACCCCAGTGCGGAGGAGCTCAGGCTGGAGCCTGTGGGTCATTGACCTTTAGCAGGGACTTGTGACCACTGGCCATCACCACCTAGGTTAGAGTCTAGACTGTGTTACTGTCTAGTTTTGAAACCTGGGCTCCCTGGCCTGTTTTCTTACGTGGAAAGTGCTTATCCCGACCTCCCAGGGCTATCATGAGAGTTAGGTGCAGCCTTCTGTGGGGTGGTCTGAGTGAACCACCTCTTGCTGTCAGCTTGGGATCTGGGCACTGTCAGGACTGTTCCTGAGTTGACGCCTTTGCCCGGCCCAGGCGCGGTTGACCTGCCCCTGCTGTAACACCCGCAAGAAAGATGCAGTCCTTACCAAGTGTTTCCACGTTTTCTGCTTCGAGTGTGTGCGGGGCCGCTATGAGGCCCGCCAGAGGAAGTGCCCCAAGTGCAACGCTGCCTTTGGTGCCCACGACTTCCACCGCGTCTACATCAGCTGAACACGTAACTCAGGGGACTTTGGAACACCATGGACCCTGGGGGCTGTGCCTCCAGTCTCACCCCACCCCACATCCAGTGTCCCCCACCTTCCATTCTGGACCCTGTGGGCCCAGCCCCTCCCCACGTGGTTGGTTCAGGGGCGCTAGTGCATGCTAGTGGGTGTGGGATTGGCCAAGCTGTTTCACCTTTTCCCCAAGGTCAGAACTCCAGCCTAGGAGGCACTTGCCCTTCAGGAAAGGTCTGCTGTGAGAGCCCTGAGGGGCCCAGAGGACTCAAGGAAACTTGCTGGCAGCTGGCCCTAACCCTTCTCCAGCTTTTTCTACAGGCCCATCCCAGCCAAAATGTGGAAATTCCCCAAGCTGTGACCTCCCACACAAGTGGAGGCTCACTACCTACTTAACACACCCAGAAGTTAGGACCATGGGTGGGTCAGGTCCTCAGCTCCTTGATTTGAGACGGCCCTGGGGCCCAGGGATACTTTCCTTCACTCTCTGCTCCCCAGACCTGAGCAGACCTTCCCTTCTGTGGAGTTGCTTGGGCTCTTTGGTCTGGTCTTATGCTAAGAGCATCTCCTTGGTGGGAGCAGTGTCCTCTTCTGGGAGGCTCCAAGTTTGCTGCAGTCACGTTGCAGTCATCTGGGGAGTGCTGAACCAAGATCATCAGTTTCTATCCTAATCAGACCACTTCCAATCTCCTCCCTTCCCAGGCCCGACTTAACACCCACCTCATGCTTCCCAGGTCTCTGCTGGGTCCCTCACCCTGACCCTGCTTTCATCCGGGTGGCCTTAACTTTAGTGGAGGCAGAACTTCCCATGGGGAAAGGGACAGACAGCCCGCTGTGCCAACTTCCAATCATTCCAGGTAGAAGAGCTTCATCTAATGCCCTGTGACTGAGCCTGTACCTGTATGATGCTTCCTGTGCTGTCTGCCCAAGTAAACTCTTATGGGCTATAAGGACAGTCCGAGGGGGCCCGGGAGGTGGAGCTGCTGGCAGGTGCAAGGGTCCACTCCGACCCACAGCCCCTGCTCTAAAGATGTCTTGTATAGGCTGTTGTTTTGAATAAACGTCCAACACTCAGCCTATAGTCTGGAGCTAGGCTTCCTGCCCTAAACGTGGGTCCCGGATTTTGGCTGTTAAAACTTATTCCCAGCGCCTCCCTGGCTGGTGAGTGAACCTAGAGGGCCTGCACAGATCAGACCCCACTCCTGACACCTGCTTATACTGTCGTCCGTGGTCCCAGACTGGGCCCGTGGGAGGGGCATGCCTGCAAGGAGAAAGCGTCGTGGTCAGCACTCAGCCGCCAGCTTGCTCTCCTGTTCCCACCGGGAAGAGCCGTCACTCCCTAGATCTCCGCAGCTCCGGCTTGCCACGCCACGCCCCCTCCCCCCGCGCCGCGATCATTGGCCGCAGGGAAGCTGGGAGCCCCAAGCTTGCATCCTGGGAAATGTAGTCCCATGTTTTCACCTGGTGGCAGGTCCTCGGAGGAGAGCTGAGACTGTACACTCAGTCTGGGCCGTGTCTCCCCAGCGGCTTCGCCCACCCTTCCCCTTCAGATGGACAGACAGGACACCTCAGCGGGTGACTTCCTTCATTGGGACTTGCACCGTCCTCTGGCCACGTTCTCGGGAACCGTGTCTAGCGGCCCTTGTGGGTTCAGTGTGCTGTCGTGTCCGCAGCCGGACCCTTCACCGAGGCTGTGCTGGGGCTCGCGCTCGGGACGGTGATGACCAGGCTGGGTGTTGACACTGGAGCCATGGTCACGGGAGCGGCTGCCGGTGTGCCAGCAGTTACCCCCTTGCGCGACCCCACGGCCTTATCAGGAGTCGCACCTTCGCTGGGGCTCGCGGCCTTGTCAGCCTTCGGGCTCCACGTGGTGCCTGAGGTTTCGGCGGGGCCGCAGCGTCTGGTCCAGGTCGGACCCGAGACGGAGACGCGGGCTACATTGACTTCCGGTGCAGGGCTGCCGGCGGTGGGCGCGCTCGCCGAGGCACGAGCCACTGCGGGGGATGACATCGGGCCGCCGAGGAAGTGTCCGCGGGCCCGGGGCAGTGGTGGCCAGGGTGGGGAAAAAACGCAGCATGTTGCATCATAGAGATGCCGTCTGGCTCAGAAAGGAGTGCTGCGCCCTGGAACAGGTCGAGGTCAGCCAATCCTCTGTGAGCTCTATCCTCTTTCGCAGGAGTCACCTCCACGTGGACTCCTTACCAAATCCAAGTGACTACGTCACTTCCCCAAATATCTCTCCTAAGCAGTCTCCATATCCAGGGGGGGTCTAAAAACTCCGAGTCTTCATGCTTAATGGACACCAAACCACTTTCTCACGCTTGGGCCCAAGGGAGTGGGATAAAAATCCCAAAATTTGTGGGAAGAGCTGCACTCATGTTGCAGGGGGAACAGTAAGTTCTTCACAAATGCTGGTTTTCGGATGAGCCTGCCCAATACCAGGAAGATCTGCTGGAGGAGCTGGGCAGGCCCTTCCCCCACAGTGTGCTTGATCCCTTCCAAGCACCAGTAAACTCAGTGTCTCTGATACCCTGGGCTCTTGGCTGGCCTGTGTGGGTGAGCAGATGTTGGCCTTAGTGGCAAAGGTACCTGTTTTAGCCAGGTTCCAGTGAGATTGGCCACAGGTTCCAGTGGCGCGTTTGATTTCAATCACTCTTCTTAAAAATTCCCTTGGTGGAGAAGGGAATGGCTACCCACTCCAGTATTACCTGGAGAATTCCATGGGCAGAAAAACCTGGTGAGCTACAGTCCATGGGGTTGCAAAGAGTTAGAGGTGACTGAGTTGACACACATTAAATGTTTACATCTAAATAAGAGCAAGGCTCTTTGAAACTTGATTTAAATAAATAACACTTCGCTGGGGCTCTCTGGTGCTATACTCTGCTGGTGTTCCTCATATCATTTACCAAATTGCCACCATTCATGGCCAGAGTGGGAGGATGGGGGTAAGATCATGTCACTCTCCTTAATTCCCCTTTCCCCCAATGGTGTCCTTATCCCCAAGTTATTCCAACAAGGTACCCCACAGTCTAGCCTCTGCTCTCTTGCCTTTTCTCAGTTCACACCCCACTATGCTCTTAAGAGATACCTGTTATGCATTCTCTAGCTCCCACCCCACCCCCTGACCTGGACACTTCCTATTTCCTGTTCCTGCAGCCCTCATCCTTCAGGTCACTGCCTCTAGCCAGTTTCCTGCCCCTCTGCTGTGGCAGGTACTATGCCTGGATCCAACCCCTTCTGCTAAGTAAGAACCAATGGGGAACTTGCTGGTAGTCAAGTGGCTAAGACTCCGCACTCCCAAGGCAGGGGGCTCAGGTTCCATCCCTGGTCAGGGAGCTAGATCCCACATGCCACAACGAAGAGTTTACCTGCTGCAACTAAGACCCAGTGCCACCCAATAAGTACTTGAAAAAAAGGAATCAATGGGCTCCAGTGTCTGTTCTTCCTCTGGAGTCCCCTCATTTTACAGAGGACTCCTGTGCTGATGGACCTCAGTGTCTCCAGGAAATATAGAATAGTCTTCATTACTTGCTTCTTCATGAAATGCAATTCCCTCTTCTCTTTTCCCCTTCCCCACCCCTTGCTTTCCAGATGGAGAAGGGAAAGAAGAGACAATTGAGCCTGCCTTGGGAGTTGGGGTTACAGAGACAAAGGGAAGGTGTGGAGACAGCTTCCTGGCTGGGGCAGGAGACCCCCAGCAGACTGGGGCAGAGGCAGGCCCTGGGTTAGAGCTGCTTCAAGCAGCCACTCGGACCAGGGCAAGGTCTAGACCCAGGAAATAGTGCTGAGGCAAGCCGGCAAGGAGGATTCAGCGGCGCATCCCCACCTGACCCAGACAGTGTGGAGCCCAGACCAGGCCCGGGCAGGCCCAGCGGTGGGGGAGGAGAGGCTTGGTTGTACACAGAGCTTGCTCCTGGTCATTCTGGTTTCCCTCACCACCTTGCAGTAGATCTTAGGCAGCCTTCTGTTAGCCTCAGCCTCTCCACACGTTGGGGGCTCACAGGCTACATCCTAAGAGTGAGAGGACAAGCCAGTTCTCCACCCACCTCTCCTCAGGGTCTAGGAGGCTCTGGTCCAGAGGAAGGGCTGGGCCCAGTCCAGAACCCAGGAGAACCAGGGGTGGCGGCTGCCAGCTTCTGGAACTAGATCTTGGGCGCTGTGCCTCGTGGCAGTCTGCAGAGGGTGTGGGTGTCGTGGCCAGAGAGGGCTCCCTGGGGCAGCAGAGCTGGCCCTGAGCCAGCCCAGTGCGAGTCAGCAGGCTGCTACCAGAAGTCAGCATGTTGTGCTGCTTGGCTCTGCCACCTTCTCAGCACATTTCTCCCCCCGCCCTGTCTCCCAAGAGGATAGATTTTAAAGCTGTAAACCCGTAGGCTCCCACCAGCAAGCACCGGATGGAGATTTCCGGCCTCTGGGAACAGGGCTGGGCTGAGCTTTTGAGTTACATGTGGACCCTGCCCTGGCAGAGAACGGACTCTCTCAGCTTGCTCTGAGCTTCAAAGAGAAGATAGAAAACACCTGGGAAGTCTTATTCCCTTTATTCTCTTCAACTAATCAACATGACCACCGCTGACACAACACTGCTATTGACACACAATACTCAAAAGTGGGGCCTTCACTCCAAGGGGACAAGTCAGATGAGTGGGGGCAAAAGAGTTGGGGCTGCTCACCTGAGGGGCAGGTGTGATGGAACCCCACCTCTTGGTTGTGATGGTTTCGAGCTTCCCCGCCATTCAGGATTCACAGCAAGTTCTCCCGGGCTCCCTTCTGACCTCCATATCCATAGCAGTTTCAAGTTTCACCCTAAGCTCAGATCAGTTTCTACTCTCCCTTCTACTTTCACCAATGACGCTGTGACCCTGTGTTTCGCTCCTCCAGGAGGGCCTGTCTAAACAGTCAGGCTTGCGTGGAGTTGGACAGGAGGGTTTGTCTTCACTCTGCCTTCCCGACTCACTTCCGGTGGGAAAGTGCCACAATCCCCTGGGCCTTGGCCTGAGCTGGTCAGGAGTCAATGTTGCCGTCTCCCCCAGCCTGCTCCCTGCTTAGTTCTTCCCAAGATGTAGCTCGCTCTGGGAGGAGAGCAGCTGGCTAAAGGAGTTTGGGGAGGTGGGCAACAGAGAACAGGTCACACCCCAAAGGTCTCTGACTCTGCCCCCTTTCTTGCTATGAAACCCCAGACCCCAACTAATTGTGTCCACATCATCCATTCAGTACCACAGCCAAGACCCCTGGCCCTCACCCTATGACATGCGAGCATCCTACTATGTACGCTACACCCTAGTCCTCAATAGGTCCTCAGTCAGCCTTGACCACCCATCTTCCCCCCGGATGGGCCCTGAGCCCCAAAAGCTGCTCTCCCGCGCCCTTCTGGAGACTGATTCCTCAGGCCTATTTCCAAGAGGATCTGCTTCTAGTTTTACAAGGGGTTTGTCTCTACAACTGAATTTTCTTTCTGCTGCCATCTTAGAGGAAGAAAAAAAAAAAAAAAACCTGCTTGGAGAATGGTCTCCTCTTCCTCAGTCTCAGAGGAACACCTCCTCCTGGTCCATGCTGTCACTAAGGGCAGGCAGGGTCCTTCTCCCCTCCTGGTGGTGCTTTCTGACCTGGCACTTGGGTGGGTGGGGCTTTATGCAGATATTGATCAGGGTCTTCTCACAGTCCCCCAAGACCTGCCTTTTCCTTCTCCCCAGCAGGCCTAGGCTTTTCCTCCTACAGTGTTCTAGATTTCAGTCTTTGAATTTGAGGGTCATCCCTTTGGGAACAGGACAGACGAAGGGTGAAGGACTTTCACCTTTTGAACTTTTAGGTAATGGAACCAGAGGTCTCTTCCACAGGTTTGTAAGAAGCCGGGTCACCCTCTCCAGGGACATGACTCCCACCTGGAATCTCAGTTCTACTTGTACCACAGTGTGTTACTGGGGCCAGCATGGTGTCAGTGGGCACTTCCTCTGGACCCAGCTCTGGACAGGGAGTCCTGTCCTCCTTTAAGGATTTCTGGGGTTAAGGGGTGGGGTTCTTGATATGGATGTTTCACGAGTTTTTGCTCTTCAACCATTTCAGAGGACAACAGTCTCATTCCCCGCCATGGGGGCAGGTTTGGCAGGGTTAATGAAAGTATGTCACCGTACATGGTGTGTGAGGACAGGAGATGGGCCTGGCCAGGGAGTGTGTTTCTCATCATTCTGTCTCCCTCTGAAGGTTTCTGGCTAAGGAGGAGAGAAGCCAAGTGGGTGGACTCTGTCTTCTTTCCAAGACCACAATTGGGCTGGGCTGCTGCAACCTCAGAGTGCTCCAGGTACTCGGGTGAGGAAGGTGGTGAGGTCTCCGCGTACTCTTCAGGGACCCACAGTCCAGTCTGTGGGGCATCTGGACACCCATCACTACGTGTCCTCTTGCTGGCTCGTCCTCTTGCAGCCTTGCTAACAAGCTCAGATGAGAATGAGGTTAAAAGTCAGGTTGCTGGCTAATCCAGGTTCTTGATTCTGTCCATTCTGCTGTCCCTTGTTGCCAGAGGATCAAAGGTGGTGCTCTTCACTTGAGAAGTCTGGCCAGGATTTGACCACACACAGACCTCGTGTCTCTGAAGGGCTTTATTCTTTGGAGGTCGACTAGCAAGGCTTCTCCCTCTCTGAGGACAGAATGTAAGGAAACGGGCTGCCACAGCCTCAGGACTGGTGGCAGTTAGACTGCAGGAGAAGCCTCCCAACAGTGAGACCTGAGAATGTGGCAGGAGGGACCCTCCATCCCTGGAGGCCTTGCAGCAAAGATATTCCCCAGCTGTGCTGGGGAGAGGGGAGTCCTGCCTGGCTCGAGGGTGCGGAGAACTCTGGTGGCCTGAGCTAGGAGCTGCTTGTACTTGCAGTTTGACAAGCTTCTGAAACAGGGAGGACTGGGCAGCCTGGGGTTTGTTGGGTTCCATCTCAACGGCTTCTCCACCTTGGTTCGCTTTCCTCAAAGCACTCTAACAAATCACCCTACTCTTCCCTCTTAATTTTTGTGGTGGTTTCCTAGTCTCCTTACACTTAAAGCTTTTATGCACCCCAAACTTTGGCCTTTAAACAGGCTGGATGTGTTTTTTTCTTCCCCATTTTTGGGGTTCTTTCTGATGATGAGTTCCATGGGCCTCTTCCTCTCTCACACACAATCATCTAAGACTGCCTCGTTCCCCATGGAACCCCCAGTGCCTTGAACTGGACCTTCTCTTCCTAGTTCCTGGGTCATTTTTCCCCTGGGGAATCGGAGGGTTCCTCCTCATTCCCACGCTCCTCCCCCAGCCCAGCATTTTCCTCGGTGTCATTGTCCCTGGCTCTGGCAGACAGGCTCCCTCCCATACTCTTGGGGGAGAGAACGCTGTGGAGTGAGTTCATAGGAGGTCCTTCTACACCTTCTAACGGTCCCTCCTCCCAAGTCGACGCCATTGTCGGATTCCCTGTGCTTCCCCGACCCTATAGTTTCACTAGGTTTTTGATACAGTTTTATAGGGTTGTCTAGAGACATATTGGGACCTCTTCCTACAATTAATAGGGCTTTTATCCACTATGGTTTATAGGGTTTTTCTGCTACAGACTTAAAGGGCTTTTTTTTTTCCTACATATTTATAGGGTTTCTAACCCAACAGTTTTTCTCTACTGCCTTATAAGTGGTTCCCACCAACAATTTTAAAGGATTATTCATCACTGATGTAAAAGCACTACTTTTACCCACAATTCTTTATCCTCTGCTTCTCTACAATCTGATAGGGTTTTCCTCCTTTTCCCACATAACTTTTGGGGAGACCCAGTGTTCCTCTCAGGAGGGAGAGGCCTCTGGTCTCCAGACCCTGTTCACAGGGTGACCCCAGGGTGGCAGCTCCTATGGAGGAGGAGGGCTGAGACTTCTGTGAAGCCATCTCCACACTCGGGGCACAAATAGGGCTTTTCTTCCAAGCTGGTTTTGGGGCTTCCCCCTTCCTCATGGCTGCTGCTCTCTGTGGGTGCGGGGGCCTCTCCCTCACCTTCCTGGCTTGTGGACAGGGTGGCTGGCTCTGGGAGGGGGTCCTCGGATGTGGGGGACTTTTCTCGGGTATGCGTCTCCTGGTGCCGGATGAGAGCCAGGCGATCCAGGAAGGAGGCCCCACAATCTGAGCAGCTGTAGGGTCTGGCCCCCAGGGGGCTCCTGAGGTGCTCCAGGAGGACAGAGGAGCTCTTCCCCAGCTCTGGACTCTTCTGGGCTTTCCCGCGGGCATGGACTTTCTGGTGCAGCAGCAGCTCTGAGCTGAGGGCAAAGCTTTTTTTGCATTCGGGGCATTTAAAGGGCTTTCCACTGAGGAAGGGACTGGGCCCCGCCCCTTCCCCAAGGCCAATCCGATAATCGGGAAAGAGAAAGGGCTTTTCGCTGCCGTGGGTGACCTGATGCTGGAGGAGCACCGAGCGATCCAGAAAGCTCTCGCCACAGTGCGAACAGATGTAGGACTTGGAGGAGGGCAGCCCCAGCCTGTGGCTGAAGCTCTCCTGCCCGTCGGGCATTTTAAAGGGCTGTCCGGGCGGGTCAGCTCTGCCCTCCGCAGCACCGGGAAAGGAATTCCCTCCAAAAGGGAGCCTGGGGGATCGGAACTGAGGCGGCTTGGCGGCGGGGTGGGCAGGGAGGCTGTCCGAATTTTTGTAGGGGTTTTCGCCAATATGGATCCTCTGATGCTGCATGAAGATGCCCTCGTCGTTGAACCCCTTCCCGCAGACCAGACACTTGTGGGGTTTGGCTCCGGGGGGTGGGGTCAGCAGGGCAGGGTCCCCAAGCCCCAGGAGGCCGTCGCCCTGAGCTCTTCGGGCCGGGGTCTTGCCCCTCTCATGGATCACCCGATGCTGCTCCAGCTCGTGCGCCTCCAAGAAGGCCTTCCCGCAGTCGGAGCACACGAAGAGGTTCTCATCCATGTGCGTGCGCACGTGCGTGATGAGGTTGGAGCTCTGGCTGAAGCTCTTGCCGCACTCTGGGCACTTGTAGGGCTTCTCGCCCGTGTGCGTGCGCCGGTGCTGGATCAGGTGTGAGCTGCGGATGAAGCTCTTGCCGCAATCGGAGCACTTATAGGGCTTCTCGCCTGTGTGGATGCGCTGGTGGCGGATGAGGGTGGAGCTCATGATGAAGCTCTTGCCGCAGTCGGCACAGATGTAGGGCCGCTCGCCGCGGTGGATGCGCTGGTGGTTGATGAGGTTGGAGCTGACGCTGAAGCTCTTGCCGCACTCGGGGCACTTGTAGGGCCGCTCGCCCGTGTGCGTGCGCTGGTGCCGCAGCAGCGTGGCGCTCAGCGTGAAGGTCTTGCCGCACACCGGGCACTTGAAGGGGTCCTCGCGCAGGTGAGTCCGCTGGTGCTTGATGAGCGTGGAGCTGTGGCCGAAGCTCTTGCCGCACTCCAGGCATTCGTAGGGCTTCTCCCCTGTGTGCGTGCGCTGGTGCTGGGTGAGCTCCGAGCTCTGGATGAAGCTCTTGCCGCACTCCGTGCAGCGGTAGGGCTTCTCGCCGGCGTGGATCTTCTGGTGCTTGAGGAGGTTGTGGTTCTGGCCGAAGCGCTTGCCGCACTCCGGGCACTTGTAGGGCTTCTCGCCCGTGTGGGTGGCCTGGTGCTGGATGAGGTCCGAGCTGCGGTAGAAGGCCCGCCGGCACTCGCCACACTTGTAGG
The DNA here is from genome assembly GCF_963930625.1 of Muntiacus reevesi. Lineage (NCBI taxonomy): Eukaryota > Metazoa > Chordata > Mammalia > Artiodactyla > Cervidae > Muntiacus > Muntiacus reevesi. The sequence continues at coordinate 205,155,055 of NC_089250.1, forward strand.
GCTTCTCGCCTGTGTGCGAGCGCTGGTGCTTGATGAGGTTGGTGCTCTGGGTGAAGGCCTTTTCACACTCCGTACACTTGTAGGGCTTCTCGCCCGTGTGCGTGCGCTGGTGCTGCACCAAGTTTGAGCTCCAGCTGAAGCACTTGCCGCAGTCGGGGCACTTGTAGGGCTTCTCGCCCGTGTGCGTGCGCTGGTGTTGCACCAGGTGGGAGCTCTGCGTGAAGCTCTTCCCGCACTCGGAGCAGGTGTTGGGCCGCTCGCCCGTGTGGATGCGCTGGTGCCGCAGCAGCTTGGACCACTGGCTGAAGCTCTTGCCGCACTCGTTGCAAATGTAGGGCTTCTCGGCGCCGGCCGGGCGGCCTTGCACCAGCTCCCGCAGGCTGGGCTCGCTGGCCGGGACTACCGGGGGGCTGTTCCAGGTGGTCAGAGTCCCCCACTGCCAACTGGCCTCACAGGCCTTGGTCCAGTCTGACGGGGTCGGAACTACCTCGGGGGTGGGGGTGTCCAGAGGGGTCTGGTGGTCCGAGGGGCTGGGGTGACGCAGCGGGGCCGGGGCATCCTGGGGGCCAGAGGCATCCTGGGAGGGTGTCTCCAAGGGCATCTCTGATGGGTCCTTGAATTCTGGGCTCTGATCTGGATCTCCCAAGATGACCTCCTCCCCAGAACTTTCCTGCTGAGTGCTCTCCTCTTCGTTCCCACTCTCTGCACCTACAGAGAGAAAGGGAGTCTCCAGCCCCCACCCATCTCCTTTCAGAACCCGGGGCAGGCCTCACTTCCCTCCCCTCCAGGGTTTCTCCCAGAGCCTGCGCCCCTCCCTGAATGGGGCCACTCTCTCCTCAGGACCGCCGTCCCTTCTTGTGTCCCTCACCTGTGTGAGCATCGTCGGGGCTCTGTCCAGGATCCTGCAGATCTGGGCCCCAGAGCGCTGTCTCAGGTTCCATCCCGGAACTCAGGGCTGTCCAGTGCTCCAGGGACCCTGGGGGTGATGGTGGGGCAGGGAGAGAACACACCGCAGGGGGCTGAGCTCCAGCCTGCCTTGACTCCCCCAGCCCCACTCCCTCATCTGCCCCATCCCCAGCCCTTATTCCTTCTGATGTGAACTGCAGTCTCCTACCTCCCCATTTTTCTGCGCCTCGGTTCTCACCGCGACCCCCTCCCCCTGCATGCCTGCGTTGTGCTCCAGAGCTGAAGATCACCACTAAGCAAGTAGGTGAATTTAAGAGTGTAATTAAAAGCTCGTCAGTCATAACCCTTTGAACCCAGACTGGGGGCTGGAGAAGCATCTGACGCCCACAGAAAAGGAGACTCTCACCCCACCCCTCGGATGCCCAGAGGCTGGGAAACCTGTTATTTTGTTAATCAGAGGAAGCTCATTAAGACTCTAATTTTCCTCCTTAATGGGGCTGCTAATTGGGACCAATAAACTTTGCTTATGAGCCCCACAGAGAACCAAGGCTAGTTGGAACACTTAAAGAGTTAAAAAAAAAGTAATAACCACCCCGATTTCCCTGAGGGGACAGACAGGGCATTCCAAAAGACTGGAGAACTTTCCCGTTATCTAAGCACAGAAAGAAAGAGGAAGCTCGGGCTAGAGGTAGGGAGATGGGGCAATTTAAGCCATCAGGGGCTTCTGCAGAAACTACTTTGAGAGGGAAATGGAAAGGAAAAGAGAGACAGGATGAATGTGTGCAGACCAACTGGCATGTGACGGCAGACACAGTGCCTGCCATGTGGTCCTCATCATCTCACCCCCAAGTCCTGTGAGGAGACCCAGGAATCACGTTGTCCATTTTCCTGATTAGGAAACCAATGCCCAGTGAGATTTCAAGGTCACAGGCTGGGAAGTGGCAGAGCTAAGACCAGGAATGCAAGATTCTGTGTCTGGCATGTCCTGGCCTCTAAGAGAGGGAGATGACCTTGAAAGTCATGTGAAACTCAGAAACGTGGGCAGATGGGGAAAGACAGCTCAGTCAGAGCCTGCTGGCCATGGGAACGGGCTGGAGAAATTCCTGGGACCAGAAGGTTTCCCTGGCTATGAAGGAAGGGGTTGGATCCTGACAACCTGGAGCTCTGAACAAGAAACAGAACACTCCCTGCTGAAGCCTTCCACTATGGTTCCATCCTGGCATCCCTTATTCTAATCCATTTTCTCTTTTGTTGCTGCTGTACCCCATCCCTAACACGTACTAGGTGTTCGGTAAATTCTGGATGAATGAATGAGATGCCCCTTGCTCCTAGAAAACCTCTCTGGTCCAGTGCTTTGGAGAGGATGGCAGCAGAAGAACAGGAGCTCAGAGTGAAACACAGGCAGCTGTCACTCCCAAAACGGTGATAAGATTCCAGGATGGGGGAACAGGGCCACAGGAGCTAAGTGCGAGGAGAACTCCCCACAACATCTAGACCCTTAAGAGAGACCCTGTTGGGGCCTGGGCTTTGGGTGGCCATGTGCAAGGACCCCAGAGGAGGCTGCTGGGTGGTAACCAAACTGAAGCAGGAGCTAGCTGAACCCAGGAGAGACAGGAGTTAGATTTTAGGAAGTAAATGAATTTCTTCATCTCTGCAGCTTCTTAGGCGCTGAGAATCCCCCACCCCCATCCGTAAGTGTCTGTGGGGAGGTGGCAGCCAGGACCTCTGCCAAGCTGGGGGCTGCCTGCCTATTTTGAAGAGACCTGCTGTGTTTGCTGAGGACAGGTGACCACTCATGTACCTTGATCGTCTCTGGAGAAATTCAAGCTCAGCGGTCCGGGGTAGAAGGGAAAGGGTTAACGACAAGGCCGACATGGAGCAGGAAAGTGGGGGCCGAGGGAGGTGAGAGGTGCTCGGGCCTGCACGGGCCTCGACCTCAGGCCAGCCCCACTGCGAAGGGAGAGGGAGGGCAGAAGAGGAGGAGGCTGCCTCCCAGAGAGGTGTGGAGAGCGGCCCAGGGTGACCCTGACATGGAGGCAGCTGCAGGAATGCAGCCACCCTGGCCCCGGTCCCCCCACGCCCGCACCGGCCCAGACCCTGGATTTCGGCTCCAGCCCGTCCCCGCGACCCTTCTTCCTTTCTCCAACCCCGAGCCCGGGATCCTCCCCTCCCCCGCCCCCCGGGGGCACCCAGGATTCCCGGTTCCCCCGCGGCGCCCCAGCCCCCGGCCCGCCGGGCCGAATTCCCTCTTCCCAGAATGCTCACGCCCTCCCCTCCCCCACGGCCAGACCCTCGCGCTCTTCCCAGAATCCTCGGCCCTCGCGGCCCCTGCCCGGCCCCCACCCCTACCCCGGGCGGCCGGGGGGCGCGGGAGGGGGCTCACGCCCGGGCCCGGGCCCCCGTCCTCCCGCGCCCCATTGTTCCCCGGCGGCCGTCCCGGGCCCTCCGGGCCACCCCCCCGGGAACCCAGGCGTCCCCCACTCACGGCTCTGGGGTCTGGGAAAAGCCGGAAGGCAGGATCCAGCCCCAGGGGCCTTAACCCCTTGAATGCCCTGCCTCGGGGGGCGGGCTAGATGCCGAGGACTCTAGGGTCCTTCTCAAGGGGTGATCCCAAGCTGAGGACCCGGGGACCAGTTCAGGGTGACTGGGACGGAGCAGGAAGTGACCCCAGCTTCCCGGGCCCCTCTAGCCTGGAGTCAGAGCATCAGCTCTATGGGATTTAACCCTTTGCCTCCCACAGCCTGGGAAAAAAAAGAGGACGGGGCAGCCGGGAGGTGGCAGAGACGGCGCCCCTCTCTCCGTCTCCAGTGGGAGCTGGTTCTTGGGGGAACCGAGATACCAGTGAGGGGCTCCGGATTTCTGGCCACCTTGCATCTCGCAGGGGCTCCGCCTGCCGCTCCCAGAAAGCCTGAGCTCTGATTTGGTGGCTGCTGGTCCCCTGGGGCCTGCCTTTGTTGGGACTCAGACCCACGAAGGGGGCTTGGATGCCTGGGTTATGGGGTGGGAGCAGGGGCTACCTGGCCACACTTGGAGATGGAACATCTACAGACGAAAAAAACGGCTTAGTTGAAATAAGTCGCAGCAGCAAGCATTTGGGTTGAGGGGACCAGCACAGCCAGGAGGGATTTGTGGCAACCTGTGTCCCTGGCAAGTGTGTGCCCGCCCCCTCAGCCCCAATTAGCTCTCCTTACAGGAGGAAACTGAGGCCAGGTTGTGGCAGGAGGGAGGAGGGCCAGAGCCTTTCCCAGTAGCTCCTGGGGCATCCGGCTCAGAGCAAGAGGAAAACCCAGGTGGCCTCCCAAGGCCAGTTTATGTGGGTTCCCAATGTTTATAGCCTTGATCTCTTTTCCTCCTCACTCCAGTTCATGATCATCCCCATTTTACAGGACAGGAAACTAAGGTGTGAGATGTGAGGCCATGCCATTATTTCAGTTTAACACATTTGTATATGGAAGCCTATTACCTCTGGGCACTGTGGGGAACAGAAAGGTGGGGAGACCTCAGAGTTGAACGAAAACTGGACTTTCTACCCTCAAGAACTCAGAAGGTTTGAGTGTGTGTGTGCGTTAAACACAAAGGAATTACAGGAGAACATGAGTTCTATCTGTTCAGAGACGTGAGTGAGCTGGAGCCAGGGGAGGGACAAAAATTGTTATAGAAATTGCTACAGTGGACGCAGCTTCTCTGGACCTACATCTGCCGTTTAGAGAGTGTGGCCAGCAGGACTAGAGGCCCCGCTGGGTCTGCCTCTGTTCCTTATCAGCACTGTCACCTTCCACCTTCCCTAGCAGCCGTATCTCCATCTTATCCTTGGCTTCCGACACCTTTGACACCTCGCTGTCACCTCAGGGTCTGTGCTCCTCCTGGGCCCCCTTCCCCTGCTCTCCTCGCAGCATGTTTCACCCCAACACTGTCGGCCCCTCCTGCACGCACAGGGGTTAAGATCAGCTCCACCCAGGCAGGGGCCTGGCCTCTTGTCATCACTGCCACCTAGAACAGTAACTGGCAGGGAGTAGGTGCCCAGTGCATGGAATGAAGTCAACCTCCTGCCTCTTCTATATGTTTCTGGATCAGTCCCCAAGCTGGACAGATGGGGCAGAGATGGGCAGAGCCTCCAGGGCACAGTCACATTCGTTCACAGACATCCCCACTCTCGCCCCCTCTCTCTGAGGGACGTGTGAGAGGGAGGCTGACGTGGGATCAGAAAGGCTGACCTCCAAGGCTCTCTCCAGCCCTCCCAGGGCTACAAAAGCCTGACCGGGCCCTGGGGCGGTGGTGGACAGGAAAGTTGTACCCTAGAGGCTCACAGAAAGAGGTGAATTTGACCTACAAGATTTTTGTCTCTTTTTTTTAACTGAATAAATTGCCACCTTTAAAAAATTGGTACATTTCAGGATTTCCCTGGCTCAGCGGTAAAGAATCTGCCTTACAATGCAAGAGACACTGATTTGATCCCTGATCTGGGAAGATCCCACACACTGTAGAGCAACTAAGCCTGTGTGCTATAACTATTGAGCCTGTGCTCGAGAGCCCGGGGGCTGCAACTACTAAACCCATGTGCTGTGGCTACTGAAGCGCCTGCACCCGAGAGCCTGTGCACCACAACAGCGGAAGCCACTGCAATGAGAAACACACACTGCAGCTAGAGACGAGCCCACACAGAAACGAAGACCCCGGTGCAGCCAAAAATAAATACATTTTTAAATGACTACCCCCAAACTGGTACATTTCATATAAAAAAATCGAATTTTGGAAAATCCAAAGATGTGGCAACATCACCCAAATTTTCACGTGGTGACAACTGGCTGGGTGGTCGGGTGCTTCTTTAGCAGGACACTGATTCTCCGTTTGTCACAGTCCTTGTCACTCCATTGTGTCCCCAACCGTGAGACTGAAAGGCAGTTTCAATGTATTAATCATCTTTCATTGTCGATGCTCCAGCACCCACGTCACCGTAGCTATTAATTCTTTATCCCTTGTTCTAGGTTCACCAGATTCAGAATAATAAATAGGAGGATGATATCTGCTGACGTGGTTCCATTGATGATGCCAGGCACTGTCCCAAGGACTTACATGTAGTAATTCCACAAACCTTCACAACAACTCATGAAACCATTATTATTATTTGAGGATAGATAAAGTGAGTCACTGGGACACAACTTTCTAGGAATGAGATGGATTCAAACCCAGGCATGCTGACTTCAGAAACATCATGGCTCTTAACCATGACTCAGGTTGGGGTGTGTGTGTGTGTGTGTGTGTGTGTGTGTGTGTGTGTGTGTGTGTCTGGGACCACAGGGTAAACCTCTCAGCCCCACCATTCTCTCCTCCACTAGCTCCAGAAGCTGGAGAGAGGAATTGGGAAGGGTGGGGCACCCTAGGTGGGCCGAGCCATTCTCCAGACAGTTTCCTGACCCACTTCTAGGGAGGCAAAGGGTGCTCTGAAGGCGGGAGTGTGCTGTCCTATTGCCTATAGTCAGCTGGCACAGTAGCCATGAAGGAGACCCTCCTGCCAGGGAAATTTCTGGAAGGATGAGCATTGGCTCCTTGCCTTTCATGGACAGCCCACTGCCATGCTCTTCTTGGCCACAGCTCACCAGCCTGCCATGCGGCCCCTTAATACACGGCCTTGTGCCCCAAGGCCCAGGTTACGCTTAGAGCGGTAGGGTCCTGACAGTGGTTAGGTGTGTGTCTGTGTTCAGTTGTGTCCGACTCTTTGCAACCCCATGGACTGCACCTGCCAGGCTCCTCTGTCCATGGAATTTTCCAGACAAAGATATTCCTGCTCCAGAGGATCTTCCCGAGTCAAGGGCTGAACCCGCGTCTCTTGTGTCTCCTGCATTGACGGGCAGCTTCTTTATCACTGGTGCCATCCTGTGATCCCCTGGAGGTGGATCCTGGTCCAAACCCTCCATCTTCACTGCCAATGTGGGCTTGGGCAACTCACTTTGCCTCTTAGAGACTTAGCTTCCTCTTCTTTGGAAAGAGGATAAGCCTTGTTTTCCAAGGGACGGGAGGGTTACCTGAGGTGACGCAAGAATTCAGAGCTGACCGACTGTAGCCAGGTCTGCCTCAGTCTTCCTTGTCAGAGTGCACAGCCCTCAGCCTGGTGGGCAGGAGAGCCAGGAACCTGGAAACTGTGTCCTGGGTAATCTGGGAGGATGCGGGGCCATGACTAGACGCTCCAGTCCCCTGCTTTGTAGATAGGGATGCTCTCAAGGCAGGAGGCAAGGGCTGGGAAGGTGAAGCCAGAGGAGGCCACTCACCTCACCACCCCAGGCACCTTGCCGTGAAGACACCTTTCTAGCCACAGGCAGAAAGGCTGCCAGATGCTGCCACCAGAAAAGGATGGGCCCTTCTACCCCCGAGATATGCATGCTGGAGGTGTTCAGGGCGCTGTGGGGCTCCTGGGCGCCAAGCCTTTCTGTGTCTCCCACTTCTTTGATTACAGCAATCAGCCTTCACTCAGCCTCCAGGACCTTCCCTCAGTTCCAATGGGCAGATTCAAGCAGTTGTTACTTAGGAAAGGGAGGCGATGGGAGACTGAGGAGAAGCACTCATGAGCAGCCTTAAGAGCAAGGACCTGTTTCCCCATCAACTCTTGGTTGGGGAACAAAAATCCCCAAAGTCGTGCGGCCAAACAACAACAACAAAAATCGGGTGACATATATTCTCAGTGATGTTCATTAAAGTTTTACATGTAAGAGCACAACATTGAGGCAGTGTAAATATCCAAACACAGGAAAAATAACTCAGCATGATATAGTGTAGGTGGTAGATATGGAAGGCATTGTACATACAGCTATTAAAAGTATGGCTGTGAAGCACTTCCCTGGTGGTACAGTGGATAGGAATCCGCCTGCCAATGCAGGGGACACAGGTTCAATTCCTGGTCTGGGAAGATTCCACATGCACAAGCAGCTAAGTCTGCCCACCACAACTCCTGAGCCTGCATGCTGCAACCACTGAGGCCCATGTGCTTAGAGCCTGGCTCCACAGCACGGGAAGCCACCGCAGGGAAAAGCCTGTGCACCCCAAGGAAGAATAGCCCCCGTTTGCTGCAAGTGGGGAAAGCCCACGCACAGCCATCAAGACCCAGAGCAACGAAAAATAAATAAAATCATTTTTAAACGGATACGACTGTGAAGACAATGAAGAAACAAAAACTGACAACTGTGTTTTTCAAGCTTAGAAAAACAGAAGGAGGAAATACAGTAATAGGCAAAAATGGTTGAACTAGGGGCAGGTTAAAAATGAGTGAGTTAATTTGTTAACTCAGTTGACACTACTGTGTGATTTGCAGGTGTATGATTTAATTTTCACATATTTTCTTTAGTATGGCTATACTACTTTTCTAGTGCAAAATCCCAAATATATTATTTCCTGCCTTTTTGATAATAGCCACAAACAGGCATGAGGTGATATCCCACTCTTGCATTGATTTGCTTTCTGATAATAATCAGTGATGTTGAACATCTTTTCATGTGCCTGTTGACCATCTGTACGCCTTCTTTGGAAAAATATCTGTTCAGCTCCTCTGTCCATTTTTTTAATTGACTAGTGCGGGCTCTCTAGTTATGGCACACGGGCTCTGGAGTGCTGCATGCAGACTTAGTTTCTCTGCAACACGTGGGATCTTAGTTCCCCGTGTGCATGTGAAGTCACATTAGTCGTGTCCGACTCTTTGTGATGCTATGGACCATAGCTCTCCAAACTCCTCTGTCCATGGGATTCTCCAGGCAAGAATACTGGAGTGGGTTGCCATCTCCTTCTCCAGAGGATCTTCCTGACCCAGGGATCGAACCCGCATCTCTTAAGTCTTGTGCATTGGCAGGTGGGTTCTTTACCACTAGCGCCACCCACTAGGGATCAAACCTACAACCCCCACATTGGAAGGCAGATTCTTAATCACTGAACCATGTAGGTTGTCTTTTCATTGTATCGATGGTCTCCTTTGTTGTGCAGAAACTCTTTAGTTTGATGTAGTCCTATTGCTTTATTTTTGCTTTTGTTTTTCTTGTCTAAGGAGTCATATCTAGAAAGATATTGCTAAGACCATGCATGACACCTCTTAGACCAGGGCTCAGAAAGAATGAGCACTGTGTCACTGTCAGTTCCTATTCTTGTATTCACTGGATAAGTGACATGAGTGTTGTCTGGTTCTATGGTTCTTTGTGGGCTCCTAGTGATCACCACTTTCCTATAGGAACCTTAGGGGTTGAGCTTTGTAAGGTTATTATCACTTGACTGATGCCCTCTTTTTTTTTTTTTTTTTTTTGGCCATGAAAGATCTTATTTCCCTGACCAGAGATTGAACGCAGGAACTCTGCAGTGGAAATATGGAGTCCTAACCACTGGACCACCAGTTAAGTGGAAGTCCCTAACTGATGCCTTCAGACTACTGAGAGATCCTTGTTTTGCTCTGTAGGTTTGCTTATTTCCAAATACTGCTTCATGTGGAGAACCTGAAGTCAGATATGTAGCCTTTCTCTAAGATTTATGGCCTCAGATACTAAAACGACATCTTTTTAAAGTTGGTACTATAAGAGTTGTTGTTATTGTTCAGTCACTAAGTCGAGTCCAACTCTTTTCGACTCCATGGACCGCAGCATCCCAGGCCGCTCTGTCCTCCACTGTCTCCCAGAGTTTGCTCAGGTTCATGTCCATTGAGTCAATGATGCTATCTATCCATCTTATCCTCTTCCATCCCTTCTCCTTTTGCCTTCAGTCTTTCCAAGCATCAGGGTTTTTTCCAATGAATCAGCTCTTCACATAAGGTCACCAAGGTGTTAGAGCTTCAGCTTCAGCAACAGTCCTTCCAATGAATATTCAGGACTGATTTCCTTTAGGATTGACTGATTTGATCTCTTTGCAATCCAAGGAGGTGACAGAATTCCAGCTGAACTCTTTAAAATCCTAAAAGATGATACCGTTAAAGTGCTGCACTCAATATGTCAGCAAATTTGGAAAACTCTGCAGTGGCCACAGGTTGGGAAAAGGTCAGTTTTCATTCCAGTTCCAAAGAAGGGCAATGCCAAAGAATGTTCAGACTACCATACAGTTGCACTTATTTCACATGCTAGCAAAGTTATACACAAAATCCTTCAGGCTAAACTTTAGCAATACATGAACTGAAAACTTCCAGATGTACAAGTTACGTTTCTAAGAGACAGAAAAACCAGAGATGAAATTGCCAACATTTGCTGTATCACAGAGAAAGCAAGGGAATTCCAGAAAAAAAACATCTACTTCTGCTTCATTGACTATGCTAAAGCCTTTGACTGTGTGGATCACAACAAACCATAAGGGAGATAGGGAATCTGGCAGTTGTGTTTGTTTCTTTATTTGTATCTTGCTTGGTTTCAGAAAAGGACTTGAAGCATTACAACAGGTGCCTGGCATCTAGTAAGCCTCCCAGCCATTAAAATGCTGGCCATCATTACCAATTGTAGCTGTGGTAGCACAGTATCATGATCAAGATAAAAAATAAAATGGCAAAAGGAAAATAAGTGGAAAGTGATAACATGAACCCAGGCTTGGTGTACAATACATATGTATAGAGCTTTGTTTGTACAATTGCTCAAAGTGGGCTTTAGTACGTCAACTATACTCCACTAAAGATGTTTTTTTTAAAAGCGGGTTATAGATTTGCTGAGCTTTCTAGAGGCCCCAGAAAATACTGGTTACAAAATTCATATGAGGACTTCCCTGGTGGCACAGTGGATAGGAATTCACCTGTCAGGGCAGGGGACAAAGGTTTGATGTGTCCTCCAGGAAGATTCCACACGCCATGGGGCAACTAAGTCCATGGGTCACGACTATGGAGCCTGTGCTATAGAGCCTGCGAGTTGCAACGACTGACCCTGCATGCCGCAATGACTAAAGCCAGGGTACCTAAAGCTTGTGCTCCACAAGAGAGGCCATGGCAATGAGAAGCTCTTGCAACACAATGAAGAGTAGCCCCTGCTTGCCACAACGAGAGAAAGTCTGCGTTCAGCAATGAAGACCCAGTGCATCCAAAAATAAATTAATTTTTAAAAATTCATATAAGGTTTGGGAGAAAGTTCTCCTGTGAGTTCTCATTAAAATGACATTTTATGATGCCAAGGGTCATATCCTCAACCCATCCCCTAATTCTGAATCCAGTCCAACACAGAGACAGATGGCAAGCAAAGCCCCAGCGGGACAGGATATGCAGCATGGCTACTGTAAATTCAACCAGTTTTCAAGACTCTGTTACAGATTACACATCCGAGTCATAAATGATTTCAATAAGGGGATTAGCTATAACATGTGCCTTTTGGCTCTTTGGGGTTGGTAGATAAATACACAGTAATATCTCTTCTGTGTCAGTTCCAGGGGCCATACACAAAGAATGCAATGGTGGCCCTAGAAATACCTAGCATACAGGGCTTCCCTGGCAGTCCAATGGTTAAGACTCTGCGCTTCCACTGCAGGGGAGCTCAGGTTCAATCCCTGGAGAGGGAATTGGGATCCTGCATGCCATGCAGCTTGGCCAAAAGAAAAAAAAAGAAAAGAAATACCTAGCTGATAAGCAGATGGCTTGAAACAAAACCAGTAGTTATTTATTTATTTGGCTGCATCAGGTCTTAGCTGCTGCAAACTGGATTTTTGTTGCAGTAGCCGTGGTGCACAGATTCAGTTGTCCTGTGGCATGTGGAACCTAGTTCCCCAACCAGGGATTGAACCTTCGTCTCCTGTATTGCAAGGCAAATTCTTAACCACTGCACCATCAGGGAAGTCCCTTGGAGGTTTGTTTGTCTGATTTTTCACATGAGATCTGATCACTAGATTTGGAAAAAGACTGCCTTTTACAGGGGCAATCAAGTTGTTCTGGCTCTCAGCTACTCAATCTCCAGCTTATCTGTCCAGCCTTCTTCCTCTTTTCTCAGATGTCTAGGGCTCAGATTTGACCTCTTTCCCTCCATATTAACATAATATGCTTTTCTTGTTGTTGTTGTTTGGCCACACTGCATGGCTTGCAGGATCCTATCTCCCTGACCAGGGACTGAACCTACGATGGCAGTGCAAGCTCCAAGCCCTAACCACTGGACCTCCAGGGAACCCCCAAGAGTTGGCACATTTGTGCCAAGTAGTCCCATGAGGTATTTTAGTTTTTGCCATTATTCTGGCAGGTGGCTATGGTTGCCCCTATTTTATGCTGAAGAGGTATAAGTTCAGCAATATATGAGGTAGCTGCCCAAGGTTACCTGGTTAGGTAAGAGCTGTTATTATTTCAGCCTGATGGGATTCAATGTCTTTCCTCTTCCCTACACCATGCCATTGTACTCACAAGTCATCCACTGGATGGTCTGATTGAGAATTCCAGCTGAGTTAAACATCAAGACTGCTGACCTTTGGTTTGTATTACTAACATCTTTTTTGAAAACTGTGATTTCATTTGTCTGTCTTTTGTACCTCCTTCTCCAAGGAATCAGGTGGCTTAGAGCTCACTGGCAAATTTTCTCATTTTCCTTGTCCAGGTGGGATCAGAAGATATGACTTAGTTCAGAGCAGCACAATGCTTTCTTAAAATCTCACACCTCCAATGTCACGTTTCCATTTTCTCTTGCCACTGTTGGTTATAAACAAATTTCATAATGCAAATAAAAACAACCGTGAAACACTATTTTTAACTTAAGAAATCTTCAAATATAAATAGTTTGATTATTTATAAGGACTAAGAACTAAGATCCCACATGCTGCAACTAAGACCCAATGAAGCCAAATAAATTAAAAACAAACAAAAAAACCAAAACCTACATGTCCACCAATAGGGGAGCTGATTAAATAAATTATGACCTAAACATATAATGGGGCTTCCCTGGTAGCTCAGTGGTAAAGAATCCGCCCATAATGCAGGAGAACTGGGTTCAATCCCTGGGTGGGGAAGATCCCCTGGAGAAGGAAACGGCAACCCACTCCAGTATTCTTGCCTGGAGAATTCCATGGACAGAGGAGCCTGGTGGGCTACAGTCCATGGGGTCACAAAGAGTCGGACACGAATGAAGCGACTTAGCAAGCACCCTGTCTGGTTTCCTCACTGGAGAAAGTGTGTGTGGTCTTTGAACCAGTGTGGCCTCACACCACTCTTCCTGCCTGGGGTACATGAAGTGAGAATTCATATCCTGTTCTGACTGAACAGTCCTGACTAAATCACTGACTCGTAGAGTGGTCCTGGGAAAGCCCAGCACTTTCTCACAGAAACGACAAGATGGACGCTGATGTCCAGCCCTCTCAAACCTTCAGCCAGGCAGAGCGAGCAGTGTGGCTAAGGACATGGTAGGGGAGGGGAAGAAAGATGGCGCCTGCCAGCTCTGGACCTTCATCTCCCATCGCCCCTCACCCCTTTCACTCACAGCTTCCCGACCCACCCTCTCCTGGGCTGCTCTCCTGCACGTCTGTCTAGTTGCTGCATCCCTAGGGAATGAGAGGACAGCTGCCCACTTCCTCCAGGCTTCCACACTCTCCAAGGACCTTTAGTCGGACTAAGCGCTAGAGCCCAGTGAAAACTGCCCAGAGGGACCCTGAGCAGGAAGAAATGGCCAGTCAGACTGGCCCCTGAGGTTTCCACAGGGTGTGTGAAAGGTTGGGCTGGATGGTAATAGTTTTTGAAAGTAAAAATGTGGTTTTAATTTATCCTTAAAATGGATACTCAACGCCTTTCTCTCTTTGGATGTCTGCAGCTTGCTGCTGCTTCTTTTTTTCAACTTGCTTCTTTTTAAGGTCACAAGAACCTTTTTTTCAGGTGAGGATGGTGTCCATCCTGGGGAGAAATTAGGTGCTTTGGCACAGCCTCCTCAGCCCTGGACTCTAGACATTCATGTCTGTGACACCACACACATGGGTTTAGTTTTGATGGCTTCCATGCTTTAGCTTGGAATTTCCAGAAAAAGTTTTCAAACTCAGAGATGCAGTGTGAGGAGAAGAGGCACATGACCTGGGGCTTTGAGTTCAAATCAGACTCTGACCTACATACACTCAGTTACCCCTAAAATGGGAAGAATACTTCCCTCACAAAAGTGCCCCACAGCCACTGAGATGAGGTCTACAAGGAACCTAGCAAGAAGGTCCGCAGTCAACAGCAGCCCCTTACTATCCTCTCTATGGTGTTCCTGATGTTCCTGTCGCAGAACTGACCTTCTACCAACAGCCGTTTAAAAAAATGAAGCCGTAAAGAATTGGCTGGCGGTCCGGAGGTTAGAATTTTGCGTCAGTTCAATACTGGGTCGGAGAACTAAGATTCCACAAGCCATGCTGCCAAAACCACCACCGCCACAACAAAAGGTAGCAGTACAAACAAACGAACAAACACACACTAGCATTTACTGAACACTTATTATGTGTCAAGCGCACTTAAGGGCTTGCATATATTAATTCATTGAATCCATACAGAAAGCTTTTGAGCTGGCTCGGTTATGTTTGCAAAGAAAGCCAAGGCTCAGAGAAGAGGAATAACAGTCGAGCTGGTTTAGAAACCCAGGCAGTTGGGCTTTGCTTCTCCCCCTGGTCTGGGCACCAGAATCATCAAAACGTCCCCCAGAGTGAACACTAGACAACTCGGCCCTTCTCAGGGAGCAGCTCCAGTTGCAGCTTTCTGCCGGGGTCGAAGGGGTTATTCCCACTGAGACGCCTGCACCCCGGGCTCCTAGAGAGGCCGCGTTGGGGGCGGGAGGAAACTTTGCTTCCGGCGGTGCGGGGGTTTGGGAATCGGGAATCCGGCGCGCTGGCCACCGGTTGCGGCGCTCTCCCCCGCCTCGCCAGGAGTCCCACGGTGGGGCGGATGAGCCCTGGGCGGGCAGAGGGGTAGGGCTCCCCGAAAGGCATCCCTGACCCCCGGGATCTAGAAAGGGGGGACTCTGAGTTGGGGTGGCGAAGGCCTGCCTCTCCAGAACAGATGTCCCCGCGGCGTGCGGGGGGAGGCGCCGGTGAACTTGGCCGCCCCGGGAGGCTTCTGATCTCCCCCGTTGCAGGCTGTCACTTGGAGGCATAGGGTGGGGGGCCGTTTTTCCTGGAAGCGCTAGCCTCCCGGTCCCCCGCCGGCCCCTCCCCGAGACCTCGAACCTTCCAGAGCCCCGGGTAAGAAAGCGCTCGCTCGTTCCTCCCCGCTCCCTATTGCTGGCCGGCCCCTCTCCTCCTTAACTCCACAACTGCCCCGAGAAGCCGGTGATATGGGCCCCATGTTGTAGGCGACTGTTTTATAAAGTCAGTTTATAAATGGGCTTGTCCCAGATCCTCGGGGTCAGGAGCGGAGGCAGGAACGCGCGTCTTGCTTCTCAGGCCCGCGAGCTCAGTACCCGGTCAGCTGGGGCGATGGGTTAGCCTCCGGCTACCTTCTCTGAACCAAGCAGGTCTGAAACCGGCCCCGTTGCCCTTTCTATTTGCGAGATGACTGGGTCATTCTAAGTCAAGTTGGAAGCCCAGTTATTTTTTCTCCTGCCACCCCACTCTGGTTCCCTCATCTTCTTTCCAACTTTTAGTCTTTTTTTTTTTTTTTTTTTAATCTATTAAAGTAAAGCTGTATATGGACTCAAATCAGTTCTCTGTAAGCATGGCATTCAAGGCCAGTTAAAATTTGGCTTCAGCCCATCTGTCTAACCTGGTTTCTCTTGGTTCCCTAAGTAGAGCCCTAAGTAGCAGACTTTCTTTTCAAAATTCGAATTGATGTTTACTTTACCATCAGAAGACTTCATTAAGCACACACACACAGATTTCCAGCTTATGATCCATCAGTAGAGCTGGAAACTGCCCGCCCAGGTTCTTGCCTCCAGCATCTGGTTTGAACCGAGCAGTGCCTGCTCCCTTTTAGGTAGGGCTCTGTTCCCTGTTTACCCTAGTCCCATCCACTCTGAGTCCTCTCCGTCTCTGAGCCAGAGGATCAGCTGTTTTGCTTCCATTGATGTTTTTCCTGGAATGGAGATGCAGGTTTTTGGCTCCTGGGACTCTATCAGTTCAGTTCAGTCACTCAGTTCTGTCTGACTCTGCAACCCCATGGACTGCAGCATGCCAGACCTCCCTGTCCATCACCAACTCCCCGAGCTCACTCAGACTCATGTCTATCGAGTCCGTGAGGGCGTCCAACCATCTCATCCTCTGTTGTCTCCTTCTCCTCCCACCTTTAATCTTTCCCAGCGTCAGGATATTGTCCAAGGAGTCAGTTCATCGCGTCAGATGGCCAGAGTATTGGAGTTTCAGCTTCAGCATCTGTCCTTCCAATGACTATTCCAGACTGATTTCCTTTAGGATGGACTGATTGGATCTCCTTGCAGTCCAAGGGACTCTCAAGAGTTTTCTCCAACACCACAATTCAAAAGCATCAATTCTTCGGCGCTCAGCTTTTTTATAGTCCAACTTTCACACCCATACATGACTATTGGAAAAACCATAGCTTTGACTAGATGGACCTTTGTTAGCAAAGTAATGTCTCTGCTTTTTAATATGCTGTCTAGGTTGGTCATAATTTTTGTTCCAAGGAGCAAGCATCTTTTAATTTAATGGCTTCAGTCACCATCTGCAGTGATTTTGGAGCCCAAGAAAATAAACTCTCTCACTGTTTCCATTGTTCCCCCATCTATTTGCCATGAAGTGATGGGACCAAATGCCATGATCTTAGTTTTCTGAATGTTGAGCTTTTTAAGCCAACTTTTTCACTCTCCTCTTTCACTTTCATCAAGAGGCTCTTTAGTTCGTCTTCTCTTTCTGTCATAAGGGTGGTGTCATCTGCATATCTGAGGTTACTGATATTTCTTCCGGCAATCTTGATTCCAGCTTGTGCTTCATCCAGTCCAGCATCTCACATGATGTACTCTGCATAGAAGTTAAATAAGCAGGGTGACAGTATACAGCCTTGATGTGTTCCTTTCCCAATTTGGAACCAGTCTGTTATTCCATGTCCAGTTCTAACTGATGCTTCTTGACCTGCATACAGATTTTTCAGGAGGCAGGTAAGGTAGTCTGGTATTCCGATCTCTTTTAAGAATTTTCCAGTTTGCTGTGATACAGTCGAAGGCTTTGGCATAGTCAATAAAGCAGAAATAGACATTTTTTCTGGAACTGTCTTGCTTTTTTGATGACCCAAGAGGTGTTGGCAATTTGATCTCTGGTTCCTCTGCCTTTTCTAAATCCAGCTTGAACATCTGGAAGTTCACAGTTCACAAACTCTTGAAGCCTGGCTTGGAGAATTTTGAGCATTATTTTGCTAGCATGTGACACGAGTGCAATTGTGCGGTAGTTTGAACATTTTTTGGCATTGCTTTTCTTTGGGATTGGAATGAAAACTGACCTTTTCCAGTCCTGTGGCCACTGCTGAGTTTTCCAAATTTGCTGGCATATTGAGTGCAGCACTTTCACAGCATCATCTTTTAGGAGTTGAAATAGCTCAGCTGGAATTCCATCACCTCTACTAGCTTTGTTGGTAATGATGCTTCGTAAGGCTCACTTGACTTCACATTCCAGGATGTCTGGCTTTAGGTGAGTGATCACCATTGTGGTTATCTGGGTTATGAAGATCTATTTTGTAAAGTTCTGTGTATTCTTGCCACCTCTTCTTAGTATCTTCTGCTTCTGTTAGGTCCCTACCATTTCTGTCCTTTATTGTGCCAATCTTTGCATGAAATGTTCCCTTGGTATCTCTAATTTTCTTGAAGAGATCTCTCATCTTTCCCATTCTATTGTTTTCCTCTATTTCTTTGCATTGATCACTGAGAAAGACTTTCTTATCTCTCCTTGCTATTCTTTGGAGCTTGCATTCTAATGGATACATCTTTCCTTTTCTCCTTTGCCTCTAGCTTTTCTTCTTTTCTCAGCTCTTTGTAAGGCCTCCTCAGACAACCATTTTGGCTTTTTTGCATTTCTTTTTCTTGGGGATGGTCTTGATCACTGCCCCACGTACAATGTCACGGACCTCTGTCCATAGTTCATCAGGCACTCTGTCTATCAGATCTAGTCCCATGAATCTGTTTGTCACTTCCACTGTATAGCACCTAGAGCCACTGATTCTTTGCAACCCCATGGACTGTAGCCTGCCAGGCTCCTCTGTCTATGGAATTCTCCAGGCAAGAATACTGGAGTAGGTAGCTGTTCCCTTCTCCAGGGGATCTTCCCAACCCCGGGGTCAAACCCAGGTCTCCAGCATTGCAGCCAGATTCTTTACCAACTGAGCTACTAGGGAAGCCCATGTCTCTTATCAAAAGGACTCAAATAGAAAGTAAACCCAGAGGGACCTGTTCGCAAAGAACACAGAGAGAGACTTCTCTGGTGGTCTGGTGGTTAAGACTCCCTGCTCCAATACAGGGGGCATGGGTTCAGTCCCTGGTGGGGGAAGTATGGTCCTACATGCCACATAATGCAGCCAAAAAATAATAAGGACAACAGGAAGTATGCGCCCAGCCTCCTTCACACTTTTCCTTTTCTTTCTTGGACTCTATTTCCATTTGAATTTTCCACTTGCCCTACAGAAACACTCATATCCAGCTAGATTGCCTCACAGCCTCTCAGATGAACCATATCTTTGCAGTATCTTCTCCAGTGAGTAGATTCTGTTTAGCAGTGTCCACAGCTAGTCCTATTCCATGAAACCTTCCCCGACAACCACACATCCAACCACCTCCATCCATCTCAGCAGTATTTCTGGAGGCTGGGCACCGGGTTAGATGAGTATGACTAAGCCCCCACTGTTTCTTCCCTCCTCTAGATTTCTATGGCTGCTCCTGAATCAATGTCTTAGACAGCATCTCACACATGGTAGGCGGTCAGTAAATAACTGTGCTTATGCTTAGCTGTGTCTGACTCTTTGCAACCCCGTGGACTGTAGCCCACCAGGTTCCTCTGTTCATGGGATTTTCCAGGCAAGAATACTAGAGGGGTTTGCCATTTCTTCCTCCAGGGGATCTTCCGGACTCAGGGATCAAACCTGAGTCTCCAGTGTCTCCTGCATTGCAGATGAATTCTTTACCTGCTGACCCATCAGGGAAGCCCCAATAAGTAATTACCAGCTAGTAGATGGCCCAGTCATACCTGTCTTATTCCCCTGGTTGAACTGTAAGATCTTTGAGGATGGGGTCCAAATGGGATCTGTCTTCACTTCCCTAGCAACCATTACTGTCCCTGCACACAGCAGACACCTGGTTATGGCTAAGGAAATAAGTGTCATAAGGAGATGCCCCAGGCAAAAAATAAGTATCAAATTTCAGCCCAGGCCCAAGGCTGGAGGCAGCACCCCCTGCTCACCACGTCCTAGTGCTGCAGAAGAATGGAGAGGCAGCCCCAGAGAAGAGAGAACAGAGGCTTACTCAGTCCTGACAGCCAGGAGCGCGTCACAAACCCCTGGACCAGGAGGCTTTGCTCGAAATTCAGCTAAAGTTACATCTCTAACCGAGCTGTATCCATGTGACCTTGTGAGTGAAACCCAGCCTGATTCTGATTCTGAATTCCAAGCTCTAGAATTAACAACAATGGTTCACATGTACCGTAGCTCCCCATGAGTCAAGCCCTGCCTCGTGCTTCACACCCATGGCCTTCAAGCCCCACTAGGGTCATGGCATCAATACCGTATCTCCTCTTTACAGAGAGATGGCAGAGGCTCTAATGCCTGTTTAACTCTCCTGAAGCCACAGGGTAACAGGCTGAGCCAGGAGCTAAGTCTATCTGGGCTGATTCCAGGGCTTCTGAGCTTAGCACTGTGCTCCTTCCAAACATCTGAGGCTTTATTTAATACCACAGAACTTTACACTTCAGTATAGTTAAAATGGTAAATTTTATTTTATGTGTATCTTAACTGAGTTTTTAATTGAGGAACCCAGGGACTTAAACAGATGAAGAACACCAGGGACATCCCTAGGAGTCCTTAGTGGTTAGGGACCACTTCCCTAGTGGTTAGGACTCCATCCTTCACTGCAGGGGGCATGGGTTCCTTTCCTGGTCTGGGAACTAGGATCCTGCATGCTGCACAGTGCAACCAAAGAAAATTTTTTAATTAAAATAAAACCTGCCCTCACAGAAGTTAAAGTCTAAGGAAGACATAAAAACAAAATAACAAAGTGGGGAAGGGAAACTGGGAAGTGTCCTCATCAGGGAGCATGTTGCTGTTTTGTAGAGAGAAGCCAGGGGTATTTCTCTGAGAAGATGAGCTTTTATGTAAAAAACTGACAGGAAGCAGATGTGTAAAACTGCCTGTCTTCTGCTCCCTCCAAAAACTCCAGAAAGAAGACAATCTAGACTGAGGAAATCGACCTGTGCTATTTGTTAATTCTTCAAGCATTCCAGTAGGGGAGAAAAAACAACTTTCAGGAGGGGTGAAGTTTATTTTTTTTGAAGTTTATTCTTTAAAAAAAAAATTTTTATTTGACTGTGCTGGGTCTTAGTTGTGGCATGTGGAATCTAATTCCCTGACTAGGGATTGAACCCAGGGCCCCTGCATTGGGAGTGTGGTCTTAGCCAGTGGACCACCAGGGAAGTCCCAAAGTTGATTCTTTTCCTTCTCAGCCTTCCCTTGTTCTTTTTGATTTTGCCATAGATCATTTCTCGCTTCTCCAACCTCCTGCAAGATTCACCTCGATTCTGCCTCGTCTGTCCTTCCCTTGACTGGCCAACTCCATCCAGAGTGGCCAATGAAATGAGGTGGTAGAGGCAGTGGGTGAGCAAGTGGTCAAGGGGAACCAGCCTGTTTCCTTCCATGATGGGGACCACGCAGAGCGTGAAGGGGAGGTGGGGGCAGGAGGCGGGCAACCCTGGAGGTGACACAGTTGGAGATTCAAGAAACATCTCCAGGGGCAGATGGCCCGGGACAGTGGCCCAGATCCCCTCAGAGCAAGAGGATTAAACACACAGAACCTAGAGAAGAAGCAAAGGCACATGTTGGTTGGTTTTGGTTTTTTTCTTGGTATGTCTCTTCTGTTATGACAGCTGAATTGAGATAGAATTCAAATACTGTATACTTCACTTACTGAAAGTGGACCATTCTGTGATTTTTAGTCTGTGATTTTGTACTCAACACAAAGTTGAGCAACCGTCACCTTAAGTTTAGAACATTTTCATCACTCCTCAAATCAACTTCATATCTATCAGGAGTCACTTCTTGAGCCCCTGATAAATCTCCCACCCTGCCCTTCCACTCCCACCCCTCACACCCTGACCTCTTCCACTGTAGGCACTCACGTACTTTCTGTCTCTGTAGATTTGCCTGGTCTGGACATTTTGTGTAAATGATCCACTTTGGTTTTGATTTTAGTTGGCTTTTTTTTTCCCGCCTTTTTTTTTTTTTTTTTTGGAAGGTGGGTGGGTGACCACTGAAGAGTCTTACAAATGTGGGTTTGGAACATTAGAAGCTGAGAAGCTCTTTTGGGGAGACAAAGGTGACAGAAAAGAAAAGCAGAAAAGAGAAATAATTTTTTTTTATTTTTTTAAATTTTATTTATTTATTTTTGTGCTGAATCTTCGTTGCTGCACTGGCTTTTCTCTAGTTGCAGTGAGTGGGGGCTACTTTTCCTTGTTTGGTGCAAGGGCTTCTCGTTACAGTGACTTCTTTTGTTGAACAGCAAATGCTCTAGGGTCCACAGGCTTCAGTAGTTGCAGCACGTGGGCTCAATAGTTGGGTTACTGGACCCCACAGCACAGGCTCAGTAGTTGTGACACATGGGCTTAGTTGCTCCTCAGCATGTGGGATCTTTCAGGATCAGGGATTGAACCTGTGTCTCCTGCACTGGCAACCGGACTTTTTACCATTGAGCCACCAGAGAAGCCCTGTTTTATTTTTTTATTGCTCTATTTCTCCTTTGTTTTTAAGACACCTCAGATGTCAGGAAGAGAGAAAACCTAAGTAAATGAAAGTGAGGAATGCTATAAATTAATATGTCTGCTTTTATTTCTGTGAACAATTTCTTTACCTGTTTTTGCACAGCTGTGCCTTCCCTTTGCCAATACTGTAACATGTAAAGAAACCAGTCATGGAGTCAAGTCAGGAAACCTGGTTCCTCCTATTAGCAGCCTGACTCAGCTACTCTCAAGTTCTCTCTTCTGTAAAATGAGGGGCTTAAAAGATTATTTCACCCTTTTCTCCAACATCATCTCCTGAGTGGCAGGCAGTCAGCCTTTTTGACATCTGTTCACAGTCCCTATTTTCTTTTTAGGTGCCATCATAGACTTTTCCTCTATTCCTGGAATTTCTAGGTATAGAATGTAAGGAGGATGAGAAGATAGCAATGTAACTTGCTTAAAATTTATATACTAGGGCAAACATTTATGAAGAATTTTACACGTGCTACTTGGGCTGTTTCACACTAGTAAGGAACACTAGAAGGGACCTTAGAGAACATCTAGTCTAATCCCTTCACTTCAGTATACGGAAACAGGCCTAGAAATAGGATATAACTAGTGAATGCCAGAGCGGGCCCAGTTCTGTAGCTTCCCGATGCCTATTCATTTACATTAGAGGAAGTCGAAGTCCAGGGGCTTCCATGAAGGACAGGGCCTACCAATCGAGGCAGGCTCGTTGATCAGCTAGAGTCCACTCCCTCTTTTAACAGCGGTTTAGAAGAGGTGCAGTCTCGGCCTGTTTTCTCGCAATTTACTGGGTCTGGATCCAGACCTCCGGGCTTGCACTGTAGCATGAATGAATGTGATCGTAGAGGTTCTGCCAGCAGAGGCACCTCTCCCTGCGTCAGGCCCGGGCGATTACTCCTGGGGAGGATTAGGTGTCCTGGCCTCTGAGGTCCCCTTCCCAGGCAGGCGTCTTCTAGGTCCCCGCGTAACCCCAGCCTGGGGTGCGGCATAATTGGGTTGGGGGCGTGGCCAAACAGCTGCAAACCAATCCCAGGCCCCACCGTAGGTAGGGGCGGGAGGTCCGCTCCCCGCCCCTCCCGTTTTCCTCTCAGCTGCTGGAATGCTGGGTGGTGACCTAGGCAACCACCTTAGCTTGGCGCCCACCTGCCAAATCCGCTTCGTCCCGCCCCTCTTGGAACAACCAATCGGGAAGCGAAGTCCTTTAAGGGGCAAAAGAAGAAAAAGGACGGCGATTTTGATTGGCTGATTGGAAGAGTCAAGTACAATCTCTGGCGTGACCCTGGGGCGAGGCTCTGGGATCTCGCCCAATTTGGAAAAGGTGAGCTAGGGACATACACTTTTGAGCTAGCAGAGAATGAGCTTTGGAGAACTGAAAATTCGGTGTTTCCAGTTCGAGGTAGCTTCTCTCCTAGGTGTAGGAGAAGACAGTGGGAGTCCAACAGCCACCCTGTATAGTTCTACTTCTTGGTAGTATTGCGAAGAATATAGGGATTTAATGTTTAAATTTAACATTTATTGAGCACCTGCCGGGTGCCAGACACTGGTCTAAATGAACAAATCAGTTTCCTGCCTTGGAGCTTGTATTCTAACAAAGGTAACGACAAGGCAATGTGGGGGAAAAGTAGAGCAAGTTAAGAGAGAGCAGGTTGGGGCTTCCCCGGTGGCTCAGTAACTCAGCGACTACTGAAGTCCCTGCGCCCTAGAGCCTGTACTCTGCAACTAGATAAGTCACCGCAGTGAGAAGCGCACACACTGCAACTAGAGAAAAGCCCTGGCAGCAAAAGACCCAGCACAGCCAAAATTCAATAACATTATATTTTTAAAAAAGAGGGAGCAGATTACATCGTTAAATAGGTGGCCAGTTTGGACACCCGTGCCAAAGTGAGATCTGAACAATGAACTGAAGGAAGCAAGAAGGTTAGCCAGTGGGCTAGCTGGGAGGGCATCCAAGGCAAGAGGGAACATCTGATTGGTGTTACTGAAAAACAGCCAGGAGAAGAGTGTTGCTGGAGAGTGTGAGTGGCAGGAGAGTAGGGCGGGGGCCGGGGGTAGGGGGGCGGGGATTGAGGGGCAAGGGAGTGCAGATCTTACAGGGTCTTGTGTGCTTGTTTTGAAATAGGGAGCCACCGCAGGGTTTCTATCAGAAGAGTACCATCACGTGGCTTATATTTAAAAATAGCCCTTCTGGGGAATTCCCTGGTGGTCCAATGGTTAGGGTCCTGAGCTTTCACTGCTGAGGGCAAGTATTCAATACCTGGTTGGGAAAATAAGATTCCTAAGATCCCTTAAGCCGAGAGGCCAAAAAAAACTTAACAAAACAATTTTGGCTTCAATCAGTAACTAATCGAAGGGGCAAGGATGGAAGCAAGGAGATCTGCTAGAAGGTAACTGCAATAATGCATGTTCGTGTGAAGGAGATGATGACAGTTTGGTCTGGACCAGGGTAGTGGTGGCACAAGAGGTGACTAGTGGTCAGATTCTGGATGTA
Source organism: Muntiacus reevesi (assembly GCF_963930625.1). Taxonomy (NCBI): domain Eukaryota; kingdom Metazoa; phylum Chordata; class Mammalia; order Artiodactyla; family Cervidae; genus Muntiacus; species Muntiacus reevesi. The sequence continues at coordinate 205,179,248 of NC_089250.1, forward strand.
TTTTGAAGGTAGAGCCCAAATGATTTCCCAAAAGACTAGAAATGGAATGTGAGATAGAGACGGGAATTAATCACTCTAAGGATTTTGGATTGAATGACTGAAGGAGGACTTGCCATCAGTTTATATAGAAAAAGCCCGGGGTGGAACAGACTTGGGGTCTTGGAAAAATCAGTATTTATAGATGGGGTTTTTCAGTCAGAGAAACAGGTGTGCCCAAAGCACATAACAGAGTTCCTTAACTCAGTCAAGGGTCAAAAAAGCTTCCTCTCATAACCTATGATGGAAAATACTTAAAAAAATAATATATGTGTATTTGTATAACTAAATCACCTTGCTGTGCACCTAAAACATTGTAAGTCAACTATACTTCAATTAAAAAATATATAAAGAATGTCCTATGGGGGAAAAAAAAAGCTTCCTCTCACCCCAGTGATTCTCTAATCAACGACGAGGTCATATTAGGATCACTTGGGAAATATTTTTGCTCTAAACCACCGGGGCAATCTACTCTACTAAATCTTGATTATGGTGAAGGGCAGGGGAAGGAGTGGTGGCTACCAGTCAGTCCAGCAAGGAAAGACTGAGCCTCATAAGACAGAAGGAGAGATGGGTATCTACTCTCTAGTAAAGAGCTCATCTTGTGGAACAACTATTTCCTTCCCTCAGGTTGGAATTTGGCCATCAGGGGATAGGAGCCCTAACCACTGGACCACCAATGAATTCCCCACAATACCTTCTAAAGTTCTGCATGAAGAAGCATTCTGTTTACCAAATGTTTACTGGACAGAGAAAAAGAAAGAGGTTCTTAGAGAACGTTTCTCCACAAGAGAGGCCTTCAATACCAGGAATGGTTAGCCAGGAAACATAAAAATGATTATAACACTGAATTCTGGCTTTATTGAGCACTTGCCTTCTAAGCAGCATTCGAAATGCTTTCTATTCATCAACTCATATAAGCCAACAACTATACAAGGGACAGGGAAATACCTTTTTTTTTAATTTTCTTTAAAGGTTTACTGAAGGGCCAACCAAAGAGAATAGGCAGCTTTTGCTTAAAAAAACCTGAACTTGAAGATACCATTATTAGCTCCATTTTGCAGGTTTGGAATCTAAGCTGAGAGATGTTGGTTGGGGTGTGAATCCAGGTTGTCTGGACTCCAGAATGTGAGTGCTTAACATCACTCTCTGAAAGCCACAGTTTCAGACTACCCTGGTGGCCAGGGGGTTAAGAATCTGCCTGCCAAGGCAGAGGACACGGGTTCCATCCCTGATCCCCCATGCAGAGGAGCAGCTAAGCCCATATGTTGCAACTACTGAAGCCCGTGAGCCCTAGAGCCTCTGTTCCACAACAAGAGAAGCTGCCAAGATGAGAAGCGAACACACCATAACTAGAGAGTAGCCCCTGCTCACTGCAACTAGAGACAGCCTGAGTGCAGCAATGAAGACAGAACAGCCAAAGATAAATTATTTTTAAAAGGTATAGTTATACAACATAGTAAATCAACTATACTTCAATAAAAAATTAAATAAAAAATAAAAACTGTATTTCATAGTGAAGGGGCTTAATTTCTTCTGTATTAAATAACAACAAAGATCCATTCAATAAAATATTTAGTAACACAAGCAGAAACATGAAAAACGGTTTTATTGGAAATATTCTAACACGTGTTCTGAACAAATAACCAAAAAATAAATAAGGACATAAAAAGATAGGAACAGATGAAATTTTGACCTTGAAAACAAATAGTGTACCTTCATTTCAAGTTTCATGGACAGTGACAAACTTCAATAAATATTAAACGACAGAGAATATTTTGGTAAATTTTGAAAAGTGGAAATTCTAGAAGTCAGTCTCAGATCAAAATGCAGTACAACTAACAGTAATATAAAACACACCACTCAGAAACTGAAAACCATAAATAACATCTCAAATTACCCTTAGGACAAGAAGTAAATCAAGAATAAAAAGCAAACTATTTTGGGATAATGATAATCATAATAAAAGGATACAGTCAAAGCTACCTGCAGAGGCGAAATTAACAGCATTCAATGCCTTTAGTGTCAAAAAAAGAGAAAAAAACGAATGAATTAAGCATGCAAGTTGAGATCTCTGAAGAGTATAAAATACTCCCCTACTCCCCAAATGGGAAATACTTGAAGTAGAAAACGGAAAAAAAAGAACGCCCAGAAGCCCAAGAGGAGGAGAGATGTACCTTCTGGCCTGCGGACAGGGAAGCACCTTGGTGCTCCACATGAACTTGGCCCCTGACCTGTGCTCTTGAACATCCCCCTTCTCGCTCCGCCTGACATGCTCATCCACTCCCAAGGCCTCAGCATGCTTCAGCCCCTTCCCTGCGTCAGCACCGCAGCTCCTACGCCTTGTGCCTCTCTGGCGGCATCTACACGTGCCCTACAATAAATCCTCTCCACCTGAGACCCCCTTTCTAGCAGATGTGAGATCTTCGGAACAGGAGCATGTCCTCCTCATCGTCATATCCTCAGGGCCTGGGATGTGGTGGGTCCTTGGCTGAATGGAAGCGTGAGCAGGGGGGCTCAAGCACGGATTCCCGAGTTGTATTTGGTCCCAAGCTGCTTCTGCTCCCCCGCTGCCCCGTCACAGGCCCCAAGCCTATGTCATGAGGCCTGGAATGAATTATTCCCATGGTCAGAGAACTAGCAAAGGAGGATCTGCCTGCTGGGATATTTAGTCAACCAATAATGACTGTACTGACAATGTCAATAAAACATGAGGATGTGGGACTTTGATTTTTTTTTTCTTATTTCCTCTTTCACTGCATAATCCTCTATCCTCAAGGCCCTATTCAAACACCATCTTCCCCAGGCGAACCTTTCCTGACTTCTCCAACCAGAAACAATCTTGCCTTTTCTGGGCTTCCAGGGCACCTGCCCCTCCCTCTGGTCTCTTGAAATGCCCACCTTTGGCTGTCTGTGTCTCCATCCAAATGGGCAGCCGACACCGTCTAGGCAGAACTGCAGGTCCGCCACACAGCACCACCCCTGGTAAGAGGAGGATGCACTGAGATGTTCTTCCTGGCACAACCCACCTTCCCCTGCATGAGTGGGGGTGGGGAGGGGACAGCACACCAGTTTAAATGGGCAGCTTGCCTAGATGACAGACACCATGCTAAACTCAAAGCAGACTCCCACAAACCTCGGAGACCATCCCCTGCACATTTTACGCTGCACCTGGCTCAAAAGGTTCACCCCCACCCTCATCCCCCAGCAAGAAAAACTCTCCAGCCAAAAACGAGGCAAGGAGATGGGAGTTTGCCGTCACGTTACCCGGGGGTTGCTCAGAGCAGCTGGGCAGATGTTTTGATCATCTTGTTTGTGCCCGGATGGACAAGGAGAGGGCCTTCAGGCACAGGTCTCCATCTGAGTGAGCTCCAGGGGCAAAAGAGAAGCCGATTTACTTTAGAAAGAACCACAGCGTGACTACAGTCACGACCCTCCAACTCATCCCCACTTGGCTCCCGGAACAATCTTTCTAAAACTCGGATCATTCCCTGTCACTCAGTCCCCTACTTGGAACCCTTCAATGCATCCCAGGAACCTTCAGGATATGGCCTGACATTCCAGCCTCCATGGGATCTGACCCCAAGGACCCGTCCACTGCCATCTCCAGCCGTGCACCCCTCCAGGCCCCCAAACAGCAAACTCCCTTAGGATTCCCCGGTCTGGTCCCTCTCTCTCCTCCACCTTTCTCTCTCACAGCATTTCATCCAGGACCGTGGATTCAGAAATCATTCATCTGTAGCAGGGCCAGATTTTCTTCTGGTCTGGACTGCTCATGTCAGCTCCAGAACAGTATAAGCCATTGTCTACTGACATCCTCACTTAGATGTCAAACACATCTCAAGCTCGACTGTCTGAAAGACCCTTCCCACCTGATCCTCTTACGCAGCTTGTCTTCCCCGCATCAGTAAACTCCACCATCCACTCAGCTGCTTCAGCCACTCCTGACTCCTCTTTCTCAGATGGCTCACACATTCACCCCACCCCCACCCCACTAAGTCCTGTGGATTCTACCACCGAAGTTTCTCAAACATCCATCTATTCTTTCCATCCATCCGGTATGTCACCGCCCCAGTCTAAGCCATATCTCCCTCCTGGATCACACAAGAACTTCCCCACAGGGTCTCCCTACATCTGAGCCCCTACAACACACAGTCACACAGCCAAAGGTGGTCATCTGTGTAAACAGAAGCACGTTACTCCAGTGAATTGGGGATAACAACCAGGCTTCTAGTTTTAAGGGGCTCCCACTGGCCAAATCTGGGGCAATCTGAGCACCAAGATAAGTAAGGCTCATAACTATAAGATTATTGGAAAATAAAAGAAATCTTAAAGTCCTTATTGATAATAAATATTAAATAAGTAGGCAGAGGAATGTCAAGTGGAAGGAGTCCTGGAGTTGACATTACCATTTTGTAACCATCATGATAAAGACTTATCTGATTCAGGTAAGAATCAGAAAGAGATAGTCAATTTCATCTATTTAATAATCTAGGGAATAGGACATCAGCATGGTAGTCATATAGGCTTCCCAAGTGGCTCAGTGGTAAGGAATCTGCCTGCCAGTGAAGGAGACATGAGTTTGATCTCTGGGTCACGAAGATCCCCTGGAGAATGGCAACCCATTCCAGTATTCTTGCCTGGGAAATCCCATGGACAGAGGAGCTTGGTCTATGGGGTCACAAGAGTTGGACGCGACTTGGCAACTAAAACAACAATATGGTGGTCATGTATCTCCGTGACGGCTTGTCAGTTACAAGGGAACTTTTTTTAACTAGAGATTGGAGAAATAGGACAAAATTAAAATCACTAAGGAGAAGCAGACAGACATTGTACGCCTCTTGTTGTCACACTGAGAAGGAAACAACAACATTTATGCAGTCTTACAGCCAGGAATTCTTAACCCATGTATGATCATGAAGAAACAGTAGACAACGCTCAAACGAGAAACATTCTATTAAAGCGGAAGACTGCAATTTTCCACCACGTCAATGTCATAAAAGACAAGGCTTGGAGGTGGTAGGGAGGTTCAAGAGGGAGGGGACATAGGTATACCTATGGCTGATTCATGTTGCTGTATGGCAGAAGCCAACACAATATTGTAAAGCAATTATCCTTCAATTAAAAATAAATTAAAAAAGAATTTTTAAAGATAGAAAGAAGACAAAGGCTACTATTCCAGATCAAAGGAGACTAAGGAGAAATGACAATTTAATACATCATTTCTAACCTGGATTCTGGACTATGTGGGAAAATACTACATCAAGGACATTATTGAGATAATTGACAAAGTGGATGGTAAATGAGATACCATATTGCATCGATGTGAAATTTAGTGAAGTGGATAACTTTACTGCATGGAGGCAGGAAACACTAAGTATTTAAGGGTAAAGGAGGACTTCCCTGGTGGCTCAGAGGTAAAGAATCCGCCTGCAAAGCAGGAAACTTGGGTTCCATCCTTGGGCTGGGAAGATCCCCTGGAGAAGGAAATAGCAACCCACTCCAGTATTCTTGCCTGGGAAATCCCATGGACAGAGAAGCCTGATGGGCTACAGTCCATGGGGTCACAAAAGAGTTGGACGAGACTTAGTGACTAAACAACAACAACAACAACCAGGGCAAAGGAACAAGATGTATGCAACTGATTCTCAAATAGTTCCGAATAAAAGTCCCATGTATATACTATATATATATAGACAGAACAAGGAATTTTAACAGAAGCTTTGAGTAAAGGACATACAGATGCTCTTCGTACTTTTCTGTAACTTCAAAATTATTTCCAAATAAAAAGTTAAGCCAAGAAACCCAGGCTCCTTGCATGGCCCACAAGGCACCTGCCGCCATCCCCATTCAGCCAGGCCAGTCTTGTGTCGGCCACATGTCCCAGCATACTCAGCTCCATGGACGCGAGCTGCCTTTCAGTTTTCCCAATGCACCAAATTCTTGCCCACTCTGGGCCTGTGTGCAGCACCCTACTGTTAACTTCTAAGTGGAGTTCTGTTCCCTCAACTCGATTCTCAGGAATATAGTAACTGTCCCTTTCTCAAAATGGCCTTTGAGCTCCCCACCCTCCAACCCAGTATAGAGTTCTTTCATAGCACACTGAACATTTTCTTCACGATAATTGTCACCGTTGGTGAGTCTGTATTTGGGGAGGATTGCGTGAGGTCCATCTTCTCTAGTGGCCTGAAAGTTCCCTGAAGCTAGGGGTCCTGTCTGTTTCATTCATGAATGTTTCCTCCACTTCCGTTCCTAGACCCTGCCAACTGCCAGGCACTAGCAGACAGTTGATTAAATGATGCAATCCACCGTGCAAGTTCACCCCCGAACCATTGGCAGCTCTCAGAGCACACACCTCACAGTCTCTCTGTAGCCCCAAGAACTGACTCAAGAGGCTTTGTCTGGGAAGGCTTCTGGGGTTGGCTCTTCAGCCCCACAACAGTGTTTGAAACTAGGAGGCCATGGTAAGAAGGAGGGGGAACTCAGGAGGAGCGACATGGTAAGGGGGAGAGGATTAATTCAGTTGGGAGCCTGGAAAATCAGAGAGGATATCAAGGAGGCAGTTGGCTACATCAGGCTGGTGCTCAGAGGGGCAGTCTGGATTAGAAGGAGAGATGAGGAATTCCCTGGTGGTCCAGTGGTTAGGACTCTGCGCTTTTACTGCCGAGGGCCTGGGTTCGATCCCTGGTCAGGGAACTAAGATCCCACAAGCCACACGGCACAGTCAAAGAATTAAAAAAAAAATAGAAGATATGTTCGGCAGTTGAAGCTGTGGACTTTAAGACCTCTCACAGTTCTGTACAAAAGAAAAAGAGTCCAAGGATGGGGCCCAGAGAACCTGGACTTAAGGGCTAAGCAGAGGAAAACATCTCTGGAAGCAAAGAAACATTGTCCAGAAAAATAGGTATAATATCATGAGAGTTGTCACAGAAGGTGAGAGAGGCCCCTTGAGGCACTGAATCCCATACATCTATGTTTCCTTCTTCATGATCAAGCTCAGCATCTGGCACCTGGTGAGCTGAGGAAGCCTGGCGGAGGCTAGGGGTTCGGACTTTCTGAATCCTGACTCCACAACGGCTGTGTGACTTTGGGCGACAGACTTAACTTTCCCAGACTCCAGGCCCTCAGCTGCAGAACAGGACTCATGCTAGTATTTACTTTATGGGGCTGCTCTCAGAATTTCCCGAGGCCATCTTTGGAGAGCCCTTTGATCCATGTTTGACCTACCATCTAGGGATGGATGAAAGTACAGACACAGCAGGAACAGGGTGGCTGGTTCTGACTAATAGGATTGTTTCTTAAGCTCAGCCAATAACAGGGCTTCAAACAATGGTCAAATAGCCCCCTCACCACTTTCTATTCCATGTCCCCATCTCTTGATTTGATCCCTATTAAACAAACCTAAGGTGGGTAGGCTCTGTTTAATAATGTCCTCTTTCTAAAGCCTCCTTCTGAAAACTGGCTTTGCCTCCAAATCCCTATCAGATGACGCTGGAGTTTGCCTACCTGATTGCAACTAAACCTTCTTTTTCAGGTAATGATGGTGATATTGCCTCCTCAACACAGCTACCTTCTGTGGGTACAGGTAGGTATTCTCAGGCTCCTTCCTGGGAGAAACCACTGAGGTTAGCCAGTAGCTTCTGGTCATCTCATCTCTGAAGGAAAGGCAAGTGGATGACCATTTCACAGCTTAGAAAGCACTTCCACACCGTAACCTCCCTTTCATCCTCACAACTGCCCTGTGAGGTAGATACAGCAGATAATAACTACATAGGTCCACACCTATCAAGCATTCACAGCGTACCATGCTTGTGTGAAGCGTTTTCATAGATGATCTCATTGAAACTCGCCAAAATTCTATGAAATGGGTTCCATCAGTTTTTTGTGTTTTTTTTTTTTTCTTTTTTTTTGCCATTTTACAGAAGAGAAAAAGTGGGGCTCAGAGTGGTTAGACCTTGCCCCGGATCAAAGAGGTAGTAAATAATGGATTCAAACCTTAGCCCGTCTGACTCCAAAGCCACATTGTTAACCTTCCGTCTTCAGTACTGCCTCACAAAGCAACTGCATTATCTCCCAGGTATCATTCTATCCATTAGATCGAAGCTCAGAGAGGTAACGTGACTTGTCCAAGGTCTCACAGCCAGGAACTGGCAGAGCTGGAATCCATAACTGGCTTTTCTGGCCCTAAGGCTCCTGAAAGGGTGAAGCTTCATGAGTGGACTTTACTGTATATGAGATAATTATTTCCACAGCAGATCTGCCTTGCCAGTCCCGCTCAGCTTAGAAGAGTGTTTTGATGCAGAAGTCTTTCCCAATCACGTGAGAACAAATGCTTAACAATAAACATCGAGGTGTTCCTGGTTCGAAGAACTCCACTGATGTCAAGTAGAAAGCACAAGAAGGAAACTGACGGAGTCCAAGGTTAAGGTAGACATTTCTGGAACTTAGAATGGGAGTACATAGGAGAGAATGGGTCACAGTCTAATGACTTTTTTTGGTAGCTGTTGCCATATTAAAACATATTTGTGGGAATTCCCTGGAGGCCCAGTAGCTAGGACTCCATGCATTTACTGCCGTGGGTCTGGGTTCGATCCCTGGCAAGGGAACTAGGATCCCACAAGTCACTAAAAACAACAAACAAAAAAAGATATTCATGGCCCCATCTGCTGTTATCAGTGAGACATTCTCACAAATTAAAGTAAATAACCTGTTTAAATGTATTGCATATCCTATACAAATCCTATGAATGATGTGCTGAGAAAAAGTTTTAGACACAAGTCTTTAAATTGGCAATTTCAACACGATTTGTGTAGTGCAGTTGATCTTGTTGAAGGTTTAAAACATTTTGTTTTCCTAACCCTAGCCAGTAATGTTCTCTGGTACTTTCCTGGTTTTGAATATTTGCTATAGCCTATAATTCTTTGGAACTGCTACTAAAAGTGTATTTCTTATTTATTATAAAAAGATACAGAAAGTTAGGAAATATACAGAATAATATGATTCCAGGAGTTCCTAAGATTTCCAGGTTTCCAATCCCCAATCCTAGATTGATATCTGTCAGGAATTTGGAAACTTTAGGCCAGAGAAACTGGATGAACATCCTTAAGCAACTCAATGGGATGGAAAACTGGGGAAAGGCCATCTTCCTTGGCCTCCAGGAGGGTTCCATCCAGGAGCTGGTCCAGGGCAGAGCTTCCCTGGTCACCATCCCTCTGAAGGCAGAGGTCTGAGAAGAGGGCACCTCAGGTAGCCAGGGGCTGAGCTTGAAGCGTTGGACTTCGCATAAAATTCCTATGATGTCACAAGTTGCATCCCAACTGCTGGTGCAAATGTTCACTTGCATTCCAGTGAGTATCTGCTCACTGTAGTATAAAAAGTGTTTTATATAATCACCAGGAGAAAAATGGATGCTTCACAAGCAGATGTCCTGTCAGACCAGCACCCCTCACTCATGTGCCAGCAGGAGAAGCGGTGCCCTTGGGCGGGCTGTGGGGTCAGGCAGGCAGACCTGGGTCCGAATGCTGGTTTGGCCACATTCTGGCTGTGTGACTTTGAGCTGGTGCCTTGACCTCTCTGAGACTTAGTTTCTCCTTCTGTAAAATGCTGATAATGAGAACACCAATGGCCCAGGGATGTGGTGAGGATTGAATGAGATCATTTCCATAAATCGCAAGGCCTGGCACGGGGTAAGCCCTCAATCAACTGGAGAAGTCGACATTTCCTAGGACAGGCCCAGCAGTGCAGCCAGCGAGCCGCTCAAAGGGTTCCCTCGCCCAGGGCCTTCTCCAGGTGGGGATTTTCCGGTCCGCTGGAGCTGTGCCAGAAGCTTCCGGCGCTCCCCGCCCGCCCAGGTCGGTTTCCTCCTATCCACGCGGGCCTGCGGGGAGGCTGGCCCCGTGGGAAGGTCTTGCTGCAGGTCTTTGGGCGCTGGATGAACCCACCCGCTAGCTTGGCCTCCGGGGAGGCCGAAGGGAGGGAGTGGGGAGGGCATGTGGTCTCCAGGAGCAGAGGGGGCGCGTCCCGGGCTGCCCTTCGCCGGGTGGAGGCTCGGCACCCCGCCGCACTCAGGCTGCGATGCGTCCTAGGCGCTCGACGGGGTCAGATTGTGCCCGGAGCCTTTCCCGCACTTGCGGGGCTGTCGATCCTGCTCTGTGCGGGTGTCGGTGGCGAGCCAGACGAGTGCTGTGACCTTAGGTTCGGGGCAGGCTGGGGCCGCGCGCCCCTGATGATCCCACGGTGGCCGTGGAGCTGGGAAGCTCTCTGCGCCCTCGGGGGGAGCGGGTGGGTGGCTGGATCTTGGGGCGGCCAAGGGAAGCCTCAGGGCCTCGCCTTGCCTGGGGAGCCGGCTCACCTCCCTTTCCCTTGGGGGATCGTCCGGGGTGCCCTCGGGGCCTTGCTTCCTCCCCCTGGAGCTCTGGGCTCCGGCGGCGGCGGCCCCGCGGAACTGGGCCGGGCGTTTGTCCGGAGGCCTCTTCTGGGAAGAAGCCGCCTGAGAGGCTCTGTTTTCAGGCCTTTCTCGTGAAGGGCTCTCCTGGTCACCCTCACTCCCGAATCCTGCAGGGAGGAAAGAAGAATCTGTTGTGTTTTCTCCGCAGCCCACCTGAGACTAGGAAGACCCTGCCTTGGGAGCCCTAAATCGAGCAACTTGGTGGACAGTCTGTAACCGACCCATTTCTGACAGCAGGTAGAGGGTGAGGCCAGGTCCTGTGGGAGCTGTTTCTAAAATCGGATAGAACCAGGCAGCTCTACACTTATTTGCAGTGTGATTTTAGGCAAGTTACACAACTATTTTACAAAGCCTCGGTTTGTTCAGCGATCAGGTGGGGATAATAGCATGGGAAGCATCTTGGGAGCCAGAGGCCGTCAGGAAGGCAGGGCCTGGCACCCCTTTGTTAAACTGGAAAGATCAATATAAACCTGTAAAGGGTAATTCCCTGTTTGTCCAATGGTTAGCACTCTGCAATTTCACTGCCAAGGGCATGGGTTCGGGTCCTGATCAGGAAAGTAAGATTCTACACAAATATCCAAAAAGAAAAAAAAAATCTCCATATGAAAAGTTTTTTTTTAAAAGCATACAACACAAAGAGAGAGGAAGGAAGATAGAAAGGGAGGGAAGGAGAGAGGGATGGAGGAAAGGAGGGACTTAAAAGTTCCCTGTACATGGTTGCATGCTTAATCTCTGTCATGTCTGACTCTTCAGGACCCCATTGACTGTAGCCCGCCAGGCTCCTCTGTCTATGGGATTTTCCAGCCAAGAATACTGGAATGGACTGCCATTCCCTTCTCCAGGGGATCTTCTGGTCCAGGGATGGAACCTGGGTCTCCTATACTGCAGGTGGATTCTTTACCATCTGAGCCACCAGGGAAGCCCAAGAAGCTCCACAAGTAACAGGAAAATCTTTACCGTGAACAGGTGCTGGGGCTAATGAATGGTCAGCTCAGGTTTGCCTCTTTAGAATAGTCTAACCTGGTCCTATGTCTGACCGGAACTTGCAGCCTTAGCTGATTCTGAGACAGCTGCCTTTTTCTTTTGGATCGAGTAGGATTACCCAAACTCCAAGAAGGTATAAAAATAATAACTGATACAATTACTGAAACTCTAGAAAGGTATAAAACTGGAACCTCAAGAAGGTGTCAGAATAAGGACAAGAAAAAGTTAAATCCATAGTCTTAGCCCTTTTATAACCCTATTTGATGGTGGATTTTTAAAAAATATTTATTTTATTTATTTATTTGGCTGTTCCCGGCCTTAGCTGTAGCATGTGGGATCAAATTCCCTGACCAGGGATTGAACCCCGGCCCCCTGCATTGGGAGCACAGAGTCTTAGCCGCTGGACCACCAGGGAAGTCCCGATGGTGGATTTTTTAGGCAAGTGGCATGTGGGATCCTTCTGGACCAGAGATCAAACCCATGACCCCTGCATTGGCTGGAAGATTCCTAACCACTGGACCACCAGGGAAGTCCTGATGATGGGTTTTAATAAATTCTGTTGTTATTGTATTTGTGTATCCTTAAAGCATATGAAGTAATCAAAAGAATCTTTTGATACTGAATTTGTATTTGCAGTTTAAATTAGTTAAGATAATTTAATTGGTTAAATTTATAATCAAAGCCTAAATCCCCCATAAAAAAATGGCTTTCAGTTTTTTCCTTTTTTTGTTTAATGGAGTCTAATAAATTGAACATTAAAGTAGTGGATATTTTTGCCAGCTCAGAAGCCTCCTGAAATATGAAGTAATCTCATCATGCAGCTTGTTCCCCAACCAGGGATTGAAACCCGGGCCACACCAGTGAAAGCCTGGAATCCTAACTACTAGGCCACCAGGGAACTTCCTGATTCTTACTTCACTTTAAAGGAGAAAATGTAGATAAAACACTAGACACAGGGCCTGCAATCTAGGACGCTTTCAGATCCAGTTCAGATGCTAATTTATTGGAAAGGGAAGAGGTTGGTAGCAGGAGCAGAGGCCAGAGAGACAGAACACAGCGAGGAACTATCACAGGCATGCTGTCATAGGTGGCTATTCAGTCATTCAGCAAACACTAACTGTGGGCCAATAAGGTGCCAGGCATTGGAGATACCCTGGTGAACAAGACAAAGCCTACCATCTTTCCTCCTTCCAAGTCCCACTGGCCATCTCTCTCTTGTAGCCACAAACTACTCACTACCACCCTTTTCCCTGCAGGTCATCCCTATGAATACATATGTGAGTGCATGCTAAGTTGCTTCAGTTGGGTCTGACTCTTTGCCACCCGTGGATGGTAGCCTGCCATGCTCCTCTGTCCATGGGATTCTCCAGGCAAGAATACTGGAATGGGTTGCCATTTCCTTCTCCAGGGAATCTTCCTGACCCAGGAATTGAACCCAATCTCCTGCAATGGCAGCAGGAATTTTTATTACCACTGGGCCACCTGGGAAACCCTTTCTATGAATACAGCTAAGACATTCCACTTGGCCTCTTCCCTGTCCCAGATTGGGCCACTGGGCTCACCAGAGAGTAAACCTGGTTTTGATGAAAGAGGCAGAGAGCAAAGGCCTCGATTCAGAGCATAGATACTCAGCTAATTTCCACTAAGTGGTTAGGAGCATGGGCTTTGCATCAATCAGATGGCATAGATCTGAGTTCTGACTCAGCTTCTTTTCATCCTTAACTTTGGGCAAGTAACCAGGCCTCAGTTTTCTTGTCTGTCTTGTGGGAATAATAATGTAATGCCTAATTGATAGGGTTCCTGTGAAGGTTAAATGAGGTTATGTATATATATGAGTGTGTGTGCGTGCATATTGTGCTTATATATGCTATCTATATCTATATATCTATATAGATATGGGCTCTGAGTAATAGTGTCTTCTGTTTTTACCTTAATATTGCTGACTTCAGGGTTTGTTCCTTGGAAGTTCTTGGCTATTTACTTAGATATGACCAAATGGTTTAGATCCAACCAGTAGATAAAACAATTTTTTTTTCTGAGTACTAATTCATCACCCTATTCAGGTCAACTGATGACCATTTTATTTTGTATTTTCCCCAAGTCATCAACAGATAAAAATAAGCCAGTGGAACTTCTCTGGTGGTTGGGAATCTGCCTGCAGATGCATGGGACATGGGTTTGATCTCTGGTCCGGGAAGATCCCACCTGCTGCAGAGCAACTAAGCCCGTGAGCTACAACCACTGAGGCTGTGTGCCCTAGAGCCTGTGTTCTGCAACAAGAGAAACTACTGCAATGAGAAGCCCATGCACCACAACTAGAGAAGGCCCTCAAACAACAACAAAGACCCAGTGCAGCCAAAAATTAAATAAATAAAAATTAAAAAAAAAAAACAGTGAAGAGTGTCATAAAGAAGTGTTCTGGGAAAAAAAAAATCTCTATAGACAACAGCTAGTGTGAGCAAGTGGTTGGGAAGTACAGTGTATCTGATCCCACTGGGATTAGGGCCACTGCTCATAGCAGTACATGTTGTGCACTGCACAACTCTTGGCGGGGTGCCCCTCACACTGTGGCGAACAGAGATCTGTAGAAGGAAAGGGCACCTTTTTCTAATTCACACCAAGTTGCTAAGAATTTATGAACTAGTTGAGGAGCTGACTGGTCTCTCCAGAGGAGCACATGTCCCACATTTTCTCATCTTTGGTGCCAGGCTAGGATCTAAGAGGGCTTCCCAGGTGGCTCAGTGGTAAAGAATCCGCCTGCCAAGCAGGCGACTTGGGTTGAACCCCTAGGTTACAAAGATCCCCTGGAGAAGGAAATGGTAACCTACTCCAGTATTCTTGCCTGGAGAATCCCCTGGACAGAGGAGCCTGGTGGGCTACAGTCCACGGGGTCACACAGAGTCAGACACTACTTAGAGACTACACAACAAGGATCTAAGAAGCCTCCGGCAGAGGGGGACGGCTTTCTCTCAAGGCCAAGACGGGGATTCCTGTCTGGCAGACAGAATTCTAAAGATAACCCTCTAAAATTCCTGCACCTTCATTTTTCAATCAAACGCTAATCTAGGTACTGCTGTGAAGGGATTTTTGGAGGTGTAATTAAAGATCCAAGTCAGCTGAGGTTAAGATATAGAGATTATCAACCCATCAGGTAGCTGTTTAAGAAAGTTTTCTCCAGCAGGTGGCGGAAGAGGAAGTCAGAGATGTGAAGCATGAGGGGGACTGGAGCCCTTGCTGGCTTGCTGATGAAGGGACCCGTGTGATGAGGAATGCAGTGGCCTTTTTTTTGTCCCTGTGGGATCTTAGTTCCCTGCCCAAGGATCCAACCTAGGCCCCATACAATGGAAGCGTGGAGTCCTAACCACTGGACCACCAAGGAATTCCCTGTGGTGGCCTCTGGAAGAGCTGACACCCACCCTCCACCCCGACAGCCAGCATGGAGACATCCTACACTGTAAGGAGCTGAATTTGGCCAACAAATGGAACTCACATGGAAGTGGATTTGTCCCCACAGCTTCTAGGTAAGAGTCCACCTCAGTCAGCAACTTGACTTGGGCCTTATGAGACCCTAGGTTTCCCTGATAGTTCAGTTGGTAAAGAATCTGCCTGCAATGCAGGAGACCCTGGTTCGATCCCTGGGTTTGGAAGATCCCCTGGAGAAGGGTAAAGGCTATCCACTCCAGTATTCTAGCCTGGAGAATTCCATGGACTGTATAGTCCATGGAGTTGCAGAGTCGGACACGAATGAGCCACTTTCACTTTATGAAACCTTAAGCTGAGAACCCAGCCAAGCCCATAGTCTCTGATCAACAAAAATGTGAGATAATAAATGAGTCTCACTTTATACTCTAAGTTTGGGCTCATTTGTTACGGAGCAAAGGAAAATGAATACACTTGGTTTCATGAAAGAACCTGGCCAGAGGGATCTCCCTAGTGGTCTAATGGTTAAGACTTTGCCTTCCAACGCAGGGGGTGCAGTTCAGTCCCTAGTGGGGAAGCTAAGATCCCACAAGCCTGGAGGCCAAGAAACCAAAACATAAACCAGAAGTAGTATTGTAATAAATTCAATGAAGACTTTAAAAATGCTCCACATAAAACAAACAAACAAAAAAAACTTTAAAAAAAGAGCCTGACTAAAGAGGTGGGAATCCTTTCAAGGACTCCCTCTTTTCCGCCTTCCTTAGAAGAGAGTTTCTCTTGTGGCTCAGCTGGTAAAGAATTCGCCTGCAATGTGGGAGACCTGGGTTTGACCCCTGGGTTGGGAGGATCCCCTGGAGAAAGGAAAGGCTACCCACTCCAGTATTCTGGCCTGAGTCCATGGGGTTGCAAAGAGTTGGACATGACTGAGCCACTTTCACTTTAGGAAAGAGAAATGTATCTATATTCCAGTTTCTTGATGTTTTTCCACTTGGGAGTTCTGCTTTACTCCTCTATAGACCAGGTTTTACAAGGGGAGGCCTGTCATGGTCCCATCCTCCCAGTGATGGTGGATGGATAAATCATGAATTCTGGGGTTTAGTAACATGGCCTAGAACTCAGGAAGAGGGGCGTCACGGGGGATCCCTCTTTTCCCCCTGACATACAGCCCCGGAAGAGCCTCTCTAGTCTGCTCACCTCTGAGGACCTGGAAGGGAGCTGCAGAGGTAGACGGACTGGAGAAGATGGCTGCCGGCACGTGAGGAGCCGTCAGTGAGGTTTCCTCTTCTTTATGTCTTAGCAGCAGGATAAGGGTCTTCAAATGTGTTCAGTACTGGTTCCTAAGGGCTGAATTGTGCACCCCCCTCAAATTCATGTGCTGAAATCCTAACACCTGCTACTTCAGAATGTGAATCTGTTGGGAGATAGGGTCTTTTAAGAGGTAATGAAGTTAAAATAAGGTCATTAAGGAGGACCCTAATCCAATATGACTGGTATCCTTCTGAGAAGAGGAGATTAAGCGACTTCCCTGGTGGTCCAGTGGTTAAGACTCCCTGTTTCCACTGCAGGGGCCATGGGTTTGATCCCTGATCAGGGAACTAAGATCCCACATGCACAGTTCAGTTCAGTCGCTCAGTCGTGTCTGACTCTTTGCAACCTCATGAATCACAGCACGCCAGGCCTCCCTGTCCATCACCAACTCCCGGAGTTTACTCAAACTCATGTCCATTGAGTCAGTGATGCCATCCAGTCATCTCATCCTCTGTCGTCCCCTTCTCCTCCTGCCCCCAATCCCTCCCAGCATCAGGGTCTTTTCCAATGAGTCAACTCTGCATGAAGTGGCCAAAGTATTGGAGCTTCAGCATCAGTCCTTCCAATGAACACCCAGGACTGATCTCCTTTAGGATGGACTGGTTGGATCTCCTTGCAGTCCAAGAGACTCTCAAGAGTCTTCTCCAACACCACAGTTCAAAAGCATCAATTCTTCAGCACATGCATATGGTATGGCCAAATAATAAATAAACAAAACAAATTCATGACACAGACACACAGAAGGAAGGTTATGCAGGGACATAGGGAGAAGGTGACCCTCTACAAGCCAAGAAGAGGGGCTTAGGAGAAACCAACCCTGCTGACACTTAGATCTCTGGCTTCTGGCCTCTAGAATTGTGAGAAAATTGGAGACTTCCCTGGTGGTCCAGTGTAAGACTTCCTGCTTCCACTGCAGGGGACACGGGTTTGTTGCCTGGTTGGGGAACTAAGATCCCACATGCCTTGCTGCATCACCAATAAATAAATAAAGCTGTGAGAAAACAAATTCCTGTAGTTTCAGTCTGCAGTCTGTGGTACTTTGTTATGGCAGCCCAACCAAACTAATACCCTGGCCTATTCAGGAGAACATTGCTCTCTTATACTACTTGCCTCTGTTTGAGAGTGGAGAAGGCAATGGCACCCACTCCAGTACTCTTGCCTGGAAAATCCCATGGATGGAGGAGCCTGGTAGGCTGCAGTCCATGGGGTCACGAAGAGTCGGACATGACTGAGCGACTTTACTTTCACTTTTCACTTTCATGCAGTGGAGAAGGAAATGGCAACCCACTCCAGTGTTCTTGCCTGGAGAATCCCAGGGACGGGGGAGCCTTGTGGGCTGCCGTCTATGGGGTCGCACAGAGTTGGACAAGACTGAAGCGACGTAGCAGCAGCAACTGTTTGAGAGAAGCTAAAATGCTGTTCTGAGTGGTCAGAGGAAATAAACTCATGAACAGCTAAAGAGAAGCTAACAAACCACTGAAGAGGACTAAGAAACCAAACCAAAATGGCTGTCTGAAGAGGCCTTTCAAGTAGCTGTGAAAAGAAGAGAAGCAAAAAGCAGAGGAGAAAAGGAAAGATATTCCCATTTGAATGCAGGGTTCCAAAGAATAGCAAAGAGAGACAAAAAACCCTTCCTCAGCGATCAATGCAAAGAAATAGAGGAAAGCAATAGAATGGGAAAGACAAGAGATCTCTTCAAGAAAATTAGAGATACCAAGGGAACATTTCATGCAAAGATGGGCTCGATAAAGGACAGAAATGGTATGGACCTAACAGAAGCAGCAGATATTAAGAAGCGGTGGCAAGAATACACAGAGGAACTATATAAAAAAGATCTTCATGACCCAGATAATCACGATGGTGTAATCACTCACCTAGAGCCAGACATCCTGGAATGTGAAGTCAAGTGGGCCTTAGAAAACCTCGCTATTAACAAAGCTAGTGGAGGTGATGGAATTCCAGTTGAGTTATTTCAACTCCTGAAAGATGATGCTGTGAAAGTGCTGCACTCAATATGCCAGCAAATTTGGAAAACTCAGCAGTGGCCACAGGACGGGAAAAGGTCAGTTTTCATTCCAATCCCAAAGAATGCTCAAACCACCGCACAACTGCACTCATCTAGCACGCTAGTAATGCTCAAAATTCTCCAACTGCTTCAGTAATACGTGAACCATGAACTTCCAGATGTTCAAGCTGGTTTTAGAAAAGGCAGAGGAAACAAAGATCAAATTGCCAACATTCGCTGGATCATGAAAAAGCAAGAGAGTTCCAGAAAAACATTTTTTCTGCTTTATTGACTATGCCAAAGCCTTTGACTATGTGGATCACAGCAGACTGTGGAAAATTCTGAAAGAGATGGGAATACCAGACCACCTGACCTGCCTCTTGAGAAACCTGTATGCAGGTCAGGAAGCAACAGTTAGAGCTGGACATGGAACAACAGACTGGTTCCAAATAGGAAAAGGAGTATGTCAAGGCTGTATATTGTCACCCTACTTATTTAATTTATATGCAGAGTACATCATGAGAAACGCTGGGCTGGAAGAAGCACAAGCTGGAATCAAGATTGCTGGGAGAAATATCAATAACCTCAGATATGCAGATGACACTGCCCTTATGGCAGAAAGTGAAGAGGAACTTTTTAGCCTCTTGATGAAAGTGAAAGAGGAGAGTGAAAAAGTTGGCTTAAAGCTCAACATTCAGAAAACTAAGATCATGGCATCTGGTCCCATCACTTCATGGCAAAGAGACGGGTAAACAGTGGTAACAGTGTCAGACTTTATTTTTTTGGGCTCCAAAATCACTGCAGATGGTGACTGCAGCCATGAAATTAAAAGAAGCTTACTCCTTGGAAGGAAAGTTATGACCCACCTAGAAAGCATATTAAAAAGCAGAAAAAGAAAGAAAAAAGAAATAAAAAGCAGAGACATTACTTTGCCAACAAAGGTCCGTCTAGTCAAGGCTATGATTTTTCCAGTGGTCATGTATGGATGTCAGAGTTGGACTATGAAGAAAGTTAAGCACCGAAGAATTGATGCTTTTGAACTGTGGTGTTGGAGAAGACTCTTGAGAGTCCCTTGGACTGCAAGGAGATCCAACCAGTCCATCCTACAGGAGATCAGTCCTGGGTGCTCATTGGAAGAACTGATGCTGAAGCTGAAACTCCAATACTTTGGCCACCTCATGCAGAGTTGACTCATTGGAAAGGACCCTGATGCTGGGAGGGATTGGGGGCAGGAGGAGAAGGGGACGACAGAGGATGAGATGACTGGATGGCATCACCGACTCGATGGGCATGAGTTTGAGTGAACTCCGGGAGTTGGTGATGGACGGGGAGGCCTGGCATGCTGCAGTTCATGGGGTTGCAAAGAGTTGGACACGACTGAGTGACTGAACTGAACTGAACTGAAGAAAGCAAAGGAGAGACGACAAAGCTGGACCCCTGAATGAAATGGCTCCAACTGAAGTAAGACTGATGGAGGAAGATTGTTAAAAGAAGGGCTATAATGGACTTCCCTGGTGGTCCAATGGTTAAGACTCACGCTCCCAATGAAGGGGACCCGGGGTTCAGTCCCTGGTCAAGGAACTAGATTCTCCATGCTGCAACAAAGCACCCACATGCTGCAAATAAGACCCGGTGCAAAAAATAGAAGGGCTATAAGGACTCAGATTTCTTGTCACCCATTTTCCAATTCTGTTCCTTTCAAGTTCCTGACCAGCCAGCCAAACCTTAGCAACCATCCATCAATTAATACAAGTCCATACTTCTGATCATTTCACCCACCAGACATAGTGAAGAGCCAAAGACACTGCCCAAAGTTCTGTCCACTGTGAGGATTTTTCTTCACCAGTGTCCTTCAGGTTCACCCAGCTGGTGGGGGGAGCTGTGGCTGTCCACTGACAGCTCATAACAGCCAGAGTCACCTGTAAACAGGCGTGCGTCTTTTCTTCATCAGTCAGCTGGGTGTAAGGGACACCCCAGAAAGGCACAGCCAGTGATGGAGGGAGAGAAGATCTTGCAACAGAAACCACCTGCTCCTGTAAATGGCTCGTAACTTCTGGACCTTTCCAAGGTTGGTCTCTTATCTCAGGTGATGATAGATTGCTGCTGTGGACACCCAACCTCACAGCTAGGCTGGTCAGACAACACCCTTTCATGATGAGTATCTCAGGTTACTTGGTCACCCAGTATCTGCTGGCTACATGTTCAGTTCCTTCCACGTCCCAAGAGCAAGCCAGAGACTGTTTCTTTTTTAAGTTATACAGTTTAAAAACATATTTATTCATTTGCTTTGGGTCTTAGATCTAGTTCCCTGACCAGGGATCGAACCCAGGTCCCCTGCATTGGGAGCTTGGAGTCTTAGCCACTGGACCACCTGGAAGTCCCTTAAGCTACAGATTTTTTAAGATATGTATTTGGCTGCATCAGGTGCTGTGCAACGGACTCGAGTTATGGCACATGGGCTCCAGAGTGCGTGGGCTCAGTAGCTCTGCTGCATGTGGGATCTTAGTTACCCTGACCAGGGATTGAACCTGCATCCCCTCACAGCCAGGCTGATTCTCAACCACTGGACCACCAAAGAACTCCTCAGCGACTGTGTCTGAAAAGTAGAACAGTTGTCTATAGGAAAGAGCCTACACTTAAGGAAAATCCTGCGAGTCTGTGCTTTGATTCTGCTCTTGGTGCTTGCTGGAACACCACTGGCTTTGCTGGATCATAGGTACAGAGACAGGGCGCCTTGAAGGTGTTACAGAACCTTCTCTTGCCCTGCTCTCTACTCAAAACTGGCACCTCTCAGGGGGCTTTACTGACGAGCTACATTGCCTCCAAAATCCATACATGCCTACCAAGCACTGTTCCTCTATGAGGGGGAGTAGGTTGTATGAGGAGCAACTGGTCTTTCACCTTGGAGGAGATATCTCTACATACTCCAGGCCACTGAATCTCCAGAAACTTCAATGGAGTGACAGTCCCCTGAATCTTTTCTATTTTTTTGGCTGTGCTGGGTCTCCATTACTACACGTGGGCTTTCTCTAGTTGTGACGAGTGGGGTCTACTCTCTAGTTGTGGTGCGAGAGCTCCTCATTGTGTGGTTTCTCTTGTTGCGGAGCATGGACCCCAGAGCACGGGCTTCCGTGGTTGTGGTGCAGGGGCTTAGTTGCAGCATGTCGAATTTTCCCGGACCAGGGATTGAACTCATGTCCCGGCATTAGCAGGTGGATTCTCAACCACTGAACAGCCAGAGAAGTACCCCCTGAGCCTTTAGAGGGCATTTATCTCCCACCTTCTAGTTTGCATATGTCTAATTAGGACAATTAGGACAAGTTACTTGTTACTTGCTGCTCATCAGATCCAATAATATTCTCAATATAGTGGACCAGTGTGGTGGTCTGTGGGATGTTAAGATGCTTGAGATCTTTGTAGACTATATTACAGCAGATCAGAATTGACAGATCCCTGGAGCATCCTGAAGATATACAGTGGCGTTGCCAGCTAAAAAGGAAACTGCTCTGGTGGACCTTGCATGTTGGTATGGAGAAAAAGCCAAGTCGCTAGTCAATTACCAAATACCAGGGGGAAGGTACTAAATCTGGGACAGCAGCTGCAATTGGAATCATCACCTGATTCAGTTCATGCTGGTTCAGTTATTCTCCATCTGACTTCTGAACAGGCCAGACTGGCGGGATAAACGGGTATGTGATATGTCTCACTACCCCAGCTTCTTTCAATTCTTTGGCATGAATTTCTGCACTTCTCCCAGGGATGTGGTATTTTTACTAGTTTGTTGTCTTTGTAGCAAGGAGGACTTTCACTTAGCCTGTCTTGCTGTATTGGTCCCCAGTCTGTGGTTCACAGAGACTATGTGGGGATTCTGCCACTATGACAGTTCTCAAGTTACTGCCTCTCAGCTCCAAATTCACGCTTTTGTATTTGCTCTGGGATACTGAACTGGATGGACTATGTACACGTTTCTCCTTGCAGTGAACACGATGTTAAGCTTTGTCAGTAGAGGGCGCTAGAGGGACATTGAAAGAGGAAGGAGCTGCTCTTCCTGGTTCTGGTACTGTTGAGGATCTTTTCTTGCTCCTGTTGCAGTTTTGCATGGACACATGTATGTGGGCATATCCAGTGGTTCCCTGCCTTAGAGGTGAGAGTGAGGAGTCGTTTGATGAGCTCACAGCTCCCAACTTGCAACCACATTGCCTTACCTCTCTCTCTACCTCCATGCGGACACCGCTGACCCCAGACCACACGCTGCCTTTGCAGTGACTGGACTCAGCGCTTGGACTCCTTTTGTACACCACCAGTCCTGACCCTCACACAGCTTTCTCTCACACTGATCTGCAGAGCATGCTTTTTCCAACACTTGACAACAGGAGCAGGCTGATTTTCTCCAGTACTGTGTTCTTACCAAGCTCACTTTCTCTAATGTTGACAGGGCTTGATTCCTTTATCAGTGCCGCTTTCTCCAGCACCTGGCTCTCACTGGGTGTATATTCTCTACCACGGGACTCCACAATGGCATGACTTTCTATTGTGCTGACCCCTGTACTGATAAAGCTCTCCAGCACCTGGCTCCTGTAGAGAACACCTCCTGCGATCTTGGTTCTAGCAACGCTCCATGATTAGCAGCTTCACCTGACACCCCAGAGGGCCGATTTCCAGGAAGTCACGTAGAAAGGCTGTCAGTAATTTGTCTGCCAGGTCCTTTCAAATGAAGTCTGATCTCAGCCTGGTGGGAAAGGGATCTTTCTTGGGCTCTCTACATCAGTCCTAGGGATAGTAGCTGATCTTAATATCTAATTCTGTATTCTTTAGAATTCTCTTTAGCCCTCGTTAGCCATTTCCCTCAGAGAAGGCAATGGCAATCCACTCCAGTACTCTTGCCTGGAAAATCCCATGGATGGAGGAGCCTGGTAGGAGGCAGTCCATGGGGTCGCTAGGAGTTGGACACGACTGAGAGACTTCACTTTCACTTTTCACTTTCATACATTGGAGAAGGAAATGGCAACCCACTCCAGTGTTCTTGCCTGGAGAATCCCAGGGACGGGGGAGCCTGGTGGGCTGCCGTCTATGGGGTCACACAGAGTTGGACACGACTGAAGCGACTTAGCCGCAGCAACCATTTCCCTATTATTCCTATCAATAGTTCTTTATGTTAAACTTTCCCATGGTGGCTTCTGCCTCCTGGTTGGACCCTGATTGATACAATAATTGGTTCTGGGAGTGGTTCTAGCAGGAAGACCCACAGAGATGGGATTTTGCAGTGATATGGTCACAACCTTGAGTGCTGAGCTCTAGTCAATGGGAAATGGAATGCTAATAAACCACACTATGCAGTTGCATCACAGTTGATCAAACTATCACCTGTGGCTGATTGTGATGGGGTGCCAAGTAAAGCATATGCCTTGGGAGTCCAACTGGCTGCTTCTCCTGGCTCCTATGGCAGTAGTAATAACTCTAGACTGTGTGGTAGGAGGGATTCTTTGCAGTGCACTTGAGTGATTAGAGAGAAAATGACAACTGAATTCACTGTCTTAACAAATTTGTTATGGGAAATCTAGGGTATCAATCAGGAAAGAATAGGGTGCAGAAATTTGGAAGGGTGCATCTGGTTAGAATCAGACAAAGGAGACAATATTGAACTCCCAAGTCATTCTGAGTCTCTTTTGCCATTGGAAGTAGCTTGCTCTCCTGTGTCTGATGAAACTAACTTTTCTCTGTTTGAAAACCCTGTGATAACTTTACCTGGGGCAAATGCCTTGAAAAGGGGTGCTCATTCCACTCAAAATTTGTCTCCCCTGCTGCCTATAAGTCTTTCAGTTCAGCTCAGTCATTCAGTCATGTCCGACTCGTCGCAACCCTGTGAACTGCAGCATGCCAGGCTTCCCCGTCCATCACCAACTCCCAGAGCTTGCTCAAACTCATGTCCATCGGGTCAGTGAGGCCATTCAACCATGTCATCCTCTGTCGTCCCCTTCTGCCTTCAGTCTTTCCCAGCATCAGGGTCTTTTCCAAGGAGTCAGTTCTTTGCATCTGGTGGCCAAAGTATTGGAGTTTCAGCTTCAGCATCAGTCCTTCCAATGAATATTCAGGACTGACTTCCTTTAGGATGGACTGGTTGGATCTCCTTGCAGTCCAAGGGACTGTTAAGAGTCTTCTCCAACACTACAGTTCAAAAGCATTAATTCTTCAGCGCTCAGCTTTCTTTATAGTTCAACTTTCACATCCACACATGACTACTGGAAAAACCACAGCTTTGACGAGATGGACCTTTGTTGACAAAGTAATGTTTCTGCTGTCTAGGTTGATCATAGCTTTTCTTCCAAGGAGCAAGCATCTTTTAATTGCATGGCTGCAGTCACCATCTGCAGTGATTTTGGAGTCCTCCAAAATAAAGTCTCTCATTGTTTCCCCATCTATTTGTCATGAATTGATGGGACCAGATGCCATGATCTTTGTTTTTTGAACGTTGAGTTTTAAGCCTTTAACTAGGGTCAAATCTCAACATATTCCAGGGGAACAGGTACACATTATGATCCAGAAAGGAACATCTTATACATTGGAAGAATTGTACTTTCCCAGGTGGCTGCCGAAGATGGCAGAGGGGCAGGTCCTGGTGTTCGATGGCCGAGGCCATCTCCTGGGTCGCCTGGCGGCCATTGTGGCCAAGCAGGTGCTTCTGGGCCGGAAGGTTGTGGTCGTGCGCTGTGAGGACATCAACATTTCTGGCAACTTCTACAAAAATAAGTTGAAGTACCTGGCCTTTCTCCGCAAGCGGATGAACACCAACCCGTCCCGGGACCCCTACCACTTCCGAGCCCCCAGCCGCATCTTCTGGCGGACAGTGCGAGGCATGCTGCCCCACAAGACCAAGCGGGGCCAGGCTGCTCTGGAGCGCCTCAAGGTGTTCAATGGGATCCCACCGCCCTATGATAAGAAAAAGCGAATGGTGGTTCCTGCTGCCCTCAAGGTTGTGCGTCTGAAGCCTACTTGCAAGTTTGCCTACCTAGGGCGCCTGGCTCATGAGGTTGGCTGGAAGTACCAGGCAGTAACGGCCACCCTGGAGGAGAAGAGAAAAGAGAAAGCCAAGATCCACTGCCGGAAAAAGAAGCAGCTCATGAGGCTATGGAAGCAGGCCGAAAAGAACATTGAGAAGAAAATTGGCAAATTCACAGAGGTCCTCAAGACTCACGGATTTCTAGTGTGAGCCAAATAAAATTGACTGTTTATTCTTCATGCTTGGCCTGGCCTGCCCTTCCTCCATCGCCACCCTAGGATGTGGGGGCCCCCAGGGGCTGCCATGCAGGTGCCACAGGCAGACGGGGTATAGCTGAGGGGCGTTAGTCAGTGTAGGCAGGTCCAGGGGCCGCGCAGGCATCGTTGGCCTGCGGCCTATTTGTTCGTGAGACTTTTAAGACATGAACAGTTGGAAAAACCAGTCCAGTTGCAATATTGGCAGAAATGAGCTGGAAGACTTAATTGGAATGGACTCGCATGACTTCCAGGGAGTCTGCTCATGCTTCCCCTGTGGTCGGACACTATACTCTGCAGCTGTTAGGATGAGAATGCCCAAACAGGGTCTCTGGAAGAGAAGTTTCAGCCGAGGGGTCATAGGCATCGCCCTCGTGTCTTCCCCATATTCTGTGATCCAAAACCAATAAATAATTTTGTTCAAGAAAAAAAAAAAAAAAGAATGGTAATACATTGCTAATATGCTGACAGAAACCTAAGAAGTGCATGAGAATGGGTTTTAAGGGTGTTAGAGCAATGAGGGTAGATTATAACTCTAGCTAGAGCCACATTCATTTATGGGTATATTTACTAAAGATCCCAGATTTAATGTGCTAAGAAGTTGGCACTAAGAAACTACTTGGTCAGCTAACTGAATTTTGGACTTAATAGCAGCCTACACTTAGTGAGGTCAAGATGCTACAGTGTTCCTGGCATCACACAGAAGAGAGAATCTAAAGACTTAGTGTGATTGATTAGATTTATCATGTGCAATCTGTCAACTGTATTCAGTGAGAGGACCCAGAAGATAATTTCTTTGCTAAAGCATTGAAGGGAGCACCTCCATGCTTTAAGTAATTATTCTCTTTTGTAAGCCAGGTATGACTATAGAGGATATCACTATTTGAGGAGGGGCTCCCTAATATCAGTGGGTATGATGGGATCTGGGCTTTCCTGGTGGCTCAGACCATAAAGAATCTGCCAGCAATACAGAAAACCTGGGTTCGATCCCTGAGTCAGAAAGATCCCTTGCAGAAGGGAATGGCTACCCACTCCAGTATTCTTACCTGGAGAATTCCATGGATAGAGGAGCCTGTTGGGCTACAACCATGGGGTTGCAAAGAGTCAGACATGATTGAGCAACTAATACACACATGAGGGGATCCAGACAAGGTAGACACATCAATTGTAAAGGGCAGCAGGGACCACCAGGCAATCTGATTTCTTGGCTAGCAGAGGTCGTTGGCAATGGTACTTGATCATAGTTCCTAGGAATGAAATAGATCGGAAACCTACTCCACTATTGTTGGATTTGTTTCCTTTCTGATCTTCTGTCTAGTTATTTTATCCATTGTCAAAAGTACAGTATTGAAGTCTTCAACAATTATTACTGAATTGTCTATTTCTTCCCTCAGTTTTGTCAGTTTTTGTTTCAGGTATTTGGGGGTTCTGTTTTTAGGCACCTATATGCTTATAATTATTAAGTCTTCTAGATAGGTCAACCTTTTTATTATCATAAAATATCTTTTGTCTCTAGTAACAAGTTTTGTTTTGAATTGTTTTGTCTAGTAGTTAGCATAGCCACTCCACATCTCTTATAGTTACTCTTGTATATCTTTTTCTATTTTTTTAGTTTCAACCTATTTATGTCATTGATTATAATGATATATAGTTGGATCATGTTGGGTTTTTTAAATTAAGATTTAAAAAATCTGCCAAATCTCTATCTTTTGACTGCAGTGTTTATTTACACTTAATGTAATTGCTAACAGATAGGATTTACATTTGTCATTTTACTATTTGTTATCTATATGCCTTTCACTTTTTGTTCCTGTTCACTACTGCTTTCTTTTTATGATAAATATTTTCTAGTATTCCATATTAATTACCTTGTTTCTTTTAGTCTATTCTTTTGAGTTACTTTTTCAGTGGTTTCCTTGGGGATTAAAATTACCATCTCTACACAGTTCTCATCTCTCCTTCTAGGACTCTCATTATGTGTAAATTAGTACACCTGATGATATCCCACAGGTCTCTGGGGACACTATTCATTTTTTTTTTTTTTTTTTTAATTCTTTTTTCTTTCTGTTCCTCATACTGTGTAACCTCAATTGACCTGTCTTCAATTGTATTGATTCTTCTGCCAAGTCAAATCTGGTACAGAGCCCTGTTAACTGAATCTTTCTTTTCAGTTGTATTTTTGTATTGTTAAGCTCCAGAACTTCTATTTCTATTTGATATGTATGTATGTATGTGTCTCATAATTATTTTGTTGTTGAAAATGACATCTCTTTTTTTGGCTGCACTATGTGGCTTGCAGGATTTTTTTTTTTTTTAATAATTTTTATTTTTTTGGCAAGTGGAATCTTAGTTTCCTGACCAGGGATTGAACCTGTGCCCTCTGTGTTGGGAGTACCAAGTTTTAACCACCAGGGAAGTCCTGGCTTGTGGGATTTTAACTCTTCAACCAGAGATTGAACCCAGGCCCTCAGCAGTGAAAGCATGGAGTCCTAACCACTGGATTGTCAGAGAATTCCCAATGATGACATCTTAAATATTATAATGTGGCAACTCCAAAGTCACATTCTACCACTCCTCAGGCTTTGTTGTTGTTCTCGCTGCTATTTACGAACTTTCCTACGTTAATTCTGTAAAGACTGTATTCTTTGTGCATGGCCACTAAAGTCTGTGCTCAATTAACTTGCTTAGTGGTCAGCTAATGATTGGACAACTAATGCCTTCAACTAGTAAATTTCCTAATCTTTTCTGAGGGACTGTGTGTATGTGTGCAACACTGCTTTAACTTCCACTTCTTGCTTGCACAGAGCATTAAGGTCAGCTAGAGGTGAGAGTTTAGGGTCTTCTCGGGTCTTTTCTACACATGCTTGTGACCTTCTAGGGATACCCAGGAATATGCCAGAGCTTCTCAAAGCCCTCTATGAATATTTCATTCCCTAGTTTTTCCTTTTGAACTTTTTTGGTTCAGCTTCTCTTTTTAAAAAAGTTTTTATTTTTTATTATATTGGCTGTGCCACATGGTTTGCAGGATCTTAGTTCCCAAAACCAGGGATTGAAACTGTGTCCCCTGCGCTGCTATGGAAAGTTGGGTTCAGATGCCAACTCCTGGGCCCATCGGGGATTTGAGAGGAAAGTAGGGTGTGGCATTTGCTCAGAAGGGACTTTACTTAGAAGAAACTGAAGATGCAGCTGCCTTGTGGATTAGGGGGACACCTCTCTAGTACAAGGTCTTGAATTCCTTAACTGGAATTTCTCCCACCATGGAATTAGACTCTCCCTGGCACCAAAACACACATGCCACATCTCTAGTTATCCAGGCAACACCTCTTGGATTCTTGTGTGCCCTTGAGAGAGAAAGAAAATCCCAACCTTGCCTCAGATGGAATTTCTGCTTAGAGTCACAAATTACAGTGTGCGTGTGTTTTGTTTTGTTTTAAATAATTGATCATTTGTTTGAAGGTGCTTCCCAGCTGGTGCAGTGGTAAAGAATCTGCCTGCCAGTGCAGGAGATGCAAGAGATGTGGGTTCGCTCCCTGGGTCGGGAAGATCCCCTGGAGTAGGAAATGGCAACCCATGCCAGTATTCTTGCCTGGAAAATTCCATGGACAGAGGAGCATGGCGGGCTACCATCCATGCAGCCCCCAAAGAGTCAGACACAACTGAGCACACACATACTTTGAAGGTGTACCCAAAACAACTTAACCAGCCAGGTCCCCACAAGTTTTGGTCTAGTGGCTAGGGTCCTCTTTGAAGTCTGCTAGTCCATTTCTCACCTCAAGTTTTACTTTCAAACTTGGTTAAAAGGTGGTTGTTGGGTTAAATCTAGGTTCTGTCACGAGCTGTGTGACCTTGGGACAAGACACCATAGTTAACTTTGCTATACCTGTTTCTTCATCAGGAAAATGATGCACTTCTTCTGAGAAATCGTTAGGAGAGTGAAATGGAATAATAGGGTGGTTTTCTAACTACATCCTGGAAAGCCTCAAATCAGACAATCTAGTGTTTTCCAAACTTCATTCACATCCCATCTTCCCAACCTTCAGACATTCATATACCATTTCTGCTATTTGCTTAATCTTGTCATTTAAAAATAACTTTCAAAATGAAAACACATTTATTCAAGATGGACACTACCACAAACAGGAACTTACCCTAAGGTGGTAAAAAATAAATACAACAATGTCAAAATGATGGTATCTATGTCAAAATGATGGTATCTAATTCTCACTGGCTGTGGTTATAAGCCAAAGCTCTGAGCTCAAGGCCTGGACTTTAAGAAAGGGGATTACCCCAGTCATAAAAGGCCTTCTATGGCTGTATATGAAATGTCCAGAAAAGGCAAATCTATATAGACAGAACATATAATAGATTAGCGATAGTCTAGGGCTGGAGGAGAATGGGATGATTGCTAATGCGTATGGTTTGAGGGTGATGAAAAATGTTCTAAAGCTGACTGTGGTGAGATTTGCACAACTCTGAACATACTTAAAGAACCACTGAACTGTCTATTTTAAGTGGGCAGATTGTATGGTACATGCTGTGGGACTTCCCTGGCGGTCCAGTGGCTAAGACTCCGCACCCCCAATGCAGGGGGCTGGGGTTTGATCCCTGGTCAGGGAACTAGATCCCACATGCCACAACTAAAGGTCCTGCATGTGGCAACGAAGACCTAAGATCCCAAGTGCCACAATTAAGACCCTGAGGAGCCAGATAAGTAAATGTGTGTGTGTGTGTGTGTGTATACATATATATATATACATTTTTTTTAAGAGAGAAAGCTGCTAAATTTTATTTATTTTTTCTCCTTCAGGTAAAGGATGCAAAGATACCTCAATCAGGACCACTATTACAGCTCACTATTACTTGACTCAGCCAGATCTGTGAGTACCACAACTTAGCCAGATCTCTGAGTACCACCCCCCATCATCTCCCTGTGGTAAGCTTTTGCCCCTTTATGAAAAGATTCTAGTTGTAAGCACTCAGTATTAGTTAATATTCCCCCAAACAGATCTGTCAGTCAAATCGCAAAAACTTGGTTTATATCCTCCCTACTTCGCCCCCGCCGTGCATCATGACTGTGGAGAAAATCGCCCTGAACCTCACTTTTCTTACTTGTAAAATGAGAACATGCTCCCGAAGTTGTAGTAAGGAGGGGACATATGCTGGACTGAGGATAACGGGGATATAGTAGTTTCCCTGGGCGTAAGTAATTAGAAAAAACCGACTGTGATCGGCTAGTCCCGGGATCCTCATGCCGGCACTACAGCCAAGGAGACTAAAGGCCCAGAGTGCCTCACATGCTGCCCCTGGGAGAAGATGTTGGTCAGAAACTCGGAGGAAGGGGACACGTCGGCACGGTGACCCTGATCTGCCGCAGCTAGGACAGAGAACCAGCCACACACATACCTTTGCTGGTTCCTCGCAACCCAGGGAGCAACCGCGCCCAGAGCGTCGGCGCCGGAAGTCCGCCCGCGGCCTCTCTAGGATGCCGGGCTCTGCGCTCTGTGCCCTTAACCCGTGCGACGCCGAGGCGCGCTTTCCTGGCTGTCGGCCGTTTGGAAGGCGTGCTGCCCTCCTTTGTTTCCAGAAGCTTCACCAAAGGCAGTGAGGGGAGCACGGCCTGTGGATCCAATTCTACAGACAAGGCGACTGAAGTCACCTGGCAGCTGAACCAGACCCCCGCTGCCCCGTTTAGGGCTATCTTCAGTGATTCCAATCACCCCGCTCCAGTTCCCTCACCATATCTTAAAATAGATACAGTAAAACCTCAGCTGAGGTTATTATCGATACAACGGACTTTTACTTTCTTTTCTTTGGCACTGCATTTCCTAAATTTCCTAGAGTGCTTGCAATCCTATCAGTGATTGTGAAACTTAAAGTTTCGAAATATTATTCACTTTACAAAAATTTGGTGTCCATATAGCTTCTCAGGGTACATGATCTGCACTTGGTTCACTCTGCTCCTGGTATATATATAGTAAGTCCCCTACATACCAACCAGTTCCTTAGGAGAGTTCATTCATAACTCCAATTTGTTCCTAAGTCCAACAAAGTTAGCCTAGGAACCCAACTATCACAATCAGCTACAGTAGTACTGTACTGCACTGTAACAGGTTTTTTTTAAATACTTCTCACACACATAATACATAAAAAACAAACACACAAAAATAAAACATTTTTAATCTTAGAGTACAGTACCTTGAAAAGTACAGTACAGCAGCTGGCATCCAGGGGCTGGCATCCAGTGAACAGGCAGGAAGAGTTACTGACTGGAGGAAGGAGAGGAGGTGGGAGATGGTAGAACTGAAGGGTCGTCAGCAATAGGAGATGGAGAGCAAGCTGCAATTTCACTCATGCCTGATGCTGATGGCACAGATTCTGGTTCCTTGCTGGATTCAATTCTATCTAGCCTCTTGAAAAAAAAAACAATCCAGTAATGGACTGAGTAGTAGCACTTTTTCTCTCATTATAGATGACCCAGTAGTGCTGGATAGCGTCCTGAACAACATTCACGTACCATTCTATGTTCAGGTCCTATGCCTCAAAAACTAAAACTGCCTCCTCAGATAAAATCATCTTGTCATTTCCATCATTGTGTATCACTTCAGTTCTTCTGTTACTTCTTCCTCTTGTCTCTCTTCGTCCTTCCTCTGGGCCTTCAATTCCATCAGGTCTTCATTAGTACAGTACAATAATTTCTCAAAGGGTTTCGGGAAGTTCCCAGGCAGCTACCATATCTGCACTCGTGGCCTTGCCACTTTTCCATTGTGAAGGTTGACTGTAGCTTTGAACCATGGCTGGCATTAAAGATGCACCCTCTGATTCTTCGCCCTGTTTCTTCTTCAAGCCTTCATAAAGGCTTTTTAGCTTTCTCTTGAATCAGCATTAAGGTGAGCCAGATTTGACACTGATGCTGATCCTGCATCCACACTCTGAGAAGTTTCTCCATCCCCTCTATCAATTTTCCATGCTTCTTTGACACTATTGTTGACATCATCGGCACAGTGGACTTCACTTCACATGTTCCATGATCTTGTCCTTGTTCTTTAGAATCCTGCTGATGGTTGAATGATTCATGTTTTAAGAATGAGTGACATCTACCATCTTTTCACTTTGCTCCGCTCTCTCAATTATTTTCATTTTTGTTTCCACCGTTACCACTTGCTGCTTCTTAGCAGCTACACTGCTGCTGCTTTTACACTTGCTTCTGGGCATCCTGGGCTTGGAATAAAGATACTGTTCTACTGTACTCTATACAGTACTGTACAGCAAAATACACCAAAGCACAACCACTCGTAGAGGATGCACGTGACAGTGTACACCAGACACGTGAACTAACTTACGTGACTGGACATACGAACACATTTGCATCGTGGAAAGTTCGCAACTTGAAGGTTCTCATGTAGGGGACTTACTGTATATGGAAAAGATAATATTGGCTCCATGTATCAGATGAGACAACTAAGGTCTAGATAGGGAAATGACTTGCCCAAGATCACACAGTACAAATCACCTGAACCTGGAATACCTCCATTCCTATTCTGTGTCCTGAACCCTTCACATCACCACAGCTGCATCCCAGAGCTGGAGCAACAAAGGAGGGGACAGGCAGAAAAGTCATTGCCAACAGACAAATATAAGGGAACAGAGTAAGTTATTGTGCTCTGCCCTTGCACTTGCCCGGTGCAGGGACCTGGGGGTCACCAACCAGCTATAGCCCTGCCTTCAACTGACTTGGAGAGTTCACCCATTGCTGAGTATGCCAATTCCAGATATGCATTCTGAAACTGGGCAAACAACTACAGGATGGGTTTGGGACCCTCTGAGCCCACTGTGAGAAGGACCTGAGTTAAAACTCAATGGATCATTTGATCTCAGTAAAGCTACGGGTCTCCAAGAGAACAGAGAGTTGAATGCTATAGTAGAAATGTAATAGGAAAAGGAGTAGGATTTGCCAATGGAGAAGGGAGATGGTCTTTCATTCACTGATCACTAACAAATGCCTACTACTTACCAATCACTACAGAAGGCCGTGCAACAGAAATGAACAACGTGGCCTTACTTTATCACAGGAAGTGAGATGTCAAGTGAAAGAGGAAGTCTGGTGACTAACCCAGAACCTGACCTAGTCTGAGGATCAAAGAACCTCCCTAAAGGAGGTGAGTGCTAAGCCAAGGCCTGAAAGATAGGTAGGCATTGGCCAGGAAGAAAGAGAAGAGGAGGAAGAGAAGGGTTTCTCTGGCAGAGGGAAGAGCGAAGGCTAAGACGGGAACTAGCTTGGTCAGCTTCTGTATGGTCGTGGGTCAGATGGTAGAGAGCTCAGGCAGAGGGGTGAGAGTGGTGAGTGAGTGGGTGAGTGAAAGTCGCTCACTTGTGTCCAACTCTTTGGGACCCCCATGGACTATAGAGTCCATGGAGTTCTCCAGGCCAGAATACTGGAGTGGGTAGCCGTTCCTTCTCCAGGGGAATCTTCCCACCCCAGGGATTGAACCTAGGTTTTCCCCATTGCAGGTGGATTCTTTACCAGCTGAGCCACCAGGGAAGCCCAAGCGAGAGAGGTGGACCGGGGCCAAACTGAGCAGGGCCTGGTCTGCCACGATAAGGAGTTTGGTGGGAGAACTGCATGGGTAAAGGTAGGTGGGAAAGAGCACCACGAGGCCCATGTGGCAGGTCAGGAATGAGGCAAGCACCCTGGAAAAAGAAACGAAGAGGCTGAGGAGGTGAGCAAGGACCAGGCTGGAGAGTTCAGACTGGCCTACTGGCCATGCAAGTGAACCTGAACAAGCAGAGCAAGGCGTGAAGGGGTGATGGGGACTGTGGGGACCAAAGAACACATGCTTCACCTCCATGGGCAGCCAGCCCTCTGTTCCTCTGGGTGATGACCATCCTTGTTAGCAGATTCTAATCTCGGAGCATCTGCTTTGTCAACGGAGGCCGGGAGTCCAGATTTTTACATGAAATCACTTGATTTTAAGTGCTGGCAACATGTTCAATACCATGTAAGTCAAGGAAGTCCTAGCCATAGGCCACTGGTTCTCAAATTTTGCAGGATATTAGCATCACCTGTGGAGCCGATGCCCAAGTCATGCCCTATACCACTGAACATGTCTGGGGCTAGAAGCTAGGCATCAAAAGTTCCCAGGTGGTTCCAATGTGCAACAAAGTTTGAGAACCACTGCTGTAGGCTGAGGATATCCTTTGGGTTGCCAGACAAAGTCATGGGGAGTCATGTGAAGTTTTAGAGCTAGGGAGCAGCAGAACGGTTGTATAAGGAAAATCAGTCCTTAGAAGGAAGGACGTGTAGTGTGGAGTGAGAAAGGGCCTGGGGCTCAAGAGGCAGTGGTGGGATCCTGCTAGGGTGACCAACCATCCCAGCTTGCCAAGGACTGAGGGCTTCCTGGGAATGGCACTTGAAAGGTTAACATAGGGAAAAGTCCTGGGCAAACCAGAATGCTTGGTCACCCTAGATTCTACCTCTGATATAGTTCTGTCTGGGGACTGATGGCGCCAGATATTCTAGAAAGGGCCCTGAGAAAAGGCTATCCATCTCTCTGGGATGCCCTTATCCAGGGCTCTGAGCACCAGCCTTGACATACTTGCACAGGGAGCTAGAATCAGCGAGGGGACTTGGAACCATCTGCTCTCTGCCTGGCAGAGCACTCCCAGTCAGAGCTAAGTGTACAGCCTACAACCCAGCAATAGGGAGGAACAAACCACTGATCCAAGCAACAGTGTGGCCGACTCTCAAAAACATTACGCTGGGTGAAAGAAAGCAGACACCAAGGAATGCCTACTATCAAATTCCATGCCTGTGAAGTTCAAGAACAGGTTAACCTAATCAAAAGCAAAATTAGATCAGTGCTGCCTCTAGGGAGTTGGGACAAGGAAGAGCCAACAGGAAACTTTCCAGGGGGAGACAGTGATGTCGTTGATAAGGGCTTGCATTATGCAGATTATATATCTGTTGAAACACAGTTAACGCCTGTGCATTTTGCTATATGGATAGTTTGCCTCAAAGGAAAAGAAAAACCTGGACTCTAGTCAACACTGGACTCTAATTGACATATATGCCAAAGTGTTGAGAGGGAAGTATGCCATTTTGTGCAGCTTATTTTGAAATGTATAAAGAAAATAAGAAAGGTGGATGGGTGGGTGGATAAGGATATGTGGTACAGCAAACAGTAAAATGTTAGAGCATCTAGGTGGTAGGTGTTCTCAGTGCTACCTGTACAATTCTTCCAATTGTGCTGTAAACTTTAAAACTCTATATAATAAAATATCGAGGAAAAAAAATCCTCTAAATCTGATCATGTTACTGCTCTGCTCACACCCCTTCAATGGTTTTTCATCTCACTGACAATGAAAGCCAGGTCCTCACAATGGCCTCAAAGAAGGATGACCTTACACTCTAGTTATCCCAGGTTTCATCTGTTATCTGGGTATAACTGTTAATACTGGGTTGGCCAAAAAATTCATTTGGGTAAGATTCATAATCCGTAACATTATGGAAAAACTCAAACAAACTTTTTGGCAAACTCAATACATCTCCTTTTATCCTCAAAGTTTGAATGACACATTATGGGCCTGACTTGCCTCTGAGGCCCTACTGACCTCACTTCCCTCCCCTCTGTCCTCCCATCCCTCCACTCCAGAGGCACTGACCTCATTTCCAGCCATGTGCCCCCTCAGGGCCTTTGCACTGGCTATTCCCTCTTTCTGGAATGTTCTTCACCCAGGTAAGCACAAAGCTCTCCCCCTTACTTCCTTCAAACTTTTCATCAGATATCTGCTCCATAAGGCCTCCCCTGAATTTCCAATTTCACAACTGCAGTCTCCTCTTTCCCCACCTCCCTTACCCTATTTTTTCTAAAGTACTTATAATTTTTTACATAAGATCTAATTTACTGATGATAAGGTCCATGAAGGCAAAGATTTATTTTCCATTAAGTCTATGCTGTATCCCCAGGGCCTTGAATAGTGCCAGGCAAACAGTAAGTGCACAATAAATACATGTTGCTATAATTAGCAGCTGGGTGGACAATGGATGGGTGATGGACAAGAGCAAAGCAGAGAAACTCATTGAGAAGCACCAGCAAAACACTGGGACCCCAAAGAAAGGGCCAGAAGGTGGGAAGATTATTTAGAACAGGGATTTCATGAGACAGAGTGCCTCATCAAATGTTGACTCTGACTTCTGGGTGCTCCCACCTTGGCCAACTCCTGGGATTGTGGGCCATTTCTGGGGAATCGCAGGGGGGCAATGCTGGGAACAGGTTGGGAGGAGGATGAGGCTGAGGACCTGTGGGGCATCCCAGGGGAGATGCCTTGAGGGCATGTGGCCCTGAGTCTGGAGGTGGGGGCACAACTTGAAGACAGAGACTTGGGAATCTTAATTCCAGGAGTAGGTGGAACCTTGCAAGGAGAGTTTTCATGAAGAAAAGAACTAGGTCAGAAAATGTTCATAAGGGATATTTTAGGGGTTAGGAAAAGGAGAGAATGACAAAGGAAAAGAATGGTGGGGCATTGGAGGCTAGGGCCCAAGTGCCAAGGGTGAAGAATTTCCAAAAAGAGAGTGTGGACGTGGGGAGGGGGCAGGGAGGGTATGGCAAGGTGATGGTCAGGGGTGTGGCTATGGAAGAGGTGGCCTTTAAAATTACAGAGTAGACTACAGAAAGGGTGCAGGCAGGCTTGGGCCGAGGGACAGATGCCCAGAGGCATCCACTGAGGCCTTGGGCCAGGAGAGGGATAAGAATGGGGGAGACTGAAACTTCAGCTTTTCAAGGCTACTTGGAAATAACTTCTTTCCCAGTCTCACTGGCAAGTGAGTCTCTGCCCTCTACCCCTACTGCTGAACATCCTCATCTATAAAATGGGGTAATAGGGAAAACAAAAACCATTTATTGAGCACTTACTATGGACCAAGCTGAGAACTCTCTCTCTCCATGTATCCCTTCATTTAATCCTCACAATCATCTCACCAGGCTGATATTACTATTATCTCCATTGTACAGATAAAATAACTGAGGCACAGAGAAGTTAAGTCCCTTGCTCAAGGTCACAGAGAGAATGAATGGAAATGCTGAGATTCAAACCCAGAGTCTGAATTCTGGGCCTTAATACTGTACTAATCCATACAAAGCACTTTACAGAGCACTCTCGTTACCCCATGGGGTGATACATGAGATGACCCACACAGCCCCAAAACG
This sequence comes from Muntiacus reevesi, assembly GCF_963930625.1. Classification (NCBI taxonomy): domain Eukaryota; kingdom Metazoa; phylum Chordata; class Mammalia; order Artiodactyla; family Cervidae; genus Muntiacus; species Muntiacus reevesi. The sequence continues at coordinate 205,216,902 of NC_089250.1, forward strand.
GTTGAGATTATTACCACATGTGCTGGGCTGAATCATGGCCCTCCAAAGATGTCCATGCCCTATCTCTGGAACCTGTGATGATGTTACTTTACACGGCAAATAAGATTCTGCTGATGTGATTAAATTAAGAATCTTGAGATGGTAAGATTATCCTAGATTATCCTGTAGGTTCAAAGCAATCAACTGAGTCTTTAATAGAGGGAGGCAGGAGAGTCAGAGAAGAAAAGGTGACAATGGAAGCAGAGAGAGAAAGGGAGTTTGGAGGATGCTACTCTTGCTGATGGATTTGAAGATAGAGGCAGGGGCCACAAGACTTGCAGGTGGACTGCAGAAGCCGGAAAAGGCAAGCACACACGTCCTCCCCTATAGGCCCTGGAAGGAATGAGCCCCTGCTGACACTTTTATTTTAATCCACTGAGAGTAATCTTGGAAATCTCTCCTCCAGAATGCTAAGGTAATAAATCTGTGTTGTTTTAAGCCACTAAGATTGTGATAATTTGTTACGCGATGACAAAAAATGAATATACCACATCACTGCACATCTGGCTCCCCTGACCAGCCTGTCTCAAATATTACTACTGCAGCTGCTATCAGGAAATACCCCTAAATTTTTTAAAAAGTTCTTTAAAGTTTCAATATGGTCTTCTCTGAACCTCAGTCTCTTCCTTTGTTAAAAATAGAGTTAACACACCTGACTCTGACTCTCTGCCAGGCATAGAGTGAAGGTTTCTTACATTATTTGAAGGTTCCCACAAACCACTGCAGCAGATGAGGCCTAGCTATTGTCCCCATTGCTCAGATGAACAAACTACAGCTCAGAGAGGGAAAGGAGCCCAGCATCGAGTCATAGGGCTAGTGAGTAACAGAGCCAGGACTTCTGACTTCAGATCTACCATGCTGAGGTGCGTGGCTCAGAGTCCAGCTCACGTGCCACCTCCTCAGAGAAGCCTTCCTGGAGAGCCTCAGCTCACTCATTCATTCATCAAATAGTTACTGTGACTGTTCTATGCTGAGTGTGCTGCTAGGCATGGCTGGGACCAAGTTCTGCTCTCAGCGGCCCACAGCCTAGTGGATGAGACAGATGCACAAACCCACCGTCCCCCAACACCCTGATCAATACTGGGACAAAGGGAGAGAAACAGACAGGGTGGTGGTGTGGGGGCCCAAACGGTGGGAGAAACTCACTAAGCCTGCAGTCAGGGAAGGCTTCCTGGAAGAGGTAGCAATTGAGATGAGGACAAGGAAGATTCCACTAGGAGTGTGGGCAAGGATCCACTGGAGGAATGGCTGACCAGAGGCAGGGAGGCACCAGACTGTAGCTTCCTGGGGGCAGGGAACAGGTTGGGTCATTGCACACCCCAAAATCCCACTGGGCCTCTATGTTCCTGTGTGTGAATGGGAATCACAGGCCTAGTAGCCTAGAGCTTTGGTAATTGCTGGGCCTGGGCAGGGCTGAGCAGGAAGAAAAGGGGTCCTGGGGATTCCCAAGGGCGGGACAGCCAAAGGCAGGGTCAAAGGTAAGGGGGACAAGAGAGTGGAGAGAGGGTGGGGGAGGCAGGGTCCTGGCTCGAACCCCCTTCCATGTCTGACTCAGGGTGTAGCTATAGGTAGATCCTCCTAGAGCCTCAGTGACCCCCTCTGAGAATTGGAGCATGAGACAAAACTGTCTCCAAAGACCCTCCCCAGCCCTGACGGGGAAACGACATGACACAAAATTACAAAAGGGTCTTTATTTGTAAAAAGCCAAAGGGGCCCCGGGGGCGACAGGACAGGCAGGCCGGCTTCTCAGGGGTCAGGGGCATTTGGGTAGATGCGCTTGAGTGGGGGGGCGCCCTCCGAGTCCTCGGGATCACCCTGGGCTGCCTCGGGGACAGATGGCACGGGCTCAAAGACGGGGTAAGCTTCAGGGGCCTGGAGAGGAAGGGTGGACAGGCGTGAGCTCCACCCCAACCCAGGAGTGCAGGCTCCTAGCCCTGCCTTCTCCAAAGCCTCCACTCCACTCCCTTCCCGGACTTGGGAGTCCAGCCCAGGGCCAGGACCCCAGGACGCAAAGTGCGTGTATGCTAAGTCACTTCAGTTGTGTCCGACTCTGTGCGACCCTATGGACTATAGCCCACCAGGCTCCTCTGTCCATGGGTTTCTCCAGGCCGGAATACTGGAGTGGGTTGCCATGCCCTCCTCCAGGGGATCTTCCCGACTCAGGGATCGAACCCACGTCTCTTATGTCTCCTGCATTGGCAGGCGAGTTCCTTACCGCTAGCGCCACCTGGGAAGCAGACTAAGTAAGGCGCCGGAAACAACAACACTGTTTGGGGGAAAGAGGTTGATAATTCTGGAAAACGAATCACACGGTAGTCCTTGTAGGAAACGTCAGAAGTTTGTGGGAGACTTTTTAAAGCTAAATTACATACTTAGGATTCAAAAAATAACTTGAAGGTGCACCACGATCTTTTCAGGTTTTTAATGGTCTTAAGTCAGCCCCCATCCAGCCTGCACGATTTTGTTTCTAAAACACCCTTTTCTTTTCAGTCCCAAGAACCCAGCCTAGAAACCTTTAGCTGTATCCAAGGCCTACATTTCCCACCTTGACCTCAAGAGTGCAGCCCTCAAGCTTTTAGCAACCCCACAGCTCCCCATTCCTTCCAAGACCTGGGAGTCCAGGTGGCCACTCTCACCTCAGCCTCCAACAATTCTGGAACAGGCTCCTCCTTGGTCAACATGGGGGGTTCATCCGTGCTGCCTGCAGGTATGCCCCCAGGATCTGAAACATGAAATTAACAGACGTTCCCTGAGCCACTGCAGAGACCAGGAGGGAAACCCCCGAGTCACATAAGCCTGTGGGCTATGGGAGCACTCCGTGGGGAGCCAGATCCCTAGCTGCAACCCAGAAAGAAAACACAGGAAGGACATGTAGGTGGGATCTTGACAGGTGAGTAGATCTGATCAGGTAGACAAGTGGGGAGCTGGAGTACATTTCAGGTAGAGGCAACAGAAGCTTGGCAAGCACAGATCTGGGTGCTGGACTCCGTGCGTGTGTGTGGGTGCTAAGTCACTTCACTCGTGTCTGACTTAGTACAACCCAATGGACTGTAGCCCGCCAGGTTCCTCTGTCCACGGGATTCTCCAGGCAAGAATACTGGAGTGGACTGCCATGCCCCCATCCAGGGGATCTTCCTGACTCAGGGATCAAACCCGAGTCTCTTTATGTCTCCTGCATTGGCAGGTGGGTTCTTTACTACTGAGCCACCTGGGAAGCCCAGGGTTGGACTGCCTGGGTTCAAATTCTGACCTTGGGCAATAACTTTATTTCTCTAAGCCTGTTTCCCTGTCTGTATAATGGGGATAATTGTAGTAATGACTGGGTTCCCTGATGGCTTAGTGGGTAAAGAATCTGCTTGTAAAGCAGGAGGCACAGGAGATGCCGGTTCAATTCCTGGGTGGGGAAGATCCCCTGGAGGAGGACATGGCAACCCATTCCAGTATTCTTGTCTGGAGAATCCCCATGGACAGAGGAGCCTGGTGGGCTTAAAGTCTAAAGGGTCACAAAGAGACACAACTGAGTGACTACACCACATGCATAGTAATTACCACACGAGACTGTTGTAAGGATTAAATGAGACAGGAAAAGCCAATTAGCACAGGGTCTGGCACATAGTAAGTGCTCAATAAATGCGAATTATTGTCTTTATATTAGTAAAGGTACAAAAGTGTGTGCTATGATCTATACATGGAACATAGGCCCAAATCAGGGTGTTCTTGGATGGGAACAATGAGGTCAGCAGGGGACAGTTCATGAAGGGCCCAGAGTGCCAGGTTGAGGAGTCAAAGTCATAGGGAGTCACTGAAGGCTTTGCAGCAGGAAAAGAACCTTGTCAAACTTGTGCTCAGTGGGGGTACAACTAGAGGAGGGGAGAGCCCGGAGACTGGAGCTAGGCGTGGGTGGGAGAGATGACAGAGCTGGGGAGGCAGGGGAAAGCAAACGCACGGGGGAAGTGAATCTGACCAGACAGGGGACTGACTCTAGGAGAAGACACAAGAGGAGGGCTCATGCCCAAGATCCTAGCTCATTGGCTGTGTGTGCTTAGGTAACTTACTTAACCTCTCTGAGTTTTGGTTTCTCATCTATAAATAGAGATCATAACCCTCACTGGGTTGTAGTGAGGGTTAAATGAGATAAAACATGGAAAGAGCTTAGAAAGGTGCCTAGCATACAGTGAGAGTTCAGTAAATATTAGCAGTTATATTATCACTTATTATTAATTACTCTTATGATCATCACAATTATTTTATCGTGCATGCATGTTCGGTCGTGTCCAACTCTATGGGATTCCATGGACTGTAGCCCACCAGCCTGTCCAGCAGATTACCCTGGCAAGGATACTGGAGTGGGTTGTCATTTCCTTCTCCAGGGGATCTTCCCGACCCAGGAATCGAACCAGGGTCTCCTGCATTGGAGGCGGATTCTTCACCAGCTGAGCTACCACGGCTGTTGTTGTTCAGCCACCCAGTCATGTCTGACTCTTTGAGACCTGATGGACTGAGCCACCAAGGAAGGCCCAGCAAATACATACTGGGCACCTCCTATGTGTTCCATGGTGTTCTGAGGATAATACCAGTGAACAAGGTCAACGTGGGCCCAACAGTCAGGAAGCTGACATGAGGTGGGAAAGAAAGCTATTTAACTAGTACAAAGCTAAATCTACATGAAGATCTCAGACAGTGATAAACGATCCACAGAAGCTAAGAAGCCAGAGAAGGAGAGAGACAGTCCCAAGAGGAAGGGCGGTGACTTTCCACAGAACTCAGGGAGGCAACTTAGGAGGAAGGGCTGGCAGAGGGGCAAGCTGGTGGCTTCCACTTTGGAGGGGAGAAGGCTCAGAAGAGTGGGCTCCTGGGAGGCACCTGGTCCTACCTCTCTCCTGGCCCAGCTGTGGGGGCTGAGCATCCTCTGGGACCCCTTCCGGTGGTCCAGCAGGTGACACAGGGCGGCTGGGCTGGGGGGTGCCCCCAGGGCTGGGCTCCGTGCCCTTCTGCAGGGAGCCTTCCGAATGGAAACTCTGGTTACTGTTCTCATCTGTGGGGGAAAAAAGCCAAAAGGGTTGGGTCTGAGGCCCCAGTCCTCTCCCTTAGTGCCCACAGCCCCCCACATCTCAGCATCCCTACCTACCATTGAGATCCAGCAGGATGAGAGGGCCGCCCCCTCGGGGACTGGCGCCCCTGCCCCTCCGCTCCCGGCCTCGGGATCTCTCTGCCCCTCCACCTGCCCTCCGGCGCTCCTGGGGGTTAGAGGGCTAAGGGTCAGAGGCAGCTTTCCGGTTAGCACTTGCCAAGCCCCCACTGTGCAAATAAAGAAACTGAGGCAGAGAGAAGCGGAAGGCCCTGCAGGAGGTGACAGGTTGTGCACCGCTGGGTTAGGTCTTGAAGCCGAGGTAGGGGCGGCGGGGGACCGAGGTCTGGTCGGGGGGAGGGGAAGAGGCGGAGTTGCTATTAATTGTTAACATCTGTCTGTGCTCCTGCATTTGAGCTCTGAGTGGAGACTGGAGGTGGAGGCCAGGGTGGGGAGGGGCTTGCCTGAGGTTACACAGAAGGGCGGCCTGGGACAGGGTGGTGGGGGAAGGGGGGAACGTGCTCACCTCCTCCTGGGGGTCCACCACTGGCACCCACTTGAAGATACGAAGGGAAGTGTCGCCCACAGTCACCCAGCGCTTCTCCCTGTGGGACAGTGGGGGGATTGGGTCAGAGAGGCCTGAGGGGAGGGCCACCCCGGGAGCGGGACACATCTGGGGATACCCCGAGATGTGGGGGTAATGCCCTGATGGAAGGGGCACTTTTGCTAAGAGGACACAGAGGGAGAAACCCTGCAGACCCGAGGGCACAGATAGATGGGGGGGGGGGTGCTTCTAGACAGAGTGTGACTTGGGGTCGCGGCTCTGCAGACCCCTGGGGTAACACATGGAGAGCTCGGACTCTGAGGCCGGCTGGGGACCTTAGCAATGAAGATCCTCGGGCACACTCGCGGGAGGAGTGTCAAAGCTTCAGGGGGCGGGGCATAAACGGGGGCTCCAGCTTCGGGAGGGCAGGACTGGAGAACACGCTTTGTAGACCCCAGGGTGTAGCCAGAAGGAAGATAGAGCCCCGCAGCTCCGGCGCGCAGCTGGGCGGCACACCTAACAGCTGGGGGCCACAGCTGGCGAAGCGGGGGTAGACTTATCTGGGGGAGGAGTGGCCCACTGGGTCCCGTCCCTGGCCCCGGGGCAGCGCTCACCATCTCCGGACCTTCTCGATGGTCGCCATCACCTTCTTGATGTCATCCTTGGCCCGGCTCCGGGTCTCGGCCCGCACGGTCCGGCCGGCCATGCTGGCGGGGCTGGGGCCCAGGCCGAGCCCGCGGCTGGGCCGCCTCCCGTCCGGCGGGCTCAGGCTCGGCGCCAGGCCGGGGCGCCGCTCTCTCGGCCCGTCGTCCCTCCGGGAGTTGGTCGCGCCCTCCCTCGCTCCCCCAACGCCTCCGCGAGTCCCCGCCCCGCTTCCTGCCGCCGCGCCCCGCCCCGGCCCGTCCCCGGAGCGGCCGGGAGGCGCGGGCGGCCAGAGCCCAGGCCTGGAAGTCGGCCGGCCCCGCCCCAACCGGGCCCGCCCCCTCGGGGCACCCGGACGCGCAGCGCCCCCTGCCCGCCGCCGAGAGGCAGGTTGGGGGCAGCTGGGCGACTGGACGCGCGCGGCGGGGCTGCGGCCGTGCGTTCAAACCACGTGGGCGCCAGGGGGCGCGAGAGGGTCAATGTCCCGTGTGAGACCGCTGAGCGTGGGGACGGCCCCGGGACGCTGCTTGTGTGTGTGTGTGTGTGTGTGTGTGTGTGACTATCAGGTTCTACACTGTGTGTGTGTGTGTGAGACTATCAAGTTCTACACTGTTCTACTACCCTTTCATCCATTCACTCAACAGTCTATTAACTGAGTGCCAATTACGTGCCTGACGCTGCATATAACTGATTCTTCACCTACCAGAACGTCTAAAATGAAAACGACTAAACCTACCAAGTGGAGGCGAGGAAGTAGAGCAACTAGATCCCTCATATTTTTGGGGGAGTGGTAGAGATACTACTTCGAAAAGCTGGCGGTTTTTCAGAGAAGCTATGATCCAACAGTTCCACTCCTAGGTCGTTAACAGCCAACAGAAATGCGTGGGTATGAGCACCAGGGGACCTTTACTGGAATGTTCATATCTCTGTAATAGCCTCAGACTGGAAACAACCCATCGACAGGGGAGTGGAAAGTGAATTGTAGCCTGTTTACACCATGGAGGACCCAGCAAGAAGACTGAGGTCCTGCTACCCCCAACAACGGGGACAAATCTCATGAAAGGAGTAGGATACAGAAGCACACATTGTATGATTTCATTTACGTAAATTTCAGAACCGACAACATCAATTAAGGGTGTGAGAAATCAGGAGGGCCGTCACCCATGGGATTGGGAGGGGCTAAGAGGGGGGTTGCGGGAACAGATCATGCTGTTTCTTAATCTGGTGCTGATTCCCAGGGCATGTTTACTCTTGGAAAATTCGTTGAACTGTACCCTTATGATGGTGTGCACTTTTCCCTACTTGAATGAAAAGTTTACTTAAAATGAGTATGTCTTAGTTGATTTTGTTTGAAGCTGTGTTTATCAGCAGACATGCTAAAGTTGTGTAGCTATGTGTGTGTGTATTTCAAGGGTGTGGGTACTGTGTCTGTGTGTTTTCCAGTGACTATGTTCAGAGGGATTAAGGTATAGGAAGGTGGTCATGTCAACATTTCTGGAGCCAAACTGCTGGGGTAAAATTCTACCTCTGCTTGTCCAGTGACCTTGGAGAAGTCACATCTCTATTTCTTCAACTACAACATGGGAATGAGTTAATATGTGTATAACTCTTAGAGCAATGCCTTGCACACAGTAAATACCCAATAACAGTCTCTGTTAATAAGTGTGATGGCCTCACCTGCTATGCCATCTGCCAGTTCATCCCTTTCTTCCTTTATTCTGGCAATAGTCTCCTCATGGCAATATACTCCCACACTCACAGGTCTCCTTCCCAATTTCTTCATTCACAAACCCTGCATGCTGTTGTCTATGGTCGCCCCATTAGATTGTGAGCTCCTTAGGGGCCCAGAGACCAAGAATGGATCATCATCTCTGGGTGCCAGAGCCCAGGACAGACTGGGTTCTTGGGAACCACGTGTGGGGATAAGTAAATGTATAAAGACCCTACAGCATTTTTCTGCATCAGGTTACTGGGTTGACCTTTGGGTCTGTCTTTTTCAGCTTGTTTCTGTTTGAGAACCCTTCAGGAAATGCGGGTGTGTCAGAAGTTCTCTTACTGGGTCTGGTCAGGTGCGACGAGTGGTCCCCTAGTAGGTGTGTCTGTGAAAGCAAGGGCAGAAGGCATCTGAAACAGGCCAGGGGTGTATGTCCTGGCAGGTGTGGTCTAAGCCTGAGGGCCCCCACCTTGGCCTCTCAAGCACCCGGCTCTCCCCTCCCCCAGACAAGAGGAAGGGCCGGCACATTCCTGGCCTGCCAGCTGCGCCCTCTCCTGCCCTCTCCCTCCCCTCCCCCCTCCAACAAGCTTTCTCCGAAAAGAGGGCCGGGCCGCAGATCGGAGCCTGAGCCTTCTCCTCCCATCGGACCTCAGGGCTGCCTCCAAGGCTCGGGCACCCCAAGCCTGAGGTCCCGAGTCCACCCTTCAGACAACCTGCTGCCCTTCTCAGATCCCCTTCGCGACTAGGCCGAGTGAGCAGAGAGGTGAGCTAAGGGCCAAGGAATCCGGCCTGGGACGGCGGGGGTGGGGTGGGGTGTGTGTGGAAGGGGGTAGATTGTTGGGGTCTGAGCCCTGATTGGCTACGCCCGGGCCACGCCCCTACCCTTTTCCCCCTTCTCCCCCCCTCGTAAGGGGGGCGTGGAGGCAACCAGGATCAGCCAGGGGCCAGCATGAGCCGGAGGGAGGGCAGTCTGGGTAAGGGGCTGAAGGGTCGGATGCCGAGCGCCCGCGGGGAGCAGGGGTCAGAAGGGCTGGAAGCTGGGGTCCGGGTCACCGCCACCCCTAAGTCCGGGAAGGGAGCGGCCTGAGCGGGGGAGAACAGGGCAGCGGTGTCAGGTAACGAGCGGGTGAGTTGTGGGCGAGCTGTGGGAAGGGCCAAGGGCCAGAGTTTAGAGGAGGCTTGGGGCTGTGCCTTCAGAGACTTGGGCTCAGGAGATAGATCACCAGTTCGAGCACACGACTGGGGTCGTGGCTGGAGTAGGACACCGGGATCCTGAGTATCGGAAAAGAATCAGAACTGGGAGCCAGAGAGAGGGGTAAAGTTAGGGGAGGAAGTCTTTGGGCCACAGGGGTAGGTGAGTGACAACAAGAAGCGAAAGTTGAGGCTGTTAAGGATAGGGACCCGCGGGGCAAACTCTGGCGGGGGGCGGGGCGGAAGTTGCCGGGCCAGGACTACATTCCCCAGTATGCCCTGGGCATGCGCGCTAGGCATCTCGGGAAATGTAGTCTTCCTCCCGGAGCGCCAACCTCTAACTCGTGAAAGCTGGTTACTGATTCACTGATGGGGCCCAGTGCCCCGCCCACGGTCTTGGGAGGGCCGTCTGGGAAGGAATGGGACGTCAGTCTCCTAATCTGTAAAATGGGCTTAAAGGCTCGTTTCAGTTTGAAGTTCTGTTCTTTGATGATGCTGAATTCCACCAACAATCACTGAGGTACAGAGACATGTGAGCCCTGTTCTCAAAGGGCTCCCAGGCTGAGGCAGATTCTCCTAGATAAAGAAGTCGTTAAAAGAATCACCTTGAAAGTATGAACTAATGGCCCTTAGTAGAAAGAAGAAGTTAATTTAAAAGAGTGTATCTGGAGGCTACACTGACGAATTTGAATTTGGCTTTAATAGGATTTCAACAATGGTTTGGGGACAGGGAATGCATTTCAGGTGGATCAACCATTTGGCAAATGTCTGGTGCCCTATTCTCCCTCAGTTGGAATGGGACAGAGCCAGCCTGGCTTAAAAATTGGAGAATTCAGAGTGGAGCCTCTGGGTTCAGGAAGAGCGAGCCTGGAAGAAGTGGTCAAGAAGCAAGGGGTTGGGGTGCTCTCATTCCTCCCCTGATTTTCCCACCAGAGGACCCCCAGGCTGACTCCTCAGCCTCACCCCTTACCCACTTGGAGGCCAAGATCCAACAGACACACAGCCTTGCCCGCCTCCTCACCAAATATGCTGAGCAGCTTCTCCAGGAATATGTGAGTTGGGTTGGGGGTGCGGGTACCAGGGGCCTGAGGAATGGGGAAGTATAGATTAAGGGGTCCTTGACCACTCATTTTCTTAACCTCTCTTCACAACTGCAGAAATTGGGGCTCCCAAGAGGGGTCAGCAACTGGCCATTGGTCATCATCCAGTAATTTGGAGGAGGACTTTCTCTGTGCCTCAAATGCCCCTCCATAGAGGGTCCCTCCTTGGTGCTTTAAGATAGAGGCAACCTGAAAGAGTGAAGGGAAGTTTGGCCTCGGGGTCAGAAAACCTAGGTTCTAGGCTCTGTATGATCTTGTCATCTCACCTCTGTGAGCCTGGATCTCCCCAGGTGTCAAAGGAGGCAGTTGAATAAGAGGAACTATGAACGCTTCTATGTGTGTTATGGAGACGGGCCATTTCAATCTAGGGCAGGGGAATGCCATCCCAAGAGGGCACTTTTACAGAGGAGGGAGGTTTGCCAACACCTTTGGTTGACCAGAGAACTCTGACCAATGAAACAAGGTGGTTCCCCAGATTACTCTGGTGCAGTGGAGGGAGCCTGTAGTTTCGAATCAGATAGACTACAAGCCTGCCAAATGGTGACCTTGGGCAGTGATGATAACATTAGAAATAATAACTTAATAATTATGACAGCAATAGTAGGATAATAAAACTAGGTTTGTAGTCCTGCCAGCCTTGGTTCAACTTCCAGCTTCTGCCCCTTCCTAGATCTGTGACCTGGGACAGGTCAGCCTGAGTATCCTCATTTATGAAATCATCACCATTGTCAATGCATCCATTATTGGGAAGATTAGGAATAGTGTGTTTAAAGCAGGAGAGACAGTGCCTGAACCAGGAGCAACATATTAGCAAAGGATAAATGTTATTGTTATAGTATCTTTACAAATTACAGACCACCTTTATCTTTTCATTTGTTCATTCTCATGACAGTTACTCATGGAGCCCCTGGCTGTGTATTAAGCAGGTGGAGAGGTGGGGGAAGATGGGGAAGGGAGTGGAATGGCCTCGGCCCCTGTGCTATCTTCTGTGATCCTCAAGAGGTTCCTGGTAGGAAGGAAGGACAGAGAACTGTCCCTCATCTTATAGAAGAGACCATTGAGGCTCAGAGAAGGAAAGGGTTTTGCACCCGACTGCACAGCTAGTGAGTGGTGGAGAACAGGATTTGAACCTGGGTCTGTAAGATAGCATTAATAAAAGAGGTAACATTTTTTTGTGCCCTTCTAATGAGTCAGGACCTGCCTTAAACTTCTTAGCACGCATATAACTACCTTAAGAAGTGGATACGTTTATAATCTCTATGGAGGAGATGAGAAAACAAAGGCCTTTGTGTAAAGTCCACAGTGGTTTTTGTTGTTTTGTATTCTCTCGAACACAGCCATCCTGTTGTCCCCCACTTGTGAGACTGGGGACTCTGAGGGTTCCAGGAGAGGGGTGGAGGGTTGACTTCCCAGCCGAGGAGCCGCCCTGACTGCCTCGTCTCCGCAGGTGCAGCACCAGGGAGACCCCTTCGGGCTGCCCGGGTTCTCGCCGCCGCGGCTGCCGGTGGCCGATCTGAGCGACCCTGCTCCGGGCCACGCGGACCTGCCAGTGCACGAGCGCCTGCGGCTGGACGCGGCGGCGCTGGCTGCGCTGCCGCCGCTACTGGACGCGGTGCGCCGCCTCCAGGCCGAGCTGAACCCGCGCGCACTGCGCCTGCTGCGGCGCTTGGAGGACGCGGCGCGCCAGGTCCGGGCTCTGGGCGCCGCGGTGGAGGCCCTGCTGGGCGCGCTGGGGGCCGAGAGCCGCGGTCCCGGGCCCGAACACGCGGCCGCCGCCGCCACTGACTCCGCGGGCGTCTTCCCGGCCAAGGTGCTGGGATTCCGTGTGTGCGGCCTCTACCTCGAGTGGGTGAGCCGCACTGAGGTCGACCTGGGCCAGCTGGCGCCCGGGGGCCCGGCCTGAGCGCCAGGAGCGCGGTCCAGCTCGCGGTCCCCTCCCTGGCCGTCTCCATCTCTCCCCATCTCTGTCAGCATCTCTGTGTCTTCCGACTGTGTCTGTCTCTCTGTTTTCTTCGTTCGCTTCTCTATCTTTTTCTCTCTGGGTCCTTCTTGTCTCCCTCTGCGACTTCCCGTATCTGTCATGTCCTTACTTCCCCATCACTCCGGTCTGCCTCTCTGAGCGTCTCTTTGTCTTCCCGTCTCTTGTTTCCTCTGGGCCCCCTGGGAGTCTCTGTATATGTCCACCTCTTCTCAAGGAAGGGACACCTGTCACTCTGTTTGCCTCTGTCCTTCTCTCTGTCGTTCCCTGGCCAGGAACATGCCTGCTGGCCCTGTGGTGGAAGGGCTCCTCCAGGCACATTTCAGCCCCCTTCCCGCAGGGTCACTCCACCTGCTGCTCTCCCTGTCCCCATCCCAGCCCTTGTGGCCCTCCACCCTCTCCCTTTGATGCCCTCCACCCCTTCCCCTCCCTCTGCCCTAATCCTACACCTTCCCTTCTCCTCAAGTCAGGTTTTTGGAGACAAAAAAGAAAAAAGAAAAATCTCACCCCTTTGAAGAGTTTTATTTACGAGCATAAATTAATATTTTGTAAATAAAATGTTTTAAAAGAACCTAGAATTTTCCAGTATATGTAGTCGTTGAAAATGGGAGGACACATTTAAGGAGAATAAGATCCTTGGGATATGACCTTGTCCCCCCAGCCATCCCCAAAAGCCACACTATAAAGAGGAGGTTCAGGAGAGCCCCAGTCCATGGGTGCCATCTGTCATCCCGAAGTGGATGTATCCTGAGCAAGAAACAGATGTGACTCGAGTCCTGAGCTTTTCAAACTCACACATCCATTGACTAGGAAGTGAAGCACCTTAAGATGGGAACTTGGAGCAGTGGCCACAGTCAGAGAGGTAGTCTCGAGGAGGAAATGAACCCCAGGGAAAAGGGGGCCTCATTGCTCAGAATGTCTATATCTTCACACAGGAAGTGAGGTAGGTAGAGACAAGAAGGCAGTCCTTGGACCTCCCCTAAATGACAGGAAGGGGACCAACTGTACTCCCCCCTGTAGAGTGGGAAGTGAAAGTGAAGAGTGTTAGTCACTCAGTCATGTCCGACTTTTTGTGACCCCATGGACTGTAAGTGAAGCGTCTTCAAAGAGGTATTTCTTTCCACCCGGGAAGTGAGCAACCAGTACCATCGGAATGGGAATTCATGACATGCTGTCCATGGAGTCCCACCCAGATCTGGAAGGGAGGCCACAGGACCTGGGCAGGAAGGTCCAGGTATAAGGACTAGTGGCCGGGTCCCCAGGAAATGTTCCCAAGTATGTGGTACACAAGCCCTGTCTCCTAGACAACACGTGTCTCCTTTCTAGCCAAGAGCAAGGCAGAAAAGAATCCCTTGTGAGAGAAAAAAAAGGGGGGAAAAATCCGCTGTGAAGGGGAAGGGGTTGCAGCCTCTAACAGGAAGTCCCACCTCTATTCAGAGTATTTGGCCTTGAGCTCACCCAAGAAAGTCACAGCTCGGTCTGTCCAAAAGCTGTAGTCCCGGATTATTACATACCCTCGACACTTCTTATGGAAGGCCGAGTCCCCGAAGGGGACAGTACCGATGGGGTTTTTTGGGGGTGTGGGCAGGCCCAGGGCAGTCATGATGCTAAGCAACTTGATTGCTAGGGCTTTGACCTTGAGTCTTGCTTCCCAAAGCTGATCCACCACGATGGAATCATCATTCAAAGGGCTTATGTCATTCTGGTCTTGCACCGCAAGCAGGAGGTGCTGGCTGAAGGACCAGAAGGCCTGCTGGGTGAGGCTGAGACGTTCTCCATCTTCCAGGCCATTCCAGATCTCGATGGGCATGTCGGTCGAAGGCAGGGTTCTGAGCGAGAGTTCGGGGATTGAGAAGCCGGGACGACTAAATGGACGGCCTTGGTGCTCGAGCTGCATGAGAGACAGAGGCAGATGAGAGTGAGGGGACCCAAACGCTGCCCTAGTGTGCCCCTGAATTCACATCTGCCTTCCATGAGACTGGCCTCTTAGGGGGAGTCAGCATTCCCTGCCTCTCAGGGAGCTGATGAAATGTGCTAGCACAGAGCCCCAGTTCTGTTAGGCTTCAATTCAGCCTCCTCCACATACAAGTTGTGCAACTTTGAATCACAGCTTCAGTAATTCCCACGTGGCACTGTAATGGGGAAGATGATAAGATGTAATAGACATAAAGGACTTAGCACCTGGCTTTTGATTAGGGCGTTAATATCATTCACTAATGATATTTATATAAGTATCATGAACACTATGATTATGTTACTTATTACAGTATTTGCAAGCTAAATATATTGGTGACAATGTGGTTAAAGCCGTATTTCTTTTTACTCACATTCTTCAGTGGTTAGTATATGTTCACTTTTAAATAATCATTGATATGCAATTATTAATACTGAATTGAAATACAATATTATTTAGTTAATGCCTTCTCCATTAAATTTCTCACCTCCACAAACCTAGACACACAGAATTGTAGTGCACACTGATCAATTCTGTAACTAATAGATCACCTCGGCCTACATCCCCATTTACAAATGGAGAAACTCAGAGTCCTCAAAGCTACCCAGAGGATGGTGGCAGATATGAGACTAGAAATTAGAGGAAGGGACTTCCCTGGTAGTTCAGTGGTTAAGAATCTGCCTGCCAGACTTCCCTGTGGCTCAAATGGTAAAGAAGAATCTGCCTGCCAAAGCAGGGGACATGGGTTCGATCCCTGCCCCAGAGAGATTCCCCATGCTATGGGGCTCCTGAGCCTGGGGACCACAATTCCTGAGCCCTCAGTCCTAGAGCTGATGCTTCATGACAAGAGAAGCCACCGCAATGAGAAGCCCAAGCGCCGCAAAGAAGAGGAGCCCGCGCTCGCTACAATTACAGAAAGCCTGAGCACAGCGACAGGGACAGCACAGCCCACACGAGAGAAATTCGACTTTAAAAAAGGAAAATGAAACTAGGTTAGGTAACTTCACGTGGGCCTAGAATACAGTTCAGTGGAAGAGTCACAAAACCAGGGCCTCCAGGGGCCAGTAGATCACATCACCTGGAGAAGAAGCAGATGGGTGCGGGTGGGGCACAGTGACTGGAGGTCAACAGCAGCCCTGTGCCTGTTTCTGACAGGTTTTCATGTGCAAAATTTGAACAAGCATCACATGGCCTAGACAAAGCATCTGTGAGTCAGACCCAGCCAGCAGGCTGCTGCTTTGAACTTCCAGACAGTTTTGTGATGTCAGGAAAATTATTCCCCCGCTAAAGCTCAGTTTCCTGGCCTTTCCTTCCTGGTCCAGTGGTTAAGACTCTGCCCTCCAAAGCAGGGGTTGCAGGTTCAATCCCTGGTTGAAGAGCTAAGATCTCACATGCCTCGCAGCCAAGAAACCCAACGGGTAAACAGAAGTGGTATTGTGGCAAAGTCAATAAGGACATTTATACATGGTCCACATCAGAAAATCAAAAAGAGAGCTTCCCTGGTGGCTCGGTGGCTAAGAATCCTCCTGCTAATGCAGGAGACACAGGTTCCTGATCCAGGAAGCTCCCACATGTTCTAGATCAGCTAAGCCTGTGGGCCATAGCCTCTGAGCCTGTGCTCTAGAGCCAGAGAGTCGCAACTACTGAGCCCATGCGCCACATCTACTGAAGCCTTGCGAGCCCTAGAGCCTGTGCTCAGCAACGAGGGAAGCCGCCGCAGTGAGGAGCCTGCAAACCGCAACTCGAGAGTAGCCGCCACTTGTCCCAACTAGAGAGGTGCTCAGAGCTCAGTCACTTCAGTTGTGTCCGACTCTCTGCGACCCCATGGACCATGGCCCGCCAGGCTCCTCCGTCCATGGGATTCTACAGGCAAGAATACTGGAGTGGGTTTCCCTTTCCTTCTCCAGTGAAAGAGTATGAAGTGAGTGAAGTGAAGTCAGTCAGTCCTGTCTGACTCTTTGCCACCCCATGATCTATAGCATAATGGCTCCTCCGTCCATGTGATTTTCCAGGCAAGAGTACTGGATTAGGTTGTCATTTCCTTCCCAAAACTAGAGAAGAGCCAAAACTAAATAAGAAAGATCCAGCACAGCCAAAAATAAATAAAATTATAAAAATATAAAAAAATGTCAAAGTCTAAAAAAGCCCCCTGAGTTCGCTTATTGATAAAAACAGGTCATAATTCTACCTCTTAGAGCTATCCAAGGAGCCAGTAAGATCATGAGGCTAAATCTCCCAGCATGGCATAGGCTCAGGAAAGCATAGGGCAGGAGGTGACTGTGGAAAGACTCATGAGCCTGGAAAAATCTTCCCTCTAGGTGCTTCGTTCCAATCTTCTAACAGTCTTGAGAGGTCAGTCAAGGCAAGATCACCATCCCATTTGGCAGATGAGGAAGCTAAGACAGAGAGAGAAGGAATGACCTGCCCAGGGTCACCCAGCCATCAGTGGCATCATTCCTGTGGGCGTGTCTCTAGCTGGCAGAGCCTCTGTAACCCAGGACCCACGGAGGAGGCTTCTTCCAGCCTTGTTCTGCCTCCCTTCCCCAGGGCTGGGCCAGGAGGGGGACAGCCTCCTCCCCTCACCCCCTGCTCATGCCCTATCACTCACGTAAGTCTGCAGCAGGGCTGAAGTCTGCAACTGCATGTCGAGCGCCAGGTTATAAGCTTGGGTGATAGACTCAGCTGTGGACGTGGGGGCTCCCAAACTGAGAGGTGGCAGCAGCAGGGTCAGCAGGCAGAAGGGGGCTGGCAGGAAGAAAACAAGGTCAGCACCAAGTCCCTGACCTCACCTGCTGATTCACTCATTCATCAGAACAGCCCCTCATATGGATACAACCCTTGTGGTTACAACGGTCTTGTGTGTGCAACTCAGGGAAGGATCACCCTGTAAGCAGATTATTTCTAACCCAGAATATTCCCGTGGGACTTCTCTGATGGTCCAGTGGCTAATGACCTCAGCTCCCAACGCAGGAGGCCCCGGCTTCAATCCCTGGTCAGGAAACTAATCCCACATGCCACAACTGAGAATTTGCATGCCGCAACGACTAAGAACCGGCAAACCAAATAAGATAAATTTTTATTTTTTTATTTTTATTTTATTTTATTTTTAAATTATTTATTCTTTTTAAATGCAATTTTATATAAATAAATATTAAAAGGAAAGAAAAAATTCCCCTAACCTCCAGACACATGTATTCAACTTCCCAATTGACGTTTTCCCTTGGATGTTAATAAGCATCTCAAGTCACAGTATCCACTGCTCAGCTCTAGCTGCCCTGTGTCCCTCCTTCCCTGGTCTTCCCCATCTCAGAAAAGTGCATGTCCATTCTTCCAGGTGCTCAGGTCAAAGTCACGGGGTCCTCTTGGACGCCTCATTCTCTCCTTCTTCCTATGTTCAACCCACACAATCCTGTTGGCTCTGTCCTTAAAAGGTGGCCACAAGGTCTGTGGGATTTTGTGTTTGTGTTTGGTCAAACCGTGACACTTCCAGGATCTCAGGTCCCTGACCACGGACTGAATGTGGGCATGAAAGCCCAGATCCTAACCCGCAGACCACCAGGGAACTCCCTAGGTCTGTGTTTCTGGACCTGAGCACTTGTGACAAGTATACCTAGACTCTGTGAAAGCTCATTGAGCTATATACTTCGGGCTTGTGCACGTTTCTCTGTCCCCATCTGCTATTTTCAATACAAAGTTTTAAAACCTGTGGATTTTCCTGCTGGGTCAGCAGTGCAGAATGCACCTGCCAACGCAGGAGACATATGTTTGTTCCCTGGTCTGCGAAGATCCCGCACACCACAGAGCAACCGTTAAGCCCTCACACATCTACTGAGTCTGTGCCCTAGGGCCGGGAGCCACAACTACTGAAGCCTGTGTGCCTAGAGCTTGCACCAAGAGAAACCACTGCAACGAGAAGTCCACGCATCTCAACTCGAGTGTCTCCCCCACTCACTGCAACTAGAGAAAGCTTGAGCACAGCAACGAAGAGCCAGCACAGCCATAAATAAACAAAAGATGTATCTAGAAGCTATTTCTCTCCCCTCTGATGTCTTTGCCTCCACCTCTGTCTCCCTCTGCCACTTGGAAGCTCTTCAAGTCCAGCTAGATCCCTCCTTTGTCCACACCTTTCCATGGTTTCCACTTAACACAGTAAATATTAAAGTCCTCACTGTGGGCTTAGGGCCGGGGCCCTCTTTTCCTCAGCACCCCCTACTCAGACTTTACCCTTGCTGGGCCCTCCAGGACCACCTTGCAAACCCACCCAGGGCTTCTCCTAATTCTTCAGGGCTCAACTCAAAAGCCCCTCTGGGGGACATCCCTGGCGGTCCAAGGCCTAAGACTGCACTGCCAATGCAGGGCGCTCAGGTTCAATCCCTGGTCAGGGAACGAGATCCCACCAGCTCCAACTGAGACCTGGTGTAGCCAATTTAAAAATAAAAACAAAAAAACTTAAGGTCATCAGCAGTGATGATGATGAGAGGCTGACCAGGATGTCTTCGTTAGCTTCCCTGTCTATATTCCTGAGCTCCAGACATTCAGAACTTAAGGGAAGGCCTGAAGTGAAGCCCTCTTCATTCATTTTCTCAACAAACTTGGATCACTGTATTCAAATTCTATCACATTTGTGTGGGTGCTCAGTCGTGTCCAATGTGTTGCGACCCCATGGACTGTAGCCCGCCTGGCTCCTCTGTCCATGGAATTTTCCAGGCAAGAATATTGGACTGGGTTGCCATTTCCCTCTCCTATGGTTCTTCCCAACCCAGGGATCGAACCCATGTCTCATGTCTTCTACATTAGCAGGCAGTTTCTTTACCACTAGCGCTAACTGGGAAGACACACTGCCATGATAATTTACTTATGATCACATGTACTGTCTGTCTGCAGAAAGAAGTCTCATTTTTTGTCTGTTTCTTTCCTGCCGTGTCCCCAATGCTTGGGTTTCCCTGAAAGCTCAGTGTAAAGAATCCGCCTGCCACTGTGGGAGACGTGGGTTTGATCCCTGAATGGGGCAGTTCACCTGGAGAAGGAAATGGCAATCCACTCCAGTATTCTTGTCTGGGACATACCACGGACAGAGGGCCCTGGAGGTCTACAGTCCATGGGGTCACAAAAGAGTTGGACACGACTTCCCGACTAAACAGCAACAATAGCCCCAATACTTAGACTACTGTGCGTGTGTGCCTAGTCAGCTCAGTTGTGTCCAACTCTCTGCTACCCCGTGGACTGTAGCCCACCAGCCTCTGTTCATGAGACTCTCCAGGCAAGAATACTGGAGTGGATAGACATGCCCCCCACCAGGGAATCTTTCCAACTCACAGATCAAACCCAGGTCTCTTCAGTTTCCTGCATTGCAGGCAGGTTCTTTATCACTAGCGCCCCCTGGGAAGCCCACTTAGACTGCTACCTAGCATCTAATAGGAACTCCAGAAGTAAGTTTTGAATGCATGAATGATGAATGAAGTCCTCTGTGTGTAAGGCTTTTGAAGTTCCCAGCAGATGCAAGAGCAGCCAGGTCCCTGAGTCAGATGGGCCAGAGAGCCCAGGCGGTACCCCTCCCTCCTGGTCTCAGGACCCTCGCACCCTGTCTCCTTCACTCACCCAACAGATGAGAAGTCATGGTCTCTCCTGGATCCTTCCTCTCTGCAGTCTCTCAGTGGGTCTGGGATACCTGTCCTCTTACCCCTCAGGTCGCTATATACTTGGGTCTGAGCCCTCGGGCCACCCATGAGGGAGGGAAAGTCATACCTTGGGGGTTGTGGGGGGAGGTGCAGAAGCCCCTGAGGCAGGGGACAGCTAGGGAAGGTGGCATTGTGGTGACACCCTAGTCCCCTCAGCCCTCGAAATCTGACCTTACACTCAGGTTGCTGGGAGAAAGGGAGCCAGGCAGGGAGGGGATTATCTGGGGGGACACAGCGGCTGCCCTGCTCCCTGCGGCTCTGCACGTCCTGGGATTTAGTTTCCTGGGAGGAGGTGGCCCCCTGCTCGGCCCCACCGGGACCCAGCTTTTGGGCCCTGGACTGGAGGAGTTTGGAAATGGGACATGGGGTGGGGTGTAAGCAACATCACCCACACCCTTAGACACGGGAGCATGTGATACGGTGCACAGCCCTGTGGGCTCCTTGTCTCAAGGCCTTTGTGTCCTTCACTTCTTTTAAGGGTTTCTTAAAATGTACTTTTAATATAATTTTATTTATTGATTTTTTCTGTGCTGGATCTTTGTGGCTGTGTGCACTTTTTCTCTAGTTGCAGCGAGTGGGGCTACTCTTCATCACAGGGCACAGGCTTCTCACTGCGGTGGCTTCTCTTGGTCCTCTAGATCCCGGGCTCTAGAGTGAGGGCTCAGCAGTTGTGCACACAGACTCAGTTGCTCTGAGGTCTGTGGGATCTGCCCGGATGAAGAAGTGCACCCATGTCTCCCACACTGGCAGGTGGATTCTTTACCACTGAGCCACCAGGGAAGCTCCCACCCACCATCCATTTCTCTGATATTGCAGGAAGCAGCCTCCATTCATTCTCCATGATCTGCCCTGAATTCCAATGGGCAGGTGTTCATTAGGGAAGGGAAAGATTGTAAAACCAGGGAGAAATAAAATCAAGAGCAGCCTTGGGGCATCGTGCTGATTCCCGATCACGAGATGCATACAACAATATCATTGAAGGATTTTGCAGGTACTGAAACCCCCTCCGGGTGGGAGAAGTTGTGGTATGCTGCCCTCAAACATGCAGACCCAAGACCAGTTTTACCTGAAGGTTGAATATGGTGATTTGTACCTGAGACCACCAACACATCAGGAAAATGTTCACGGGCTGATCACGTCTTCTTTTACTAGAAAACTTCTCAGTATCTCTCCCAGGGGGGTCATGGTTTTGGAACATGAGCCTGCTGTATCCCCCTTGGCCTGGCAAAGAAGTAAGCTCTCCTTTTCTATTTCACCCCAATCTTTGTCTGTGAGGTTTGATCCAGCACCAGTGTACAGAGAAGCTGAGCTTTTGTCATCACCATGTACATGTCTTGGGCTTCCCTGGTGGCTCAGATGGTAAAGAATCTGCCTGCAATGTAGGAGAGTCGGGTTCGATCCCCTGGTGGGGAAGATCACCTGGAAAAGAGAATGGCTACCCACTCCAGTATTCTTGCCTGGAAATTCCATGGACAGATGAGCCTGATGGATTACAGTCCATGGGGTCTCAGAATCAGACATGACCGAGTGACTAACACTGTACTGTACTATTTGCACAGGTTGGCACGTGGATCCACATCAGATGTGTGTATGCACTTTCATACATCTTGACAGTCAAGGAGGTATTGATTCCAGCCATGTGCTTGTCCCTGTTCCAGATTGAGCTGGGATAGAGCAGGAAACAAGTCAGACACAAATCCCTGCCCCTGTGAAGCTGACACCCTAGTGGACATCCCCACAACTGTGTTATACCACACAGGCTGCCAGGGAGCGCCAAACACAGGAGTGCACGTGCGTCCGCGCTTGTGAACACACAGTCATATCCAGAGCCCCACCACAATGCAGGAGCTGCATCTGTTCCTTCATTCACACATGTAGACCTTTAGTCAGCAGGTGTCAGTGGATCCCCTCCTGCGTGTTGGCACTGGGGTGAACAATAAGGGCCACACAGTCCAGTGGTCCCCAACAACCAACCTGTGAGCTCAGTAAAAATGAAATAAAGTTTCCTAAAGCTCCAAGGTGCTTAGAGGAAGCCAGAACAGGCTGATGTGAATCACTGAGGGTAGAGGGGATTTAGACAAGGAGACTGAGGCCCAGAGAGGGCCAGCTAGTTACCCAGAGGCACACAGCAAGGCCAGGACAGATCGTGGGCTCGGCCTCCCAGTTTGGGACTGACTCTAGGGTGTCCTGAATTTGAACTGTGAGCTGAAGGAGGGAAGAGGCTGAGGGAAGAGATAGTTCTGAGGTGGGAGATCCTAAATTGGGTCTCTGAGTGTGGGGGCTGTCAAGGCTGCCAGGGAGGGCCTGTGCTGGGCAGGCGGTGATGTCAGAGGATTAGACTAGGCCCATTGAGTGGGTGCACTGAGGCGTGGGCAGGGCCAGGTAGTGGAGGAGGAGGAGGAAGAAGAAGAAGAGGAGGGCAGGAGGGGAGGAGGGAGACAGACACGCGATCTCGAGCTATTCACCTGTGGGCAGCCTACATAGGCCGAGCCTCACCCCAGAGGGCAGGTTCACTCTGACCCAACTCCACCATCTCCTGTTCCTCTTGGGGACTTCACTTTCTCTCTGGACCCTTCAGGGACCCTTCACAACTGAAGCATTTCCCCCCTATCCCGGGCCCAGTTCCGTTTGTCCCAGGCATTTGTCTTGGCAGATGTCAGAAGCTCTCCAGCCTCTCGAGCCCCACCTTATAGCCCACATATCTCCATCTCCATTGCAGTCTCACCAGAGGCTGATGCCTGGGAAATCCTAGCAATTTATGAGTCAGCTGTCCCTGGGTGGGGAAGATCCCCTGGAGGAGGGCATGGCAACCCATTCCAGTATTCTTGTCTGGAGAGCTCTGTGAACAGTGGAGCCTGGGGGGATACACTCCATGGGGTCACAAAGAGTCAGACACAACTGAGCAACTACACTTTCACTTTTCTTTCAGACTTGGGTAAAAGTCCTACCTTTGTCCATCACTAATTTAGGCAAGTTACTTAAACCTCTCTGAGCCTCAGTTTGTTTCCTTATCTGAAGACAAGAACAGTTATCTTGGCATCTTAGGGTCTCTCTGATTTTACCCACCAGGCGCCTCGACCTCTGCTATGAGACCCCCTCCTGAGCCCCTCAAGAGTTGTTGCAATGGTACCTATTGCCTCCAGTTCAGTTCAGTCACTCAGTCACGTCAGACTCTGTGACCCCAGGGATTACAGCAGATGGGAAACTACAGTGTCACCTTCAAAATGAGAAGGAAATGGAACTTTTCTGGTGTCTAGTGGTTCAGATTCTGGGCTTTCCTTACTGTGGCCCAGGTTCAATCCCTGGTTGGGGAACTGAGATCCCACAAGTCATGAGGCTCAGACCACAATGAAAAAAACATTCCCTCACTTTGCATTATCCCCAGTGACTTCCTTGGGGAATTTGTGCTCACAGTCTCCCAAATTTAGGTCCTGTGAGTCTACAGAGTCTAATTCCTAGACTGGGGAGGGACCTTTCTACCGGAGCAGACAGCCAGAATCCATTAAGTTTTGAGGTACATCTGCCGTCTGGTCACTTGTGTCTCCTGCTGCCAATAGACCAGCAGGCAACAAAAGGACATGCCATTCTGTTGCAGGAAGGGGGACTCCTTCCAGGACCCAAGAGCGGGCTCTTGTCTGACATTCAGGAAAGAGTTGTCCAAGCAGACGCACGAGCTGACAGAGTGACAGACTGTATTGGGAAGGGGCACCCAGGCAGGGAGCAGAAGTTCAAGAGAACCCAGGACAACGGATCTGCCATGAGGCTTTCCGACTCAGGTTTTATGTTGATGGGATTAGTTTCCAAATTTTCTTCCGCCAGTCACTCTGATTCAGCATCCTTCCTGGTAGTGCAGGCATGCTGCAGCCAAGATGGATGCCCCGAAGAAGGATTCTGGGAGGTGGTAGAATGCATGGCATCTCCTTCTGACCTTTCCTGGTCTCTTCTGGTTGGTGGTGGCTTCTGAGTTCCATCTTCCTTTCTAGGACTTCCTACTGAAGAAGAACTCACGCCAATGGTTACTATGGTGTCTGGCTAGGGTAGGCGATTTTGGTCAGTGTGCTTCCCCCAACAACATGGATGGGCAGAGGGTAAGAGACTATGGTCAGAACAGGGAGCAGGACCACCGCCATGTCCTGGGGGACGGCAGGAATGTGCTTAGCATTCAGGTGATCCCCTGGAATATCTCCAGCTACCCATGCTGAGGGTTTTTTTATCTTTAACAATTGAATTTGTCTATTATTATTTTTTTTAATTTTTTTTATTAGTTGGAGACTAATTACTTCACAACATTTCAGTGGGTTTTGTCATACATTGACATGAATCAGCCATAGAGTTACACGTATTCCCTATCCCGATCCCCCCTCCTGAATTTGTCTATTATTATGTGTTATTTCTGGCTGTGCTAGGTCTTCATTGCTGTGTAGGGGCTTTCTCTAGTTTCAGAGAGCTGGGGCTATTTTCCTGTTGGGGTCTATGGGCTTCTCATGCGGGGCTTCTCTTGTTGCAGAGCACAGGCTCTTGGTGTACAGGCTTCAGTGCTGGCTGCCCATGGACTCCGTAGTTGTGGCTCTCGGACTTAGGTGCTCCGAGGCATGTGGGATCTTCCCGGACCAGGGATCGAACTGGTCTCCCCTGCATTCCCAGGGAGATTCTTAACCACTAGACCACCAGGGAAGCCCCCATGCTAAGTTTATTTGTAAGTCAGCAAGTACCACTGTCACGGGCTCATAAAGCATGCTAACTGGGGACTCAGACCCTTCAGAACTGAGGGCCAGGCTCCATCCCCAGACACAGTGTAGAGAGCAGCAGAAACACTGGCTGAAGCCAGGAGCAGAAGGGAAGGGGTGGGCTAGATTGAGTGGATGTAGGAGAGAGAGCTGAGAGATATCAGTTGTGTGTCCAGAACTAATCCTCCTTTCCTAAGTTTACCCAGAAATTGTGATCAAGCAGAATCCTGGGGACGTTGTACTGGGATGAAGAGAACTTAACAGGAGAAGCAAGGAGATCTGAGCTGTGCCAAAGTGGACTGTAGGACATTGTTGGTGCCCCACCCAGATTTTTGCCAACAGTACACCCATCTCCCATGTCCCTCATCTCTGGAGAATTGCCCAGCACCTGTCCTCCTGGAAGAATTTGGCCAGTGGTGAAATTAACTTGGTGATACAATTTTGGCTTCAGAGCTTTCTCTAGATCAAATGTGGTCAGTTGAGACCACATTCTTGCTCAGCTTTTTATCACTGACATACCTTGATAACCCTGTTCTCATTCTGAGAACATTTCCCCAGTCACTTGATTCAGAATTTCCATCTTGGCCTACATCAAACTCAAAAGCTTCCACAGGGCAGAAGAAACGATGAACAAAATGAAAAGACAGCCTATGGAAAGGAAGAAAAAAGCTTGAAAATCATATATCAACAAGGATTAATACCTAAACATGTAAAGAACTTAGTCAACGGAATAGCAACAGAAACAACAAAATGACAAGAAAAAATAAAATAAATAGGAGGGGACTTCCCTGGTGGTGCAGGCAGAATCTGCCTGCCAGTGCAGGGGACTTGGGTTCAATCCCTAGTCCAGAACGATTCCACAGGCTGAGGCCCAACTCTGCTCTCACAGCCACAAATAAATAAATATTCACCACTTTAAAAATACAATAAGAATCATCTCATACGGGTGAGAAAATTGAGTTTCTAAGAGGTGATGTTACACAATGCCCCAAAGCTAGAAATAATGCTGAAAGCTCAGCTTCTTTGTACACCAGTGCCGAATAAAATCTCAGAGACAGAGTTTTGGGTAAAGTAGAAAAGGAGCGCTTTATTGCTTTGCCAGGTAAAGGGCAACAGAGTGGGTTCATGCCCTCCAAACCATCTGTTCACCATTTGGAGAAGATAGTGAAAAGTTTTACAGGAATTGTTCAGAGAGGGCATGATCAACTCGTGACAATCTTCTTTTTTTCTTTTATTGTTTTATGATATTGTATTAGCCATACATCAATGGCGTGAACATTCTTCTGATGGGTTGGTGGTGAGGTAAGTAGGGGTCCATGGTCTCAAACTTCAGGTCCAACTGGTCAGGTGCCTACATGCTTGTGGGCAGGATACCGTTGTTAACCATCAAGTTCTCCCACCTAGAGGGGGTTTCGGTATCTGTAAAATAGCTCAAAGATATTGGGTGCATCCCTTGATGGGGAATCAGGCTCTTGGCCCAAGGCTACTCATAATTTTCTTGGCTGCTCCCTGGTTTTGCATCCCTCCCCTTCACTAATGAACAACTGCTTGAATCTGCCCATTAGAATTTAGGGAAGGCCATGGAGCCTGAATGAAGCCTGTTTCCTGTAATCAAAGAAATAGAGGAGGGGACTTCCTTCGTGGTCCAGTGGCTAGGACCTTATGGTCCCAGTGCAGGGAGCCCGGGTTTGATCCGTGGTCAGGGAACTAGATCCCACATGCTTCAATCCAGTGCAGCCAACTAAATAAAGAAAAGAAAAAGGGAGGACACAAAGACCTTGTGTCCAGGAGCTGCACAGGGCCCTGCACCAAGGGAAGGCCAGATCTCCACACTGCGTCTCATTCTAGATTTCCGTGGAAAAAAGAATCCCCTGGGTTACTGTTACAAATAGAGATTCCTGATTCTCACTCAGACATTCCATAGGTCCTAAGGAGCCGCTAGAGATAATGAACCTGCCTGCCAATGCAGGATAGTTAAAAGATGTGGATTTGATCCCTGGGTTGGGACGATACCTTGGAGGGGGGCACAGCAACCTACTTTAGTATTCTTGCCTGGAGAATCCCATGGCCGGAGGAGTCAGTGGGCTGCAGTCTCTAGGGTCAAAAAGAGTTGGACATGATTGAAGCAACTTAGCAAACATGCCCCAACCACTAATGCCGAAGAAGCTGAAGTTGACTGGTCTATAAAGACTCACAAGATTTTCGAGGACTATCAGGAAAAGAAAAAAAAAAAAAAAAAACACCAGATGTAGAGATGTCCTTTTCATCATGGGGATTTAGAATGCAAAATAGGAAGTCAAAAGATATCTGGAGTAACAGGCAATTTTCACCTAGGAGTACAAAATGAAGCAGGGCAAAAGCTAACAGAGTTTTGTCAAGAGAGCACACTAGTCATAGCAAACAGTCTCTTCCAACAACACAAGAGACAACTCTACACACGGACATCACCAGATGGTCAGTACTGAAATCAGATCGATTTTCTTCTTCTCAGCCAAAAATGGAGAAGCTCTATACTGTCAGTAAAAACAAGTCGTGGAGCTGACTGTGGCTCAGATCATTGACTCCTTATCGCAAAATTCAGCCTTAAATTAAAGAAAGGAGGCAAAGCCACTAGGCCATTCAGGTGTGACCTAAATCAAATCCTGTATGGATTATACAGTGAAAGTGAAAGTTGCTCGGTTGTCTTCAACTCTTTGTGACCCCATAGTCTATACAGTCCATGGAATAATACTGGAATGGGTAGCCTTTCCCTTCTCCAGGGATTTCTCAACCCAGGGATCGAACCCAGGTCTCCCGCATTACAGACGGATTCTTTACCAATGGAGACTCAAGTGAAGCCCAAGAATACTGGAGTGGGTATCCTATCCCTTCTCCAGTGGATTCTCCCAACTCAGGAATCGATCTGGGGTCTCCTGCATTGCAGGCGAATTCTTTACCAACTGAGCTATCAGTGATTTTACAGTGGAGGTGACAAATAGATTCAAGGAATTAGATCTGGTAAACAGACTGCCTGAAGAATTATGGACAGAGGTCTTTAACACTGTACAAGAGGCAGTGAACAAAACCATCCCAAAGAAAAAGAAATGCAAGAAAGCAACATGGTTGTCTGTGGAGGCTTTAGAAATAGCTGAGGAAAGAAGAGAAGTGAACAGCAAGCGAGAAGAGAAGGAAAGATATACCCAACTGATTGCAGAGTTCCAGAGATCTGTAAGGAGAGATAAGAAGGCCTTCTCAAATGAACAGTGCAGAGAAATCAGAAAACAATAGAATGGGAAAGACTATGGCGATCTCGTCAAGAAAACTGGAGACATAAGGGGAACATTTCAAGCAAAGATGGGCATGAAAAAGGACAGAAAATATAAGGACCTAACAGAAGCAGAAGAGATTAAGACAAGCTGGCAAGAATAAACAGACGAACTGCAAAAAAGGTCTTAATGACCCAGGTAACCACGAGGATGTGGTCGCTAACCTAGAGCCAGAAATACTGAGCATGAAGTCAAGTGGGCCTTAGCAAGCATGCCTATGAACAAAGCTAGCGGAGGAGACAGAATTCTAGAATCCTAAATCCTAAAAGATGATGTTGTTAAAGCGCTGCACTCAATATGTCAGCAAATGTGGAAAACTCAGCAGTGGCCCCAGGACTGGAACGGGTCAGTTTTCATTCCCATCCCAAAGACAGGCAGTGCCAAAGAATTTTCAGATTACAGCACAATTGCACTCATTTCATGTGCTAGCAAAGCTATGCTCAAAATCCTTCAAGCTGGGCTTCAGCAGTCTATGAACTGAGAACTTCCAGATGTATAAGCTAGGTTTAGAAAAGGCAGAGGAACCAGAGATCAAATTGCCAACGTTAGCAGGATCATAGAGAAAGCAAGAAAATTCCAGGAAAAAAACATGTCTTTTAGCTCATTGATACTGGAGAGCCTTTGACTGTGTGGATTACAGCAAACCATGCAAAGTTTTTAGAGATGGGAATATCACACCAACTTACCTGTTTCCTGAGAAACCTGTATGAGGCTCAATAACGAACAACTGGCTGGTTCAAAATTGGGAAAGGAGCACAAGGCTATATACTGTTCCTCTGTTTATTTCACTTTATGCAGAGTACATCATGCAAAATGCAGGCTGGAGGACTCACAAGCTGGCATCAATATTGTCAGGAGAAATATCACAAACCTGAGATAAGCAGATAATACCACCTTACTGGCAGAAAATGAAGAACTAAAGAGCCTCTTGATGAGGGTGAAAGAGGAGAGAGAAAAAGCTGGCTTAAAACTCAACATTCCAAATACTCAGAGAACGGGATCTGGTCCCATCACTTCATGCCAAATAGAAAGGGAAAAAGTGGGAGCAGTGACTGATTTTATCTTCATGGGCTCCAAAATCACTGCAGATGGGACTGCAGCCATGAAATAAAAAAGATGCGTGTTCCTTGGAAGGAAAACTATGACAAACTGAGACAGCATATTAAAAAGCAAAGACATTGCTTTGCTGACTAAAGTCCATACAGTCAAAGCTATGGTTTTTCCAGTAGTCATGTATAGATGTAAGAGCTGGAATGACCCTTGCTTAACCAAATCAGTGGAATTCTGATCATTCTGATGGAAGAGAGAGCTTTAGGGAGCTGAGATCTAAGCCCTCAGGGCTTCCTGATATCTGTGTATGGGCAGTTAAGAGTTTAGGGGGCTGCCCTGGCTTCCCAGATAGCACTAGTGTAAAGAATCTGGCTGCCAATGCAGGAGATATAAGAAATGTGGTTTTCCTCCTTGGGTGAGGAAGATCACTTGGAGGAGGGCCTGGCAACCCACTCCAGTATTCTTGCCTGGAAAATCCTATAGACAGAGGAGCCTGGTGGGCTGAAGTCCATAGGATCGCAAAGGGTCTGGCACGATTGGAGTGACTTAGCACCCATGCACTCCAGGCCTAGGGTGGGGTGAAGCTAAGCACATTCCAGGAAGGGAATGAAGGCAGCAGGCCTAGTAGCAGCTGCTGGAAGAATTACATGAAGATTCAGAGTTTTCCATGGAGCTCTGGAAGAAGAATATTTGGAAGAATATGGAAGAATACAGATAATTGGAAGAATACAGTATTGTGCAGGAGGCCACAGTCTTACAGATTCTAGATTTTTGGAAGACTAAATCTCAAATGCTCATCTCTAAATGGACAAAGGCCTGAGGCTCCCAGCTCACTGTGGATTAGGTCAGGAAGTTTGCATCATAGCTGCCTAGCATGGGGCTTCCCTGGTGGCTCAGACAGTCAAGAATCGGGCTGCAATTTGGGAGACCTGGGTTCGATCCCTAGGTTGGGAAGATGTCCCAGAGGAGGAAACAGCAACCCACTCCAGGATTCTTGACTGGAGAATCTCCACCGGTAGAGGAGTCTGACAGGTGACAGTCTATGGGGTCTCAAGGAGTTGGCCAAGACTGAGCAACTAAGCCCAGCACAACACAGCTGCCCAGCATCGGGTTTGACGCCCAAGAGGTGCTTAATATCCATTCATCTGAGCTAGCGGGGTGCGTCCTCAACCAGATTTTCCAGAGGATTTGTAAGATCATTTCTTTATAACTCTGTGGGCTTTCTTTGCAAAGGTAGTCTAGTCATGTGTCTGGTTCAATATTCAAAAGGGTCAGAAAGGGAACTTCCTTGGTGGTCAATGGATAAGTACCTATCTGCCGATGCAGGGGACATGGGTTCAATCCCTGCCCCGGGAAGATCCCACATGCTGAGGGCAACTGAGCCTGTGTGCCCCAAAGCTGAAGCCCATGAGCCCTACAGCCTGTGCTCCACAACGAGAGAAGCCACCGCAACGAGAAACCAGAGCACCACAAGAAAGTGTAGGCCAACTCGGGAAAACCACATGCAGCAAGAAGACCCACACAGTCAGACAGAAATCACCACACTGCTGATTTCAAATACCTTTAAGACAGAGAGAAACGTTTACAATGTTCAAAGCCCCTACTGCAGGAACACACTGACAGCATCCATCCCAGCTCCCAATTAGAAGGGTGCATGCTGTGTGCTAAGTTGCTTCAGTCCATGCTAAGTTGTTTCAGTAGAGTCTGACTCTTTGTGACGCTATGGACTGCAGGCCACCAGGCTCCTCTGTCCATGGGATTCTCCAGGCAAAAATACTGGAGTGGATTCCCCTGCCCTGGTCCAGGGAATTTTCCCCACCCAGAGAATGAACCTGAGCGCCCTACGTCTCCTGCATTGGCAGCTGGGTTCTCTACCACTAGTGCCATCTGGGAAGACCCATCTGAAGGGTACATCCCTAAAAAGAAATGTGATGGTATCTATGTGATAACTTTGGAGATTCTGGGGAGAAGTTTATACTGGCAACACCCACTGACAGTAGAAACTCAACTACTGTTGACATCAGACCCTTCAGGGACACCGGACAATGAACTCTCCTGAAGTCTTCTGTGACCATTTCCAGCCACACCCACAGTTCGGTGTTTTACTTCCGGAACTTTCAATAACCAGACCCTGGCAACTTCTGTGGAGCCTTGTTTTCAGTGATTACTAATTGCAGGGGTGATGGTCAAGTTCTTAGAGGCATCTTTGTTCACTTGCCCACCATATTTCAGTGTAAATTAAACTACTCTGTTTTTTAAAAAAAAACTATTTATTTATTTGGCTACTTTGAGTCTTAGTTGTGGCACGCAGCCTCTTTCATTGCAATGCACAGGCTTCTCTCTAGCTAAAGCACAGGGGTGAGTAGTTGGAGCACAAACTTAGTTGCCTGTGGCATACGGGATCGCAGTCCCCCAATCCACCACTTCACCTGCACTGGAAGGCCGATTCTTAACCAATGGCCCACCAGGGAAGGCCCTCCTCTCTGCTTTCTGTGTGGTGTCCCATGTGACCAACAAAAGAGCTCCCTCAGTGCCTGTCTTCTAGTGGGCGCTTGCCCACATAATCCTCTACATGACGGCTGTCCCTTCCACTAGAAGCCACAGAAAACTGTGTTTGTCATTAGGGCTGTTTACAGGCATTCCCAGGGAGTGCTAGTGGTAAAGAATCTGACGACCAATGCAGGGGATATAAGAGATGCAGATTCGATCCCTGGGTCGGGAAGATCCCCTGGAGGAGGACATGGCAACCCATTCCAGTGTTCTTGCCTGCAGAATCCAATGGACAGAGGAGCCTGGCTGGCTACAGTCCATAGTGTTGCAAAGACTCGGACATGACTGAAGGACTTAGCAGGCACTCACAGGCACTCTAGTTCTTTTCCTTCCAGGCAGAGTGGAAGGAGTTCCTGTCTCTACCCACTTTGAAATTAGAGGCTATGGATTAGTCAATATAATGTAAGCCCAACTGTCCTGTGTCACTTCTATAGCAGAAGCTATAGAAGCCAGGCCATGTTTCACCAAGTCCTCCTCCCTCTATTCATCGGTGATTTGATGGTGATTATGGAAGCTCATATCCAGATGGAGCCTCTTCCCTTGGCCTTAATCCCTGGGGAACTAGAGTGAGTAGACCTCTCCCCACTGACCAACACGAGACACACAGCATGAGCCTGAAACAGACCTTAGCTGCTCTAGCCACCCAAACCTGGGTGTTCTTTGTTACTGCAGCATAACTTCACCTACTCTGACTGATACAGAAGCTGTGACCTTCTACACAAATCAAGGAGAGATCTGGATCTTCTAGAAGAGCACTCATTGCTGAAAAGAAACTTCATGATGAATGGGCTGCTGCAGTCCCTGAATTCAGTGAGCTCAATCCAAGGTTGTGGATGGTTCTGAGAGCCGGCAGGAGCCCTCCATCCCTTTTCACAGCTCCCCACAGGAGACTGAATGGTGCACCTGTTTCTCAATGTGGTCTGCAGCCCCAGTCCCTCATATAGGAAACCACCACCCCGAGTGCCATAAACCATCTTTCCGATGGTTCTTAGACAAAATGTGTAAATAAGGTAGGCAGAAGACAGACATTTTTGTGCAAATGAAGAGGGATTGTGGGTATTGTAAACCCTGAGTTCACTTATGGCTGAGAAGGTCTGACTGTTGTTTATATATTTTAATGTCAACGAGGCTGGATTATAGTATTTGCAACTCATATTCTAAGTAGGCCTGCTCAGTCCTTTCAGTCATGTCTGACTCCGTGCGACCCTATGGACTGTAGCCTGCCAGGCTCCTCAGTGTATGGGATTGTCTAGGCGGGAATACTGGAGTGGGTTGTCATGCCCTCCTCCAGCAGATCTTCCCCAACCAGGGGTTGAACCTGTGTCTCCTGCATGACAGGCAGATTCTTTACTGCTGAGCTACTGGGGAAGCCTGTTTTAAGTATAAATGTTCAAGGTAAACATGTCAAAGTGTAGAGTAGGTTATAGTGAAAAGCAAAAGTTGTCCTCTATCTCTGTATGCAGTCACACTCAGCCATCTCTGTATCCAGCCAGCTAGGGGTGCAGGCACACCATCTGGCCCTGAGGTGCTCTACAGAGTGTGAGAAACGGCCCTGACCTTCAGTAGGGTTATGTTTGGGTTCCAGTTAATGAAGTGCGGCCAGTAGTGCTTCTGCTGGGACTGGAGCAAGCTGGATGGAGACTGTGTGGATCTAGCGAGCACTTGTATCATCCCCACGGGTCAGCCACAGTTCTGCACCAGCTGTTCCTTGTTGAAGGAAACAAAGAAGGCACACTCAGTGTTGCTGGATTCCAAGTGAAAGAAATGTGTTCCTCTGCCAAACTTAACACACAGAGGATGGGCATGATCAACTGGCATAGCTATAGCTCTGAAGATGGGTTCTGAGGCCTTGGGAAAACCAGCTTTCTTAGAAAAAATTATTTTATGATACTATTTTTCTCTATACTTTTATATTCCTTTCTAATCTTTATTCATTTTTTAATGTATTATTCATTTTTGCCTGTGCTGGGTCATTATTGCTGCATGCAGGCTTTCTGCAGTTGTGGCGCGGGCCATTCTTTGTCGGGGTGTGCAGGCTTCTCATTGGGGTACCTTCTTTTTGTCGGGAGCACAGGCTCTAGGTGCCTGGGTCCGGGAGTGTGGAGCTCGGGCTTTCTTTATCTGCATTATGGGGGATCTTCCCAGACCAAGGTTCAAACCCGGGTCTCTCGCATTAGCTGGCGGATCCTTTACCACTAGACAGACCCCCAGAGAAGCTCTGAATCCTAGCTTTATTAGTCGGTCATTCCCAGTTTCCTTATCTATAAAATGAGATCGTCAACAGGATTCCTTTGAGGATCAAATGAGATGCTGAAAGCACATAAGAGACAGACTCTTCATACAGCTTATATCCAGGGGAAGAGTCAGCTGAATCTCATCTGGGAGTTACACACATGAAAGCTTCTTTGGGACACAAACCTGAAGATGAAGTTAACTGGGTGCAGCGGTGAGAAGGGTGGAAGGGAAGAAGCTAATCAGTAGAGGGACTGGCTCCAGAACACTCCCTGGGGAATCATGCAAGCCCAAACTAAAGCAGTGAGGCCGAAGAGAAAACATCCTGCCGGGAGTCAAGGATTTCCTAAAGACACTGTGAGCTAGAAGCAGCCTCTCAGTTCAGCCTGAGGCCAGTCCCTGCAAAATTAGGACTTCCCATCACACCAACCTGCCAGCGTTCAATTCCCTGCCAGAAAAACCACATCACCAAATCTTCCGCAGGGCCCTCGAACCACAGGGCTCAAAAGTGAATTGTTTTGCAGGCAGAGGAGGAAGAGTAAGAAGGTAGGTGAGAAGGTACAGTGGGAGGAAGCAGACCGGTTTGCCTGGCAGCTGAGGTGTCTAGCGGGGACCGGGAGGGGGTCGCGGCGAGGGGGCGGGGGTGCCTCCAAGACTGGTTGGGGAATTTGCAGCGCCCACAATTTCAGGTTGAGGAATCTGATCAGGTTGTCGGACCTCAGTCAAACGGAGAATGGTCGCCCCCTAGGAACAGTAATCGGTAGTGGACAGCGAACGACACAGATGAGGCGCGGTTGAGGAGGGGGTGCGGCTCATAATGGGGTAGACTACCTGGCAGTTTTCTTCTCCCAGGAGTTAACTCCTTCCGGCAAGACGGACACCTGCGATCTCAAAACAGCTGGGCTGGAAAAGCCCTCTAGAAAAGAACAATCAACACGTGCCCTATGTCAGGCTCTGAAGGTGGGCATTTTCGTGAACACTGTGATAACACTCTCCTTCGAGGTTGGTATCCTTATCTCCATTTTTCAGATGAGAAAAATCGAGGTTTGGTGACTTCCCAAGGAGGGGTGAGGATTTGTATGACTCCAGAGCCTTTTCCCTGGAGCTCTCCCGACTTGGAAGCTACCGATTCTCTGAGGTTTGGGGGAACAAGCATCAGGTGTGAGGAGCCGAGCTTTCCTAGGGACAACAGCGTGAAAAGTACTGTCAGCAAGAACCACGCGTCCCTTGTCGCGACCATACTGATTACTGTGCCTTTCCTTTAAGAGCTCTCCCCCTGAAGGATGAAGTCCTCACCACACGGGAAGGCGGATATTATATATTCCTGGATCTCTCGGAGGTCTCTTCTCCCTCACCCGCATTGATCCCCACTGGCGAGAGAAATTCTACCCCTCCACCAGCGAGTGAAGCCTTGAGACTACATGTCCCTGCAGGTCGTCAGAAGCGGGTGGCGAGGAGAGAAGGAAAGAGGCTCTCCGTTTCCGTCAGCTCTCAGTTTGGACTGTCGGCCGTGATGCACGTTTCACCAGCCCACGTCCTTTCTCTGGTCAGCTAAGGAAGGGACTACGTCCCCCAGCAGGCACTGCCGTAGAGGCTGTGCTAGGCCGCCATCTTTGTTGTAGTCCTTTCTCCTTTTTCCACAGGGAGTATCCTTAGCGAATGAACACCAAGTCCCAGGTCACCGTCTCCACATACATCCAGCGGCCATCTTAGCGGGTAGACCCCGCCCCCTTTCCCTTCCATTGTCTGGTCGAAGATAATAGAAGGGAGCCGGGAAGACTGCAACTCCCGTCAAGCTTTGCGCCAAGTGGAGGGGTATTTAGATATTACAGCCGGGCGAGGTGCCAAGGTGGTATAGTGAGGCGACCGTGAGAAGCTAGGTTACCTGCCATTTTTATGGTAGTCTCCTTATCCTCTTGGCCCTGCCTTTCTTAAGGAACTTTAGAAGGCTAGGAAACTACCATTCCCATCCCACTTCTTAAGATGGACTACTAGTCAGGTGTCCGCCCCTCTTCCGCCATCTTGTTTGTAGTCAACGTTCGCCCACCTCTCCGCTCAGCAACCCGGAGCCTTAGGGCAACAGGACTGTTACTCCCGGCATCCACCACTCCCGGCTCGGCACCTCGTCCGCCATCTTGTTTGTAGTTCCCACTGACAGCAGGATCCCTTTGGTACCCCGGGAGCACCAGCGCCCGCAGGACTCTACTTCCGTCGTGCCCTGCGCGTGTTAGTCCTGAAAAGGGGAGGTGCAGGGGTAAGGAGGGAGCAGGAGGCGGGGTTCCTCTGCGAGAAGGAGGGAGTAAAGAAGAGGAGGAGGGGTGGAGGAGAGGAGGAGGATGGGGGGGAGGAAGGAAGGGGAAGAGTGGAGAAAGGAGGATGGAGGTCAAGAGGCATGAACAAGGGGGCCAGGGCCGCGAGTCGACCCAGCCCTGAAGGGGATTGAGGCACGCCGATAGGCCCCTTACCGCTTTCCTGTCCCCTTCCATCATTTCTTTCCACCACCCAGCTTGAGGAAGGGAATTTATTCAAATTTTATTTACTCTCTATCTCCCGAGGGTCGCCCGCTGGGGGAGGGAGAGGGGAGAGGGCGGGGGCGCGCGCAGGCTCGGAGGGACAGGGCCCAGCAGCCTCCTTCACCCTCCTCTACTCGCCCCGTAGCAGTGACGCCGGAGGCCGCAGACCAGGGCCGGGCCCAGGGGAGGGGGTTGAATGCAGGAACACCCCTTCCCCGGGAACCGGCGGTGAGCACGGCTGGAACCCCGGAAACGGTAGGGCGTCCCAGCTCTGGCCCTGGACCCCTGGGCAGTGGAAATCGGGAAGGGGCCAGTTAAAGGACGGGAGGCGCTGGAGAGAGGCGGGGCGGGATAGGGGGAGGGAGGCTGGGACTCGGACCCCTGGACTGAGTGGGGCCCGGGCAGAAGCTGTGCACCCTGCGCCCGAGGAGCCCTTG